>NC_139513.1:215802724-216435224 GCF_947247035.1 Vipera ursinii | reverse complement strand
CCTATGGCATGCCTGCCAGAGGTGGCACTCAGAGCCCTCTCTGTTGGCACGTGCGCCACCACCGCTGCCAGCAGCAGGTCCTTGTCGGTTGGTGGACTGGAAGAAAAGGGAGGGGGAAGCATTTTACATGCGTGCATGCGTGCACGGGGCCACGAGCAGGCACATGCTGCAAAGGGGGCGGGGCTAGTGCCTGCGTGATACTCACTAGCCCAGCCCCGTTCTCACATGGTGCGGTGCCTTGTATCTGCACCCTGCGGTGCGGCGGTTGGCGTTTTTGTGCCTTGCGGTACGGTGGCCCATTTTTTGCTCCCCCTTTTTTTTCGTGCCAGAGGCGGCACTCAGAGGCGCCTCCCTGTCCCCTCCCCCGAGGGCACCAGAATGCCGATGCTGCCTTGGCACTTTGTGATAAACAAGTGGATTTTGGCTTGCGGTTTGGGCACTCGGTCTCTAAAAGTTTCGCCACCACTGACCGATACCATCTCAGACAAGTGAATGTCCAGTCTCTTCTTAAAAACCTCCAGTGATGGAGCACTCTTGATTTCTGGTGGCAAGCTGTTCCACTGGGCAGCTGAGAGAAAGGGGCGGCAGAAGCTGCATCCCCCGAAAGAAGTCTTCGCCGAGAAAATGGGCGCTGAGACGCCTCATTCTCTCGCTCAGCAGAGACTTCTTTCGCGAGATCCAGCCTCTGCCGTGCTGCACCGAGAGAACAGCAAGCCGCCCCATTCTCTCAGTGGAGCACTCCACCGCCCCATTCTCTCGGCGGCTTTTCCACCCCGTTCTCTCATCTCAGCAGAGACGTCTTTCGGGGGATCCAGCCTCCAGCTGCTGCATTTCCCAGCCTCGGCTTATATTCGAGTCAATAACTTTTTCCAGTTTTTGGGGGTGAATTTGGGGGTCTCGGCTTATACTCGAGTCGGCTTATACTCAAGTATATACGGTATATATATATATATATATTATATATATATATATATATATATATATATATATATATATATATATATATATATATATATATATATATATATATATATATATATATATATATATATATGTATTATATAATATATATATATGGATCTTTGGTTATTCGGGTTTTTCCCCGCGTAGAACTAAAGGTGTAGGCGCAACGTTTCGACGGAATCCCATCCGTCATCATCAGGCTGGTGGCTTTAGCTTCCTTCTTCTGGGCAAAGCATGTGGCTGTTTGTTCCTCTTTTTTAAACTGCCAGAGGGGGTGTGTTCTGTGGGTGGAGGTGTACTCTGATTGGGTGGCGGACCAAGTGTGTTCTGATTGGGTGTGTGTGTGTTCTGAGTGGATGGGCTGGTCTCAGCTGCCAGCCCCAGACCTGAGCTGGTGAGTTGTGCTGCTTTTGTTCGGCTTTGTGTTTGTGGTGGTGCCATGTTTTTATAGTGGGTGTCAGTTTGCTTATTGTGTGGTTTGGAGGGGTTTAAAGTGGCTGATGTGGCAGCTGTAGTGGAGTTCCTCAGGGGTCGGTCCTCTTGCCTCTCCTGTTCAACATCTACATGAAACCGCTGGGTGAGATCATTCGTGGTTTTGGAGTTGGGTATCATCAGTACGCTGATGATACCCAGCATTTTATTTCGACCCCAAACCACCCAGTGATGCCCTCGACGTGATGTCCCGTTGCCTGGAAGCAGTTCGGGTCTGGATGGGGAGGAACAGACTTCAACTCAACCCCGACAAGACTGAGTGGCTGTGCATACCGGCATACCGGGATATTCAGAATATCCCATCTCTTTCTATGGGGGGTGAGCTATTACCCCCCGTAGATAGGGCTCGCAACTTGGGAGTCCTCCTAGATTCATGGCTTACTTTGGAAGATCACATAGTGGCTGTGACTAGGGGGGCCTTCGCCCAGGTTCGCCTGGTGTGCCAGTTGCGGCCCTATCTAGACCGGGATGCCCTGCATATGGTCACTCATGCGCTCGTGACCTCTCGTTTAGGCTACTGCAATACTCTCTACATGGGGCTGCCCTTGAAGACCACTCGGAGGCTCCAACTGGTACAGAATGCAGCCGCGAGAGTTGTGTTGGGAGTCTCCCGATACTCCCATGTTACACCTCTGCTCCGTGAGCTGGATTGGCTCCCAGTTGTCTTCCGGGTGAGGTTCAAGGTGCTGGTATTGACCTACAAAGCCCTACATGGCATGGGTCCGGAATACCTTGGGGAGCACCTGTGGCCGGCATCAACTTCCCTCCGCCCAATACGCTCCCACAGAGAGGGCCTCCTCAGGTTGCCACCGGTCAAAGAATGCCGACTGGTGGTCCCCAGGGGGAGGGCGTACTCTGTGGGCGCGCCGGATTTATGGAACCGTCTTCCGGTTGAGCTCCGGATGGCGCCCGACCTTCACTCCTTTCGGCGCGATCTAAAGACGTATCTCTTTGAACAAGCTGGCCTGGCCTGATGGGATGGGATTGGGTTTTTATTACTTTTAAATGTGTTTTAACCTATTGTAAGAGTTGTGGGCATTTTGTTTAATCTTTTTTAATTTTTGTATTTTGTCTTTTTAACATGTATTGCCCTGTTCACCGCCCTGAGTCCTTCGGGAGAAGGGCAGTATACAAATAAAATTAATAATAATAATAATAATAATAATAATAATAATAATAATAATAATAATAATAATAATAATAATAATAATAATAAATAATTTCATTTTTGATGTGTGCCGTTGTGCCCACAGTAAAAAATGACAATAAAGATTATCTTATCTTATCTTATCTTATCTTATCTTATCTTATCTTATCTTATCTTATCATCTTACCTTGCCTTACCTTACCTTACCTTACCTTACCTTACCTTACCTTACCTTACCTTGTAACTTAGGGCCTATCTTCTTAAAGTAAAAAACATGATAGGAGGCAGAGGTCAATAACTGTTAGCCCAGGGGTAGGCAACTTCGGCTCTTTTATGACTCATGGACTTGTGGGAGTTGAAGTCCATGGGTCATAAAAGAGCCGAGGTTGCCTGCCCCTGTGCTAGCCTATCTTCTGATGACCTTAGAGATTTGCAACTTGGAATGTATAAAGAGTAAATAGCAAAGACTGTGAATTAATAGAGAAGATAAGGACAGTGTCTGTGAAGCTAAGGAAAAGAGGAGTATGTAACTGGTGTGTATGAAAATGACCCGATCTTATGGAATGGAGTTAGGAATACATGCAGGAAAGTGAAATTTTAGTTTTATTTGTAAATGAAAAAGTTAAAACATATGGCAGAAAGTATGAACTGACACCATCTTAATTCCAGTGAACTGTGATAATGGAAAAAGCAGGAATGAGCTTTGGGAGAAATCATATAGTATTTTGAATGAGTGAGTGAATAGTAATTGTGCCATTTGGAAACCTGAGGATGAAATAGAATGGTGAAAGCTTGATGAGCATCTGCTTAGAAAAGGACTGTTTCTTTTAAAAGCATGATTTAAGCTTAAATATATTCATCTGTATACCTGGAAAAAAATAAATCCAAAAACTTAATTGAATCGATTGTCTCTGATGAAAGATGCAGTGAAGAAATGAAGGGTGGTGAGAGGTTGTGATTCTGAATATGGAACTGGCCATTTTTTGCTAATGCCAAAATGGAACTTGGGGAAAAAATAGACAATAGAAGTAAAATGGGTGTAGGAGGAATAAGTAAGAGTTCTATACAAAAAAATATTAGAAGATAAATTAGTCTTACAACAGAATGAACGGAAAGTAGATACAAGGAAAGAGGAAGATGTTTGAGTGAAAGAACTTGTAAAATGCCACAGAGATATGAAGAGTTTTGCTAAGGCAAAGTATGAGAAAGGAAGCTTGATGGAAATATGAAATGTCCGATAATTTGTGAGTGAGAAAAAAGGCATATAGTTTAGTGTAATTCTTTTAAATCTATTTGTTTTAATTGGACCTATTTCTGATGAATAAGAAATGCTTCTTTTTGCTTTAATATTGCTGCTTGATTTAATTGCACAGAACATCTATTAGATCTAGCAAATAACTTTTGTCTCTGTTTTACTTACAGTGTGTCATTCTCCTATGACCTTCCATCTCACTTCTTTTCCACATCCCATTATGTTTTTCTCTCCCTTCCAGCTCCTCTTTTATGAAAATAAACCCACCCTTGCTTGAAGCAACAAAGCAGTATTAATCAGCAAGTGTTCTTGGCAACAAGAGCCAATGTGGACACATCTGGAGCACTCACAGGAAGTCATTCCTTGTCCAAGTAACTTTGTTGTGAAAGAGGCTTGCGATCCAGTTAATAGGGTAGTTTTACTCAGTCAATCGGAAGAAATTGGAACATCATAGTAAGGAAGTAGCACTCATTAATGTCATTTCACACTTAACTATTTTTAATTCCTTTCCTTCTGGGACGGTACAAATCTTGAACCAATTTATCATATGCACAGATGCTTCTCTTTTAATTACAAACATTTGATTACAAAATGTGTCAGGCTTATTTTGGTGAATGTCTCTTGGTACCGTTCCCTAAAGAGATCAGGAATAGGATTGAAAATTGCTCAAGGGAACCAGGTTTTTCAAAGAACTCTGGACATCAAACAAAATAAAAACGCAACATACTAAACAGACCACTTAAAACAATAAGCAAATCTTAGTCCTTCTTTTCACTAGACTAGCCATACCCAGTTCCTGCAACCATTCTTCGTATGTTCTTGTCTCCAGGCCTTTAGTCATCTTTGTTGCTCTTCTTTGCACTTTTGCCAAAGTCTCAACATCTTTTTGGTAAGGTGGTGACCAAAACGATGCGATTCCAAGTGTGGTCTTATTAAGGGTTTATAAAGAAGTACTAATTTTCCTGTGATTTTGTATGTGTGTATGTAGAACTAGGATGATGCAGTTAGAGGAATGGCTCGTAAACAATAATATACAAGATTGTACCAGAAGATGCATTATGATTGATGGGTTATCCTGGGAATACATTCAGTGTATTTGCTTAAAATTGAAATTGAAAAGCTAACCCCTCTCCGTGGGAAAACCAATATTGGATTGAGCCCTCAGACTGAAGTGAGTACATGCCCAGGAAAAATCTCAAAGCTGTATGAACCAGTACCTTATAAGTATAAATTAATAGGATGAAAACATCATTTGTTAACAATTTCTTTCCTGATTTTGTGCCCCAGATTAATATGTATCGGGAGGTAAGAACATTCTAATAAGATGTCTCCATGCCATAAGGATGTTTTGGGACAGCATTAAACATATAAGAGTTTGGGTCATTCCACTGGTTTAACTGATGATGATGTTGGTTCATTTTAGCCCAGGCTCTCTATGAGAGAATCTATAGATAATGGTGTTCATGAACAATTGTACTTGGAGCAAGTAGCTTTTTCTTCCCTTCTCTATCTGTAAACTACAGAGTCAGATTTTTATGACACATTTTTGTTTATTTATTCTTAATAAATAAAAATCACATCTTTATTATTTTTTATAAACAATAGAAGGCACATTCCCCACATAACAAATCCTGTAGGTGGGTTTGGCTGAGAGAGATTTACTGGCTCAAAGTCTCCCAGTTGGTTTTCATGCCTAAATCGGGACAGGAACTCACAGTCTTTTGATTTCTAGCCTGGTGCCTTAACCACTAAGACTAAAGTGGTTGTAGTGAAAAGGGGAAGCAGGAAGCCAAGTGTAAAATCAGATTGCTAAATCATGCCGGTGATTAGGCTGGGATTGAGATAATGGGTAGCTGTTTTAAGAGAAGATGACTAAGGTAGAATTGGATTAAGCAGATGCAGTCTCTGAATTCTATGGTAGGAAGCAACAGGTGGAAACATGCCAATCTGAAGATGATGTTCTTTGATAACAATTCAGAAGAAGATAAATAACCTATTAATGTTGGATGAAAACTGTCCAATTAATTTTGGCGAGAAACTAGGTTTTTAAATAAAATAAAAAAAACCTTTATTGTCAAAGTACAACATGTGTACATTGAGATTAGCTGAGCCTCCCCCCGTGCTCTCTCCCCCCAACACACAGTGACAACAAACCCTCCATTCTACCACACCATGTGAACCAACTACACCACACACTGGCCTGCCAAGTCAATTCTGCATAGGTTCACAGAGATTATATCCCATTTAAAAGCCTAACAGCCCACGGATAAAAGCTATTTTTCAGCCTGTTGGTACGGCTGGCTATACTCCTATATCTCCTACCCGATGGTAGGAGAGTAAAGAGATACCGTCCAGGGTGTGAGTCGTCCCTGAGAATTTTCCTCACTCTTCCAAGGCAGCGAGCCCTGGCGATGTCATCCAGTGGTGTCAGGGGACAGCCCACAATGTCTTGTGCTGTGCTCACCACCCTCTGCAATACTTTCCTATCCGTGGCTGTCAGACCAGCATACCAAACCACAATACCATACGAGAGGATGCTCTCTATAGTAGACCGGTAAAAGAGGGTCATTAGCCATTGTTCTACCCTGTTCTTCCGCAAGACCCTAAGAAAGTGAAGCCTCTGTTGGGCCTTTCTAGCCACCTGGGGTGTGTTAACTTTCCAGGTCAGATCTTCACAGAGGTAGACTCCCAGAAATTTAAAGGAGGAAACTCTCTCCACACAGTCCTCCCCGATGTAAAGTGGGGAAGGTTCCTCCTTTTTCCTCCGGAAGTCTAACACCATCTCTTTCGTCTTGCCGATGTTTAGGTGCAAGTTGTTGTTACTACACCATATGGATAGTTTTTGTAACTCCGCCCTATATGCTGTCTCATCCCCACCTGTAATAAGACCCACCACAGTTGTATCATCTGCGAACTTGATTATTGCAGTGGATGGGTCAGATGATACACAATCATAAGTGTATAAAGAGTAGAGGTAGGGGCTAAGCACGCAACCCTGTGGCATGCCGGTGCAAAGCTCAGGGGGGTGGACAAAGTAGACCCGACCCTCACTGTTTGTAACCGATCCCTAAGAAAGTCTTGAATCCAATCGCAGATGGCGGGGGAGAATTTCAAGTCAGTCAGTTTCTCGATGAGAATGCTCGGCAAAATGGTGTTGAAAGCCGAGCTGTAGTCAACAAAAAGCATCCTGACATAACTTCCAGGTCTCTCGAGATGACTTGCTACAGAGTGTAAAGCAGTAGCTATGGCATTGTCTGTCGACCTATTTCCCCTGTAGGCAAATTGATGTTTATCAAAGTCCAGTGGGAGGCATGTCCTAAGATGTTGGAGAACCAATCTTTCGAAGCATTTCATGACTACAGACGTTAATGCAATAGGTCTGTAGCCATTCAGGCACTCAACTGCAGTTTTCTTGGGGACTGGGACAATGGTAGCTGCTTTCAAGCACGATGGTACACATGCCGTTTGCAAGGAGATGTTAAAAATCCTTGTCAGGACCCCTGCTAATTGATCGGCACAATTCCTGACCACTATCCCCAGCACCCCATCTGGGCCTGCGGCTTTGCTGGGATTCACAGCCTTCAATACAGCTCTCACTTGGTGTTCACACAGGGTGAGTGGCTGAGAGTCAGAAGGCCGGCCAGCAAAGGCTACGGAGTCTGGTCTTTTAACCTTGTAGCGGGCGAAGAAGATATTCTGCTCCTCAGCCAACGAGGCATCGGTGTTTGCCATGCTCCTCGTGCTGCCCTTATAGTTGGTTAAGTGCTGCAGTCCCTGCCATACTTGCCTCGGATCGTTATTCACTAAGTGGTTCTCCACCTTTTGTTTGTATTGTTGTTTTGCCATCCTAATGCCTCTTCTGAGATTTGCCCTGGCCTCTCTGTATGCGTCCCTGTCCCCTGCCTTAAAGGCAGAATCCCGGGCTTGATTGTTGTTGTCATTGTTTTGGAATGACGTTGATTTCTGTATAAAGGGAATATTTTTAATGAGTATTTTGAGTAGTTTACAAGATCACTTAACTGCCAAAGTGGCTAAACATTTATTAGAAAGACTCGTAGAAGGATTTTGCCACTATAATCAAAGTTTACACTTTGGAATAGAATGGTTTGTAAGGCTCAAAAGATCTGAAGAAGTAAAATGAATGATGTTGGTAGAAACAAGGTAAGCTATACATCATGTTCTTTCTGCCATTCATTTCTTATTTTATTTGGCTTATTTATTGCTTATTTTTTCTGCTTTCCATCCTACTCACCGCTGAAAGGTATAATGTAATGGGTATGTATGCATATACCAAGAAATGCAAAAGCTGTCCTATTATTACAGAATCAGAGATGGTATTATTTTCAAGACAAACAATAGTATGGTAATGAAGCTAACTTTCTGCTAAAAACCGGTCTTATTGGAAAGTAGTAATAACTTATATTGTGTGACAAAAAGTGACTTCCTCTACTGCTAATACTTTATTTGATTTCCTCCCCTATCACATGCTGCATAGGAATTATACAAATGACTTCTTAAATTGGAATCAGTTCTATTCAGAGAAAATACATTTTATGGAAATAAAGTTGACCTGACAAGCCTGTTTTTACCTCTCTTTTTTAGACAGAATTTCCACTGCCATTAGCTTCTTTCTTATAGCATAAACAAGAACCAACATTGTTTCCAGCTGGGAGTTTTTTGGTGTACTTCTCTATTTATTTTGAGATAGTTTCTATTTCTCACCTGGTTAATACTGTATTAATTGTTGCTATAGCATTTTGAATCATGAGCAATTCAACTGGGTGTATACTTCATTATTAAGCATGTAGTGCTAAATCTTTGAATCTGGAGTTTTAAATAAACCACATTCTTAAATCATGTTTATCTTATATCAATGCTATGATTTTAACATTTAATTTTGCAGCAAAACTATTTAATGCACTGAAAAAGCTCCCCACCCTACACTATTTCAGCCCTTTCATGGGGATAAACTCTTTCCAACTTATTACAAAGTAAAAAAAAAAAAAGCTTGTACTATGCTGGGAGAATTTGGATTTTCCATCCACCCTTTTGTTATTATTTCTTTCTCCACCCTTCTCCTTTTGTCCTTAGTTGATTTCTCTCCAAGCTTCTTGCTAAAAATGTAGCATCTATCCAATACATCTGCTCATTTTTCATGTGAAAAGGTCTTTATATTAAAATACTAAATAACTATCAGGGAAAGTGGTTCATGTTTTATAATTGAAGAAGATATCACAGCGAGTGTGCGCGAGAGAGAGACAGAGAGTATATTTAGACAGATTAAACATTTCCATAGTATATAACAGTGGTGGCGAACCTATGGCATGAGTGCCGGAGGCGGCACTCGGACCGCTCTCTGTGGGCACTCACGCCGTCACTCCAGGCCTGCCTGCCCCCGCAGCCCCCTCCTCACCAGCAGCCCCCCCGAGGAGAGTCACCCTGGGTGCGGCCCGTGCAGAGCAGCGCAGCCCAGCACATGGCAGCTTGATGCTGCAGGGCATGGGCAGAGGGCGTGGCCACCATGGCACTGCAGGGCCACCTGGGCAATCTGCGGTGGGCCGTGGATGGCCCTGAGGGTGGGAAGGGTGAGGGCAGAGCAGGGCTGGGGCAGGCGGAGCAGGGGCGGGACAGTTTTTGGGCACTCGGTCTCTAAAAATTTCGCCATGACTGGTATATAATGTCATGGATTCACAATACCGAGCACAATACTGAGGAGGAGAAGAAACTTTATTGCAGTGGTCATTGGGTGCCTGCATTCAAGAAAGGGGAACCTCGGACAATGGGAAAGCAAAGATTTTTATAGAAGTTGTGGCATACAATGGGAAATTCTAAGAATCTGATTGGCTGATCACTTTGGGGAAGCTAGGCAGATCCTGTCACTGAACCTGGGGTAAGTTCTATTGTTAGGCAAATTGGGCCTTTCAGGAGGGCAAAAAGAGCTGATGAGGAAGTCCATTGTTAAAGGAGATGGACAGTTGGGATTGGGATTTCTCTGTGTTCTGATCCCTTCCTAGGACTACCCACGAGCTGTCCTGTGAGCTAGTGAAGAGGATCCTGTTTCTTGGGGTTATGGGGAGGGGGCTTTCTTCAGAGCCAAGGAGGTTCCCTTTGGGTCTGAAGGAGTCGGGAAAAGAGATGAACTGGACATGACGGGAGTCATTTCTAAAAGACAGAGAGGAAAGGCGTGCAATCTACCATATTTTTGCTAGGTTTATTTTTCCCCCCACTACAGTAAAGCAACCAGGCCAGGGGTAGGCAACCTCGGCTCTTTTATGACTCATGGACTTCAACTCCCAGAATTCCTGAGCCAGCCATGCTGGCTCAGGAATTCTGGGAGTTGAAGTCCATGAGTCATTAAAGAGCCGAGGTTGCTTACCCCTGAACTAGGCCAATACATACTAGAATAAAGTAACTTTATTCAAGCTACTTTCTGTGTTGAACATTCAAGATGCAGACTGAATTTTTCCAGCATCATATTTTAGCGTTATTTATATAAGTTCATATAAAGAGGATATTTTAAAAGATTTTGGTTGACTAAAGCATACATTCTTTTGATACAAAAGTATGTTTATTGAATTGGCTAAAAAAAAAGACATTTTCACAATGAATGATGGATAAAGATTTTTTTTTTTACCTATATAGGAAGGATTCGATTTACAACGCTACATGTAATGATGGTTCAAAATTACGATGGCCTTGGTAAAAAATAGATTATGATCTGTCATTGAAGTTATAACCATTGCAACACTCCCACAGTCACAGGATCACAATTTGAGCACTTGGCAAACAGGTCATATTTACGATGGTTGCAGCATCTTGCAGTCATGTGATCACAATTTGTGACTTTCCCAGATAGCTTTCAACAAGTAAAGTCAATTGGGGAAGCTAATTCAATTAACAACCAAATGATTCACTTAATGACTATGGTAAAATGTCATAAAATTGGGTCCATTCGCTTAATGACCTCATTGCTTAGCAACCAGAATTTAAGTTCCAGTTATATAAATTGTATATTTATGTTGTACTATTTTTCTTCCAGTTATATTTCACTGTATCAGTGTGTTTCTGTGTGTGTGCAAGTGTAAAACACTACGCACAAGGTTGGTAGACAGCACCAGAACTATTTTTTACTCCTACTTATGCTTCTTTTGATTCATTGCATTTCTGGAAAAAAAAACATTTCAATAAAGCCAGAGTTCTTCAAAGTTTTTAGTTTCCTATTTTAAAAATAAAATATTTTCATGCTATGACAGGAATTTGTGAAATATAGCCATACGTTCGCCAGAATCCTGGCTTATTATTGCTTCCCTCCAAGCTGATTTTGCTTGAAACTGTAAAATACATATTGATTGCTTAATTAAATAGGTCTTACCAGAATAGAAAAGCTTATAACTACAACTAATCCCTAATTGCTGGATAGTAAACCCAGATAAAAGCCAGCATCTAGGTTCAGCTAAACACTAAGCTCTTCTGCCCTGCATATTTTTGCTAGTTTAGCTATCAGTATTGGAAGAAGAATCAAGTTTGAATGATAGGTGCAAGAACAAGCTTTTGTGTGTGTGTGATTTATACATCCAAATTTTGAAGAATACCAATCTAATAGCAGCGAATATCTGTAGCTCTGGTGTAGAATGAGGGTGAAGGTTCATTCTCCGAACTGATGAGTTGGTTTCTGAACATTTCAATACCAAGCTAGGTAACATCCAGTCCCTCTTCAGAAGGTCCAAGACACATTGCAGCACCACAACACTAAGCAAAGCAGAAGAGAAATGGCTGCTTGACATCTTTCTCTGTAATGGCTATCCAAAAAACTTCGTATTCCGACACACAGCACCTAAGCCACACCACATAGCCAACCACCACGCAAAAATAACCTTACCATACACAAAAGGGGTGTTGGAAATGACAGGCAGAATTCTCCAACCCCTAGGAAATGCAACAGCCCACAAACTCACAGCCACACTCTGCCGGGAAATATCCAAACCAAAGACAAGATACAGAAGGATGAAAGAAGCAATGTAATCTACAAAATCAACTGTAACAACTGCAACCAATTCTACGTGAGACAAACATCACGTCTGTTAAAAACCAGGATCCACGAACACCGACTGGCAGTCAAACATCATGATCCCAAATCCTTAATCTCTACCCACACTGACACCAAACAACATCAGTTTGATTGGAGCAACAATGAAATCATCAGCCACACTACCATCCGCCACACTCGTGAGTTCATCGAAGCCTGGCACTCCGCAAGCAATTCCATCAACAGACACATTTACCTACAACCAGCCTAGGAACCCCTCAGAATCCAATTCAACCACACAGCCAGAGACAGCACTGATCCTCAATCAACCCATGCAAGCCCCCCCTCCCCCTCCCACCAGCAGTTCACCTCCCAATGACCCTGACTTGATGTAACCTCCCATCACAAGACTCATCACAAGCCTCTCACTGATGACTCACACCTGACCCATCACAAGACCCTCACTTGACACACCCACACCTTATAGACAGAACACTGACATTCCCTAAACTCCGCTGAAGATGTTACCTAGCCTGGTAACAAAACATTCGGAAACCAACCCACAAGCTCGGAGAACGAACTGTCACCCTAATACCAATCTATTTTTAGTTTAAAATGTATAGCATTCAGGTAATCCTTGACTTACAACCAGCCATTTTACAACTGTTTGGAGTTATAACAGCCTCAGATCAGGTGCTTTATAGATCATAAAGTGCTTCCTGCTATCGCAAAATGTCCTTCTCTCCCCAACCTATATTTTGAGTGGTTGACAATAGAACGGGTTGCAATGTTCTGCAGTCATATGGCTGCAGAATTTTTTTTTGCCAGTTAGCTTAACAACTGTGCCATTTGCTTAACAACCATGTGATTCACTTAATGAACACCATGAAAAAGTTAAAAATGGGTCTGAATATGTAGATATCCCAATTTACAATTACAAGTTATGATTAGATTTCCAGTCCCAATTGTGATTATCTGTACTTATACTTTTTGATGCTTTTGAAATCCACACATTTCAGTGAGTATGAATATTTCAGCTGGGTAGTTCTTAATGAGATATATTTAACAAGATTAATCAGAAATACCACATAAATAGAGCCTTGGTGGAGCAGTGGGCTAATGCCTCCTTAAGTAACACCAGCTGCCTGCAATTAGTGCAGGTTCGCATCCCACCAGGCTCAAGGTTGACTCAGCCTTCCATCCTTCCGAGGTAGGTAAAATGAGGACCCAGATTGTTGGGGGCAATTAAGCTGACTTTGTAATAATGCCGCTTGGGGTGTGTGTGAAAGCCCTAATAAGCAGGCATATACATAGAATGAAGGCTACTGCTAAGCTTGTAAGCCGCCCTGAGTCTTCGGAGAAGGGCGGGATATAAATGGAATTAAAATAAATAAATAAAAATAAAATAAATAAATATACTTAACAAGATTAATCAGAAATAGCACAGAGATGTGATGGAACAGTGATTAGAATGCAGCATTGCAGACTGCCGACTGCCAGCAATTTGATGCTGACTGGCTTAAGGTTGACTCACTCTTCCATCCTTCCGAGGTCAGTAAAATGAGCATCAGATTGTTGTTATGTTACTCTGTAAACCACTTAGAGAGGTTGTAAAGCATTAGGAAGTGGTATGTGAGTCTTAATTGCTATTGCTAAAACATTTATACATAGAGCATTTATATTTACTTACAAATGTCATGTTCATCTAATTTCTCTCAGAACTGTTTCTTCTTTTTATAATTATATTAAACATTATAGTTGAATAAATAAAACAGATAAAACTACAAACTATAAAAGAATAAAAATAAAAAATAGAACCAAATAAATATGAATAGAAAGCTTTGCTAAAAATAGAACAAAGAAATCGATAAATATATCCCCTTCTCTTAAAATACAATAACGAATTTCTTTATCCCATATCTCCTTTCTTATCTATAAACAGATTTTTTTACAATCTTGTCATTAGTCCTGGTCAGCAAAAGTCCACTAAGGGTTACCAGACAAAACAATACATTTATTTTAACCTTGATCTAATAAACACATTTTATATTCCTTTCTATTACTTTTAACAAGTGTGATCTTTATTTTCTTCAAATAATGTCTAGAACTTGTTTTTTTCTTTTTCCCTTCTCAGAAATTCCTTCAGAATTTTAACAGAACTCTTTTTTAAATCCAATACATGAAAGTTATTCAAGTCACTCTTTTGGTTTGCCATTTGTATATCCTTCTTAATTATTATGACATCAGCTGATTCCATTTGTATATCCAGGGTAATATCTTTTTTCATAACATTCTTAAATATATTATACTTTTTATGATACTAAAAATCATAAATTTAATTTATTTTGTTTGGGGCTAAATTTAATTTAATCTATTTTTAACTTTTGTATGTCATATTTTAATTGCCCTGTACACTGCCCTGAGTCCCTCGGGAGAAGGGTGGTATATAAATCTAATAAATAAATAAATAAATAAATAAATAAATAAATAAATAAATAAATAAATAAATAAATTTTTAATACAATTTTGTACGATTGTGACCTACCAAGAGTTTGTTATTGTAACAAAAGAACTAAGTGAATGAATAAATGAAACAAGCATCCATAGTTTTCTGAATTACTTTTTTTTAATTATTCTCTTCCAGGTTGGTAGTGACCAGAGTCAGGGGGCTGTTTTCCTACGGGAATTTACCTTAATAAGGAGAGAGAGTCTTAATGAAGATTTCCTTCCAGATTTTCTGGATAATAATCACAAAACTGAAGATACGGTAGGACTTCGCTATCTTTCTTTTTTAAAAATTGTAGATGTGAAAAATGAACATACAGTCTTGGGAAAAAAATTTAATCAAATCAAAGATCAAAAGGACTCAACTAATGATTGGATTGCTGAGTGTAACTGATTCTTCATGGACATTCCTCAATGTAGCACTCCTAAGAGCAAAGGTTTGGGCCTTAAGCAGTCTTAAAATCAGAAAAGTAGTAGATGAAGATGCGTTTTTCATTGACCAGATATAGCAAGCAAGAAGGAAATTTGTTACTGGATTGGTAGAGAGCCTTAACATCAGAAGTATCTAAAATGATTCAATTATAATAAGAAAAGCAAGCCTAAAAAGGGGAGACTTAGAACATTGGATCAGTATGGGTCAATATTAGTTTTTCCTGTTGTGTTTAGTATACTTAGCCCTTTAACCTGTCCTTTGACAATAAAACAATTTCTTGGGGAGAAAATCAGGATAACGAAGTAAAATAATAAAGATACCTAAAGAGTATCTACAAGAACCCTCACCTCTTTCTCTCTCTCTCACACACACACATACACACACACATACACACAGAGAGAGAGAGATACACTGAGACTATCATATATGGATGGTTGTAAAGATACACATGTGCATACACAAACAAGTATGCACAAGTATGTTACAAGTTTTTAGAAGGGAGTCATTAACACAACTGTCTCCCAAATAGCTGTTTTTAGTTGTACCCTGAGCTCTCCAAGCATCTCTTTCTCTCTTTCTCTGCAGAGACTATTGCAAACTTTGATTAAGGTTTATTTGATTTATATATAAATTTATCAGATTATGGATTGTTAAATGGCAGCGCAAATTCATTTACAGAACACAGTAGTCATGGTTGTACTATTAAAATAAATAATCATAGCAATGAAATAGCTGTCACAAAGCTATAGAATAAAGTTCTTCTGTTGTGCTGAGGTATCTCTAAAACAACTAGAAAATGTTAGTATGTGTGTAATCTAAACTAAAATTAGATATTTTTAATGAGACATAATTTGTTAAGACATTCTCTAATTCACTAGATTGATTTAGTTGTTGTTCCTATGCATAATTTGCCAAGAACCTCCACGGCCACCAGTTGTGCTATAACTTCTTCAAATGTTTATGTGGAAATATCTTGTAGTAAACACTGCACAATTCTGGACTTGGACTGTACACTTTTGGACCTAGCAAGCAGTGCAGATTGCCAGCCCTGATAGAATGAACAATGCAACAAGAAGAAGTAGACTCTTGTTTCAGAGTGGATTTATCTAAGCAGCGGCATTTTAAATAGGTCTGTTATTGGGCTGCTCCTCCTCCACCAGTCTCAGGAGTAGGACATTGAAACTCACACATAATAAATGATTTTCTGTTTGAGGGGAAAGTTTCTCTAAAAAGAGTTTGGGAAAACAAGGAAAATGTGATATAAGTTTCCTGAAGTGTAATTTGGAATTTCAGATCTGTCTGCTTGTAGAACAAGATAAAAATGCATTGCAGCACTTCGTCTCAGAGGTAGCTTTCTTCAAGCCTATCATTAGTAACTCCTTAATTGACAGGCTGCAAATGGAAAAAATATTTTCTATTTCAGTTTGTGCCTCACTTACTATTAGCTAAACAATAGCTTAAACAAAATCTCTATTTTCCAAGATAATAGTCTTTGAGTTAGATTCTGAATTTGATTGGCTGCTGTTGGAAAAGGAATGAATGCTGACCTTCAATTTGATAGTTTACGTGTTCTTTATCATCTCTGTAAACATTTTGCAGCTGTGCAAACATCATTTTTTAAAACATTAGATGCAATTAATATTTTCATCTCTGGATTATTTTATGTAAAAGACTTAATTAGAGTCGACTAGTATTCTCCAACCCAACTATCTAAATCTGGAAAAGTTATGAAACAGAATATTCTAAAAATGTTCCTTACAAGATCGAGTGTACCAAACCCTTTCATTGAAATTTTGTAGCAGTGGAAAAACTAGACAGGGTTTTCAAAAGAGAGGTGGGAAAAATGGGAATTTGGGGAAACTTTCTGTGCAGGGATTGTAATGTAGTGGGTCCGACGCAAGGAAGAGACGCCAGCCGGAGTACGTGTTCAGCTCTTTATTGTGGGGGGTGCGTACTGGAGAACAAGGGCTACCTGACCTCCTTATATACCTGGCCCGGTAGGCGGCCAGCCAATGGGGTTGGCCCTAGGCTTCCCGCCAAAACTAGGTTTCCCGCCAAAACCGTCCAGGCTACGCCCCCTAGTGGCTGCTGCTATGCAGATGCCTGCACCTGGATACATAACAGGGATGACTGGCTGCCAAGAACTAATTTAGAAGGTTATAAATTTGCCATTGACCAGAGATAAGCAAGCTGAGATTGTATCACAGCTACTTGAAATAAAACAGCTTTTCAAAAGAAGATCAATTTTACTTCTTCAATTGACAGGTCAAGATCAAGACAGGTAAACCACAGTTCCCCACCCTCTGTTGGGAACCGGGCCGACAAACAGTGGGCGAGCGAGTGAAGCTTTATCTGGCATGCATGGGATCTAGGTTGTGTGTGAAACTATTCCCCCCTTCCCCATCCGTGGAAAAATTGTCTTCCACAAAACCGGTCCCTGGTTGCAGAAAGGTCGGGGACCACTGAGGTAAACTTTCTATCAGGTGACAAATTCAAAGGAAGAACACAAAATGAAGTAAAATGAAATCCAAGGTCTGAAATATGGCAAAGCATGCTATTTGCAGAAGAAAGCTAAGTTTTAAATAATTTGCTCTTATTCCAGAGAGAATGAGCTCAGTGAATAAGCCACACTGAATGTCCTTTGAATGGACAGTTAATTTATCAAGCAATACAGTAGCTGCAGTGTCCTGTTAGCACTTGCATGCCTTTTGACTAGCCCCTTAGATCTGCAAATTTTAGTTCTCTGGACCTTCGTTTAAATGCCTCTGCCTAGGACTAAGTGCCTGAACAGCGGGGTTTGATTTACTATCAGTAGTCGCTGAGTGTGTCAAACCAGAGCAGGATCACTGGCTTCAATATTCTGACATCTCCAGCAACAGGACACTGCTGTTTGATGTTTGGGTTCCATTTCTTTCCATTCTTCTCATCTGAAGAGATGCCTTTTCACAGGGCCATAATATTTGAAGTATTTTCCATATAATGAATACATCCATGCTGCTGTCAATGGCTGCTCATCTCCAATTCTTTGAGGCTTAATGAAAGAATGGCTCTAACCTCTGGATCAAAAATCAAGAAAAGCAAGCCCTTGAGCAAATTGATGTCCTTTTTTGAAAATTTCATTCGCCCTTCGAATAGGAAATGCAATCTTGCCCTTGCGTTTGGGAGTTACATTATACATACTTACATACATACATACATACATACATACATATGAATTGAAATAATATGCGATCATAAATCATTTCTCAATCTTCAACTTTGTAAGTAATTTTCAACAAAGTAGAGTGGAGAGATAAAAGCTGGGTAACATATGAATACTTTCCATAACAGCTTTTCTGTACAACTTTAATATTAAGAAATAAATCACAACTTTTTTTCAACAACAAAAAAAGACTTTGAAAAGACCTTTATATACTTACACATTCTTACATCTTCCCCAAATAAAAAGAACACAAGCATTAAAAAACAAACTCTTTTGTGTGGCCACCTCATTTTGCCCATATTGATAAGGTTGGCACTTACAGGGAACAATACATATTATGTGTTATTTAATTGATTTAATCCATTAATTAATTCATTGATTTAATTATTATATTTAGTTCCTACTGAATACTGAGGCAGATTTCTTAATTAGGATAAGAGAGCTATTTCTAACCCTTCTAATGAAGTTGAATCACTATCAGAAAAGTCAAACTATAATAAAAGTAAAAATTGGTCAGCTTTGAGTTTACAAAATAAACTTGCTTAAATTTGGGGACTTACTTTATATTGCAATTATTGTATGAATTAAATCCTTAATATTAACTTTAAAGTTTGAAATTCTAGATCCCATTTACATATTGCAGTTAATTACTAATTAAACATGTATGAAGTTCCCAAAACATCCTGTACACATATCTAAAAAAATTAGAATATGGTTTGACATAACATTAGGAACAAGGTAAGGAAAGTGCAGAGAATAGCAATAGCACTTAGATTATATACCACTTCACAGTACTTTACAAGCCTCTCTAAGCAGTTTATAAAGTCAGCATATTGCCCCCTCCAACAATCTGGGTCCTCATTTCACCAACCTCAGAAGGATGGAAGGCTGAGTCAACTCTGAGCCCGTGAGACTCGAACTGCCAAGCTGCTGGCAGCTGGCAGTCAGCAGCAGTCGCCTGCAGTACTGCATTCTAACCACTGCACCATCAGGTATGCAGCAGAGAGCCATGTTTTGTTGCTTAAAAGCATTCTGATCTGCATTGCAAAGAGAACAACAACATTTTAAGAAATTAACAGTTTATTAGTACTTAGTTTCTCTATATTTGCAAGTATTTTATTACTTTCCCTAAAGGGCTTTTAAAAAACTTTTTAACACATAACAGTTACATCTTTTTAAAAATGGGTGCATGGTTCCTTTAAAATTGGTTGTGCTATTTTCTGTTAGGTAGCCAGTTAGTATACTGCAGTGCTATTAAAAAGAAATTTTCATTCCATAGTTCAAAATTCAGCTTATTTTATGAATCAGCCCACTGCTGGACTGGACATGGTGAAAGAAAAATAATCTTCAGAAAGGCAGTGCTATTAACCTTGTCCACACTAAAAAAATTACCTCAGCTTTATAATTATGATCATTGTTCAGCCATATTGAAATAATACAGTCCACACTTTCAGCAAGATTTATAGTGATCTTTGTAATCAGTTGCTTTCCTGTGAGAAGTAAGGAGAGTATTTCTGACTGTTCAAGTGACTCTTTGCTGTGATTATAGCCCTTAGCAATTTAGCCACTTTATTAATTATAGCAATTCTAATGGTTATTATTTTAATTCAGATGCAAAACATTGCTAAGAATGGAATTTGAACTGGAAAAATTAATTTGGGGATGTAAATTATTTAGCCAAATATCAAGATAGGCTATTTTGCAGGAATAGAAGTTGGAACTTCCTAAAACCTTAAGAAGCTGTTCAGCTGTGCCTAGATTAAAAGGCTACAAGAGTGATAATGATTAACATTTGTCAGGAACACAGTGTCCAAGTCAATTGTTTAGTAGGCCACTGAAAAATGTACAAATGAAGTCTTACTTGAATATTTGTTCATTTAAAGAAAGCATATAAAAAGTATGGAATAAGAATAGGGAGCTGAATGTTAGTTACTGAAAAATAGATATAATTAATATGAAGTGGCTATATAAATAAATGGAATAAATGACATTGCAAGTAAATGGTTTGGTGCTGACCAGATCAATACTGAGCAGAGTAGGTCAGTAATTGTACTGGCCTCTTGGTTCTTTAATGTATTTATGGATAAATGAATAAAAAGTGGGCTGATGACAAAAATATATTGTTCAAGGTCATGAATGTTTGTGTACTTTTATAACTGGAAGAAACACAGTTATGAATTCCATTGATTTGCACCCAGTGTTTTACAGTTAGAATGTATGATGTCATAGGTAATATGGAGTATAGCTGAAAATTAATGACCAAGGAAGTTGTGTTTGACAGGGAAAATGGTACAAAAAATAAATGGTGAAAAATAAACACAAGTATTTTTTTAAATATATTTATTATTTTTTAAAATTTCTTTACACTGCTCATTTCACCTACATATGATTTAGGTTGGTTGTAAAAAAAAGCACATGACTAAAAGCACAGTTAAAAACAGAATTAAGAAAAAGGTTGAAATGTACAGGTTAGAAGTAAAAATCAAAGTTAAAAAATTCACAAGACTAAAATAGTTAACAAGGTAGAAGGACTGCCCTCAAGTCACCAGCCATCCCAGAGTTGCATCACATTCTTAGTCCCTCCCCTCATGCTAATTGGTAGAGCCAGGTCTTAACACTCTTCTGGAAAACCAGAAGAGTGGGAGATCGCCTCACCTTTGCAGGTAAGATGTATCAAAGGGTGGAGGGCAACAGCAGAGTAGTGGTAATGTCTTTACAGACCGAGTTTATGTATAAGATGGAAATTCCTTTGTGGCTAGATTCCATTCTGGTGGTGCTTTTCCAATCTATTCTCAGTACATTTAATTAAAAGTTATTCTTGGCTGATATTTGTATGTTGTACAAAAGCTGTGCTATAGCAATAACAATAGAGAGCAAGTGTGGTGTAGTGGCTACAAACTGGGAGACTGTGACGTCTAGTATCTCTTGAAGCATAAAGCCAGCTGGGTAGCCTTCAGCCAATCTCTGTCTCTCTCTAGGAGTGGCAGATCATTTCTGAAATCTTCCCAAGAAAACGGCAGGGCCTTTTTCAGGCAGTTGCCAGGACTCGACACTGACTTAAAGGCACACATCCAAAGACACAAAACAAATAATGAACATTTGTTTCTAGCTTTAGTTTCAAGGAGTTTGAGATATCCCTGGTATACTTAGAATCTACTGATACAGTGGATTATCTTCCACTGAAATGTTATTGCTACAAAGTATTGCTACTTTGAAGCGGGAAGCCTGGGTGCAATTATTGGCTAACGTTGTAAAGGCGGGAAAGTCCGGGCTAGGGATTGGATACAGTTCAAACGGCTCGAGTATATAAGCTGGAGTTATTTTGACAGTTGTCAGTTGACCTATGTGTATTAATAAACCTTTTGCTGTTAAACCCTCACTGAGTCATTCGTCTGTCTGAACCTAACAATTGGCGATGAAGGTGGGATTGACGGCGGACTAGTGAAGGATCGGCGAGAACCAGCTGAGCGTAAGGCGGTAAATTTAAAAATACACAGTCAACCGCAAGCGGCCGCGGCAGAATCGACAAGCCTCCGAATGGCACAACTTGGCTTTTTAAAAGAATTTGATCCAAACTACCCAGAGGACAGGGAAGAATATGTTGGACAGGTCGAAGGGTTTTTGCTCGTGAATGGCATAACCGACGACCGTAAAAAGGCGGCTGCCTTATTAACTATCAGCGGCACACCCGTGTACCGGATTGCCGTTGGACTCTGTCAACCATTGCCGGTATCAAGCGTTTCGTACGCTGATTTGCTGGCCAAATTAAAAGTACACTTTACGCCAAAAAGATCAGAACTCTTTTGGCGGTGCATTTTTGAAAAACGCAATCAGAGACCGGGCGAGTCAATCACAAAATTCATTGCTGCAGTCAGAGAAGCAGCATTACGTTGTAAATATGACAACCTAGAAATAAGGATTCGCGATAGAGTGGTGCTGGGCTTGAGAGACGAACAGTTACAAAATCGAATCATCGCTAAGCCCACCGGCGACTTACAGGAAGTCCTTGACGAACTTTTGACGTATGAATCCACTGGAAGCTGCGACCCCCCCCCCGCAATAGCATGGCTGCTCCATCCGAAATAAACCTAGAAAGCCATGTGGACAGTGGGGAGGTGGATCAACAATGGGAAGCCGACATAGCCGAAGTCACCAGAAGGTTTGGCAAAATGGCGGCAAAACCATTCCGAAGCAAAGGACCAGAACCGAGCCGCCGATTCCAAACAACAGCACCACAACGACAATTGAGAGACAATCCAACAAGACCGCGCGACAGCGACATCAGATGTGGAAGCTGCGGGGGCAACCATCCTAGAGCAACATGCAGATTCCGCTCTGCTAAGTGCAGAATGTGCGGAAAGACCGGCCACATTCAAGCCATTTGCCGGGGTCGTCCACGCGACAATCGTCTACACGAAATCGACGTTTGGGCCGAAGGTAAGGTAACCCCTAACTATAGTGGCAATGAGACCCCTAGACCTTTGGCACAGTACCCCAACCGCGGGGAGGTGGCACGAGTCAACCACATAGGAAAGCCTAAAGTAAATCACATTTTAAGACCAAAATTAAAAATTTTAGTCCATCTGCAAGGAATTCCTTGCAAAATGGAAGTTGATTCCAGGGCCTTGGTATCCATAATTTCCAACGAGACCCTTAAATTTATCGAACGCAAAAGTGGCCAAAGAATTCCACTCAGTTCAACAAAAATTCAATTAGCTGACTTCCAAAAAACCCCAATAAATATTAAAGGGAAGGTCAGTTTAAAAGTTAAGTATAAAGGGTTTAATGGCTTCTTAGACTTATTAGTCACAGAAGGCCATAGAACCAGTTTAGTTGGGCTTAATTGGTTCCCAGCTCTGGGAATTTGGGTTGGGGGAATAAATACCAGTAATAACAATAAGACCCTCAAATCAGTCTGCGATGAATTCGCAGACGTATTTGATGGATCTTTAGGGAAGTATAAGGGGCCCCCAATTAACTTTAACCTAGACCCATCAGTTAAGCCCATCAGGCTTAAGGCCCGATGGGTTCCTTTCGCCCTGAAGCAAAAAATCGAGGCCGAGCTCGATAAGCTTGTAGGCCAAGGCGTATTAGAACCGGTCGAGGGTGGCTTGTGGGAAACACCAATCGTCACACCCCTAAAACCTAATGGGGATGTGAGGATTTGTGCTGATTACAAGGCCACCCTGAACCTCGGAATGAAAAAGCATGCTTACCCGGTCCCGACGGTGAAACAGGTCCTCGCCACGATCCAGGACGGCACCATATTTGCCAAGCTCGACTTGGCGCAGGCGTATTTGCAACTTACTGTTTCCAGGGAAGCTGCTGAAGCTCAAACTATAGTCACCCACAAGGGGGCGTTCCGAGTCCACAGACTGCAATTTGGTATTGCAGCAGCTCCATGCATCTTCCAGGAGGTGATGGAGAGGACTTTAAAGGGCATACCTGGTGTATGCCCTTACTTTGATGATGTTCTAATAGCTGGAAGAAATGAAGAAATTTTAGCTGAGCGTCTGGAACAGGTATTGGGAAGATTTAGGGAGGCTGGACTTAAATTAAAAAGGGAAAAATGCTATATAGGAGTTAAATCCACTGAATTCTTAGGATTTAGAATAGATGAAAAAGGAATTCACCCTACAGCTGAAAAAATTAAAGCAATTAAATTGGCACCAGAACCAAAAAACAAGGCTGAATTACAAGCCTTTTTAGGATTAGTCAATTTCTATCACACATTCTTGCCACATAAAGCCGCCATCGCGGAACCATTACACAGACTATTAGATAGAAAAACCCCATGGCAGTGGCAAGAAAAACATAGAGTCAGTTTTCAAACCTTAAAAGATATTCTATCAAGCCAATCCACAGTTACTCATTTTATTGAGAACAAACTGATCTATTTAGCTTGTGATGCTTCACCTTACGGTGTGGGGGCTGTTATCAGCCACATGGATAGTCAGGGCATTCAAAAGCCAATTGCATACTATTCCAGGACGCTTACTAAAGCTCAACGGAATTATGCACAAATTGATAGAGAAGCATTAGCTATTGTGGCAGGAGTAAAAAAGTTCCATGATTACCTTTATGGTAGGAACTTTACCATACTCACTGACCACAAACCGTTACTGGGACTGTTTACCACTGATAAACAGACACCCCAAATAATGTCTCCCAGAATGCTGAGGTGGTCAATTTTCCTCTCAGCATATTCATTTTCACTGCAACATAGACCAGGTAAGGAAATGGGCCATGCGGATGCCCTTAGCAGACTGCCTTTAACCAACACCGAGGGGGACCCTGCCCCGGTAGGACAAATTATGTCACTACATGAAATTCCTGAATGCCCCTTAACAGCTAGAGAAATAGCTGAGGCCACTAAAAAAGACCTTATTCTCAATAGGATTATGACCTGGGTACTAGGGGGTTGGCCAAGTAGTAACCCTGACTCCAAGTACATCCCATATTTTAGGAGAAAGGATGAACTATCATCCCATTTGGGGTGTATATTGTGGGGTAACCGTGTTGTTATTCCTGAACTTCACAGGAATACAATTTTAACTGAATTACATGAAGGTCACCCCGGGATTGTCCGAATGAAGGCATTAGCCAGAAGTCATTTGTGGTGGCCGGGGCTAGACAAGGCTATTGAAGAATGTGTTTCAGGGTGTTATCTGTGTCAGCGATCTAGGCCTGAGCAGGCACACGCACACACGCATAAGTGGGAATTGGCCAGGAATCCATGGTCTAGGATTCACATTGATTTTGCAGGGCCATTTCAAGGCCTAACCTTCCTAGTTGTGGTGGACAGCTTCTCTCGGTGGCTGGAGGTTGTGCCTGTTAATTCAATGTCATCTGGTAGAACAATACAGGTTTTAAGGGGCCTCTTTGCCACTCACGGGTTACCTGATGTGATAGTATCTGATAATGGGCCCCAATTCACCTCTGCTGAATTTCAGGGTTTCCTCAAGGCCAACTCGATTAGACATGCAACATCAGCACCCTTCCACCCGTCCACCAATGGCTTGGCTGAACGCAACGTGAGAACCACCAAAGACGCCTTGAAGCGAATCATCCGTGGCGACTGGCACCAAAGACTTGCAGACTTTTTGCTGACTCAACACACAACCCCTTGCACGGCTACCGGGAAAAGCCCTGCGGAAATGAGGTGGGGCAAACGGCTAACCACTAAACCGGACAGGTTACATCCTGACAAACTACCCTCAAGTGCTGAACCTGACATCCCAAACAGGTCCTTCAACATTGGAGACTTAGTTTGGGCCAGAAACTATGGACAGGGGGACAAATGGGTTCCAGGGGTAGTCACTGACATAATGGGGCCGTTGTCTTACACCATTGAGGGGGAAGGGAATAGAGTAAGTAAAAGACATATTGATCAACTAAGGAAGAGGGTTTCCGAAAGTGTGTCAGTCAATGGGGGTCAAATCGTACACAGGGGTGATACTGCATCTTGGCTTAATCAAAACGACTTGTCAGATAGTGGAGGAGAAGTGGAAACTCAACCCAGTATAGCTGTAGCAACCCCACAACATTGTCAAATTGATTGGGAGCTGTTCCCTATGGACAGGCCAGCAGTACCTGAGCAACAACAACAACAACAGCCACAACAGCAATTACAATCAGTTAGTAGTGAATCTTCAGAGCCTGTAACCCAAAATTCCAGACCCATAACTATCAGCCAGTCAATCAGCCAGTCAGTTAACAATGACGTAAGAGGCAAGTCCAATAGATACCCATCTAGGGTCCATAAGCCACCCAAATACTTGAGAGATTACGTCAACAAATAACATCAACTGGGGGGGAAGGAGTGTTATGTCAGTAGCTTTATTGCAAAGAAGGTTCCTTTGAAGCGGGAAGCCTGGGTGCAATTATTGGCTAATGTTGTAAAGGCGGGAAAGTCCGGGCTAGGGATTGGATACAGTTCAAACGGCTCGAGTATATAAGCCGGAGTTATTTTGACAGTTGTCAGTTGACCTATGTGTATTAATAAACCTTTTGCTGTTAAACCCTCACTGAGTCATTCGTCTGTCTGAACCTAACAGTTAATATCTGAAGATTTTGCAGGGATGTCCTTTCCTGGTAGCTTGTAATACTAGAATTTGCTGGGATGAACCTGGCCGTTCCAGTTCAAATTCAGGATGTATCTGAAAGTCGATATAAAGAAGGATTTTCTGTATAATGAAATAGGGGATAAATGTGTACATATTTACATAATCACAAATACCTGATCAGTAGGACAGTTAACTATCTTGGACAATATATGCAGCAATATCAATAAATTAATTCCTAGGAATAAATATACATGTGTATCGTCCCATTTTTTTTTTAGAAATCAAGATGTTACTTAATTTTTCTGTTATAATAATCTATCCAACTGATATTAACCAAAAGGACAAGAAATGACTTTTATGATATATATATTGGCTAGGTGGGCCCATATTGGAATACTTTTAGACCAGTGAGATAGGCTGTAGATAATGCTTCTTTTGGTTTATTTTCCATTTGATTTATCTCCCCCTTTCTCTCTGTTCTGCCCTCTCTCTACTCTGTTGTGAGTTTATGTCAAAGAATATGGACAAGAGATCTGCAGAGCATTGTTTTGGTGTTCTTTATTCAGCTATCAGATATGGACGGTTGATCATGTCACCAGATACAGACAAAGGACTCTGATTCAATTATATGTCTCTGCTCATTTTTAATGCCATATAGCCCAGATTCAGGAGAAATTAAAAAAATTGCCACACTTTGAAATACCACAAATGAAGATAAATCAGAAGCCCTTCATGTCACATTTGTTCTTACACTTGTCTTGTATAATTGGACACATGACACTTCAGCAGAAATTCAGTTATATAGAAAGCAATTGCCCATTTTGATTTTTTAATGTTGTGAGGAATGATTTCCTGTTAGGAAAGAGCACTCACTACTGGAAGAGGTAGGCCACTGCATTTAACTGGATGAGCTTGTCTAGAATATTTGAAACATGTCTTTCTAGCATCAGAACAATATGCAATAATATATAACTGATCTTTCCCTTTCCTTGTTGTCACTAACTAACAGCTAGTGAGAATTCATTGCTTGGTATTGGACAGATGAGATTCAGACGTGTTTTTGAAACATGGGATGAGATATATTCGTTTCTTTCGATATTTCTAATTTAAAATATTTCTATTTCTATATCTATATTTAAGCAGTGGAAATGCAAATTCTGGGTTGTATGTGGCCTGTTCTAATGGTCAAGTAACAATCAGTGCAAATGAGAGGGTGATGATGATTGATGATGATAAGCTTAATCCAGATCAGTACTGTGTCTAGTTAGCTAATAATGTACATGATTCAACAATAACTTAGATTTACCTAGGCCAGGGGTAGGCAACCTCGACTCTTTTATGACTCATGGACTTCAACTCCCAGAATTGGCTGGCTCAGGAATTCTGGGAGTTGAAGTCCATGAGTCATAAAAGAGCCGAAGTTGCCTACCCCTGACCTAGGCCCTGCCTGGCTATCTTGTCATCACCTCCTCTTTCAATTGAGGTGCTGCATTTGTGTCAGAATAGAACTTGACAAATTCTTTAGGAATGTCAACTGAGTAGCCTACACTTTTGCCAGGCTAATACATGGGCCAATTTGTGTTCCATTCAATAATTATGTTTGGGACCCAATGAGAAACATTTTATTACAGCAGGAATAATTTGAACATACTGCATATTTTTGATGCTATACCTTCAAAGGTCACTAAGCCATTTTCATGTCTGAATTTAAATAAGTTGTCTTATTTTTTGATACCTGCTATATCACATCTAGATACTTAATGTCTCATACCTTATTTTTTCACAATACATTTCAAAGAACTGCTTCAGTGTGACTTCTAATAACCCATCTTGGCAATAATATGAAAGTACTTTGCTGCGGTCTTCTGCCATGATTCTTTTCTTCTCAATCAATCTTATAGTCTATCCTGTCATTCTTTTTTCCCCATTATATGTTTATTTGTTAGTTTATAATATGTAACACAAAAATACAAAAAAAAAATAGGAGGAAAATGGGAAGGGAAAAGTGTGGGACAAGGAGAAAAAAGAAAGAAAAGACATTGACTTCAGACTCCCTTTGGTGCAGTAGAAGATAGTAATATCAAACCTCAACTTTTTACTTTCACATAATAATATAAACCAGCAATTTCTGTAACAACAAACCTATTAATCGGTAAAACCCAAAATCAAAGTTTTGTTTTTTCCCCCACCTCAAGCACAAAGTCAAGAAGGGTTTTAAGTAGAAACAAAAGTAGTTGTATTTTTTTCTTCAATCAAAGCGGTGAATTTGGCCATCTCTGATAACTCCATTAATTTTTGCAACCATTCATCCATTGTAGGAATCAAAGTGTCCTTCCATTTTTGTGTATAAAGTAATCTTGCTTCTGTCAATATATATAACATCAACATTCCAATTTTTTCCCCAGGTCTTTTTCCACTAAACCCAGAAGAAAGGTTTCTGGTTTTATCTTTATATTCACTTGGAGAATCTTCTGTATTAAGATGTGAATCTTACTCCAATATTTCTTTGCTTTATTAAATGTCCACCGTAAATACATTTGCATTTCCAACATTAATTTGAAATACCTTTATACATTCTTGACAACTTATCTGGTATACCAAAGATATACCATCTTATACGAGTTTTCTTTTAAATTGTAATTTAATGTAAATTTTAGACCTTTCGTCCACATATTCTCCCATTGTTCAAGCATTACATTATATCCAAACTTTCTTCCCCACTGAATCATACAGTGCTTTACATATTTTTCAAATTCAAATTTAAATAATTCAAATTCAATAACAATTTATAAACTTTAGCAATAAATATGTTCATCACTATAATGCAGTAGGATTTCCAATTCGTTTTTCACATAACTCTTTTAATCTAATTTAAACCTTTATTTCCCCTTCATGGATTACTGCCTTGTCGTGGCGAAGGGGCTTGCATAATTCAATGAAGCTATGAGCTATGCCGTGCAGGGCCACCCAAGACAGACAGGTCATAGCTGAGAGTTCTGACAAAACGTGATCCACTGGAGAAGGAAATGGCAACCCACTCCAGTATCTTTGCCATGAAAACCCTATGGACAGTACCAAAAGGCAAAACGATATGACGCTGGAAGATGAGCCCCTCAGGTCGGAAGGCGTCCAATATGCTACTGGGGAAGAGCAGAGGGCTAGTACTAGTAGCGCCAGAAAGAATGAAGCGACTGGGCCAAAGCCGAAAGGACGCTTAGCTGTGGATATGTCTGGTGGTGAAAGGAAAGTCCGATGCTGTAAAGATTTTTTCTCCATAGGAACCTGGAATGTAAGATCCATGAATCAAGGCAAGCTGGACGTGGTCAAACAAGAGATAACAAGACTGAACATCAACATCTTAGGTATCAGCGAACTAAAATGGACAGGAATGGGTGAATTTAATTCAGATGACCATCAGGTATACTACTGCGGGCAAGAATCCCTCAGAAGAAATGGAGTAGCCTTCATAGTCAATAAAAGAGTAGGAAAAGCAATACTGGGATACAACCCTCAAAATGACAGAATGATCTCAGTTCGAATCCAAGGCAAACCATTCAATATCACAGTAGTCCAAGTCTATGCCCCAACCACCGGTGCTGAAGAGGATGAAATTGACCGGTTCTATGAAGCCCTACAGCACCTTATAGAACTAACACCAAAAAATGATGTCCTTATCATCATGGGGGATTGGAATGCTAAAGTAGGAAGCCAAAAGATAACCGGAATAACAGGCAAGTTTGGCCTTGGAGTACAAAATGAAGCAGGGCACAGGCTGATAGAATTTTGTCAAGAGAATACGATGGTCATAGCAAACACTCTTTTCCAACAACCCAAGAGACGGCTCTACACATGGACATCACCAGACGGTCAACACAGAAATCAGATTGACTGTATGCTCTGTAGCCAAAGATGGAGAAGCTCTATACAGTCAGTAAAAACAAGACCAGGAGCTGACTGTGGCTCAGACCATGAGCTTCTTGTTGCAAAGTTTAGTCTTAAACTGAAGAAAGTAGGGAAAAGCACCAGGCCAGTCAGGTATGAATTAAATCATATCCCCGTTGAATATACAGTAGAGGTGACAAATAGATTTAAGGAATTAGATCTGATAGACAGGGTGCCTGAAGAACTATGGACAGAGGTTCGCAACATTGTACAAGAGGTAGCAACCAAAACCATCCCAAAGAAAAAGAAATGCAAGAAAGCAAAATGGCTGTCTGAGGAAGCTTTGCAAATAGCTGAGGAAAGGAGGGAAGCAAAAGGCAAGGGAGAAAAAGAAAGATACGCCCAATTGAATGCAGAATTCCAGAGAATAGCTAGAAGAGATAAGAATGCCTTCTTAAATGAACAGTGCAAAGAAATAGAAGAAAATAATAGAATAGGGAGGACCAGAGATCTTTTCAAGAAAATTGGAGAGATGAAGGGAATGTTCAATGCAAAAATGGGTATGATAAAGGACCAAAATGGCAGGGACCTAACAGAGGCAGAAGAGATTAAGAAGAGATGGAAAAATTACACAGAAGAACTATACAAGAATGAGCTTAACGTCCCTGATAATCACAATGAGGTGGTCACTGACCTCGAGCCAGACATCCTAGAATGTGAAGTGAAGTGGGCCTTAGAAAAGCTGAGCAACAACAAAGCTAGTGGAGGTGACAGTATTCCAGCTGAGCTATTCAAAATCTTAAAAGACGATGCAGTAAAAGTGCTACACTCAATTTGCCAGCAAATTTGGAAAACTCAACAGTGGCCACAGGATTGGAAAAGATCAGTTTACATTCCAATTCCAAAGAAAGGCAGTGCCAAAGAATGTTCAAACTATCACACCATTGCACTCATTTCTCATGCTAGTAAAGTTATGCTTAAAATCCTTCAAGCTAGACTCCAGCAGTATGTGGATCGAGAACTACCAGAAGTACAGGCAGGATTTCGAAGAGGCAGAGGAACTAGAGATCAAATAGCCAACATACGCTGGATCATGGAGAAAGCTAGAGAGTTCCAGAAAAACATCTACTTCTGCTTCATTGACTATGCTAAAGCCTTTGATTGTGTGGATCATAACAAACTGTGGCAAGTTCTTAAAGAGATGGGAGTACCAGAACATCTTATTTGTCTCTTGAGAAACCTATATGCGGGCCAAGAAGCAACAGTGAGAACTGGACACGGAACCACTGATTGGTTCCAAATTGGGAAAGGTGTCCGGCAAGGCTGTATACTGTCGCCTTGCCTATTTAACTTATATGCAGAGCACATCATGAGAAAGGCAGGGCTAGAGGAGTCAAAAGTTGGAATTAAGATTGCTGGAAGAATATCAACAACCTAAGATATTTAATTTTTTTAAATTTATTAATATTTCTATACCGCCCTTCTCCCGAAGGACTCAGGGCGGTGTACAGGGCAAGAATAAAACATAAAGTTACCAAAATTAAAAAGTAATTAAATACATGCCCATAAAAAACAATAAATACATTAATAAAAACCCCCAATAAAATGATAATAAAACCCCCAGCAATCCCACCCTCAGGCCAGGCCGGCTTGTTCGAACAGGTATGTTTTCAGATCGCGGCGAAAGGAGCGAAGATCAGGCGCCATCCGGAGCTCAACCGGTAACTGGTTCCATAACTCCGGGGCGCCCACAGAGAAAGATCTCCCCCTGGGGGCCACCAATCTACATTCTCTGACCGGTGGCACCCTGAGGAGTCCCTCTCTGTGGGAGCGCACAGGGCGGAGGGAAGTTGACGCCGGCAGCAGGTGTTCCCTAAGGTACTCCGGCCCCCTGCCATGTAGGGCTTTAAATACCATAACTAGTACCTTGAATCTCACCCGGAAGACAACTGGCAGCCAATGCAGCTCACGGAGCAAAGGTGTGACATGGGAGTATCGGGAAACTCCCGACACAACTCTCACGGCTGCATTCTGTGCCAGTTGGAGCCTCCGGGTGGTCCTCAAGGGCAGCCCCATGTAGAGAGCGTTGCAGTAGTCTAGTCGAGAGGTCACGAGCGCGTGAGTGACCGTGCATAGATCATCCCGGGTTAGATAGGACCGCAACTGGCGCACCAGGCGAACCTGGGCGAAAGCCCCCTTAGTCACAGCTCCTATATGGTCTTCCAGGGTGAGCCGTGAATCTAGGAGGACTCCCAAGTTGCGAGCCCTATCTACGGGGGGTAATAATTCGCCCCCATAGCGAGAGATGGAATGTCCGAATAAACCCGGGATGAAGGTATGCAAAGCCACTCGGTCTTGTCGGGGTTGAGCTGAAGTCTGTTCCTCTCCATCCAGACCCGAACCGCCTCCAGGCAGCGGGACATCACGGTGAGGGCATCACTGGGGTGGTTTGGGGTCGAAAAGAAAAGCTGGGTATCATCAGCATACTGATGATACCCAACTCCAAAACCACGAATGATCTCACCCAGCGGTTTCATATATTGAAAAGTTTTAAAAATACAGTTTTCCTTTAAAAAAAACCCCCTTCCCCCTCCCTCCTCCCCTCCCTACCTCCCCCCTTCCCCCCCTCCCCCCCCTCCCTCCTCCCCCCCCACCTCCCCCCAACCCCCCTCCCCCCCCGGACTTCCCAGAGCTAAATACAAGGTATATATATATAAAAAAGCAATCATAAACAACCATATACTAACAACTATAAATTCTAAAATCCATCACTCTCTAACTTATATAGGATCAAACAAAACTTAGCATTATTAAATATATATAGAAGACAAAATAAAAAAAGAAAAAAGAAAATGAAAGAAGACTTATTCAAATGCTAGATAAAACTTCTTGACCCTATACTTATTCTGGATAAACTCAATCCATTTTCTCCATTCCATAATATAATGTTCTTGCGAGTAATCTTTCAAATAGGCCGAAATCTTCGCCATCTCTGCCAAGTCGGAAACCTTTAAAATCCACTCTTGTATAGTCGGCAGTTCCTCTTTCTTCCAATATTGACCTATCAAAAGTCTTGCTGCCGTAACTAAATTCAACATCAACTTAGAGTCCACAACTGTAGCGTCAACAATTATTCCCAACAAAAAAAATTGCGGACAAAACTTTATCCTCCGTTTAAAAATCTTCTGCATATTCCACCAGACTTTTATCCAAAAAGCCTTGACCTTTTTACATGTCCACCATATGTGAAAATATGTTGCCTCTTCATCACCACACCTCCAACATGTAGGCTGATAATTCGGATACATACTTGCAAGCTTTTTAGGATCTAAATGCCATCTATAAAACATTTTGTAAAAGTTCTCTCTTAGACTTTGAGCTTGAGTGAATTTTACATTCCTCACCCAGATCTTTTCCCACGTGTCCATTGTAATAACTTCCTGAATGTTTTGGGCCCATTTTATCATACAATCCTTAACAAGCTCTGTTTCTGAATCGATCTCTATCAATGCAAGATATATCCGTTTAATATGTGCTGGTCCTTGATTTCTAATTTGCTTTATCAAATTTTCATCAATCGTTGCAAATCCATTTTTTTGGTCTTCTTTCCACCTGGCCTGTAACTGAATATATTGAAACCAAGTCTGAACAACCTTCTCTTCTCGCAAGAAACTATATGATTTCAAGCACCAAATATTCCTTTCCAAACTTAAAATTTCCTTGTAAGTAGTCTCATCATGTTTGAAACCAGCATGTATATTTTCTATTGCGTGTTTTGGGATTGCCCACAATGGTATCTTGCTGCTTAACTTATGTCTATACTTCTTCCAAACTCTCAGCAATGCCTGTCTTAAAATATGCATCCTAAACACAGTATCTACCTTCTTATCATACAACAAATATGCATGCCAGCCAAACAACAGATCATGGCCCTCAAGATTTAATAACCTCGATTGTGTCAAATTAATCCAATCACTTATTCCTACTAGTGCAGCAGCTTCATAATATAATTTAAAATTAGGCATTTTAAGGCCACCTCTCTCACGAGTATCCTGCATAATCTTAAGTTTAACTCGTGGCTTTTTCCCTGCCCACACAAATTTATTGATACCACGCTGCCATTCCTCCAAGTTAGAGTCTTTCTTAAGAATCGGTATCATTTGAAATAAGAATAAAAATTTGGGCAGGACATTCATTTTCACTGCTGCAATCCGTCCCAACAAAGACAATTGCAATTTTTCCCAACTCTCCAGTTCTTTTTGAATTTTCCCCCATAACTTTTCATAATTATTTTTATATAACTTTATATAACATTCACCAGCGCGACCAATGCCGTCTCCGTGCTGTACCCGGGCCTGAAACCCGATTGGTACGGGTCTAGATAATATGCAGATGATACCACTCTAATGGCAGAAAGTGAAGAGGAACTGAAGACCCTCTTGTTGCGAGTGAAGAAGGAGAGTGCAAAAGTTGGGTTGAAACTAAACATTAAGAAAACCAAGATCATGGCATCCGGCCCTCTCAATTTCTGGCAAATAGATGGGGAAGAAATGGAGGTAGTGACAGATTTTATTTTCCTCGGGCTCCAAGATCACTGCAGATGGGGACTGTAGTCAAGAAATTAAAAGACGCTTGCTCCTGGGGAGGAAAGCCATGGCAAATCTAGACAGCACACTAAAAAGCAGAGACATCACCCTGTCAACAAAAGTGCATATAGTCAAGGCTATGGTCCTTCCAGTTGCAATGTATGGCAGTGAAAGTTGGACCATAAGAAAGGCTGAGCACCAAAGAATTGAGGCCTTTGAACTATGGTGCCGGAGAAGACTCCTGCGAGTCCCTTGGACTGCAAGGCGATCAAACCGGTCAGTCCTAGAGGAGATCAACCCTGACTGCTCTTTAGAAGGCCAGATCCTGAAGCTAAAACTCAAATACTTTGGTCACCTAATGAGGAGGAAGGACTCACTGGAGAAGAGCCTAATGCTGGGAAAGATTGAGGGCAATAGAAGAAGGGGACGACAGAGAATGAGGTGGCTGGATGGAGTCACTGAAGCAGTAGGCGTGAGCTTAAATGGACTCCAGAAGATGGTAGAGGACAGGAAGGCCTGGAGGAACATTGTCCATAGGGTCGCGATGGGTCGGACACGACTTCGCAACTAACAACAACACACCTTTATTTCAATTGTAAATACTATATGTAAACCAATGGTAGATTCTAACTCCTCTTTGGGTTTGAGGATAAGATCACCAAAATTAAAATGTATTATTTGACCATATGTCCATCAGTCTGGCTTTGCTGCCATTTCCTTTATATAAAAAAAAAATTCCCGGAGGAACACCCAGAGAGGCATCTTCACAGAAAACATTGTTTTATATTTATTTCAAACTCTTAGGATGGCACGTCTAACAAAATGATTATTAAAATCAACATTTACTTTAATCATTAAAATCAATGCCATCCAAATCTTAATTCATGGCCCTTTTATTCTGGAGGTTAACCCTTTTAGCCAGACCAAACAGCAAGCATCAAAATACGAACTCAAATCTGGTGAATCGAAACCTTCTCTTTTCTTGGCATCTCGCAGTAATTTGTATCTAATTCTTGGTTTTTTCCCTTACCATATAAACTTGGAGTTTTCCTCTGCCCTTGTTTAAATGGAGTATCAGTTCCAAGTATTGGTAATGTCTGAAATAGAAAGAGCATCTTAGTTGAAACTTTCATCTTAATTACAGAAATTCTATCCATTAATGATAATTGCAGTTTATCCCACCTCAATAAGTCCTTTTTGATATCATTCCAAAGAGGCACATAATAATAATAGTAAAGTTGGAAGAGACTTTGGAGGTCATCTAGTCCAACCCCCTGCTCAGGCAGGAAACCCTATACCATTTCGGACAAATGGCTGTCCAGGCTTTTCTTAAAAACTTCCAGTGTTGGAGCATTCACAGCTTCTGGAGGCAGGTTGTTCCACTGGTTAAATTGTTCTAACTGTCAGGAAGTTTCTCCTTAGTTCTAGGTTGCTTCTCTCCTTGATTAGTTTCCATCCGTTGCTTCTTGTCCTGCCTTTGAGTGCTTTGGAGAATAGCTTGAGTCCCTCCTCTTTGTGGCAGCCCCTGAGATATTGGAAGACTGCTATCATGTCACCCCTCACCCTTCTCTTCGTTAAAGTAGACACCCAATTCCAGCAGCCGTTCCCTATATGTTTTAGCCTCCAGTCACCTGATCATCTTTGTTGCTCTTCTCTGTACTCTTTCTAGAGTCTCAACATCTTTTTTACATCGTGGTGACCAAAATTGGATACATGGTTATTTTGAAACAGTTTTACATTTGTATTTGCCAGTGTAACCCCCAGGTATTTCACCTTTTTCTCAAACTTAAAGCTAGACTTTTTCAGTCAATATGTCACCATCCTGAGAGATCACATTCTTAATAAGCATTTTTGTTTTCTGTTTGGAAACTTGCTAAAACCTTTTGAAAACCTGATAACCCCCCCAAACTCATTTAATTTCCTCATGAACTATTCTATATTATGTTTTGGGTCTTGCAAAAATATAACCAAGTCATCAGCAAATGCCCTCAATTTATAAACTTCCTTTTTAATATTTATACCTGTTATTTTCTCATCTTGCCTAATATCTCCATTCAAAACTTCCAACACCAATATAAACAGTAAGGGAGATAGGGGTCATCCTCGTCTCGTGCCCTTTTGAATTTCACAGGGGTTGTTTAAGTCCCCATTAATAATAACCGTTGCTTGATGCAAGGCATAAACTGCTTTAATCCCTTGGATAAAATTCTCCGCAAAGTCCATGTCTTCCAAAATTTTAAACATAAAAGCCCAATTTAAATTGTCAAAGTCAATTCTTATTATTCTTGATAGCCCCTCATCCCTGGTCTTACCCCACCTAAATAAATCTAGCATTTTGCATTACACCATGGTAGGTTAAGTGTTGCCATCTACTGTACATATTGCTAGTGTTATCTAATTAGAAGCTATAGTCGAAACATGCTGGAAAGCTGTACATTACTGCAGAATTAAAAACTTAGGAAAACCACAATTCCCATTAAGTTATTGGAAACTTTATAAGTGCCACATAAAATATAGATACACCAGTTTCAGGAGCTTTAGAAAAGGAAGACCTATAATTGCTTCCATTGATTGTTTACGTATGGCATATATAGTATAAACAAATGCCATTTTGTATCTTTTGTCGATCAACAAACTTTGGTTACATAGTTATAGTTATAGTTTATTTGATTTATATACCGCCCTTCTCCTTGGTAGGGACTCAGGGCGGTTCACAGGGCATATATAAAAAAGACAATACAAAAATTAAAAAAAGATTAAACCCATGCCCAATTAAAACAGTAATACAAATTTAAAAAACAATTAAAAACCCATAATCCCCCATCAGGCCAGACCAGCTATTTCAAACAGGTGGGTCTTCAGGCCCCGACGGAAAGTTCGGAGGTCTGGTGCCATCCGGAGCTCCACCGGCAGTGGATGAAGATCCATTTATTTGCTGCTAAATCATTGTATTGGTGAAAATTTTCATTTTAACTTTCTAAGGTTTTTTTTCCTCAGTAAATATTTCAGAGAGTTTGGAAAGAACTTTTGTGCTCTTAAGCTTACTACTTTTCAACTTCTATTCATTCAAAGTTGGCTTCTCTTCAATAGTGCCAGCTATGGTTCACTAGTTAGTACATGAAGCAACCTAAAATAATACTTCATGCCTCCTAAGATTTTATTGTTATATGAAATAGCTTATTTGCACTGATCAGGTCTAAACAGATATCCAGTATATGTCAGAAAGCCATGTATGATTAATTAGTATAAATAAAATATATTACTGGGTTTTAAGACAGACTTTAAGACTATTTAAGTCTTCAGCAGCATATTTAACATGCTGTGGGAATATAGCTTTCCTCCCAATTTTGCAGATTATTTGATAATAATTATTTGATAAAAATCCTATCATTTTTTTCCTGAATAAAAATGTATTATATAAGTGAATTGACAAAGCCTTGGGTTTGAATATTGTAATAAATGGGTCATATAGGAAACCCCTTTTTTCATTTATGTAAGTGCAATTATAGAACCATAAACACTGTTAGATTGTATATTTACAATCCTTGCTCAGTCTAAAGCCCAGTTTCCTCTTGGGTTCAATTTGTTTGAATTATTCATAGCTTTTAAACTTCTGTTTGTACCTTGGAACACTTGCCCTCATATACATCTAACTAATTATTATGTTTCATTACAAATAATCTACTAAAGTGAGAAGGGTGGAAAACATGATTTTTCTCTCATGTCCTTGAAAGATCAGGTTTACTGCACAATCCCTTGAAATAATGTCAGTTAGTATTTACAGGTGTTAAATTGAAGATAACACATGATAAAATGAATGTAGGCTATGAAAATATTCTGTCCCTAGCTTTAAACTGGAATTGTCATTGTCTTAGTTTTGAAATTAACATTGGCTGGAAGCCTTTCCTCTTGTATATCGTGTTGCCTCTGTTAATTTACTTCAATAATGTTACACATTCCTGTTTTTTCCATGCATTAATTTTGTAAAACCAAGGAATATCCTACCTTGTACTAGATGGCTCTCCTCTCACAATCTGGAGATAAAAGCAGCAGGGCCAATAAAAATGACAAGGTTCAAGCAGTATTTGAAAATATTCTCTGATGCATTTTTGAGGGGAAAAAAGTTACTCTAGGACAGGGGTCGGCAACCTCGGCTCTTTTATGACTCGTGGACTTCAACTCCCAGAATTCCTGAGCCAGCTATGCTGGCTCAGGAATTCTGGGAGTTGAAGTCCACGAGTCATAAAAGAGCCGAGGTTGCCGACCCCTGCTCTAGGACATTCTTTTTAATGCTGTGCTAATGTATTTGGTCTGGAAGTCTTAATGACAGAAATTTCACTAAGTACTTGAATGTATTCATGCTTTACTATGTCACTTGGGGAATATTATATGTTACATTATGAGTCATCTGCACTTTTAATTTGGGGCATGACTTGACCTTAGAGCATTAGAATTCACCCGCTGCTTTTGCTTCTCTAGTCTGTATGGCATTACTGTTCCAATACAGTATGTGTAAATACAGACTTTATGCATGGAACAACATACGTAAAGATTTACAGTTATATACAATTAATCCCTGGTTTAATTAAGATATTTGCACGCAGTGCTTTTTTTCTAAAAAAAAAAAAAGGTGCCAGAACTCTCATCTTGTTAATCTTTTATTTATATAATTTTATTTATATATTTATTTATATAATTAAAAATTATATATTCAATTCTTAACATAAATTTATTTTATTGTATTGAAGGCAAATGTTTATAGTAAATTCCAAAGTTTTGTCCAAAACGTTAATGTACTTTCAAACATTTAAAATTGGTTTGTTTGGGGAATACCTATTTTCCATTTGAAATAACCAGTGAATGAATGAATATGTCCATAATTGCCCAGTGCATTTTAACAATGATATAGAACTGTGCTATGAGGAGCTTACAATTTACATTTCTTATTCTTGGGAAATTAAAGACATAAAGAAAATGGATTGAAAAAAGTAGATGCAAAAGTAACATTAGATAAATATGAGAAAATATAGCTGCATATCCTTAAGTAATTTATTTTTATAAACAGTATATAAGCTGTTAAAATATAGCTTTTCATATCCAAAAGTAGATTTTGAGGGGAAAATAAAGAGGATTGTGTTACAATACTGATGTTTTATATAAAGTTTGTGTTTAAAGGAAAGCTAGAAAAGACCCATTTTAGAACAACAAATTGCTGATGGGTTTTTTTGTGGTTTTTTTAACATTATCAACATTTCAGTGGAGTCCATGTGTGTGCCTGCCTCATGCTCACCCTGTGTCAGCCAGGCTGACTTTCCTGTGACTCCTGCCACCGCCTGCCCTGCACAGCCCCATCCTGTAGAGCGGGCCCCGCAGCTCCCACAGCACCAGCCACTCCAGTGCCAGCCCCGGTCCCAGGGAGCAGCCCACCACCAATGCCCCCTGTGCCCCTGACCACAGCACCACCACCTCCCCCACCTCCTGCACCCACGTAGGTATGCAGGGCGAGGAGGCGGTGGCGCAAGTCCAGCACCGAGTAGGCCACCAGCTGGCCCAGCCCATGGAAGGTCAGCCGCCTGCCTTGCCCCATGTGCGCCACCTCTGTGCCCAGTGCCTGCAGCCGCCCTGCCAGCTCCCACAGCTGCCCTGCCAGTGCCACCTGCCCTACACAGCCCCTCTGTGTAGAGTGGGCCCTGCGGCTCCCACAGCACCAGCTGCTCTGGCACTGACTGCAGCCCCGGGTGGCAGCCCACCAACACCCTCCGTGCCCCTGCCTGCAGCCACCCCACCAGCACCGCCACTCGCTCCATGCAGCCCCGTGTAGAGCGGGCCCTGCAGTTTCCCACAGCGCCAGCCGCTCTGACCCTGAGGGGGCAGCCTGCCACCAATGCCCCCTGCCCCCCTGCCCACAGCAGTGCCACCACCCCTGCCTCCTGGTCCTCTCTTAGTTACCTAGTTAGATGGTGTAGTTGGGCAGCAGGGAGGGGTGCAAAGTTCCTGCTAACTCGCCTTTGCTGCAGGCAACTTGCCTGTGCAATGTTTGCCGGCCGGGTCTTTTGGCGCACTCAGCAGCAATTCCTATTGGCTTTTGAAAGCCAATAGAGGGAGTAGCACAGCTTGTGCAAAAGCTTTTTGTGTGTGTGTGCAAAAAAGGGTGCGGGAATGCCGTTCTGAGCGTTCTATGAGAAAAAAAGCCCTGTTTGTACGTATCAGGGTGTTATTAACCCTCTCTTCTGTAGTACAATGCTATGATCATATCTTCTGCCTATATTGTATGTTTTGGTTTTAATCGTGTTATTGATTTATGTGCATTATACCTGACAAAGAAGAACAGGACTTGTGAAAGCAGTGCATGCGTTAAAAGGAAAAACATGATTTCAAGTTTGTGAGAGTAAACAGCCATTCATATTTGTCTTATTTCAGTAACTATGCTGTCAGTAATTGTGGAAATATTCTAGAGAATCCCAGCTACCACCAAATATTTACTAGCCTTCAGTCATTAGAGAATAATTGTTGCTGTTTTACAGGTAGTTACGATCTTACAATCACAATTGAGCCCAAAATTTCTGTTGCTAAGAGATTTTTGCCTCATTTTACGACCTTTCTTGCCACAGATGTTAAGTAAATCACGACAGTTATTAAATTAGTAACACTGTTGTTAAGTGAATCTGGCTTCCACATTTACTTTGCTAGTCAGAAGGTCGCAAAAAGTGGTCCAATGAGCTTGGGCCACTGCCTCTGTCATAAATACGAAACAGTTGCCAAGCATCTGAATTCTGATCCCACAAGCATGGGAATGCTGCAATCGTCAGGTGAAAAATGGTCATGTCCCTTTTTTTTCAGCACCATTGTAATTTTGAAAAGTCCCTAAACAAACTGTTGGAAGTCAACGATTACCTGTATTTATGTCGAACATCTAACAGTCTAACAGGATTTTTACAGTAACAATTGTTTATATGAGATAGATAATTTGCTCACCGGAGAAATGCAGGGTTTCCCCACCCTTTTTCCTCAGTCTGGATAGACTGGAAAATGATATGTTTATTCTAGCAGGGTTATGAAAATTAAACTCCAAAATTTTCACTGTAGATTTTGAAAGGATAAATGTGTCTGAGAGAGTCATATTATGTTAATTAGCTAGCATGAAGTTCCCCAACCATTTTTATTTATTCCAAAATAAGGCCACAGATATAGATCAGACTAATTGCAGGCAAGGAAAGTTGATTTTAATCTTTCCTTCCCTGGCACCTTCTCACCTGAACTGAAATTCAACTCCGTTTCTTCACGGGCGAACAAGGAGAAAAGCTATTTCAAACTGATGTAGAGAAGAGCTGAAACTGATGTCAGTAGATTCATAGCTCTGTTTACAGGGAGAATAGATGGTCATATTTGCCATATATTCTGCTTTATAATCAAAGGGCTAAGTATTTTCTCAAACCTTTATTGTAAAAAAAATGAGCGTATGCAGAAAGATGTACTAATAAAATTTGAAGGGCCCGATTGTAATCTTATGCATAATCCTATGCATAATTTCTTGGAGATAAATTCCTTAAATGCATTGGTGATTATCTGAGACAGCTTAAATGCAACATTTTTTAAAAAAAAAAATTAATTAGGCAAATAATCTTACAGAGATATGTTTGAATTAGAACTCTTTGAATTGTTAGCACAGTGCAGAGAATTCATCAAAAATAAGGAATTCAGATTTTTTCCTCCATTAAGAATGCAAAGTATCTCACTTCTAATTGAGTTTTTAATTGATTATGCAAACCTGTCTGAAACAGTAGCAAAATCCAGAAGTTTCATTATTTACTTGCCTGAATAATGAGGTCTTTCTAATGATGTCATCTGTTCTGAATAACCTAACAGAGCTTCATTGTCCTGCTTTCCTCCTATACTATATTCCTAATAGTCTAAAATAAAATGTAGAGAAACTAATTAAATAGAGTAACAGGAGATGATGGTTGTTATGTTTCTGTCGAACTTATTATTAAAACACACAGGTTTACTCGTGAAGATATGATCAACATGATTTTGATTATCTCCAAATTTATTTCTAAGGTAGTAGTTTTGAATATATTAAGAATAAATTGTACCTTGGTTTTTTTCCTTAAATGCTGGGGATTTATTTTTTTTTGACATTGTGAGAGATAACTATGATATGTTCTAAGTCTCAAACAGAACAAATAATTATTTTTATTGGACGCTTTTTCAGGACAAGAGTTTTTTTTTAATAACCAGGACATAAGAAGCTGCAACCTTCTCCTTTTCTGTTTCTGTTTACTGGTTTTAAAGAAAAATATAAAGCATTTAAAATAAATCCTTTGTGGCTGGCTACGAGGAATGAAATTTCTTTTCATGCCATTTTTATTAGCTTTTTGTATATCTAAATACACCTTTTTAATTTATTAATTTTATTATCCTCTGGTCTAAACATTGATGACACGATGACGACGACGATGATGATAATGATGAAATAATGCATTTTAAAATACTAATGATAAATACAAAATTGAGAATTTTCACCCTGAAAAGAGATGTATCCTTATCACTAGTTCCAGAGAAAATCAGATGCTTTTAATTAATTTCTTTTAGAAGAAAAGAAAGCTTACATAATTCAGCATAGTACAGTCTGAACCCGTGACAAAATTAGTATCCCTGATCTATTTAGATTATTATTGTGATATGAAACAAAAATAAAATATATCCTTAAGCATGGCCCTTCCACAATCTATTCAATTCTTAGTCAATGTAATAAAGCATTTATTACAAGACTAAGGATTTAAAATAATTCAAACTGATATGACAGGCATTTCAGTTTGTACCAAAACTTCAAGGGCATCAGAAGGTTCCATGAATGGAGTGAGGAGGTTCTCCATTTTTTCTTCTCACATTGGAAAACTTAATTGAATCTATTCTACAGCTGAATAATACAGTTGCACTTAGCAACTGCATGATGCTAACACCATGTAGAATGTAGATTTTTTTCAGCATTGTAATTGGCAACATGAAGCTGAAATTTTATGCATGTGTTGGAAAACATAAATCATATTTCCCATTATAGCCTTGAAAAGAAGACTGCTGGATAATTACTATGTTTTCTTGCTTAGAATGGCTCGATTACAGGTGAAATTTACCAAACTGACTTGTTGCTGTCTTTTTTAAATGCTAATCTGCTCAGCGTCACTTGGAGTTGGGCAGCCTCTACATTTCATAAAATGAAAATGATGTAATAATAATTATCAAGAAGGCCAGTTTTGTGTTGCATGAATTTGCATATATTTACTTTGTATGCACTTGGTTAGTGATTGGGATGCTTTTTTTTCCTGGTAAGGTAAAGGTAAAGGTTCCCCCGCACATGCATGCTAGTCATTTCCAACTTTAGGGGCCGGTGCTCATCTCCGTTTCAAAGCTGAAGAGCCAGGGCTTGTCCGAGGACGTTTCCGTGGTCATGTGGCCGGCATGACTAGACGCCAAAGGCGCACGGAATGCTGTTACCTTCCCACCGAAGTAGTCCCTATTTTTCTACTTGCATTTTTACGTGCTTTCGAACTACTAGGTTGGCAGAAGCTGGGACAAGTAACAGGCACTCACTCTGCTACGCGACACTCGGGATTCAACCCGCCAAACTGCTGACCTTCTGATCGACAAGCTCAGTGTCCTAACCCACTGAGCCACCGTGTCCCTTTTTCCTGGTACCTGGTTTCATTTGTTGGTATTACCTATATGGTGTACTAGGCAAGCAATTCTCCAGAATATCCTTGACCACTGGTGGGTCAGATTTTTGTCTTCTGGATTCTTTGGATAGCGGGGTCCAGGGTCATTCTTTACATCTGGAAAGTTGTGAATTCTTACTAGAGGAGGGATCAATACTAGTGAAGAAACATTGGTTGGTCTCATCTTGAAGATGTCCTCCTTGGATCCAGAGCTATTGGTCAACTACTGCAGAGTCTCCAATTTTTCATTTGGATGAAGGTTGTTATGATGGTGGTTCGGATCAACTATAGAGTGTCCTAGAAGCTGTAAATTATCTGGACCTTTTGCAGTTTGTGTTCAGGTTTTTGGCATGGAACAGAGACAGCATTGATTGCACTTGTAGATGATTTGTGTCACCCATCCTGCTCCTTTTAGACTGATCTCTCCTGCTATACTTGATCGTAAAGGAGAATTCAGAATTTAACACCCCAGTTGCAAGACACAAGATAACTTTTAATCGTAGCAACTAAAACGGAAGAAAATATTTAAAACACATCTACCCAGAACAATAGAGTTTCAGTCTGTATCTGAAATAAAACATATTTGGTATGATCCACGTCCAGAACAAAATATGCAAATCATGCATGTTTTGGTTGGGGCACAAACCGCCCCTTAAAAGAGTTTATACATCTGTGGACAAGAGAGAAAGAGTAGCATAATGGTTTGGATGTTTGATTGGGACTAGGGAGACTGCCTCAGCCAGAAAAGTTAACTGGGTGACTCTAAAGCCCAACTTACCTGACAGGATTATTATGGTGAGGAAAAATGGGAAGATGTTTAAATGCAGTCTTGAGCTCCTGAAGAAAAGGCAGGAGAGTAATCTGATAAACAAACAAATCATTTGCATAATTAATGTAGATTAACCCTAGTGAAAGACTAGGTGTAAAAGACTCTTCGCTTTTACTTTTGCTAAGTTGCAAAAACATTTATCAGGACCGAATCTTAGTTGTCCTGTGCTCTTTTGTATACAAAAGCAGTAGGATACAGTGAATGCATCTTGCAGTTCTATATGTGAGCAGGAAGAATGAGAAAGTTAAGTTTGCTTGTGGAATAAATGCGGATAGCAGAACAGAATGACATCATCTGTTATTATCTTACTTAGTTTAAAGAGAATATTATGAGCAGACTAATGTGGGAATTGCTACAGTATATTGTAGTTCCATTCCTTCAGCTCTTTTGGCATGTAACATTGCACCTCATGTTACAATCCATTAGAGGGTCCCACAGCACAGTTAACAGCATCTATTGCAAAATTCTGTTTGGGAAAGAAAAAGCTCTATATTTTAACACAGTTGCAACTGCAATATATGGGTTTGGGCTGACTTTTCAGTCAAAGTAGCTGCTTCTTGGTGATCTGACCATGAAAAACTACAGAGTTTATGTAATAGTCTTCTTTCCTATAAAAATACATCATCATCTCTCTGGCCTTAAACTTGTATGAAATTGTTCTGTCTTCTCTTCTCTTCTCTTCTCTTCTCTTCTCTTCTCTTCTCTTCTCTTCTCTTCTCTTCTCTTCCCTTCCCTTCCCTTCCCTTCCCTTCCCTTCCCTTTTCTCTTTTTTTCACTGTCTATTTTGCTACTAGAAGCTCCTCCTGTCTTGCTTATTTATTCTGTTACTGTCCATCCTAGCTTTTGGAATCATCATATTTAGTTCCTCTTATATGCACAGGGAACTCTTTTATTATAAAGCAATATTAAAGACCTTTATCATAGAAATAGTCATGTTTATTCTATACAGCGGCCCTCTCAATTCCTGGCAAATAGATGGGGAAGAAATGGAGGTAGTGACAGATTTTATTTTCCTGGGCTCCAAGATCACTGCAGATGGGGACTGTAGCCAAGAAATTAAAAGACGCTTGCTCCTGGGGAGGAAAGCCATGGCAAATCTAGACAGCACACTAAAAAGCAGAGACATCACCCTGCCAACAAAAGTGTGTATAGTCAAGGCTATGGTCTTCCCAGTTGCAATGTATGGCAGTGAAAGTTGGACCATAAAAAAGGCTGAGCACCAAAGAATTGAGGCCTTTGAACTATGGTGCTGGAGAAGACTCCGGTGAGTCCCTTGGATTGCAAGGCGATCAAACCGATCAGTCCTAGAGGAGATCAACCCTGACTGCTCTTTAGAAGGCCAGATCCTGAAGCTGAAACTCAAATACTTTGGCCACCTAATGAGAAGGAAGGACTCACTGGAGAAGAGCCTAATGCTGGGAAAGATTGAGGGCGATAGAAGAAAGGGACGACAGAGAATGAGGTGGCTGGATGGAGTCACTGAAGCAGTAGGCATGAGCTTAAATGGACTCCAGAAGATGGTAGAGGACAGGAAGGCCTGGAGGAATGTTGTCCATAGGGTCGCGATGGGTCGGACACGACTTCACAGCTAACAACAACAACAATTCTATACAGCAAATGCTATAATTGCTTATATATAATAGCAAACAGGTAGTCATGGACTAATATATGGAGATGCTTTATTGTGAGCCAGATCATTGCCCACCTCAGTTATTATTGTCTTCACACATAAGCAGTAGTTCTTTGAGAAGTATCTACTACTGTACATAAAATCCTTTAACCGAGTGGAGGAAGGCTAGGAAGAAAATTCTTTGATTTGTCTCCTTCCCACCTTATTTCTATGAAGAATTATTATGAAAAACAAAGAAGCAAGCAAAGAAAGAAAATATGAGGCTTCTGTGATAATAACAACATTAAGAAACCCATATTCTTAATTAAGTTTAAATTACATGGAATCAAATTTGGTTATAAATTCTAATATACTTATTCTCCTGAGCAAGTCCCCTCTCTTTTCCCTGTCTGCTCTTAAATATTTCTGATCACTGACTATGATTAAAATTGGGGAGGACTGAAATGTATAGATTTCTTAATATTTTTTTTGCAGTCATGACAGGAAATCAGTTTTACTATTGAATTTTTGTCAGAGACAAACCTATAGAAACATTCTTATTTCAAAATAGCAACCAGTTATCTGGTCAAACGATACATTTATTTGAAAATTTTTACAAAATTTATGAAGCTGCGGGACTTTTATTATGATCTGAAATTACTATGAAATATTTTAGATTACAAAGTTTTTTTTAAAAAAATCAAAGGTGAAACAATTTCATAACGGTAGGGGATGCTCTTTACTTTCTGTGGTAAAATTAGCTTTTACTACAAAATGTGTATGGTGATAATATTTTATCCTGAATGTGCATTTGTACTAAAATTTGGATAAAATAATCACAAGTAAAAACAAACGATTGTTCAATAAATTTAATTTGTTGCAAATACAATGTGCAAAACAATGAATAGTCTGTAATATTTTGCTTAAGATGTTTTCTATGCTTCAGAAGAAATTGTCAAAGGGTTAGGGTTCTAGTTTATTCAGAAAGCTAAAAGAACGATGCAGTTTTTCTTTTTACTGGCAGGAGCAAAAACCAGATTCAAACCAATCAGAATACAAATTCAATAAAGAAATTTAATGTAAGAATTGTTGGGGAAAAGAAGCTATATTACAAATGCTGCAGGTTTTTTTTCCCCAAGCACGCATCGCTGAAACTCTTTCCCTGTTGGTTTTGGAAAGCCTATATTGAGATTTATTTATTTTTAATCTGAATTTATATTCAGCACCCATTTTTTATTTTAATCCACTTAAGCTATATGATTTAGGCTCCCAGAGTAGAGACTTTCTTTTTTCATTCAACAGTCTTCATGACAGTGATCTAATCCAAGTAAGCTCATTTAGCTCTTAACACCCTTTGAGAAAGTCCAAAGTTTGGCAAGATGCAAATTCATCTACGTGAATTGTAGAGCTTAGCACTTCTATCATCTTCAGAAGATTTATTTTAAAAGAGGGTAAATATTTATATTTAATGAGATGGTGGGTAGATGAGAGAAATCTAAGTTATTCTAGTTACTAAACACTGTCTTGACTGTCAAGTGCCAATTAGAAATGCAGATATGCTAATATTTAAATTACTAGTCTGAATTACTAGTCTAGAAAGAATTACTAGTCTAGAAAGAAAAGAAAGGCCTTCACTTTTATTCTATCCTTACTCCTTCCGCTCTTCTCTCTTTTAGAGTTTTTTATTTAGTTCCTCATAAAGATAAGCAGACCTTCAAGTCATGTTTAGTTCCATCAATGTAACAATGCCATTTTCTTATCAATAGAACTGAATCCACTTATTAAAAAAATTGTTCTCTTCACAGCTATTTAACGTAGGACAAGTTGGGAAACAGGCACCACAAGACAGAAATCAATACACAGGTGGTCCCCGCTTAACACCTGCTTGTTCAGTGACTGTTCAAACTTAAGACAGTGCTGAATGAGTAGTACTTATGACTTGTACTTTCAGCTGGCAGGAGGTCGAAAATAATGACCATGTGACCCATAGTGATTCACTTCATGACAGCAACCAGAAGTGCTTGCATTTCCATCGCTGAACAGGATGGTCATGTGACATTGTGCTTTATGACTGCATTGCTTAGTGATGGAAATTCTGGTCCCAATTATCGTTGTTAAGTGAGGACCATCTGTATCCTATAATAATAGAAAATTGAAAGCTGTTCCTTTCCTTTTCTCTCATACCAGAGAGACTCAAGATTTGGCATTGTTGAGTCAGTTTTTCACATTTTTCTGTTTCCCAGGGTAAACTCATTCATTACTTAACACAGACATGTCAAACACAAGGCCCAGGGGCTGGATCCGGCCCGCGAAGTGGTTTCATGCGGCCCGCGAAGCCATCCTGAAAACAGTGAGGGAACGGCCCCCACTGCCTTGGCCTTGGCCCAGAGACCCTCCTTCTGCCAGAGACCCTCAGATCTGTCCCACTCCTGCCCAGGCCCCCATAGGCACCCTTGATGCGAACGATGTAGAGCTGGCCACGCCCACCCAGTAAGCCACATGCACTCTAGCCATGCCCACCCAGTAGGCCACGCCCATCCTGGCCATACCCACCCAGCCCCCTGAGGGCAACCGCAATGCTGATGCGGCCCTCAATGAAATTGAGTTTGACACCCCTGATTAACAGGTTCTGTTTTCGCTTTGTAAGCTCACGTACTACTTAATGGTTGCTGCATGCTTTCTTCAAGCTCATCTATGTAGTCTACAGTTCTACAATTTCTCAGTTACAGCAAAGCATGCAGCTCAAAAGAAATGATCGAGCACCATTTACTCTACCTATAAACTGCAATTTCCTAGACTGAAATGCTTAGTATAAAGAAATGAGGTATTTTCTAAAACATATAGTTCACCACAGATTTCACTGCTAGTTCCCCTGTTGTTGCCCAGCTGTATTGGGAAAGAGGATATGCAAGAGTTGCTGTGTGCATGTTACTTTCTGAACATTTTGACAATATTAAAACCATTCTTCTAATATGTTAAGCTTAGAGGAGGAGTTGGTAGAATTGCTTCTGAAAAGGCTAACCCTTCCCTAATCAAATGCTGAAAAAAGTTCCATCTATTAAAAATATATCTATTCAGTCCATTTAAAATATGATGAGAAGCAGAGAAATTTAATTAGTAGATGCCAGCAGGGATTTATAAAAATTAACCTTATTACATCTTTTGAATGAAAAACATGCTTAGTAGATTGTGGGAATGCTGTTAATGTAATTTCCTAATTTCAGCAAAGAATTTGACAAAGTGCTCCATGAAGGCAAATTGATTAGATGTTGATGGAATAGTTCTACTCCATTTTATATTAGTTAGGCTTATCTCTAGAATTGTATCCAATTCTGGACACCCCACTCTTAAGAATGATTAAGTCAAACTGAAACAGGCTTGGAAAGGACAATAAGGATCACCAAAGGTCATTAAACTAATTTAATACAGATTGCAGAACTTGAACATGTTTAATGTTGAAAAGAATAGACTGAGAGGAACGGACTTGACAGCAATTTTTAACTATCTGAATAGATAGCATACTGGAAAAGCTAAAGACCAACTTTAACACCTCAGAGTTCAGGATAGGAAATAATGAAAAGCAGATTGTAATGGATTTTTATGAAGAAAATAAACAACAAGAACATTTTAACAGTGGAATTAATCATCCAGGGAAGTATTTTGACCCTCTTTACTTGGAGGTTTTCAAGCAGACTTTAGGAAGGCATCTATTGGGGATTAAAATTGTATTTCTTTTTCAGGCAAGGATTGGATTCAGTGATTGACATCCCCCTACAATTTCAATGGTTCTATAACTTTGGGAGGGGGGCATGTATGAATAGTCATTTAGAAAGAATGGGCTGAAGTCCCAAGGCTGCTTTTTTCCAAAAGGCAATTGGATTTTCTTGATATTTCCTTTGAAAATGTTTCGTTTCTCATCCAAAAAGCTTCTTCTTTAGAACTGAAGAAGTTCCTTGGACGAGAAGCAAAACCTTTTCAAAGTAAAAACCAAGACAGTCTAGTTGCCTTTTGGAAAAAGCACCTATGGGGCAACCATGATCTGGATGATTGAGAATCTCCATAGACAAATGGACTGAAGGTGTGAATGAATGGTAGGACAGAATATGTGTTCTCCACATTTCTGACATAGAGACAATTACTTGGTTGCCCAGAATCACTTTGGTCCCCCCTCTCTTTTTTTAGGATGTGCAGCAAAATTTTAACAATACTGGGAATATAGTGGGCTGGCTAGAAATGTCACAAAAATCTAAATTTTAGTAGCAATTGGAATGCAAAAGGAAAACAGTAATATGAGATTTTTGATTGGCTGTTAGACTGATACAGGGCTTCCAATAATTGAAGTTATTATAGAGTCTTTTGAGAATATCTATGAAAGAAAATGCTGAGCTACTAGAAAACTGAGATAAGCAGCAAATAAACAAGCTGAATATTTGATCCTATCCAGACTGTAACTAAGGCTAATCAAATTGCCAAAAGCAAACAGATAGTCTCATTTTAGGATCAAAAGACAAAAAACGTTTTTGTACTGTCAATGTACACACATTCATTTTTATTCTATGCAAACTACTGGTATATAATTCATTTATATTTACATGCATTCTTCAAATCCCCATCTCTCTTGGCTGTAAGCACTTGATAAATCCAGATAATGATACGTATGATTAAAATGTATTTATCTTAATGGCGAGATTGCTACAGCATGCTTAACTTCCCTAATTAAATAAATGGGTCTTCAAATTGCAGAAATGTGGTAGGATTAGGTTTGAAATAATTTAGGATCCAGCTGTCCTGCAAACATTGTATTAAACACTGAAAATCACAGCATGAGAAATAATCCAAAGAATATAGATTCATTACCGGGTTTTGGTCTTTTTCCATTGCTAACTCACCTGCATCAAAAACTCTCCTGAAGACTTTTCATATTCACACATACACACATAGATGTAGTGGTGACTGAATACTAATTTTTACCAGATTCACAGTCTTTGCAGTCTGCACATGGCAAAAGGGAAACATTTGGGATGTCCTTTTGTTCTTACTGTATCTACTTGTCTCTAAAGCAGGGGTGTCAAACTCAATTTCATTGAGGGCCGCATCAGCATTGCGGTTGCCCTCAGGGGGCCGGGTGGGTATGGCCAGGGTGGGCGTGGCCTACTGGGTGGGCGTGGCTAGAGTGTGTGTGGCCTACTGGGTGGGCGTGGCCAGCTCTACATCGTTCGCATCAAGGGTGCCTATGGAGGCCTGGGCAGGAGTGGGACAGATCTGAGGGTCTCTGGCAGAAGGAGGGTCTCTGGGCCAGGGCCAAAGCAGTGGGGGCCATTCCCTCACTGTTTCCAGGATGGCTTCGCGGGCCACATGAAACCACTTCACGGGCCGGATCCGGCCTCTGGGCCTTGTGTTTGACATGTCTGCTCTAAAGGATGATAGTAATTCTACAGAGTCTTCCCCGATATACCTACATAGATTCTATCAGAGAACCTAGCATTTTGTTCCCCCTCAGGTTAAAACCATCTCATGGTGGATCTGCTTTGACTCTTTTCAGATTTATTTAGATGCTAGGAAGCTATGAACAGAAGCTCAGATAAGTTTACAAGTCCAAAGACTGTACTCAGTGCTTGTTCTATATATGCACTGGCAGTTGCTTAATCAACTAGTAACTCAATTACCTTGTCATGGCTTTTCAGCCTGAACCCATATCCTTTCTCCTCATTTAATTGCTACGGTTCCAGAAACTGTAGTGATTATTCTTACGTATTTTAGAACTCATTAGAAAGAGTGATACGGAATATTTTCTGAATCTCCTTTTTAAAGTCATCCTCCAATTTGGATTTTTTAAAAATTCACGTTTGAAATTGCAATATTAAAATGTGGAGTTTAGACATGGAATTTCAAGTTTTAATAGGCTGATACCTAATTTTGGAAACATACTCATTAAGTTTTACTACCAAAATTGAAACTCTGTACGTGTGGAAAAAAAACACCCTGGCCATGTTTTTAGAAACTGTGATTAAAATTCTTTAGAAATCCTCCCTCAGATCAAATCCAAAAGATTATTTTTGAAACCACATGGTATAAAAAGAGTTTATTTGAAATGGGAAGTTTGAGTTTTGTAGATATATCAAATATTCTATAGTCATAGTTTAACACATCTTGACACAGGCTCTTTTGTGTGAATTTATATTATGTTACACTTCACAAACGTCTGGGTGTGATGCCAGTTCTTTTTTTAAAAAAAAAGGAAATTCATAGCTCTTTATACTGTATTTTAAACATTTTTATTTGGAATATAAAATTTAAAGCATAATTCCAAACCAGCAGGACAAACAAGGATAAGTTAATAAAAACTAATTAGATTTCCATTGAAAAATAAAAGCAACTTTCTTTGAGGTTCATCAAAGAATGTTTCTTGCATCATTGTATACATTTGGTAATTGGATTGATTGTTTGTACCATCAAGTTAGTTTTGATTCTTAGCAACCAGATAAATTTTCTCCATTATGCTCTATTCCTAAGATGTTATTTCACTGGTGCACCCATTACCACCACACCTTAAGTACCTTAAGAATAAATCTATGATACACTTTCAGTTGAATAACTATATTTTTACAAAATATATGAAGGATGAATGACAGACTGCTCCCCAGATGGCAAACTTAAAGGTAAAGGTAAAGATTTCCCCGCACATGCGTGCTAGTCGTTTACGACTCTAGGGGCCGGTGCTCATCTCCATTTCAAAGCCGAAGAGCCAGCGCTTGTCCTAGGACATCTCCGTGGTCATGTGGCTGGCATGACTAGATGCCAAAGGTGCACGGAACGCTGTTACCTTCCCACCGTAGTGGTCCCTATTTTTCTACTTGCATTTTTACGTGCTTTCGAACTGCTAGGTTGGCAGAAGCTGGGACAAGTAACAGGCACTCACTCTGTTACGCGGCACTCGGGATTCGACCCGCCAAACTGCCGACCTTCTGATCGACAAGCTCAGCATCCTAACCCACTGAGCCACCATGGCCCTATTGGACTGGAATTCCACATTGAGGCACTGGGGTTTGCCTCAAGGTTGTTTAGGTTGTCCACACTGTTACAGATGCTTCTGGGGCAGTTGTACTTCCTAGAAAGAATAGAGTTGCCCCTAAAGATTATGACCTAATAGTATAGGCTAATCAAATTCACAGTTACAGAGCATTTTTATCTGTTATCCATTGGCAGTGTCCTGATGCTTGCTGCCTGATTTCTCTCACTTGAATTCTGCCAGCAGAAAATGCTGAAGAAATAATTTTTGGGGGAAAGTCTAAAAATGTCTGAACTAAAGTGTCTTAAGGATGTTGCTTTCTTTGAAAGATCCACCCTGGTTCCCAAAGTATTATATAGCTAACATTTTTGGAGGCCATTCCATTGGTAGGAACACAACTGCCAAGCCCCTAGATCAGGGGTAGGCAACGTTGGCTCTTTTATGACTCGTGGACTTCAACTCCCAGAATTCCTGAGCCAGCCGGCTCAGGAATTCTGGGAGTTGAAGTCCACAAGTCATAAAAGAGCCAAGGTTGCCTACCCCTGCCCTAGAGAAACATATTATCTGGGCCTTTTTCAGCAGGTGTGCAGACCTAAGCATGGGAGCAAAATGGCAGTGGTTGCACTAGTAGTTCTTTGTACGGATCCCATTCCCATCCCATTCCCATTCCCCCACCCTCTATTAAGGTACTGGAAAAAGGATCTGTCAATGGTGCCCTTTTTTTCAGTATTATGAAGGTACTCAGTTATATACTTCCACCCTGGGCTGCATTGAGTGTAAAATCTTGTCCCAGTGATTGAAGGTTTTAGAGTCATGGTGGGAAGAAACAGATTGAAAATGAACTCAAGCAATACAGAGCTGCTGTGTTAACATTGGGTCTAGTGTTGTCTCTCAAATGGGTGGTATTTCATTGAGTGAGTCCAAAACTCATTGTTATTTCTGGGTGGACAAGTGGAAGCATTGGGTAAGGGGCCTCTGCTCTGGCTACTGAATCAGTTGTTACCCTAACTTGAGTAAAAAGACTTAGCAACATTAACTCATACTCTCATCCCTATCCGTTTGGTCTATTGCAATATACTCCGTGGTGGGATTCAAATAGGTGAACAACCGGTTCTCTGTGTGGATGCCACTTTCGGAAGTCCATTCTGGGTCTTGGCAACAAAAAATTATTTACCGGTTCTGCTGAACTGGCCGAATCCCACCACTGAATATACTCAATAGGAAGTTACCTTAAAAAGCCACACAGAAATTGCAGTTGATACAAACTGCAGCAACTTATGTGCTGAGTGAAACTATTTACCGTGAATAGTTTGCACCTGTGCTATGAACTCTGCATTGATTGCCAATGGATTTCTGAGTTTAAGTGTTGATATACTATATGGCTTGGTCCTGAGGTACTAAGCTTTGGTGGTGCAGTGGTTAGAATGCAATATTGCAGGCTAATTCTACTGACTGCAGGCTGCCAGCAGTTTGGCAGTTCAAATCTCACTGGCTCAAGGTTGACTCAGCCTTCCACCCTTCTGAAGTTGGTAAAATGAGGACCCAGATTGTTGGGGGCAATTATGTTACTCTGTAAACTGCTTAGAGAGGGCTGTAAAGCAGTGTGAAGCTGTACAGAAGTCTAAGTGCTAGTGTTAGTGCTAACTCTGGTGGCATTCTACTTGATGAGCAGCTCTGACTGCAATTTTCAGGACAGTATATATCTATCTATATATCTATATCTATCTATCTATCTATGTATGTATCTGTCTGTCTATTTATCTATCTATCTATCTATGTATACATATGCAACATATACATATACATCATACACACACACACACATACACATAAACATAAACATACAGAGAGAGTCTAATGAAACTTGTTCTTGAGAAATCCAGGATGGCTTTTAGTAATTGGGAGGAGCAGTGGGCTAATGCCTCCTTAAGTAACACCAGCTGCCTCCAATTAGTGCAGGTTCGCGTCCCACCAGGCTCAAGGTTGACTCAGCCTTCTATCCTTCCGAGGTAGGTAAAATGAGGACCCAGATTGTTGGGGGCAATAAGCTGACTTTGTAATAATGCTGTTTGGGGGGGGGCGAAAGCCCTAATAAGCAGGCATATACATAGAATGAAGGCTATTGCTAAGCACATTGATTTGTGCTTTAGATTGTAAGCCGCCCTGAGTCATCAGAGAAGGGTGGGATATAAATGGGATTATTAAAAAAAAATACTACTTTGGTTTCAAGGTGTTCACTGTGCCAGTGTTATATGATGTCAACATTCTTGCTTCTGGTTGTTACATGGGCTCACTCTTTTCTTTGTCTTCCTTATCGAAAACTGCTTCTTCTTTCAAATCCTTATACGGGCCCCTTTCTTGATCTGAAATGTTCATCTTCTTGCATTGACTGAAGTGTGGTCACTTGTTTCTCCAATACTGACTTCTTTCATACCTAGTTGCATGCTTGTGCTTGCTTCAAATGCAGTATATGCCAGATAGTTTTTAGGTAGGAATACAAATTTGCACAAATGTTGAGGTCAGAACTGCAAAAGCCTGCGCATTAATCCTTACTTTATTTCTGAAAGCATCACCAGTAGAAATTTTTTATATCTTCTTGTTTTCTTAAGCTTTTAGGTTAGCCAAATACATACTGTTCACTTAGAAAAAAAATGTATTAAGCATTCCCCTGCCAAATTCCCCTGGCAAACTCCTGTTGGCTCTTGCTGTTCACTTGGCTCTTATATTTTAAGAAGTGGAGAAAAGAGGTAAAATGTATGTAACCAGCATCTTTGCAAAGCTAGGAAGCAGCAAGAAAGTTAGCAGGAAAGCAGGAAAAGGAATGCACTGCCCTCTTCCCCAGAATTCTAGATAGTTTTAGTGTAGTCAGATTTGTTCTGTGGAAATAACATTGGAAGAAGGAATACTATACATCAGTCGTTCGCAGCCCCCAGGTCCTGGGTTCGGAACCATGCCACACAAGCAGCAAGTACATGCCTGCCGCTCGCATAAAACCATTCCCTCTCCCCAGCTCCCGCCCACCGGTCCGCAAAGCTAGAAAGGTTGGGAAACACGGCTATACATAGTGTCTTCAACTTCTGGAGCAAAGTGGGATATATAAAGAGCCTTGGTGGAGCAGTGGGCTAATGCCTCCCTAAGTAAAAAAAGAACTAGAACTTTGCCACTTTAATTTTTTATATGATATATAGATTTTTTTATTTAAAAGTAAATCTCAGTGGAATTCTTGGATTATTATTTTAACCTTCTTCCTAATAAATTTTAGCAATCAGAATCCCAAAAGAGCCTTGGTGGAGCAGTGGGCTAATGCCTCCTTAAGTAACACCAGCTGCCTGCAATTAGTGTAGGTTCGCATCCCACCAGGCTCAAGGTTGACTCAGCCTTCCATCCTTCCGAGGTAGGTAAAATGAGGACCCAGATTGTTGGGAGCAATAAGCTGACTTTGTAATAATGTCGCTGGGGGGGGGGGCGAAAGCCCTAATAAGCAGGCATATACATAGAATGAAGGCTATTGCTAAGCACATTTGATTTGTGCTTAGATTGTAAGCCGCCCTGAGTCTTCGGAGAAGGGTGGGATATAAATGGGATTAAATAAAAATAAAAATAAAAAAATCTAAAAGTAAAAAATAAATTACTTGTCTCTAATAATTCTAAAAGTGTATGATTAAATACAAGTTTTCTATAGGTGTTTGTGTTCAAGGTCACTTAACTTAAAACAGATGTTTTGGATTCTCTAAGAGGAGGAGCCACAGCAGCATCAGCATCATTCGTGCGCAGCTTCACATGCAAATTCATCCCCACTGGCGCATTACAGAAGGGTCCTGTTATTTCAGTAGACAAACTACCTTCACCCACATGAAAATATGTAAAAACTAAATGACACTATCCACCCCGCCTTTCTTATAGTCATTTTCAGCATTTTGCCTACTTCCCACAGTCCTTGGGCCTTCTCCAAATCTGGTCCAAAAATTGAGAGATATTTTAAAGCAAAATTTTAAGAAGGAGGTTGCAGTGGAAAATTGGAATTGGCAAAAATCACCTCCCTTCCCATTTTATAGATGGATGACTTATATTGTAAGAGTTGAATATCGTCCAGGATTATAACATAAGTAACAGCTAAGCATACTGTCAATTCTCAATGTTTTCATTATATGTTCTTACTTAAAATTATTGATTGCACAGGATGTAGAAGATGCATAGTATCTATGTAGAAATTTGTTAAATTCCAGAAATGGTGATTTTTAGCTCTCCCTCGCTATTCACATACATTTCTTGACGAGGGCTCGCACAGAGACAAGACTGCTTCCACAGTGGCAAACTCTGCTTACAGACCTGTTTAGCTGAAAAGAAGATGCCCTAGAATTTAAGAAGATCTCACCAAAGAGCAAAGAAATAGCAATAGACATGTATCTTGTGGAGTGCTTTATTTTAACTTTTATCAAGATTAATTCTTTAAATTGCATCCGGAAACAAATAGACAACCAACTCTTGAAGCAAGCAAAAATTGACTGGCATCAATAGCTGCTTGAGCTGTTGCTTTCTGCACCAACTGTAATTTCCAAATGGTCTTTCAGGGTTGGCCAATGTAGAGCATATTATAGTAGCATAAATAGGACACAACCAACGTATGATTTGCAACAGTTCAGTTTTATAAAGTTTAGATGTCTTGTATATAACTCAGGCATCATCTTAGTCATTCTTTCTTTACTGTGCTTGTAGGAAGCATCTTGTAAACGAATGCTGAGGTGAAGTAAGTAGAAACATGCTTAGGTTTAGGACTGGAGTAGTAAAGAGTGATAGCTTAGCTTATTCAGATACTGCAGATGGATTTCCAGGTCATTCCTATGTAAGGAGAGACTTTTTAGATGCATCAAGTTCAAAATTAGGGATGCAGTGGCTCAGTGGGTTAGAACGCTGAGCTTGTCGATCAGAAGGTCGGCAGTTTGGCGGGTCGAATTCCTAGTGCCGCGTAACAGAGTGAGCGCCTGTTACTCGTCCCTGCTTCTGCCAACCTAGCAGTTCAAAAGCACGTAAAAATGCAAGTAGAAAAATAGGGACCACCACGGTGGGAAGGTAACAGCGCTCCGTGCGCCTTTGGCGTCTAGTCATGCCGGCCACATGACCATGGAGACGTCCTCAGACAACCGCTGGCTCTTCGGCTTTTAAAGGGAGATGAGCACCGGCCCCTAGAGTCGGAAAACGACTAGCACGCATGTGCGGGGGAACCTTTACCTTTAGTTCAAAATTTATTTAAAATCTAGAGGAGTAATGGCAAACCTATGACACATGTGTCAAAACTGAAATGCCATGACATTTTGGGTGGCATGTCAGCATTTATGCCAGCATTCACCACCACCAAAGTTGCATGTCTTTCTGAGGTTATAAAGGCTTCATGAAAACAGGTTGTGCTCTTGGATGACCTCTAGATCCTCTGAAAAGTCTGTGAGAATGGGGCATGCTTTTGCACAGTTTTTGGAGGCTATGCAAATGCCGTGGAAGAGCATTCTCTGATGCTGCTTCGGGAACGAAGGCTTTGTGTGACTCAGGAAGCCTGAAGTAAGCTGCAAGAGCCTGTTAACAGAAAGAGAACCCTGCTTGAAGGAAAGTGGCACACCGCAAATCCTGGGAGCACTGCGGAGTGGGACAATCACACCTTGCCGAAGGTGTGCACAAGACAGTTTTTTTGATTGTCAGTAGTGGGGCTAGAGCTGGCTCTACTTCAGGCCCAGCCTCAGTGCTGCCATTGAGTGCCGTTGTTCAAGGTGGTCCTGAAGGGGGTGTGCATGTGTCAATGTGAGACACACCAGCAGAGTCAAGCTAGGCATTTTCTGAATATTTGACATGCCAAGCCCAAAAGGTTTGCCCTCACTGGTCTGGACCAACTCTAAGAAAGTAATGTTCATGCTACATTCTTACAAATCCTTTTTTTTTTTTTTTTGCTTTTGGTTGGTCCTATTGCTGGTCATGCCAATTTAGAACTGCCTATAGTACTTACTTTTAGGAATCAGTGCACTCTGGAAATGTGTAAGAAAGAGGTCCTTTTCTGCCAAGTTCCTTGTGGCCTGTATATTAGTTCTCTTGAATAGGTGTGGCTTTCTTCTCTGTTTCAGGAACTCAGCAACTTTTCATTAACCATAAAGCTAGATACATCCTATGAAGATAGGAGAAAAATCACAGACTCAGTAACACAGTGTTAGTAGCACACAGGATCTGCAGGCTTGCTTGTTAAAGATTTATTGAACTAGGTCCAAATGTCATCTGTGACGATGTAGATTGCTTACTCTTTGTTTATGGCGTACATATTAGCAAAGCATATTTGGGCATTCTGTATCTTATTACAGTCGGCATTCAAAGGATTTGCTGGAAACTATAGAAACCTAAATTAACTCAGTGTCAGTTTTCACATCAATTTTCTAATTATGCAGACACTCTAAGCAGGGGCAATTCTGCAAGAAACATTTCATTGGCCAGATTGGGAAGGCTTTGTAAAACCAGATTCACATTCCTGTATATTTGTTTACTCCTTTAAAATAACTCTAATGTGCTGTTACTTATTTATATAACACAAATACTGTGTTCTGTGTAAAAAATGGTTTACAAGTATTTTAATAAATAAACACCCCCTACTCTTTACAAAACAGATTCAAGTATCTCCAGCTGTTTTACTTCATGCATTTTAAAAATGTGGAAAGCTCTTCCACAAAGGGAGAAGGCATTTAAAAAAAACATGTTTCATATGGAACCATTTTCCATTTGGTAGATGGGGGAAAAGTTCTATATGAGTATTCCTCCTGTGAAGAAATAAGAAAACAGTAGCAGTTGTATTTATAACTTGTCTTATATATCTGGATAGAAGTAAATATCTTATAGCTTTAATGTAAGCAATATGTTATATTTTACACACACACACACACACACACCCAACTTACCTTAAAACATTGCATACATTATTTCATTTGGATGTGTCCATTGGAGGTTTGCCACAAAAGCCAATTTTGCCCTATTTTGTTTGCTAACCTGCTTGTCCCTTTTCCTGTGGAAAAAATGCTTCGATAAGTCTAGTTACCAAGGCAGAGCCTCTGTCACTGCTGAGATGCCCATCTGCTGGCTTTCATGTTATCTTTGGAAGTCTGTGCTATCTCTGTGGATTTTGTGGTTGTTTCCATCAGGCAGTGTGGTCCCTTTTAAAGGCACTAGCATGCCAGACTAGTCCATTTGAATTTGTGCCAGCCCACTTACTTGGAGGTGAAGCCAAATATTTTATATTTAAAACCATAATGTTGTACTTGTCCACCTCACTTCTGTCTCCTGAAGTCATTAGTTGTGGCTTTGCTTCAATGTTAAAATATTCTTCAGGTCCAATATTCTCTTTCCTTCTCTATCTCTTCCCCTCCCTCTCCAAAATGTAGTTTCAATTGTTATATGTTTATAATTCATATGCAAGTAAAGAAATTCTCCTGCCTTGTTATTTTTTCTCCTCTTTTTTTCCCTGTGCCAAGGGAAAAGAACACACACACACACTCACAAACACACACTCTCTCTCACACACACAGAGTTTCATATTAATTATGAAACACTATGTTTAAACAACGTTTTGAACCTAAGTCTAATCAAAGTTTTTAAAAAGTGACATTGCCATAGGTGTACAGTATATTACAGGCCACCCAACTAATCAGAAGAAATAGATGAACTCTTTGCCAACCAGCTAACAAATGTATGTAGGAAGCATACCACAGTATTAATGGGAGACTTCAACTATCCAGATATCAACTGGGAGACAAACTCTGCAGCAAGTGGGACATCAAACAGATTCCTAACCAACCTAGCTGACAACTTTGTCATCCAAAACATGGAGGAGGGAACTAGACATAAAGCTATACTGGACTTAATTCTTACTAATATAGAAGAAGTGATAGAGAGAGTTGAAGTTGCCGGAACCTTGGGTGAAAGTGACCACATCATACTGGAATTTAATATAATGCAAACACTAGAAATAGAAAATAATCCAACTCATGTCTTAAACTTCAAAAGCGCTGACTTTAACAAACTGAGAGAGAATGTTGGAAAGTTCCCATGGGTGAAAATCCTAAAGGGGAAAACAACCCAAGAAGCATGAGAAACTCTGAAAAATGCAATCATAAAAGCCCAAATGAGCACAATACCACTGAAAAAGAAAAAACAAATTCAAGAAAAAAAACAGCATGGCTACACAAAGATCTCTCTGATAAACTGAAAGACAAAAAGGACAAATACAAAAAATGGAAATAGGGGCACATAACTAAGGCCGATTATCAACAGACAGCCAGAACATGCAAAGACGAAGTTGGAAGCAAAGGCTCAGAACGAACAAAGACTTGCAACAGAAATCAAGGATAATAAAAAAAAGTTTCTTCCAACATATTAACAACAAGAAAAAAGTCAAGGAAACTGTAGGTCTACTAAAGAGAGAAGATGGCAAGGAAATAACAGGCAACAGGGAGAAAGCAGAGCTGCTTAACTCATTCTTTGCATCAGTCTTCATACAAAAAGAAACTATAGCCCAACATACCCAAAAAAACCACTGCAAAAGACAAACTAGAAACAAAAATTAAAATAAGCAAGAAAATGGTAAGAGAACACCTATCTGACCTTGACGAATATAGATCACCAGGACCCAAAAGTTTACATCCCAGAGTTCTGTAGGAGCTGGCAGATGTTATCTCAGAACCATTGCACCATATCTTTCATAAATCCTGGAGCACTGGGGAAGTACCTGAGGATTGGGAAAGGGCTGATGTGGTTCCCATCTTCAAGAAAGGGGGAAAAAATGGACCCAGGAGACTACAGACCTATCAGTTTAACATCAATACCTGGGAAGATCCTAGAAAAGATAGTAAAAAAACAGATCAGCGAACAACTAGAAGCAAACAAAGTTATAATTAGTAGCCAACATGGCTTTGTTAAAAACAGATCATGCCAAACCAATCTTATTTCGTTCTTCAATAAAGTGACTAAACTAGTAGACCAGCGAAATGCTGTGGATGTAGTATACTTAGATTTCAGTAAGGCATTTGCTAAAGTAGACCACAACCTACTCCTTGGAAAGCTAGAAAAAGGTGGAGTAGGCAACATCACCGCCAGATGGTTCTGTAGCTGGCTGGCAAACCATATGCAATGAGTAGTCCTCAACGGCACTACGTCTACAAGGAGAGAAGTAAGCAGTGGGGTACCACAAGATTCCGTCTTAGGCCCAGTACTCTTCAAAATCTCCATAAATGAGGGAATTGAAGGGGAACTCATCAAATTTACAGATGACACCAAACTGGCAGGAGTAGCCAACACCCCAGAAGACAAACTGAGGATCCAAAAACATCTTGACAAACGTGAACAATGGGCCCTATCCAACAAAAAGAATTTTAATGTGGAGAAAAGCAAAGTTTTACATTTAGGCAGGAAAAATGAAAGATACAAGTACAGATTAGGCGAGACCTGGCTTAAAAACAGTAACCGTGAGAGGGACCTTAGAATCTTAGTGGACGATCACTTAACTATGAACCAGCAGTGTGCAGCAGCAGCCAAAACAGCTAATAAAATCCTGGGTTGTATAAACAGAGGCATAGAATCAAGATCACACAAAGTATTAGTACCACTTTATAAAACCCTAGTAAGACCACACCTGGAATACTGCAGCCAATTTTGGTTACCATATCACACAAAAGATGTTGAGAGTTTGGAAAAAAATCAGAGAAGAGCAACTAAGATGATCAAAGGCCTTGAGACTTAAACGTATGAAGAATGGCTGCAGGACTTGGGTTTGGCTAGACTAAAGAAAAGAAGAAATAGGGGAGACATGATAGCTGTATTTCAGTATTTGAGGGGCTGCCACAAAGAAGAAGGGGTCACATTATTCACCAAAGCACCAGAGGGCAGGACAAGAAACAATGGTTGGAAACTGATCAAAGAGAGAAGCAACCTGGAATTAAGGAGAAACTTCCTGACAGGATAATCAACCAGTGGAACAGCTTGCCCCCAGAAATCGTGGGTGCTCCATTACTGGAGATTTTTAAGAAGAGGCTAGACCAGGGGTGTCAAACTTGCAACGTCATGTGATGTGTTGTGATGTATCATGACTTTTTTCCCATTACTGGCAATGGGATGGGCGTGGTTTCGGCATGACGCATACGGCCCATGGGCCAGCAGTTTGACACTCCTGGGCTAGACAGTCACTTGTCTGAGATGGTATAGGTCCTCCTGCTTGAGCAGGGGGCTGGACTAGAAGACCTCCAAGGTCCCATTCTATTCTATTCTATTCTATTCTATTCTATTCTATTCTATTCTATTCTATTCTATTCTATTCTATTCTATTCTATTCTATTCTATAGAAAATCATGTTATTTTCAGTATTTGTTGATCTGCCTAGTACAAGCAAGGACATCAATGGCACAGCTTAAGAAGGACTTCTTATGCTGGATTTTAAAACTATCCATTTTGAGTTCACCTAGTAAAAAGCTGTCATAGTGCTGTTTATTTTCATAAGAAAGCTAAAGGACATTTGTAAGTATAGAAAGTTCATTATTGTTGCCTATTCAATGCTTAATTACTAGTCAGTGTGCCAATAAATTGTCATTAAAGTTAATTATGGCATGGTCTTATATTGTTGGCAAAGCTCCATGGAGACTTCCAAGAGGTTACTTGCAAATGATTACAGTTGTGCTCCAGAATTAATTGATTTAGAAGAGAAACAAATATATCAGAATATCCAGCCCAATGCACCAGTTTCTGTTTAAAAGGGGGCATAGAAAATACCAAATATTGTATTTCACCCACCAGCTTTAATTAGAGATTTTATCTCCATATTTTACTTCTATGTACAACAGAATATTTTAGATAGAGTACATATAGTTTAGGGGGAAAAAAGTCACGACAACAAATTATAGAGTGCTGGCAATGGGTGTATTAAGAGAATATTTTGACCTCATTTTGTCTAGTCGTAATTTATTGTTCAGTTGTTGCCAGACTTCACTCTTCATATTTTAGAAAAATAGCTTTAGGTCTTTACATTTTTGGTTGCAGTCCAGGTTCTAATGGATGGGTGTTTCCATCCTGGGCCAGAATTATAAGACACACCGCTGATAGTTTCAGATGATGTTACTATGACAGCAAGTATGAATTACGAATAGTCCTTGCTTACCAACTGCCTTGTTTAGCGACCCTTTGAAGTTAGGACAATAAAAAAAAGCTTTGTGATCAATCCTTGCATTTAAAACCATAGCAGCATCTCATGGCCATGTGACTGCCATTCGTGTACCTAACAACTAGTTCACATTTACAACCATCACAGCATGCTACAGTCGCATGATTGCCATTTGTGTAAAATCACTTGGTCACATAATGTTTCGTTTCACAACTGCAGTGATTCACTTAACAACTGGAATGGAAGTGTGATCGTAAAGTATGGTGTGGTCACATGATATTTTGCTTAGCGATGTTGGCACTTAGTGTTGGAGTTGCCAATTGTGGTTGCTAAGTGAAGACTGCCTGTACTGTTTCAGATAGCGGATTAGGCAAAGGAAGCCGTAGTTTTTTGCCTCAGCCACAGAAGATCACTGGGTATTTTTTAAACCAGTCACTCTCTCAGCCCAATGTAATTCTTAGGGTGGCTATTAATGGTGGGGTAGACATTAAAATGAATAGTAATAATAAATTCATGCACACAGATTTGATATAAAAGTATTTCTGCATTTCTTGATAATTTTGCTGAATATAAGAATATGGGCTTAGTTTCTGAGTTATGACATGGATTATGGATGAAAATGCTGGTTTTTACCTCACAGAAGTGTTGAAACTAATTAGAAAAATAACGTTTAGTGATTACTTGCCATCAAACTATTATGATCTCTTTTCCTCATGTAATCTGTCTCTTACTTGTGGTTCAGCTTTTCCAGCTGTGCTTTCATTGCTGTTGTAACCAATCTATCCATCTTGCTCTAGGTCATCCTATTCCTCTCTTTCTTTCTACCTTCCTCACCTTAAAGCCTTTTCCAAAGAGCTGAGTCTTCGTTTCAGTAGGATAACTCAACTTTTCCCCTAGATGCAAGAACTGAAAAAATGTTACAAATAGTCTCTGATTAATTTGGACATAACTGCTGTTATGCTTACAGCTTACTGGTATAAGAAGATTATGAATTTCAAGGCTAGTATTTGTAAGATTATTATTGTAATTAAAAGTTTTTTTCGTATTCAAGTCATTGAGCAGTATTTTAAGTTGTTTGCAATATAGCATTCTCATTTTGGAACATCATTTTATTAAAGATTTAGGTTCTTTAAATTATCAGGAACAATTAAAAAACAGTGTGTTGTTGTTTTCTCACATATGTATGCTGCCTGCTCTCACAACTTACTGTTACTAGATGCTACATCACATAGGGGGGGAAAATGAAACTTTGGATCATATGTGGAAAGTTCTAAAGAATCATTCTGGAATAAAACAAACTTGAATTTTTCAAGAGGCTACTTTCCAAAATTTAATTTACAAAAGGCCAGAAATAAAAAAAAAATTGTATTTAGGATGAAACATGACACTGTCCTATAACTGTCTTTAAAAGCACTCCTGTGATTAAAAAGAAAAATGCAAATACACAAGTGTTTTTTATTACTGTCAATAATGTACCTCCTTGATTAAAAAGAGAAATGTAGGTACATAAATGTTTCTACCTTTTCTGAATAATCAGTTCATCTAAATTATTTTACTAATTTCCTTTTGGGGAAAAGAAAGACTGCATTTTTATCTATGTTCAGGAACACCTACAGGTAGCCAAATTAATCCCTTGCAATAAAAGCATTCAAAAGGCTAATAGAATTATTATGGCAGAGCCATATTGATTTAAGTTTATTGTAGTGTACTTCCTTTAAAGCAACACTAGATTACATGTTATTCTTGGTCTGGGACTGTAAATAAAATGAAATGGAAATAGACATTGAGTGTTGTAAGACTAAAATATTAGAGGATACAATCAGAAAGTGATAAATCTAAATGCCAAGGACTTACAAAAATTTGACAAGTAGCAAATATAAAATTATAACGTTGAATGAAAAGTAATGCCTTCAGTGTTACAATTTACCAGCAGATGGCAGTACTGTTGTTAACCTCTGAAAAAAAAATTAACATTGTCTGTTAAGGAATTTGTTGTGCAGAGGTCTCCTTGTGCTACCAAAGAGTTGCACAGACAAGGAAGGGTACTGAGAGCAGCAAGAGTCACACAGTAAGAGTACACTGAGTTGTAAAAGCAAAAAGTATTTTACTTTTGAGGTGGTGTAAGAACAAAAATGCACAGTCAAAAATAAACAGTCCAAGTCATACACAATAGCAACAGTCCAAGGAGTAATCCAAACTACAAAGTCTTCTTACCGGTCCAGAGGTCAATACACAGTTCAGGTTTACAACAGTAGTAAACCAACAGCAGAGCAAAAACAGTAATAGTAGTGATCAGTGAATTCAGAGAGAGAGAGAAGCTACATTCCTAGCTTCCTCTTATGGCCATGAGAACACTTACACACCCATTGGCCAATTAACTTCTTAAAGACATAACAACATCATGGTTAATATATTTTCAACCCAACATTGTAGGCTAACACCATATGCCTAACATGAAATGGAAGCCTGCAGAGCATATACACATGTTTTCAGCAATGTGCTGCAATTTGATTTTTAGCTGCTGAAAGAATCCCTTTGATTGAAATACAGGTTTTATATGGTGATGTTTGGGCTGATGTGAGCAGTTTGAAGAAAAACACAATGTGAAGATGGTGAACAAGGAACAACTAATTTATGTGATCAATATCAAAGAGGATGACAGCAACCAGCAAGTATCACATGAGAAAGATTGATGAACTGATCAAGGATAATTAGCAGACTACTCAAAGGAAAATTGCTTTAAAGCTTGGCATTCCCTGGAATGTGTGTATTGTATTACTAATATTCCTCAATACTGCAAGGTTTCTGGAAAATGACTTGTTGCATGCTGATTATACAGATAGAATCTTCAGGAGCTTACATTTGCCAGCAACTGTTTTGTTAAAAGAATAAAGGTGAAGAGTATTTACACAGCATCATGTTACAGTCTCAATGTTATAACCCAGAAATGAGGCATATCTTTACAGACTTTACCTTTGGGAGAAATTAATCTAGCCTTGGCAGGAAAACTCATGTTACAGGTTTTTGATAGCAGCCAACAACCAAGGATGCAAATGTTTTGCTGGCATGGTTTTCTTTGAACTATCAATTCTAGTGCTGCATCGCAGCATTCAAAACTTTGACATTATTAAGCAGAATTCAGAACCACAAGAAAGAAACTTTGCTGCAACATGATAACACTAGACCTGATACCTCATAATTGCAAAAATTAGAGTTCACATTTTATTATTTTCCTTTGTCATAGAATTCAGACGATACCATGCAATTTTAACTCTTGAATGAATGAAACTTTAATGTCAAAGTACAATTCTTCCCAAAATTGAAGAAGTACCTTCATGGGGGATCTGGTTGAAGAGAACAAAGCATGTAGTTATTTTATGAAGCTTTAAGGAGCTTGTTCATCATTCAAAGAAATGCATAAGAAAAGATGGTAATTATGTTGAGAAGTAAATATTAGTAACAAAAAAGCTTATATCGAGATTATTCTTGTTTCAATTGTTGTAAATTGAACATATACTCTATTGTAAATATTACTATTTAAACTAAAGTTATTGAGGAGGTGGCATTACTTTTATCTTCAACCTTTATATGGCTTGCAGATGTAGTCAAATCTGCCCTTCTCAAAAAGGATTAGGCCATTGAAGATTATTTCAGTGTATAATATTGGGATGAGATTACTATATACACAGAGATGGAAAGTTTTGACACTACCCACTATGGAGGAATTGTTGGTGAAGTTGGCAAATTTTGCTGAAATGGCCAAATAGTCTTTGATTAGAGAAAACACAATATGTAGATAATGTGACTGGAAACCTCTTATGGATTTTTTGTGTGAAAATAAGAATGAACTAGTGATTTAAGTTTTTGATCTTTAGGCACAATACATTATAGAAAGATTAATATGATGTAATTTTAAAGAAACAGGTTAAAATATTTGTAGTGTACTTACAGCTGCTGCTATCAGAAGCCACTTTATAACTTTTTTCCCTATTTTTCTTCAACTTTTTTCTTTTCTTGCACTTTTTTCTTTGATTTCTTTTTTTATTCCTTATTTTATATTAGTTTGTGTTAGTTTTAATCTTTTTTATCAGTTTTTGAACAGAATTGAAATCTGGGTAGAGGAAAACAACATCCTCACAGAAGAACAAGCAGGTTTTAGACAGAACAGATCTACTATTGATAACTGCTTTGTTTTGAACCATCTAATTGCCAAATATGCCTATAAGAGGAGACCCCTGTTTGCTGCTTTTATAGACCTTACAGCAGCATTTGATATGGTAAATAGAGACGTACTATGGAGTAAATTGACATCTCTTAGAACCCAGACTCCTGGCTTTGATTAAAGCCCTTTACACAAGTACCTGTTTGAGGGTGCGGTATGGGGTTAATGGGGCCCTGACTAACAGGATTCACACAAATAAAGGGATAAGGCAAGGGTGTATCCTGGCCCCATTATTATTTAATTTATACATCAATGACTTGCCAGGGTTAATGAAGGATACCATGGTACACATGCCGATGATCCTAAATACTTACTGTAACAGAAAACACAGGAACTGTAGTTGAACAGCATCTGTAAAGAACATCATGGCAAACTGATATTGTTGTCAAAAGACCTTCATGGGTGTGTCCATGGAGACACAGTCAAATTTGGCTTAAAGAAAATTTTATTTTATACAGAAATATACACCATAGTGCGTAGTCCTCACATGGTATTTCTAGCTTTCTTGTGAAGATATAGTGCTTGTGGTTGTGGTTGGAAAGAGATCAGTGGTACAAAGGGCTAATAAACTTGGAAAAGCATGGAAATTACAAGTTAAAATAATCATAAGTAGGTTATGGTAGGTAACCCTACCATGTACCTATTTCATAGTTTTAAAAGTTAGACAACATGCACCTCCAATTTGCCATGGCCTTACAGCTTGACATGAGACTGAAGGGAGTATATACTGGCAAAAATTCAGCATATGTAACTTCCACAGTCACTGTATGCCTGATACATCTCTAGAAGACTTAACATTTTCAAACTTTCAATTACTTTAGTATATGTCAGGAAGAAATACATATATCTATGGTCATTTCCTGCAGGTATATAAGAATGGAAGCAGACTTCCAGTCCAAGAGAACTAAGATTTGACTCTGATGCCTCTTGAAAGTGACTATCACTGGAGGCTTTGGTTTCCAAGTTCTTCAGGCTGTGGGCTCTTTCTCATGGCTGAGTAAAGGCATAGTGCCAAAAAATGGCACTGTCCTCATTTGCAACGTACAGGTCATATTAAGGAGAGGGATTGGTGGGTTTTCCTTGGTGTTTTAATTCTCCATTCCACAAAATATCACCGCTGTGGTAAAACACCCCCTAGAATATAAACTGAGAGCAAACTGTACTCCTTATTAGCACTAATGATGTTACCTAGTTTGGGTAATGAAACATCTGCAAGAAAATAGCCACGTTCAGAAAGCACCAAGGACCCCTCATGTTAATCCGACTACAAATATTCTCATTTATTGGTAACACAACGATCACTTTTATTAATTGAGATGGGATGCATGCAGACAAGACAAGATTGAGCAATGATTGGACCTGGTGGATTAATCATCCGTAAAATGTGCAATGATTTTTGCACAAGGGATTTACATGGGTGTGTTCCAAAGAAGTATTACTATCAGTTGGCAGCACAAGGTTTGCATCATTTAGCAGCAGAGATGGACAGTTTTCTCTTACAGCACAGTTCAACTGCCCTCTGTCACTACTGCACAATTGCCATTCAGGCTAATTCAGGTCTCTAAGCCAAAGGCAGGGAAACCTAGTTTGTATGAGGAGAAATCCTTTGGAAGAAGAGGACTCACCCTTTGCCCAAAACAGAATGACCCTGAAAGGCACTATCCAGAAATGAGAAAGGCAAGGGGCCTGTCTTCACTACTGGTAGTCCTCGACTTACAACCACATTTGAGCCCAAATTTCTGTTGTTAAGTGAGACATTTGTTAAGTGTGTTTTGCCCCATTTTATGACCTTTCTTGCCACTGTTGTTAAGTGAATCATTGCAGTTGACAAGTTAGTAACCCGGTTGTTAAGTGAATCTGGCTTCCCATTGACTTTGCTTGTCAGAAGGTTGCAAGAGATGATCACATGACCCCTTGACGCTGCAATGGTCATAAATATGAACCAGTTGTCAAGCATCTGAATTTTGATCACATGTTCATGGGGATGCTGCAAAGATCATCACTGTGAAAAATGGTCGTAAGTCAAATTTTACAGTGCTATGTAACTTTGAAAGGTCACTAAACAAACCGTTGCAAGTTGAGAACTACCTGTAATTGCCAGCTATGATGTCACCATCTAAGGATCACCTAACTGTACCAACAGAATAAAAATGCATCATGGTGTATCAACTTCAAGGACGAAAATCGTTAGAAGTTTAATAAGGTATGCAACTGCAAAGGAGGTTTTATTTATACTTCTTGCTTGAGTAACATTCAGTCACCCATACAACCTCTGCTGTATATCCTTCAGTTGTGTAAACCTATTTCAACTAACAGTGAAGTAAGCAAGTATGACTATCAACGTCTACCTTATTTAATAAACATATTAGGAGTAATATCAATATTAAATAAATGGTAGGAATGGTTTCGTATATATTTTATTTTTGCTTGGAGCATATATTAGATAATTCAGTAAACTGGAAAGTTTAATACATTTACAGGGAAAAAACATACACCAAGTTTGGAATTTAGGATGACTGAAATATACGATTTAGCTTCTTCTTTGTACTTAAAGTTGTTACTTAGATACCATGTTAGACAGTTTGGAATATTAGATTAAGGCAGGCTTTTTAAAAATAACAACATTCAATATTGAATTAATTTTGACAGCAACAACAAAACAACAACAAAAGATCTGTCAACATTGCGTATATGTCAAGGTTCCATACTGTATGTATATTTTTGCCAAAATCTGTTCAGAAGGTAACTTGAGAAACGTAATAGCAAAGTGCAGGATTTAATCTGAAGAAAGATGAAGCAGCAGTGTGCAGTGAAAAAAAGCCTGCCTGAAATTAAGCTCTAAATTGTCCTTTTAAAGGGAGGGGGGGTGGAAGAAAAAATATATTTTTTCTTGACATGGTATTAGAGGAAAGTGCAAAGATAGTAACTCCCTTCCCTGCTGTTGCTATTCTGAATGTCCTCTGACACTATTTGTTAACTGATGGGTTTAGGCTACTCATATACCCGAGGAAGTCCTGGAGGATTAAGGTTGGAAAGGATTTAAGAAGTCTCCCCTTGTGTATCTTCACAAGATATTAGTCAAACCAAAACTAAAAGAAGAAAGAAAGTATATTCTTAGGAGTATTCCTGTCTTTTTTTTTTTGGGGATAACAATATCTCTATTCATTTTCATGTATCGTACAGGGAATTTGTTATTCCAGAAGTACGGCATGGAAGAGAAAGAAAAGGGGGAAAAAACACTGCGGAAAGAAATCAGCAACATATTCCCTTTAATAAATAAATATAAATCTGTTTATAGTAAACCTCACTTTTTCACAATAGGACTACCAATGTCCATTTAGTATTGAGATAAGGAAGGTTTTTTTTGGTAAGAATAATATAAAAAGTAAACTCTATTCAGTTTTATGTCTGTTTTACTTTTGCCTAAAGGATATGTAAGCCAGTTTGAAAATATGAAAAGTTTAATTTATTGGTGTAAAAGCATAGAAACCTGATTTTGTGATGACTGAAGTGTGTGTGCTTTTGTGTATCATTTTAATTTAAGAAAGAGACCTCTGGCAAAGGGCAGAGCATATTTAAGTAGTGATGCTTTTTAATATTTTATCTTCCTAATTCAAACTCCAGAAGGGCTGTTCTACTAGTCAGTAATAAACAAATAGGACTTCTTCTGTAAATATTAGTATCATAATAGAGAAGGTTTGGCTTCTATTATGAGCATATTCTAATTCTCAGATAAGGGTAATATCTTGATTCATTGATACAAACTTTGTTTTTGTTTTTCTTTAAAAACAAAGAGTAATGAAGAATCTTATTTTTTGAATTAGTCCATTATAGGTAGTCCTTGACTTATGACCAGTCATTCAGCCACCATTCAAAATTATAATGGCCCTGAATGAAGGGACTTATGATTCCTGGCCAAAATTATGCTGATTGCAGTTGTGAGAAGGCCCCCCCTCCCCAGGATAAAAATATTCTAGAGGATATTAAAAGAGGCAGGATAGAATATTTCCCCTAAAGGAGAAGAGGAGAAAAATCTTAACAGAGGGAGAAAGCAGCCCCAGTCTTCCTGCTATAGGAAAACAGCCTCAAGCAGAAGCTTGAAGAGACTAGTCTTTAAAAAAGGTAAAGGTTCCCCAGCACATGCGTGCTAGTCGTTTCCAACTCTAGGGGCCAGTGCTCATCTCCATTTCAAAGCCGAAGAGCCAGCACTTGTCCAAAGACATCTCTGTGGTCATGTGGCCGGCATGACTAGACGCCAAAGGCACACGGAATGCTGTTACCTATTTTTCTACTTGCATTTTTACATGCTTTCGAACTGCTAGGTTGGCAGAAGCTGGGACGAGTAACAGGCGCTCACTCTGTTACGCGGCACTCGGGATTTGACCCGCCAAACTGCCGACCTTCTGATCGACAAGCTTAGCTTCCTAACCCACTGAGCCACTGCGTCCCTTCCTAAAGACTAGTCTTTAGGAATGGATATTTTGCATCCATTCCAAAAGCTGGGCCACATTATTCATAAACAAAGGACAGCCAGAAACCCTAAATAGCAAGGAGTCCAAACTGACAAGATTAGCTCAGACAAACAAAACACCTAGGATTTTCATTTCCCCTCTTGCCTGAAGAGCCAACCATGACCCCTACATGACCCCATAGGAATCTGGCAACAGCCATTAAAATTTTAAAGGACATATTCTTACATAGGAACAGGAATCTCAATCACAAAGCCCCAAAGAATGTATAAAAACTACCCACTCTCAACCCCATATTGTCAGCCACCCCAGAAAAATGCTGTTGTCACTGACGTTTCTGGCTATCGAATAAACAAAGGTCTTATTTCCTGCCGCCTGCCTCCATTTTATTTCAGCATCTTTCTCCCGGCTTGGAACTGGACCTGATTTTTCTTCCGGCAAGTGCCCCCACAGCCATGTAATCAAATTTTAGGGTCTTAGTAATCTGCCTGACCTTACAAACATGAGAGCACAGTGGGTTGGAAGGCCTTGGCCAGTTAGGTCCACCAGTAGATGAGTCTCCTCCCTGCCCTGCCACTCCCAAGAGGCCTGGGCCTTCTCTCTGCACAGGCACACCACAAAGGCCTTGACCAACTAGGCCCACTGGCATATGCAAACCTACTGCAGACTGGAAGGCCTTAGTCAGCTAGGCTTATTGATGCGCAAGCCTCCCCTCTATCCCACCACTCCTGAGTGGCCTGAGCTTTGCCTCCCCCACCATTCTGGGAAGAGGGGGACACGAGGGGAGCTGGGATTCCAGTCCTTGAGCAAGACAATCAGGTGGCTGTCTTGGTTGAGGCCTGCAATGACTTATGACTAAAATTCTGGGCACACTTGTGGTTTTAAGTTGAAGACTGCCTGTATTATTTGAACTCACTAACTGGATACTCAAAACTGTAAGTCACTTCCTTACATGAAATCCATTTTTGAAAATTGGTAAACTATTAAATGCTATTTCCATACAGACATACTTTTGGAAGTTCAGTTTAGACCATCTTCAACCTCCCTCCCCCTCCACTTTTTTTGTTTTTGTTTGATAGAACATGAAAGAAAACTGGAAAAGCTACTACAAACCCAAACGGGATCATGAATTTAGATAATTATGCTGATTTGTTTAAGAAACAAGAAAAATTGAATGATGTGAACTGCTTATGGCCTTGGACTGTGATGCAACATAGAATCCAATATAGAATGTATTTCAAATATGCTGGCATCGGACTGGACTTAAAACATGAGAACTTTCTTTTAAATCTAACTCCAGATGGTACAGAAAGATATAAAGTCTAACTGTTGCCTTGAACTCCTGATACTTCACCTCTCCCTCATCTGAATGGATACTTCCAACTATAAACCTTTCTGAGAAAGTTAAATATGAATGTTCATATTTTGACATTTTCCTTGTTTTCTAAGTAAGAAATATAAGTCTTTGAGAACAGATTATGTGCAAATTGTCTAGGAACCGAGTTTATACAGTATATATAGCTGTTGGTTGTTATCAGAAAGTGTTCATTTCACATCTCACATTATCCGTAACATCAAATATTCCACTATTTTTCTATTATTTTTGTAATACTGCTCATAGGTGTAAATGATCACAATTTCAGGATTGTGAGAGTTAGGGTAGAAATTATCCTAAAGGGACCATATTTAAATTGCCATTATTTTTAATTATATTGCGTCCTACGATTCTTTGGGCTGTGGTGTTAAATTTCCGATTTGCTGAGGAAGAAGAAAGGTCAATAATTAGCCAGAAGCATGACTTGAGGCTTCCCCTATTTCTTTCAGAGTACAAAAGTTAGTGAGAGTGCATCGATAGGGACAACATGGAATGATATTTAGGATGTATAAAATCAACATTTAATCGGCTATAAAATCCGTTTCAACATGTATTTGCATCAGATTGTATCCTAAAAAGGATGCTTTCTCGTTTCTTCCCTTTTTATGTTGAAAGAAGTTACTGCATTCTGGGGACAATTAGAAAGCAAAGAAGATACATAAATGTTCGGGGGTGGGTGGGTTGTTTTTGAATTTAACAATTTGAACCACTGAGTCTGGCAATACCAGTATTACATTGATAGACAAAACAATATAGTGGCATTCACTAAGTTAAAAAAAATTTCTTTTGGAGAAACAAGTTTCATTTACTTTTAACATCTTCTCTGGTTTAATTTCCCAATTATATAAATTTTAGAAGTTATCCAGCTGGCTCCATTCAGCAGTTCTATATAATTTATTCTGATCCCGTACCTTTTAGCATTATATCTGGATATCTTTTAGAGCAGGAACATTAGAATCACTTGACTTTATCAAAATATTGTTCTCTTCAAATAACAATTTGTGTCCTTTTCATATAATGTTAGTCCCTCTAAAAATTCTCAGGCCTGAGGGCGGCTTCACTCCTCTTTGTAAGGCTATTTTGTAATGCCAAGACTAGATCAAAAATAAGTCCCTACACCTTTATTAAATTCATTTTAAATATTCAGCTGGCACTGAACATTCGGCAGCTGTCACAGTAAATCTTCATCAGAATTATATTTTAGAAATCCTAACATAAAATATCACGTTATTTTATGTATAGGTTTTTAATAGTTTATTTTAATCTTTTCCACCTTTTTCCTGTGAAAAGAAAAACCAGAGTTGCTTTGTTAATGATAGCCAATTTTTCCCACCCATATATATACTTGTTTCTGTCTCAAAAACTAAGAATAGTTTGGTCCATTTGGTCTTAATGTACAAATTGTGACTACTATGTATTATAACAATACAAGTCAATTTTGCATTTATCTCATGTTGTTGTTGTTGTTCTGTTCTCCAAGTGTCTGGTTAATGAGAAAAGATAATAGCAATTATTTTCTATGGAAACTAATGGCAATATGTTAGTCACAATAAATCTGTTGCACTGATTTCAACTGTTTTTATTTCAAGCCTAACTAAGATTTCACTTTTGTTGAATAAGCCATAATTGTTTGGGTTCACTGAACATGGTAAGCTACAAACCATGCTTTAAAAGCCACAGTGGATTGATTCATATATCCATAATATAGTTTGTTTGTTTTGGCTGTGTGAAAGCAGCCTAACTCTGCTTTCAAGGCTCATCTTCAGAGCAATAATAATCCTGGGTGAAATGGAAAGTTGATGTTGCTGGAGGTGATGGTATTATTACATGTTCACAGAACACTTTACAAGTCAAAGCGTTCCATTTAAACAACAAATACTGTACTAGCAAGAAATAGCAAAGATACGAGAGAGGAGTTTTTATATGACAAGTGGAGCTGAAAATTGAGCATCAGGAAATCAAATGCTAAAATTCATTGTTGGTATAAAATAAGGATTAGCCAGATAGCTTGCCAGTGGCCATATGCAGCAGTGAATTGAGCTGAATACTTTATTTGGCCAAGTGTAATTAGACACTCAAGGAATTTGTCTCCAGTACAGAAGCTCTCGGTGTACATGCAAAGCTGACATCCAGATTTGCCTATCCCAGGTCCTTGGAAAGGACTCGATAGGTAGACAAACATACCAAAACCAGTCTGAACATCTGGCTGATTGTGTGATGAACCATAATAATAATAATAATACCACAATACCAGGAGTAAAGAAAATAATGAAAAGTTAAATAATAATACGTCAGCTATGCTGCGTGGATAAATACACATAGACATTAGGTAGCACTGTGAGAATTAGGTGTTCAGCCGAGCGATGGCACGAGAGAAAAGCTTTGTCTAGTTGTTTTGGCATGCAGTGCCCTATAGCGCTGTCCCACTGGGAGGAGTTGAAACAATTGATGTCCAGGATATGAGGGGGTCTGCAAGGGTCTATTGGTACCAGCATTCTTCTTTTTCAGGCATGTTGCCAGTAAGATGCTATTTTAACCACCTATGAAAGATGACCAGTGGCAAAAACCACTGAAAACAGGCTGCATATTATAAATGTACAGTTTCATCAGTTCCTAAAGCCATTGCATAGTTCAGCAGTCAGGACTTGGAGTGGAGGGAAGGGTGCCATCCACAATTTTTGGTAACGGGTAGCCTGTTTGTGTCCAGGAGTTGTCCTTAAGTCACACATTCTTAACTCAGAGCTGCCTGCAAAATTACGATTTTGCTCTTCTGATCCCCAAACATGACCTCTCAACTGCTTCATTTCTAGCAACTTTTGGAAAACTAGGGAACTCTCTTGCTTCTGATAGCTGTGACAGTTGTCCAGAAATAATCATGTATACTGTTTAGTTTGCCTCCTTTATTAAGTTTTTCCTAATTTCTTTCTCCCCTCAGCTACCCGCAACCAGAGATTATGAACTTCACCAACCCTGTAAATTATACAATAGGTGGAGAACTGTACAAATTGCCAGAGCTCCAAAAGTAATTTTTCTTTTAAAAAAATGCATAGGTATAATAATTGAACTCTTCTCTGAGATAATTTCCTAAGAACACTAATTGTCATCACTAATTATTGCCATTGCATTAGTTATGATTTTAATTATGTATTTCAAATGGTGAGGAGTAAAATGAATGAATCTTTTGGTTAGAATTGAAGATTTAATAGCTAAAAGCCAAAATATTTTTTTTTCATATTTAAATACCGTACATTTTCTGTTAAAGTTTAATTCCCATGATTCAAACAATATTCTATATACAATAGCTTTGGTTGCAATTCCAGGCCATACTGTATAATGTAAACGCATCATTGTGATTAATGGGACCTACCTCTTAACAATTCTTAATGTTGCCTTGCCCAGAAGCAAATCTTATTGGAATAATTAGAGATGCTCTTCCATTGTCTCCTTTATTGTTCTTGAAGCTCTGAAGATAATGGGCCTAAAAATTAAAAAGGAGGTGTTTAAATTAAGAGCTTTTGCTGATGATTTGGTTTGGTTTTACAATCTCTATGAGAGGGATCGATTTTTTAATAAAAAAGGAAGATTCTGGGGCGCTAGCAAGTTTTAAGATTAATTAAAAAAAGTTAGGATACATTCTTTTTCATATCTGGTGGATATTGAAGAAAACTAGAAAATATTGGGATTAAGTATGTATATTGATCCAGAAGGTTTTAAAAATAAATGTATAATTGAAACCAGAGACTTGGGTTTAGTGGACAAACAAATGAAAACATCTTATGAAATTTTGCTTTTATATATGATAACAGCAGACTTTTATATGTACAAAGGAGAAAGGATCTACAAATACTTACAAGAGAACAATGGGTGGTAACGCTGTGGAATTGGAGAATATGATGAAATTGACAGCTTTGTTTAAAAAAAGCTTTGACTGATTTTGTTTCTACTTGTAAACCTCTTTTGGACTTTTTCAAGAAATTGCAAGAAATGAAATGTTGATTTTGGCATCTGTTCTATTCTATTCTAATTATATGAAATTATAAAAATAATATGGACAAATTTTAACCTTGGTGTCTGATCTATTTTTTATTCATATCTGTATCAAAGAAAGTCAGAATTCATTCTTTTTCTATTTTATTTATTTTTTATTTTTATTTTCTTTTTGTACCTCCATCTTCTTTCTTTCACAATCTGTTTTTTTTAAAAAAAACCTCTCTTGTTTGTTTATGTTTTAATTTTGTTTTAAAAATCAAAGTTTTGTAAAAAAAAGGAATAATTAGAGATGTTCTTTGAACTTGTGAACATCAAACTTTCTTGCTTCCTTTGTTCAAGAGAGATGCTGGTGCTTTAAAAATGTTACATTTGCATATATTAGAGCCACAACTGTATACTATTCATTACTATTTTTGATAGAAAATACTGTTTCTTCATATTGCTACCTTTCTTTCCAATAAATGTTCTTTCTTCCTGCTAAAAATGAAAAGGAATGTTGAAGAGAAAGACCAAAGGATGATGTAATTGCCTGCATACCTTGAGATAATGTGAATTAATTTACTGGCTTCCTCTGGGTATCTGAAGAGGCCAACTCTGTATTGGCAAGCATTACTATAGATGTCAACTGTTAAACTGTAATGGAGAAAGGATCATTAAAAACTTGCTTCTCAGAGCTGTGCATTTATATGCAATTATAAAATCTTATTAAATTTCATTTAAACTGAAATTGCCCATAATTTTGAATCAGCATTCATATTTAGAATTATGGAACTATTATTACCAAGAATGGATATGGTCAGTCACAAATTAACTATTACTAAATAGCAACCGAGTGATGTGCCTCTCCCACATTCTTCTATTACCTTAAAATATTCCTTAATATGATATTTATTTCCTTTTTTTAGGGGGCAGGTAGGAAATATTATAAATAAAGCACTGGGGTTATTCTTCTGGAAAAAAAGATAATGCTGGAGATTAGCATCTTATTATGCAGCATTCCAGCTTCTCATTCATTTATTTCAAAATATCTTAAATAAATTAAAGTCAGGTTATTTAAGCATTAAATATCAGATAAAGCAAGATCTTCCATGTGTATAAGATTAGAAGAACACCAGATAGTCCAGCAACATGGTGAACAATGAATATGGATAGTCAAAATGGAACAAAATCAATAACTCCTAGGCAAGTAAAATACATTGTGGGCTTGTGTGTTGATGATTAACTGGTTTGAGCTTTTAACATTTGCGGCTTGGAAGAGAATTATGGGTCTATAATTTATGGCTTCTTGTTGTTCACTATATATATTCTCAAAATGCAATTCTTTTCCTAAGTTTAAACACAGCTACGAATAGTGTACTAGTGTAATAGTGTGCTAGTTGTAAGGCTATATTATGACAGCACTTCAAATAAATAAAAAATTCTTAATGTTATTTTTCATACCACCAGTCCTACCTGATGTTTTATTAGAGCCACATTCACTTCTTTCAAGAAATCATACTTAAAGTGGCTTTTACAGATTATATCAAGTATCATTGATTCCAATGGACACCATTTATACCTCAGAAAGGAAATATCTAGCAATATAATAGTACTCCAAAATGCTCATCACCCAACTGCCTGACTATTCCAGAGAGCTTATCACCCAACTCCATGCATATACAGGTAGTCCTCAATCTTACAACAGTACATTTAATGAACAAAGTTACAATGTCATTGAAAAAAGTGACTTATGACCGTTTTTCACATTTACGACTCTTGCAGGATCCCCATAGTCATGTGATCAAAATTCAAATGCTTGGCAACTGACCCACATTTATGATGGTTGCAGTATCCCGGAGTCAAGTAATCACCTTTTGCGACCTTCTGACAAGCAAAGTCAGCGGGGAAGCCAGATTCACTTAATAACCACATTACTAACTTAACAACTGCAGCTCTTCACTTAACAACTATGGCAAGAAAGGTTGTAAAATGTGGCAAAACCTACTTAACAAATGTCTCACTTAGCCACAGAAATGTTGGGGTCAATTGTACTCATAAATCAAGGACTACCTGTATGTAACTCACATTATCATTAATGAGAGTTAGATATGTACCTTAATAGGAAAAATGTCTTAAGAGGAAAAATGTTGTTTCCCAGAATCGATGCTGCTAAAAATTACAATCAAAGCCACTTTACTTTTAAAAGAATGCACTGTACCAGTATAGTTTGACTATGTTTCTAGTAACAACTTCATTAGGTCAGTAACGGGAGCCTTTAAGAGACACATTTTACTTAACTTAGAGAAACATCCACCAGATCAGTGTTTTTCAGAACTTTAAGATGTATGGACTTCTATCAGCCAGTATTGGAGAATTCTGGGAGTTAAAGTCTATTCATCTTAACGTTGCCAAGTTTGAAAAAAACACTGATTTAGGCTAACGTCATGAGCAGAAATTATGTAATCTGTAAGATAGGGATGCCACACATTTTATCTCATATGTACTGTATTCTATTCTTCCTCCAGAAAACATTTGTGGATCACATTTCTTCCAATAATTAACTTTCAGAAGCAAATACCATAAGATGTGCTGATGGCCACTAATTTGTATGGATTTTAAAAAAGAATTGGATGAATTCACGGAGGACTGGACTGTCAAAATCTATGAACCTTGAAGATTTGATTTAATTTAAAAGGGACGGGGTGGCTCAGTGGGTTAGGACACTGAGCTTGTCGATCAGAAGGTTGGCAGTTTGGCGGGTTGAATCCCGAGTGCCGCGTAACAGAGTGAGCGCCTGTTACTCATCCCAGCTTCTGCCAACCTAGCAGTTCGAAAGCATGTAAAAATGCAAGTAGAAAAATAGGGACCACTCCGGTGGGAAGGTAACAGTGTTCCGTGCGCCTTTGGCATCTAGTCATGCTGGCCACATGACCACGGAGACGTCCTCGGACAAGCGCTGGCTCTTCAGCTTTGAAACGGAGATGAGCACCGGCCCCTAGAGTTGGAAACGAGTAGCACGCGTATGCGGGGGAACCTTTACTAGCTTCAGAGAAACACTGGCGGAAGAAGAGTGTTTGCCATTTCCTATTTGCAAGTACCCCACAGGATTTGATCAGCAACTGCAATAACTGCTCCTTGGCTTGATCTAGCATGGCTTTTTTATATCCCTTTTTTATATCCCATGAAGTAGGCAAGGCTGAAAGCTCATTATTGATCCAGGTTTCCCCATAAGCTTCATACCTCAACCGAGAGTCAGTCCAAATTTTCTAATCGAAATGAGGTATCATTTGGCTATGGTCTTTCCTTTGCATGACATTCAATGTCAAAAATAATCTCTGCTTTCATGGGCTTTTTATTGCAAGGCTTCTTCTTGGCCCCATGTCTCCAGCGCCTCTTCTAGATCTTCATCATGTGGCTGCTGCCATATCGTATCGCCACCTGAGTGTTTGATTTTGTCTCCCCTTTACTGAGCTGGCCACAGCATTCCACAGGCTGCTTTTCCCAGTGCAGTGAGATACCCACAGTTAATGCAAGGCTGTTCCAGTTCTACCATGCCTGGGCTCTTTGAATGCTCAGAACCTTCTCCAGTTGTCTTCCCTTGCTCCTGAGACCACTGCAGACATGCTGATGGAGCCTCTGATTTCCTTACGAGAGCTCTGCTATGAATCCTTCCTTGTTCTGCTGCTTCTTCTGCTCTCCTTCACTCATCTAGGCCACAACTCCTGGGCCATGGGTGCTGCTTCAGCTGCTGACATCTTTGGGCTGTTTCTTCCCTTCTTTCTGTGCTTCCTGTCTTAGTTTTATTTTCAATTCTTTAGTTCTTTTTCCTTTTTTTTCCTCTTCCCAACTCCAAATCCTTGCCCCTATCATCTTCACCGAGGTGACTATTTTAAAGGAATTAAGACCTCTGCTGCTTCCAGAAACCTTCTTCTGTGCGCCAGGCCCTTATTCTACAAGTAAATTTCTATTTACAGTCCTTGTTCTGCCTTTAGCCCTTATTCTAAGATTAGTATGTATTGCTTGATTTGTTTGCAATTACAGTACATTACATCAAAGTATATCAATATCTGTCAACTTCAGATGACATACATACCACTAAGAAGTCCACTTTGGTATTCAAAAGAAACCCTATGCCATTATAAATGTTAGTTTTCAAAGTCATTTTGCTATAAGATTCTTGTTTGTTCTGCAGTATAATAACAGGGCTATCTTAGAGGTAATAAACCAAAACAAATATTCAGTGGTTGAACTTTTGAACAACATACATCCAGTGGAGGGATTCAGCCGGTTTGCACCACTTCGGCAGAACCGGTAACTAATTTTTTGTTGCCCAGGGCCAAAATGGACATCCGGAAGCAGCCTCTACACAGAGAACCGGTTGTTCGTATATATGAATCCCACCATTGCATCCGTCTTGTATTTTTAAAGATGGTAATATTTGTTTGTTTGTTTGTTTAATCCAAGTCTGAGGTTACCTGACTCCTTGATAACTCTGGGCAGCTTACAAATAAGAGAAAACAATATGTTTAAAAAAGAGAACAAGATTAACTGAAACAAGAAACAAACCACCCATCTTAAACCTAAGTTATAATTAAAAGGAGCTTCAGAGTCACCTGTCGTTAGGCCTGGGAGAACAAGGAAGTTTTTAATTGTTTCTGAAATTTCATAAAGGTGGGAGATGTGTGGATCTCTTAGGGATATGATCCCAGACAGAAACCGCAATTGAGTAGATGTGTTTCCTGGACCCCTGTTTATATCTAGTATATATGGTATGGTTTGCTTCTCAAATATCTTGCTCTTCAGGATTATTTATGTTCTTTGTTTTGAAATAGGTATAATTTGTATACATACCCATACACACAGCAACACAGTTGCTGAGAGGACCCTACAAGAAAATTTCTCTAACTTCTGATCTCTTTACTATGTCACTCATTTAACATCTGAATCTAACCTAAATACATTAGACTTTCTTTTTCTAGGACTAAGAAAAATATATACACAGATTTGGGTATCAAGTGTGTTCTAAGAAACCAGGTATAGTCCAATTTATGTTCCAAGTATATTGCCAAGAACCCACTATGTAGATTGAGAAATGGCCTCATCTGGAGATAACGGAATTTAATTCATTGCCTAAATCTAAACTTGGTTCAGTATAGTAATCTTTCTTTCATAGTCTAACGTGTATGAAAACTGAGATGAAATATGCAAGCAGATTAGACCCTGAGAAGAGGGATGAAATTTATTGAATTTAGTAGACATAAATCACAACATGCTTTGGACTATGTTCCTTGAAAAACTGCTACGTATTTTTATTGCCAGTGGCTTTCTTGTTTTGCAACAAAATGTGATTAAATTTGCAGCAATAGATGTTTCTTCTTCTATCTGGAAAAAAACCAGGGGTGTCAAACTGCCGGCCCGTGGGCCAGATGCGTCGTGCGGAAGCCGTGCCCACCCCATTGCCGGCAATGGGGAAACCATCCCGATACGTTGCGTGACATCACGGAATGTCACGAGTTTGACATTACCCTAGCATTGCATGCTACAAATGTGCAATCATGGATGGCAACACAATACTTGTTTTTTATGTTTGTGTTTGCTGTCATCTAATGGTTTTCTGGATTTCTGTAGCCTAGATATGGTCCAACCTAATGTAAAACTCAAACAATTTTTTTGTGTGTATGCGCAGGAAAGATTATGACTGTTCCTATTAATGTAATGCACCTGATTCTTGGGAGCTTAAGTGGAAGTGTAAGGGTTTGGTTTTCTTGTACTTTCTATCTTTTAAATATGAATTTACAGTGATAAGGAATGTGCAACTCGGCTTCAATTAAAATAGCTCCAATGCCTTTAAAGTAAGCAGACGAATAGATTGCTTCTGAATGTGATGCTATGGAAATAATAGATTGGGGGGGGGATTCATTATTTTTTTAACAAAAGAAGGTTTGGGCTATTAGAACATTAATTCAGTCACCCAAGAAGTACATCAAGTAGTGAATGCAGCTTAGAAAGGGTTATTACACAGCTGCTTGCTCAACACAAATAACTGACAACTAGGAAGCAGACCAATTTGGAGGTGGGGGGAACCCAAATGATTTCTCCAGCTCCAACATGTGATGGTTACTATAGGGCTTTGACTCAGAAGATCCCAAGATCAGAGAAACCTTGGCAACTGCTGTGGCTTGGGAGGAGAATAACTTGGGAGAAGTAGCCCTTGCCACCACAGTGCCTCAGTCCACGATCCTGATCAGGATTCCACCCAAGCATTTTTCACCTACGTAAAACCAAATACGTTGAAAGGGCAGAAGGGTGCAGAAGCGTCTTGACAAAGGCCGCTCGTGGCTCCCAAGCCGTCTGAACTAGGCCAGGTCAATTTACATGGTATAGTGCGGGATATGAAGCTGGGCCGTTGGCCATGAGCGCAGGATCTTCTTCCCTCTGTGATCAGTTGCCAGAATCTTTACTCCATTTCCCAGGATTAACTGCTGAAACCAAAAAACTGTTTTGTATGCTGAACTGTAGGGAGGGTGGGGGGGGGGAAATGGGAGAGGCAACTTCCAGACGTACCCACATGGTTCTTCTTTATTTACAGAGATATTTAATATATACAGTAGTCTTAGCTTAGCAAACAGTTCTGCATAGATAATTTCAAACAGAGCTTTTTACAGTGCCTTATTTGTTTCATTCCCTCCCTCCCTCCCCGTTTCCTCCTCCATGGAGCTTCTTTCTGTGTTTTCACTTCTGGGCTCACTTCTGTTCTAGGGAAGAGACCAGAAAGAACTTTTTTTTTTCTGGGCTTTCTGGATTCCAGCTCCTTTGCCAAGCTGACCTTGTGGACATCTGCTCTGTTATCCAAGAACTGTGGTTCTTTCCATCAGTCAACTCACTCAGCAGATTGCTTTCTCAGATCCTGCTGGGTTTCCAACTGCAGATTCCTTCTTCGAGTTATATACATAGTAGTATTGCCGTATAAAAACAAATCCAGGAATGCCCAACAAGTTCCTCCTCCATTACTTAATGCTTCTGCCATTTATAAGTTCACAGCTATAAGGCAGGGCTTTTTAAATAAGGCATGAAACGGGTTCAACCTGATTTGGGTCCACAAGAAAAGACAACTCTTCAGTCTTGAGACCTTTGCATCATCCCAGGTTCATCTACTCACCCTGCCTTACGCTGTCGTTCTCTTGAATCCTTTTGGTCTGTTTCTAGACATTTTCTCTCCCTGCTTTTATTTGAACAGAAGGGAACCTTAGCCTGTTCTGTTTAGCTGCCAAATTAAATGAGAAAAAGGACATACATTTCTCTGCTACAGGAACATTATAAGTGTGGCCATAACGGCACTGATTTTTCAGCATCTCACATCTAAGGAACAGTAGCAGTAGTCTATAGATAGAGAGTTCGGGATTTATTTTGTGTTTCCTTCCTCCCTCCCCCCCTTCCTTCCTTCCTCCCTCTCTCCCTCCCTCCCTCCCTCCTTCCCTTCCTCCCTCCCTCCCTTCTTTCTGAGATTGTTCATCTCAGGATCTACATTATACCTACATACTACACATGTACACATGGTTGCATTTAATGAGGATTGCCCTAGCTCAGGAACTTTGAGCCAACCTCATACACAGTCTACGCTTATGTCTTTCCAAATGATTTTGAAAAGCTCAGCTACATAATTTCAGGCTGAGTAGTTATGGTTAGATTGAAAGGCAGCCATGTCTAAAAATGCAACAGATATGTTTGCTTTCCCCATTCACTTTCTAAAAATTCTATTCTTTATAGAAGAAAATTTGTACATACCTTAATACTGTTTAAGTTGATTCACTTGAAGTCACGGGTCACTGAAGCTAGCATATCAACTTTGGTATAGTTCTGTTTAGATTTGACCAAAAGCTAACATTTTAAAAAGCCAAAACATATCTACTTTTGTTGGCAAGCTTTTTTTTTAACTAGGAAAATACATTTGTATTTCTTTTCAATTCTTTAAACATGTTACAGAAATTCAAGGCTATTGCACCATGCCAGATTGTGTAAATATAAAAAAAAGAAACGATGGACAATGATTAAAGAAAAATCTTATGAGATTTTCTGAAAGGAAAATATGAATTCTTTGAACATGCTCAGTTCGGCATAAAAAGCTATTAAATGTTGAACTAAGGCCCAACTGTTAACCTTAAAGGAGAAGTAAAACAGCACCTCTAAACTTTGTCTTTTGAGATTTTGGTGCGAGGTTTTGGTGCAAGGGAATTGTTCAATAGTTTGGATGGGGTGCATTTTTATCTGTGATTGGCTGATGAAATGAGTGATCCCGTGTTGCTTTCAAATCATTAAAGAATCCTTGGGTAGAAATGCCCTGGGGAGTGGTTCTCAGCCTTCTTTGGATATAAAAATGTTCTTTGACTTAAAAAAGGACTACAATTGTGAAATGTGTTAAGTAGAAGTAATCAAAATTAATGTCTCATAAAATGTGAGATGTGTTCAGCTTGCTTGGTTTAATGTGTATCCACGGAATATTCTATCTTGTTACATGGATATAGCTTTTTCGACTAAGAGTGCAAAGCTGAGTGATGTAGAAAGACAAGCACAACTTATGTTACAGTTAAAGACCACCTTGTCCTTGCGCATCTGTAGGACATTCAGATGCAAGTTTAATGGAGAAAGAAGGTCTATTCTATACTTAGGTTACTATATCTGTTTTTCCTGTTTTCTATCATTATTGCAATTTGTAGAAGGGCGGGAGAAGGGTGGTATACAAATTAAATAATTACATTATTAAATTAAATTGTGTAATGTTTGCAATGGGGATGCCATAGCTTAGTGGTTAGAGACACTGAGGTTTAAAGCTGGAAAGCGCACAGTCCTAGCGCCACACGATGGGGCGAGCTTCCCTTATTTGCCCCAGCCCCCGCCAACCTGGCAGTTTGAAAGCACGCAAATGCAAGTAGATAAATACTTCTTCAGTGTCTGCCTTAACTCATCCCTCTTCGGCTGCAGGTTGACCTGAAAGACAAACTGTGAGCTGAGGGATTTTGACATCAAAACTGGTTTACAGTATACAAAACTAACCACGAATCTTTCTTACTTTTGTGCTGTAGCAACTGTTCATACTTATTTCCAACGTTACCAAAAATTAAATGAAAATTAATAATGTTCTTCTATAGTGCATTAAATTGAAGGAGGGAGATTACACTTAATATAAAAAGTAAAGGTAATGCGTGCTAGTCGTTTCCGACTCTAGGGGCTGGTGCTCATCTCCGTTTCAAAGCCGAAGAGCCAGCGCTTGTCCGAGGACGTCTCTGTGGTCATGTGGCCAGCATGACTAGATGCCAAAGGCGCACGGAACGCTTTCGAACTGCTAGGTTGGTAGAAGCTGGGACGAGTAACAGGCGCTCACTCTGTTAAGCGGCACTCGGGATTCGACCCGCCAAACTGCCGACCTTCTGATTGACAAGCTCAGCGTCCTAACCCACTGAGCCACCGCGTCCCTACACTTAATATGAACCGTGTTAAAACCCCTATCTTTGGTATTTGAAACAGCATAATACCAACTTGAGATTCCAACTCCTGCTCATCCTTCTCCTAGACAGGTGATACTCCAGTCTTTTCGTTTGGCTAATTATGACTGCATTTGGTATAATGGAGAAATGGAAAACATTTCACATTATTTGCTTACTTGCCGAATATATGATAGGCCAAGGGTAAACTCTTCATCTCATCACATCCAGCAATGGGATGAGTTTATATTCAGTGAACTATTATACAGTTGCTGTTGAATGAGAATCTATTTGTTATGAACAAGTTGGAAAAAACTTGTTGTAGCAAGCATAATGCTGCACACAATCTTTTTCTCTGAGACTGCAGTTTGTTTTGTATATTAGATGAATATAAAATGTTATATGCCTTGAAATCTCAACTATTAATTTAAAAATTTTATATGTATGTTGATATACTATTCTGTTATTTGTCTTGTTTTGCAGAGTATGTGTTAACTGCAACAATCAGTTCAGAATAAGCCACTTTCATTGCCATCACCTTTGTCCCCATAGTACAGTATATATACCAATCGTATACAGAACAGGATTGCTGTACTGCTAAAGCTAACATGTTCCATAAGCCAGGAAATTCAAATAAATTTCATTCTTATGCAAAAGCCTGAAAAAAGATGTGGGGCTTTAAACTATGAGTACTCCTGCCAATTTGCAGTGACCCACTTGTCAAGCTCAAGGCATTGCTCTTCCCCAATTCTTTTGGTTCCCTCATTGTTGTAAATAGGGAATCAAGACCCATATCCTCAGTTAAGCCTTTGGGATGTAGATATAATTTTATTTACTGTATTACATTATTATTATTATTATTATTATTATTATTATTATTATTATACATTTATTTACTGTATTACATTATTATTTCAATTTGTGTTATGCTCCATTTTAATTGAAGTTTTCTGGGGGTGGGTGGGGGGGTTACTCATTTGGTCTTGGCACATGATAACGGCTGACTAATAATGGTGACCACAGAGTGGGAAGATAAAGAACATCATAGCATTCATGATCACAAAGTTGAAGGACTACCTCTTTTAATATGCTTCACACATTACCCATAAAAGGGAGAGGTCTTAAATCATGGGCACCATATTGACTTTTTTGAGCCTCCTTGTAGACAACCCTGTAGGGGGCCTTCTTTGATGAAGCAGGATAATTTTGATCAGTATTTTGATGGGAGACCTCAATAAAATCAGAACTGTGGACTAGACTGGGAAGTCAAAAAGCAGAAAACAGTGGCAAAACTCTTCCATATGCTAGCCAATAAGACAGGGTGGAAAGGGTCTAATGATTCAAAAGGGTTTACTTTTATTTTACTATTTTATTCTTTATTTATACTTTATGTTTTGTTATTATCTCCCTTGATTGTGACTTTTCTTTGCCATGAATGGGATGTGGGATGTATTAAATACAAAACCTGGTGAATTAATTGACTTTTGCACTAGATAAAGAATTTCAGCTTGGCTGATTATAAAGCTTGATGAACACTAAATGATAAATTTGTTGTGATCTCAGCTGATAATCTGAAGGGATAGCTTTGACCAAAACAGTGCAATGGGGAAAAGAAAGAAAGAAATAGACAGAGACAGATTTTAATTGAAGGAAGATTGTAGACATTATAGATATATGACTTGTGGCCAAATATAACAAGCTGATGTAAGATATTTCAGTTACCATAAATTATTCATTGATTAAAATCTGTCTATCTGATAATAACTTTAATAATATATATATAGCATTCTTCATGAAAGGCAACAGCAATGAACAGAAAAGATTTTAAAAGGGAAGGTATGTTCTTTCACTACATTTAAATTCTATTCATTCCTGAATGAATGGAAAGGAAAATGTTAGTTGTAGAATTCAGTATGTGACAGTCTAGCCAGTAATTACGCCTTTTCTTGATAAAGGTTTGGCTGACAGCCCCACCAAAATATTCACATGAAATCTGATCGGCTGGGAGAGTGGAAATTTTTTTGGCTAACAGATTTGGAAGGTTTTGGCAACAAAACTGTAGTAAATTCAGGAGCTGGAGGCAAGATTAAAACTGCCATCTTCCTGAAAAATGCCCAGTATTTTTCCCCTGACCTTCTGTTTCAAAAAAGCATGAAATTAGTATTACATAAAGGTTAATATGATATTTTCCCCCCTTTCACCCTGGCAATTATCTATGAATTGAGAAATGTAATATACTGATAATGCTTTTCTATCCAATCTCTTTGGGGAGAGATTACCCCAAAATTGATTAATATGATTTTCCTTTCATGTAGATTTTCTGTGAAATCATGCCCTGCTGGTTATCTCATTCTTATACTCAGAAAGTTGGAAGTTACTTCAGAGATCATTTAGTCTAATACCTTGTCCATGCAGGATCCAGTAGAGCAATTCTCACAGATCTGTTTGAACATCTCTAGTAAAAGATAACTTGTTATTTCATGTGGGCAGGATTATTTATTTAGCATATGGCATCCATACAGGTCATGCAGTCACTGAAATACAAACTTAGTTTGAATAAAGCAGCAGCATGTAAATGTAGATAGACAGACAGACAATACTTTATAGGAGATAAAATATTAAATTTAAGACGAAACCATAATAAAATCACCATAATGTGGAGCCATAGAATTGCAATGGGATAAATGTAATAAGTCAATATCTAAGGAAGCTAACCATTCACCTGTTTTTGGTGCGGCTGCAGTGAGATATCCCAGGTGCCTTGAAATTTCCTGAGGAGACATTCTTGAACTATTGTGTTATAGTTTCTTCCGGAGCACCACAGTCACACTGAGGGCTCTCAGCCATTCCCCATTTAAAGAGCTTTGCCTTAGTTTCAGTATGGCCTGTCCTGATTCTCAATATTCTGAGATGGCTCAATATTTTTTTGGAGCAACAGCATTCCTGGAAGTGGTTTTGTTGGATCTGCTTGATCTGTTTGGTTGTGGTTATTAAAAGTCGCCCATCTTAATCACCATTCTTCATCTGGATTGTAAGACTATGGCATGTTATTCCAAACTGCTTTCCTAGACTTAAGCCTGGTGAGAGATAGAGAGTCTAATATTTTACGTATTGGACATCTCTAGGAGTTGATGGCATATTTATCTTACTCCATTCTCAGACTGTCTGTTGTTGTCACCTGAGATCAGGAGGGGCAATGTTAGGAAGAACACGGAGCCATGACAGCAGAGGTTGTAGGAGTGGGGTTGCAGATATTATTCTCGTAGTGTCATTAAGGTGAACATCAATCTTGTTGGTAAGTCAACTTCTTCCCCATATATGTGGCAGAATGCTTCAGTGATTGATGGTTTATGCCATCAGGTTGTTACTCCTAATTTCTAACCTTCTTTCCTGCCCTCTAGGCAATACCAAGGTGTTGGTAATGACCTACAAAGCCCTTCATGGCATGGGTCCAGAATACCTTGGGGAGCACCTGCAGCCGGCGTCAACTTCCCTCCGCCCAGTACGCTCCCACAGAGAGGGCCTCCTCAGGGTGCCACCGGTCAAAGAATGCGTTCTCTGTGGGTGCACCGGATTTATGGAACCATGTTCCGGTTGAGCTCCGGATGGCGCCCGATCTCCGCTCCTTCCAGCGCGATCTTAAAACCCATCTCTTTAAACAAGCTGGCCTGGCCTGATGGGACGGGGTGGGATTTTTATAAAAGACTTTAATTTTAAATTTGTATTAATTTTATGGGCATTGTTTAATCATGTTTTAATAATTTTAATTTTTGTATCTAGTTTTTATGTATTGCCCTGTTCACCGCCCTGAGTCCCCTGGGAGAAGGGCGGTATATAAATTAAATTAATAAATAAATAATAAATAAATAGAGAGTGACACGCCTTCTTTTGTGTGACAGCTGTCTAGATATTTGAAAACTGTATCTTGGTCTTCCCCTCCCCCCCGTCCCAGGTCTCCTTTACTTGCTTATGACAACGTATGAAGGACACATTTCTATATTAATCAAGGAGCCAGAGTTGAGAAGTGACATAATCAATTCTTGTTATGAATAAACAATTGTTAGAGTAACTGTAGTGGGTAGAGGAAGACAGGAAGGACAGTTGCTACTAAGAAAACTTAAACCTGAGAAATTGTTTCAGAGAAGACCCTCACTTGTTCTCACAAAGATAAAGGGAGGGAGTAGAGAAGAGCATTCAGATTTTCAAAATTCTGTTACAATATGTTTTTAATAAAAGTCTTTTCTACCTTGAAGGGCTGACATTAATGTACCCGCTTTCTGTGATGTTGCGGTAAATTAACAGTTTTGTGTACAATCATGGAAGAATTATCGAGACATCATCATCATCATCATCATCATCATCATCATCATCATCATAAAGTTGGAATAGACCTTGAAGGTCATCTAGTCCAACCCCCTGCTCAGGCAGGAAACCTTATACCATTTCAGGCAAATGGCTGTCCAGTCTCTTCTTAAAAACTTCCAGGGTTGGAACATTCACCACTTCTGGAGGCAGGTTGTTCCACTGGTTAATTGTTCTAACTGTCAGGAAGTTTCTCCTTAGTTCTAGGTTGCTTCTCTCCTTGACTAGTTTCCATCCGTTGCTTCTTGTCCTGCTTTCAGGTGCTTTGGAGAATAGCTTGACTCCCTCTTCTTTGTGGTAGCCCCTGAGATATTGGAACACTGCTCTCATGTCACCCCTCACCCTTCTCTTCATTAAACTACACATACCCAATTCCAGCAACCGTTCCCTATATGTTTTAGCCTCCAGCCCCCTAATCATCTTTGTTGCTCTTCTCTGTACCCTTTCTAGAGTCTCGACATCTTTTTTACATTGTGGTGACCAAAACTGGATGCAGTATTCCAGGTGTGGCCTTACCAAAGCATTGTAAAGTGGTATTAGTACTTCACTTGATCTTGATTCTATCCCTCTGTTAATGCAGCCTAGCACTGTGTTGGCTTTTTTGGCAGCTGCAGCACACTGCTGGCTCATATTTAAGTGATTGTGTACTAAGACTCCGAGATCCCTCTCACAGTTACTACTATTGAGCAAGGTACCACCTATACTATACCTATGCATTTGATTTTTCCTGCCTAAATGTAGAACCTTACTTTTTTCACCATTGAATTTCATTTTGTTAGATAGTGCCCAGTTTTCGAGTCTGTCCAGATCCTTCTGTATCTTAAGCCTATCTTCTGGAGTATTGGCTATTCCTGCCAGCTTGGTGTCGTCTGCAAATTTGATGAGTTCCCCATCTATCCCCTTAACTTTTTTCTTGTTTTTTATATGTTGAAAGAAGCATTTTTTGTTATTTTTGACTTTGGTCGCAAGCCTTAGTTCATTTTGAGCCTTAGCTTTCCTCACTTCATCTTTGCAGGCACGGGCTATTTGCTGATATTCTGACTTAGTTATGTGCCCCTCTTTCCAATTCTTATACTTGTCCTTTTTATCTTTCAATTTATCAGAGAGTTCTTTATGCAGCCATGCTGGTTTCTTTTGAGAGCTGTTATTTTTCTTCTTTGTTGGTATTGTACTAGACTGGGCCTTTATTATCTCACTTTTCAAAATTTCCCAAGCTTCTTGAGTTGTTTTCCCCTTTAGGATTCTCATCCATGGAATTCTTCCCATGGTCTCTCTAAGTTTATTGAAATTAGCTCTTTTAAAGTCCAAGACTCTAGTTTGGCTGAATCCTATGACCGCCTCTTCTGTTGGATCGGCCTACCAAGAGGCATCTTTAGGAACATTTAGTAAAGCATTGAACCTAAACAATCTTAAAATGTCCTTGTCTTCCCAGTAGGAAATGGCTTATTTTTCTTTTTGCATCAGTCATTTTTTTAATATCTTCTAAAAGTGCCTTCATAGCTTTCCTCACCATTTTTAGACACCTTCCTTTGCTTATTATCAATCCGACACTTTTTGATATGGTGGCAACTACTTATCACAATCTGCATCGGTCAACCGTCAGGTTATGTATATGTCAAAGTAATTTCAGATACCATGCTTGAACAATTTCCAGGAATAAATTATAACTGACTGTGAGAATATTTCCATTTAAAAATAGAAATGGCATTTGTCTTCATGTATGCTATCAACCTGCATATTTTTGTTCCTTGCTTGTTCCATTCTTCCCATTTGTTATTTGTGCCTGCTATCTCTGAACAAGATTTCCTCTGCCTTAGCTGTGATAAATGAAGTAAGCATTAATCGTAAGCCCATTGTGCTTTAACAGGAGCCAGTTTGGCTCGGATTCAGCTTCTCTGTCAATTGGGGGAATATGTAATCATGACGGATTATTGCCTCAGAATTTTTTTTTGTCAATTGCAATGTGTAGTTGAAATGTCTGTTCTATCTCTCCCTAAACTATCTAAAAGAAACACATTACTGGGAGAATAAGTTAGTGATGAAAGAACTGCATATAGCCACGAGTAAGTTAGACCATCTGAGTTATATAAGAAGCTTAGCGTTTGTCTTTTTGCAGAGTAATAAATTGTGATTAATTTCGTTTGGCACATTGGTTAAAAACACTTATGCTTTTAATTCCCAGAGTTTTATACTGAGGAGGTGGTGGTGTTGCCAGATAACTAGCCCAAAATAGCTTCAGTCTTTGGCACAGCCATGATTCCACAAAACACTATTTTATCAGAATAAGTCATGTAGGGTTATAATGAAACTTTTATTTTTCCATTTAATTCCACATTACTTTCCAAATTTTCATATTGCCGAAAGGTGCTAAAACAGCCTTTGCAATCTGATGACCTCCAGATGGGTTGGACACTAAAATCCTATCACCCCTAGTCAGCATTATGAATTACAAGAGTTGAAATCTAACCCATCTAGAGGGCACTAGGTTTGGAAGAGTTATCTTAGATTTATAATTGCCTGGAATAGAGTTCTGGATTATTATTTTTTTTACAAAACTTGAGTAAAATGTCCTTTGAGATAAGCTCAGTTTCTAATGACGAGATGTCCATGTTATGTTTTGTTAGGTGTTCAGTAATATAGAAGTGGTTTTCTTTGGATTTGACTTTTATTTCAGAGTCTAGCATCTCCTTCTGAGTGACATGATGATTTCCTATCCTTCCAGCTAGCTGCTCAAGAAATTTGTATAGGGTAGATAGCAACAGATTTTATTTAGAATTCATGAGCATCGACTATACTTGTGGCCAAACTACCAATGGGAGCTACTTTTCTCTTCACTGATTTGAGGAACTGAATACTGATTTTTGAATCCGATTATGTGTGTAGTATGAGAATTGACAACACCTTTTGTAAAATGTATTCATATCAAACATAGATATGATATGTACTGTATATTTCTGAATTACCTCTGGTCTTAGACTTACTGTAATACATTTTAAATAAGTGTGTTTGTAACAGTACAATTCATTCCTTTGTTAGGGTGGTTTTTAAAAATAGGTTTCATTTTCCCAAAGTGTCATTTTGATCAGCCTTAGCAGTTTCATTTCTTTGTGATAGCTTCTTTGCTACTAAGGTAGAAATAAATGCTTTACTTTGATACAGTACAACAAGCTACTACCTTTCAGATTCTTTATCCATATATCCATCCCATTAGATATGAATATAATTGTTCATGTTATTTCTCTCAGATTTCAAGTGTCAGTGTTGCAATTGGAGACTATAATATATAGACAAGGGACACGGTGGCTCAGTGGGTTAGGACGCTGAGCTTGTTGATCAGATGGTAGGCAGTTTGGCGGGTTGAATCCCAAGTGCCGCGTAACAGAGTGAGCGCCTGTTACTTGTCCCAGCTTCTGCCAACCTAGCAGTTCGAAAGCACGTAAAAATGCAAGTAGAAAAATAGGGACCACTCTGGTGGGAAGGTAACAGCATTCCGTGCACCTTTGGCATCTAGTCATGCTGGCCACATTACCACGGAGACGTCCTCGGACAAGCGCTGGCTCTTCGGCTTTGAAATGGAGATGAGCACCGGCCCCTAGAGTTGGAAATGACTAGCACGCATGTGCGGGGGAACCTTTACCTTTACCCTTACCTTTAATATATAGACATTAGATATAGATTACAGTAAATTAATCCACATTTGAATGCTTCTACCATTTTGCTGGACTCGAGAATATGTTAAATATTGGAAGTTGTTTAGCAAAAGAGGAAGAACATAATTTTAGTTTAAAAATAACTAGAACTATTATTATTTTTTTCAAACAGGGCCCAGAATATATGCACAAATTAACACGTCAAGGAAACCAAATACTTTGTTATTAACCCTTTTGCTAGGACTGGATGCTATTGTAGGAATTGTAGGAGGCAGTTTGGTGTGGCAGTTAAGACACCAGGGTGGAAAAGGGAAACTGACTTCTAATGCCAGTTGAATAATTTTGAGTCAGTCATTCTCTCTAGACCATCGGTGTCAAACTTGCCATGTCCTGTGACGCGTCGCAATGTATCATGACTTTTTTCGCATTGCCAGAGCTGGGGTGGGCATGGCCTCCGCATGATGCAACCACACCATGGGCCGGCAGTTTGACACCCCTGCTCTAGACTTTAGGAAGAAGGCAATGAAAAACCATTTCTGAATATTTTGGCAATGTTACATGGAGTTTATGAGTCAAAAATGAGTTAAAGGAGCCAGAGAAATAAATATTGCATGCAAAATACTTTGCAAAACTATATGCTGCTGACAGTAATCCTCCCAATACCAGGCACTGTAAGTATGAGGTCCATACCTGCTGCAGATTTGTGGTACAGAAAGGATATTGCAAAGATGTTTTCTTTATAGAGCCTGTTGAAGTGAAATAGGCATGCCAAAATTGGTATATCAGATTATATCCTTGTACTTTCAAAATTCCAAGGTTGCTTAAAAGAAAACATTAGGATATCTTGATGGGAAACAGATATACTTACATATGTTTTAAAGAACTAGATCATATTGAGGTCTGCCTATATTTGTGGTTTGTTCTGCATATTTTTGTTTACAATATGAGTTTGCAGGGATTCTGCCAGTTTGAAACAACCTTTCCTCATTGGCCTGCCACTATTTTTTCATATTTAATCTAAAACTAATTGTCAAGTTTGTTTAATCAAAGTAGCATACATTAATTAATATTAAGAGGCTGTATGTATTCTTAGTTTCTCTGTGACCTTGGGATGCCTAGTTATGTGCTTGGGAAGAGAAAAACCTAATGCTAGTCTCATAGTAGACTAACAGAGAATTAGGCCAGATTCCCTATTTTTCAGTCTTAAGGACAACAAATTCTTATTTTCCTAAATCAGATCCACTGCACAGTATTGGCACTACCAAATTAAAAAAGCCAAAGGCATTAGCACTACCATCTGTGGTTCTGAGTCTAATTTCTTCTTTGTCCCAAAAGCCAGCTGGGTGCTGCAGCTGCCAAAAAAGCCAACAACGTCCTAGGCTGCATTAACTGAGGGATAGAATCAAGATCACGTGAAGAGTTAATAACTTTATAATGACTTGGTAAGACCACACATGGAATACTGCATCCAGCTTTGGTCACCATGACGTAAAAAAAGATGTGAAGACTCTAGAAAGAGTGCAGAGAAGAGCAACAAAGGTGATTAGGGGACTGGAAGCTAAAATATAAAGAATAGTTGCTGGAATTGGGTTTGTCTAGTCTAGTGAAAAGAAGGACTAGGGATGACATGATAGCAGTGTTCCAATATCTCAGGGGTTGCCACAAAGAAGAGGGAGTCAAGCTATTCTCCAAGGCACCTGAAGGCAGGACAAGAAGCAACGGATGGAAACTAATCAAGGAGAGAGGCAACCTAGAACTAAGGAGAAGTTTCGTGACAGTGAGAGCCATTAATCAATGGAATGATGTGCCTCCAGAAGTTGCAGGTGCTCCATCACTGGAGGTTTTTAAGAACAGATTGGACAACCATTTGACTGAAATGGTATAGGGTTTCTTGCCTGAGCAGAGGGTTGGACTAGAAGACCTCCAGTGTCTTTTCCAACTTTGTTATTCTGTTATTTAGAATATGTTGATGAGTTCATAAGAAATCTCTCTAAATATCATAATTGATAAAAGGACAAAATGGACTTTAAAAATATTTAAAACCTTTTTATATAAATAGTGTAGAATCATTTGAACTTCAGTCTGATCAATATAAAAGGGACGTGGTGGCTCAGTGGGTTAGGACGCTGAGCTTGTTAATCCGAAGGTCGGCAGTTTGGCGGGTCGAATCCCGAGTGCCGCATAGCAGAGTGAGCGCCTGTTACTTGTCCCAGCTTCTGCCAACCTAGCAGTTTGAAAGCACGTAAAAATGCAAGTAGAAAAATAGGGACCACTACAGTGGGAAGGTAACAGCGTTCCATGCGCCTTTGGCGTCTAGTCATGCCAGCCACATGACCACAGAGACGTCCTCAGACAAGCGCTGGCTCTTCGGCTTTGAAATGGAGATGAGTACCGGCCCCTAGAGTCGGAAACGACTAGCACGTATGTGCAGGGGAAACTTTACCTTTACCTTTACCTGATCAATATGCTTTGGTGAAAAGATAGTTTGGAAGCTAGTGTAATATGGATACCAGATTGTTTTGTGATGCAGTTTTACAGATAGTTGACACTGTAAGTAGCAAATATATTGAGCACCTTTCTATGGAAAAGATGTATATTAATGCATCAGGAGTTACTGAGAGATGAATTTGAATTCCTTGTGCTTTTCCCCTTTAAAACATCTTCTGATTTAAAATATAATTTACTTTCTCATTTAACTGAAGCAGTACAGTATGTACCTTCAACTTTTCCTACATTATAACTCATATTTTTGATTTGAGATAGCATTAGACTTTCTGAGAGACAATCTTTCTGGAGAATGAAATATGAAATTTAGGACATGTTTATTTCTTACCATCGTTTTAGGTGCTTTTTGGGAAAAAATAGAATCAAAATCTAGAATTGTTCAAATTAAAGAAGTATAATTCTGTACATACATTAAGGGACCAAATATATAAAAGAAAATGAACATTTACTTATGCTTTCTGAATATAATTGAAAATATTTGTTTTTGATTAAGAAATTACTTGTGATCTACAACTCCTTTCTTTTTAAAATGTTCAGTATTAAAATAATCCAATATTCTCACATAATAAAATGTCTAGAAATGTCACCACATGATGACAACCCTCAAATGCAAAATACATGATTGTAATGTTATTGTAAATTACTTTCTCATACAGTCTTTTTATCTGCCTTGACTACCATAACTTGTTAATGTTTTGAATTGTTTGTTTATTTAAAAGATTTTTATGGCCACCTGGTCTTACAAGCACAAATCTGGGCAGCTCAGGCCCACAATAAAACTACAGAACCCATAAAACCATGTTGTTATTTAGCTTTCTAAACTTAATTATATGGGCATAAAAACAATGGATTTTAATGTTAAAGTTAAAATACATTAAGTTTCAAATTGAAACCACTTTTAAATATGTATTTTAGTCTTATCTGAGTGTAATATCATGAAATAACTTGCCTTATCATAACAATTATATACTATTTGACATAATTGCCAGGCATTTTATATTTTAAAAAGTATTCTTGAATAAGCGCCTCACTTCATACCTGGTTCATTACTTTAAAACTGATCTCAGCATGTCTATTATTCTATAATTTAGAGTGTTTCACTACTGTGAAAATGTATCACATACTATCAATAGTGAATTGTATCACACTATTGCAAACCAGTGCCCTGTTCTGATTTTGGTTTTAGGACCTTGGAATGGCAGAACAAAATAATAGTCTATGAAAATAAAATTCAAAGAAATGTTTTTCACAGCCAGAGAAATACTTCTGGCGTAAATTATCTTGACTGCAAAAATCTGGTGGTTCACAGCTAGTGGTTATATGAATTTTGCAGCCCAGAAATGGGATGCTAGATACCCCAAAGAGCAGTTAAACAATTGAGAGTCTGATAGCCCTTCTTCCAAATTTTATTAAGTGGGATAAAGCCCCATGAGCTACAGCATATTTCATTAGATGCATAGAATAGCTAGATTGATTAATTCACTCCAGAATTGCAAAGAATATCAGGGCACAAAGAGTAGCCAATTATACAGACTCACAAGTAGTAAATAATGTTTCCAGTTATGAACTAGGAAAAAGTTTTATAGTAGTAAACTAACCGGCTCTTATTCAATTTACAAGTCACCTCAGCTGATACCAAGATTAATGTGGCTGCAAGATCTCCTAGACATGTTTATTTATTTATTTATTTTATTTAGATTTATATACCGCCCTTTCCCGAAGGACTCAGGGCGGTTTACAGGGCATTTAAAAAACAGTCAATACAAACGTTAAAATAAATTAAAAGAGATTAAATAAAACCCTGAAAAAAATTAAAACCCAGTTAAAATTAAAATTAAAATATTCTCATATTCTATGTTGAGCTACAGGATTACAAACATCATATTTGAAATGGATTATTTTAAACTTACCTGAAGTGTTTCAATTGCAAACCACCATGAGTTATTTTAGTAAGTTTTTCAATGCCAAGAGGAGCATTCTATCCATGTAGTAGATTCTGTAACCAAAGGATATCATTAGGCAGATGGTCCACACTTAAAGGGAAATGATTCTCACCTAACTAAGCTGACACAGAGGGATTGGTGGATTTTTTCTAGATATTGTTCTAGATATATGAGAATCAGTTTCCATGTGGTCAACATACCCAACCAGCAACCTTTCTTTGGGTTCATGAAATACAGTATACTTTTGACAAATAACTTCCTTGATTGTAAAGCTGATACTTCTGTGGATTCTCTTGCATGAAGAGTTGGATGTTCATATATATTCCAAATCTGAGGATGCATAAGAAAATATATGTTACAGTAACATGAAATATTTACTTTTTAAAAGTAATAATGAGAAAATCAGGATATCTTATTTTTACTTAATATGGTTACAATTAACAGTTTCAGAAACATGTGTAAGTGGCATTTCTCTCTCTCTCTCTCTCTCTCTCTCTCACACACACACACACACACACACACACATGCACACACACAGAGAGAATTATGTGCTAGTTGAACATGAACATTCCATTTCCCATCTCATGAAAACTGAGAAATATAAAATTGTCATGAATATTGGTTCTCGAATGCAATTTGGCTGTATCCTTTCCAATATTTCCTCTTATAGGCCAAAATCTTTACTAAGGAAACCCATTACTACTATAAATAGACCTGCTGGCTGACCTTGTGTGGGATTAATTTCAAATATTATGAATCAACGGAAACTTATGACCGACATTGAATTGAAGCCATAGTAACAAAGACATTTCTAAAATGGAGTGGTTCATTTTAAACCACCTGGTCTGCATTTCTGATGAATTTATAAACACTGCCTTTTTTGTTTTCCACAAATAAGGTATGGACCCCCTGATCATTACCTCTTCAAAATACAAAAACAGCAAACAGTTTCTGTAACAATTCTGCCAAAGGAACTTGTTTTACTTCTAGGTTTATTTTTAAGATGTGCGGACTTTAATTCCCAGAATTTACCCAACAATAAACGTTATTGTTTCTGTCTTAGTCTAAGCAACAATATGCTTATTAAGAAAAAAAGTGGCAGTATATGTGATGCTATATACACTTAATATATACCAACCTAAAATTGCTACCTTAAATCTGCATTATTTAAAAAATTGCATAATATCTACACATTTCTTTCCACAGTAGCCTCAGAATGTGAATTAAAGGATTTCAATGCTTCCCAATGTACAGTGCTTGAGAAAAGGAATTATTTTGCAGAAAGGAAGAGGTTAGAGATGAGAAAGATACTCATTCACCCCTTGGGCACTGGATTTTATTTACATCATCCCATAGGGAAAAGATCAGAGGGCGAAGGAAAGCGTCCAAGTTTTATTCTGAGAAACTGTTAGAGATGTAAAGTTGGTCAGTCTCCAGTAAAGAAAATAAACCAAAATGATGAAGTATCTAATAAACTAGAGCAGTGCGATGGAGTTTTATAATTTTATGTAGGTCTCATATTGTTTTAAGGATAACTGTTGGACTGAATTTCTTCCAGCTAAGGAAGTGAAAATGCTAGCAATTGGGGCATCTCTCCACCTCCCCCCATTAACTTTTATTCCAAAGCCCTATCTTTTCAATATCTTACAAGATACACTTTCAAAAGAGAAACCAATAATTTCACATTTTTATTTCTTCATCAACTTCCATGAGACCAGTCAAAGACATTTGTTTAAACATCAGGAATGCAAAAAGTATAGATACTGTCTATAGCAATGAGCCTCGCTTTTTAAAAACTGAACCTGCTAAACAATGTTGAATTCTGACAGAAAGTAGGTAAGAATTTAACTGTTATAATGAATGAAGTGGCTGAAACTCAGATATTATAAGGTAAAGGTAAAGGTTCCCCCACATATACGTGCTGCTAGTCGTTTCCGACTCTAGGGGCAGGTGCTCATCTCCATTTCAAAGCTGAAGAGCCAGTGTTTGTCTGAGGACGTCTCTGTGGTCATGTGGCCGGCATGACTAAACACCAAAAGCGCACGGAACGCTGTTACCTTCCCACCGTAGTGGTCCCTATTTTTCTACTTGCATTTTTACATGCTTTCGATCTGCTAGGTTGGCAGAAGCTGGGACAAGTAACAGGTGCTCACTCTGTTACGCGGCACTCGGGATTCGACCCGCCAAACTGCCTACCAACAAGCTCAGTGTCCTAACCCACTGAGCCACCACGTCCCTTTCAGATATTATACATATTATCATTTTACATCCTGTTATGTTGATTTAAATGAACCGGAAGTAATGAGACCGCTAACAATATTAAAAAAAAGACACCAGTTTAGGTGAAAATATTTTTTTAGAAAAATTACCCACAGCATGTGCACAGAAGCACTTTTTTATGTATGCCAGGTTTGCCCAATTACATTTGATTGTCTAATTATTTTTAATGAAATATGGAGAAAATAAAGCTTTACGACATTCTGGACTCTCTCTGAAATTATTCTTGGAGTTCTGAATGGCTTCAGTGATGCCCTTTGTTGTTGTAACTTTTGTAACTTTTTTTAAAAATGTTATTTGTTTTAGTTAGTTTTAGCAGCCATTTGGGGCTGGTGGTTATGAAGCCATGAAGTATTAATAAATAAGAAAACTGCAGTCTAATATTTACAGAAGGTTCCCTTCATCTCTGAAACCACTTAAAGAAATCAATCTAAATTATTTTTCCATTTTTCTATTATAGGTTATTCATTAAAAATAAGCAGAGTAATAAAGTAGCATTCACAAGAAGTATTAAGATAAGGTTAATATTTTTGAAGATGTCAGCCCACAAGTGGAAACCCTACCTGTTTGAAAGTGGAAAGAATGTTTTGCTTTTAAAACAGGGATCTCCAAACTTGGCAACTTTAAGACTTGTGGACTCCAACTCCCAGAATTCCCCAGCTGGCAGTTCTATGGACAACTATTTTTCCACAGACTGAGGGGGAGGTGCATGCTACCTAGTTCCCACATATGTGCAGATGTAGCTTTGCTCACTTCTGTGGCCTGGATCCCAACCAGCAGTAGAGCAACACTGGTTGGGGACTCCTGCTATATCAGGCAAGCCCCTCTTTCAGAAGCTGCAAAGACCAGAAAAGTAAGTTGAGTGTTGCTAATCAAATGGTTGTAAGTCAGTGAAGGACTGTGAAATAATGATCCCAGTTCACTTGGAAACACAATTTTGTTGATAACATAAAGGTAAAGGTAAAGGTTCCCCCGCACATGCGTGCTAGTCATTTTCGACTCTAGGGGCCGGTGCTCATCTCCGTTTCAAAGCTGAAGAGCCAGCGCTTGTTTGAGGATGTCTCTGTGGTCATGTGGCTGGCATGACTAGAAGCCAAAGGCGCACGGAACGCTGTTACCTTCCCACTGTAGTGGTCCCTATTTTTCTACTTGCATTTTTCACGTGCTTTCGAACTGCTAGGTTGGCAGAAGCTGGGACGAGTAACAGACGCTCACTCTGTTATGCGGCACTCGGGATTCAACCCGCCAAACTGCCGACCTTCTGATTGACAAGCTCAGCGTCCTAACCCACTGAGCCACCACGTCCCGTTGATAACATAAGTATACAGAATATAGAAAGCTGTTTCTCACTGAATGTAAAGTTTTCATCATCTTCAGAGAAGAAATATCATAAGACATGTTACAATAATTTTGCAATTAATGTGCCTTATTGACCAGTCTGTGTCCCACAGATTAATCTGCAAACACACACCAGTCAGTCTTTGCTTGAATTATATCACAGTGAAAATAACAGAGCCTGTCTGAAAAAATGGAACCATAGCCACATTCCAGATCAGACAAATCCTCAAATGTTTTGGGACAGTGGTAGTCTCAGAGTAATATCAACAAAGCTTTCTTAGAATTGCTGTCTCTTTAGATAATATCAATTCAGAGGCTACAACACACACACAAACACAAATATATATATATATTAAAAACATATATATGGTGGTCAGTCTCTGGTACTGAGATACCATTCCTTACTCACCGAAGGTCCTTTGCAGGGACCTAAATGGCAAGAGGGGGGAATTAGCTTTTCATAGGCTACCGGGTAAGAATGACATGATGTTGCCTCCATTTTCTTCTGTTCTCTGTTCCTTATCAGCTTGATCACAATTGCAACATTGCTTATGACAGCCAAACAAGATAAAAGCTGAAGAACCCCTCCCCCTGAAAAAACAGGTTTTATTGTAGTTTGTCACAACAGCTTTTGTTCTGAAGAAGCTGTAACTCAGGCTTCAAGGCCTAAGAAACACAACCCTGAGTTGCTCCAGGTGTAATCGGCACCCCCTTTACCAAGTGACAGATGTTTGCCCTTGTAGGCTATGCTTTGCACATGGCTTGAGTAGTTATCCTGAACAGACTATGTTTACGGTAGTTATTTTGGATATACTCAGAGGAGTAACTGACCTTGCCTTACAGGACATGTTTTGCAATTTTACATGAAGGTATGTTCCTCCGTATGTTTCTGCTCATTTGCAACCCATATTTAAATCCACACACACAGGAGTTTAAAGTGTTTTTAAAAATAGCTGTCATTTTACTCCAGAAAGAATAGGGTTTGCTCACTATATTCATTTTTCATTTTTTGCTGTAGGGTTGGCAATGTATATGTTTTCAATTAAACTTCGCAAAAATAGTGCTTTTAGCTATCAGAAAAGGCAAAAAACAGGTTGTAGTTTCAATTGTTTTGTCCTGCATTGAAGGAGCTGACCTAAAAGCTCAACCCAAATAAAACTTTATTGAGGCTTTAATTATTTCAAAGGTGGTCAGAATCACGCTTGCCTCAAAATACAGGTTTTTCAATTGAGCCAATCCTTGGAGTTACCAGAGGTCAATGCAGTGAAGTGGAGGGTTATGGTTAACCATTTACTTTAAGGCTGGCAAGCAGCCTTCCCTTACAGCAGGGGTGTCAAACTGCTGGCCCCTGGGCCATTTGCATCATACGGAAGCCACACCCACCCCAGATCTGACAATGCGAAAAAAGTCATGATACATTGCAACACGTCACGTGAGATGGCGAGTTTGACACCTGTGCCTTGCAGAGTTTGTAACGTATCGTACCCAAGTTTGTGATTTGATGATGTCTGTATTCTGTTAATTTTTATTGTTTACTATGATGTCACTAAATAAAACTACTGATAAAGTCCCACTATCAGTTATTTAGTATATAATAACTGATAGTGGGACTTTATCAGTAGTTTTATTTGCATACTACAGGTACTCCTTGGTTTTAGCGACTGTTCAAAATGGCACTGAAAGTGATTTACGACCAAGGCTCACACTTAATAATTGTTGGAGTATCCCCATCGTCAATGCAGGTGCTTGGCAGCTGCCATGTGCTTCCAACAGATGCAGCATTCTAGGGCTGTGTAATCAGCATTGGTGACCTTCCCAGGCTATAAGCAAAGTCAATGGGGAATCTGGATTTGCTTTACAACGGCGTGATTCACTTAACAACTGCAGTGATTCGCTTAACAATCTTGGCCAAAACATGTAAAATCAGGCATGGCTCTCTTAACAATTGGCCTTGCTTAGCAATGGAAACTCTGGTCCCAATTGTAGTCATAAGTTGAGGATAACCTGTATAACTGTAGGAATGTGACTATGTCTACTTTTCAAAAGGCCCAGCGGTAGTTAACAAAGTTCAAGATTTTTTAAAATATTCAACTCCTATCCATGGATTATTTCCCAGGGAAGGAATAACGATACCTACATTTGGTTTCAGCTAGCATTTATATGACAAGCATGATTTTTTTTTCCCAGCAAAATTTTCATATCTGCTGCTAGGATGATCAATGCCAGATATTTTTTTTTCATTTAATCCTATAATGCTCCTACGCCACGGAATGAGATTTGACCTCTTATGACATGATTTAGGAAAGAATACCAAAATAGTTTTGGATGTAGTCTTTTTCAGATGCCATTTGAATGCATTGCATTTACTATGGAGTCAAAGGTCAGTCCTGTTCTTTCATTGTGCCTGTATTTTGTTATAATCTTCATTGAGCAATAACTGTATTTTATAACTTTAATGAAGCACAGTTAACAGAAAAGCTAAAAATACTATCTGTCCTGTTTTTATTATTTATAATCATTAGCAATATAACGATTGTGTTTTGTTATTATGTCCTTGCCTTTATTAACATAAGATGGATATTACAGATTAGTGAAAGATTACTCAATGGTCAGACCAGGAATCCTATGAAATGTTTTGTGCTGCAACATAAAATCACTTTAAATCTGCTCTTGTGTGTCTTTTTAATGAGGAGACAAATCTAATGAGTGAATGCCCATTGTAAAGTTTGCACATGAAAGCTTAACTTTGCAAAAAAGAAACTCTCAAACATTTTTGAAGATGCAAATCAACTTTTGCAGAAGGGCCACTGTAGATTTCCTCATGAGAGTTCAGCTTGCAGTGAAATTAAATCCCTGTATTCAGATGGAGGAAGAATATGTTAAAAAGTCATATTATGTATGCATAAGTAATCTGAGCTCAAGGAATTGGAGGCTTTTTACATCTTGAAAGGCTGGGAAAGGCAAATTTGCTGAATTTATTTCTCAACTTCAGTCTATTAAAGTCAATGAGAAGAAGTAAGCTTAGTTTCAGCAACATCATCAGATGGAGGAATATGACAGAATTGTCCTGCAAATATTCTTAGAGAGGAATCTTCTCTAATTAAGTATGTAGTGATGCCTTTCAAAGACAATGATTCATCCGAGCAAACGTGGGAGCCTAGAGTGATTACATATGTATTAGGATTTTCTATGCTGTTTAAAAACTTTCCACCTAAGTAGAACCAGTTTTACCACACAGCAAAATTCTTGAAACACTGAAAAGAGAGAAATTTTGGGTGGTGGTGGGGGGAAGATACATCCATCTTTTCATAGTTATCAACTAATTTGTAATTAGTGCTGATGATGCACCTTTCTGAAGTTCGAAACTGATTTTTGCAGCTGTTGTCTGAATCACAGCAAAGGACTGCTAAGCTGCTGTCATAGAACTATAAAATAAATTATGTAAAATAAGCTAATTAATTGATTTAAAGCAGTTCCTCAGGGTGGAAAAGAAATCATAATAGCGAGCTACCAGCAACTTTGAGCACAGGGTGAATATCAGTTCAAGTCAAGTGCATCTTTATTGGAAGACAGATAGTCCTTGACTCATAACCATAACGGAACTGACCTATAAAGGTTGGAAATCATGACTGCTGTTAAATGAAGTGCCCATGTGATTGTCTCACGTATCCCTGCTACCCAATGCAGTTGTTAAATATGTGGGTCATTAAGCAAAGTAGAGGGTGCCTCGGAGGCCCCAGGAGGTCTTGTGCATGCCAAAGCCTCCCCCACTCCCCGAGATATTCCATGTTCCACTTCCCACCCCCCCAGGGTCCCCTCCTTCTCACTCCAGGTTACCCATAATGTACTTCCCTTTGGAAAATCTCCAGAATTCCAGACCTCAAGTTAGCGAAACAAAGTGAACTACTCCATTGCTAAGCTGCGTGGCCAGATCTCAGAAACGGCCACCATTTTCGGAGATGCCACCTGCTTTGGCTAGTAAGCAGGCGAGACAGCAAGTTAACAGTTTAACTTTTTATTCTGAACCAGGCAAAGAAACAAGAGAACAAGACATCTATTTATACTGACAGCTGCCGGCAGTTCGACCAATCAGGGGTGAGTCCGTTCCCGCGCCGTTGTCTCCGCCAATCGGGGCCGTCCGGATTTGACAGCTCGGAGCTGTCATCGGTAGCGCGTGTTGAGCTGTCAATCGCTGGCGCTTGCGCAGTTCCGCCCGGCAGCTTTTGACAGCTGTCAAAAGCTGCCGCGGTTTTTACCTCAGCCTGTTAACTTCTATTTAACTTAATGTGAATACATAACAATAACAATTAGTAATACACAACACCCCTTACCCCTCCCTCTGATCGAGTTGGTTTTTCCCCCAACTGTTTCTTTTTTGGGTTTCCCCATTCGAAGTCCTTTAGGTAGGTAGGAGGTCTTTTTATTCTTTCGGAGCGCCGGGGGGTTGTCTCGGTTGGTTGTTCCTTTTCTCCAGGGGCTTCAAGGTTTGGCTCCGGGGGCAGGGGGTCTGGTACTGCAGGTTCCGCGTTACTTGGAGCGGGGTGTTGAAATGGTATATTCCGATCGGGGGAATTTTGGCGTGCGAGGCTTCGTGGCGGTGCTTCTGTCAGTAATTCGTCGTTACCCCTTCCCCCTATGTTTTGAGGACTGCGCCGCCGAAGTTGATCTATGTGTCTGCGGATATGTATATCTTGTCCAATGTCTATGATGTATGACAGGGGGCCCGTTTGTTCAATGACCACCCCTTGTGTCTATTTGTTGCCCCCCCCCGTAATTCCTTGCCCAGACAGCTTGTCCTGTGTTAAGAGTTCTATGTTGGAGGGGTGATTCTGGGTCTGGAGGGGATCTGTCTGGGTGTAGACGGTCTAGTTTGGTGGTTAATCTTTTGCCCCAGCGAAGCTCAGCTGGGGACTTCCCAGTAGTTGTGCATGGTGTGGTGTGTTGTGACAAAAGAAATTGTGCCAGTCTTCGGTGCCAGTTGCCGGAGATTATTTTCCGCAGTGCCTCCTTGGTTGATTTCACCATCACCTCTGCCAAGCCGTTCGTCGATGGGTGGAAGGGAGCCGTGGTGGTGTGCCTAATAGAGTTCGCCGTGGTGAAACTCTGGAATTCGTAGGAGGTAAATTGGGGGCCGTTATCGGAAACTATAACATCAGGGAGCCCATGCGTTGCGAATAATCCCCTTAAAACTTGTATTGTGGCTGATGAAGTTGTGCTAGCTACTGGCGCTACCTCAAGCCATTTCGAATAGCTGTCCACGACAATTAAGAATGATTGTCCTTGGAATGGACCTGCATAATCTATATGAATACGAGACCAGGGTGTCTTTGTAGTTTCCCATCTGTGTATGGGAGCCTGTGGCTGGGCGGCTCTAACCAGTTGGCAGGAATAGCAGCCGGCTACGTGAGTCTCAATCTGTTTATCTAATCCTGGCCACCAGACATAGCTTCTGGCCAGAGCCTTCATCTTGACGGTACCAGGGTGCCCTTCGTGGAGGCTCTCTAACACCCTGAGTCTGTGTTTGTTGGGTATGATTACCCTGCTGCCCCATAGTAAACATCCTTGATGGGTGGATAACTCCCTTTGCTTTAAGATATAAGGTTGGAATTCCGGGTCTGGGGGGGTGCATTGCCAGCCAGTTGTGACATATCCTAAGACTCTGCCTAAGATCTTGTCTGCAGCGGTCACTGCAGAGATATCTCTAACAGATAATGGGCATTCAGGCAATTCAGAGATAGCCAGTATCCTTCCAGCTGGTGCTGGGTCTGGGTCAACTATTGGTTGGGGTAGTCTGCTCAGGCCATCGGCATGGCCCATGGCTTTCCCTGGCCTGTATTCTAGCTTGTATGAATAGGCTGACAGGAAGGTGGACCATCTCAGGATGCGGGGGGATAATATCTGTGGTGTTAGCTTGTTTACTGTAAAAAGTCCTAACAGGGGCTTATGGTCTGTAAAAATGGTAAAGGGTCGGCCGTATAGGTAATCATGAAATTTTTTTACGCTAGCTACTATAGCTAAAGCCTCTTTGTCGATCTGAGCGTAATTGCGCTCAGGTTTTGACAGCGTTCTGGACTAGAACGCTACAGGGGTCTGTATTCCTTCTTTAGTTAAATGGCTTAGGACCGCTCCGATGCCGTAGGGGGAGGCATCACAAGCTAGACATAAGGGCAGCTGTTCATTAAACAGGGCCACTGTTGTGTTGCTGGAGAGTAAGTTTTTTAATAGATTAAAACTTTTGTCATGCTCAGAGGACCAAGTCCAGGGTTTGCCTTTGTCTAATAGCCTATGTAAAGGTTCTGCAATGGAGGCCTTATGGGACAGGAAGGTGTGATAAAAGTTAACTAATCCCAGGAAGGCTTGAAGTTCTTGTTTATTTTTAGGGGTAGGTGCTGTTTTAATAGCTTTAATTTTTGTGTCAGTGGGGTGAATTCCTTTAGCGTCTATTTTAAAACCTAAGAACTCTGTTGAGGGCATCCCGATGGAGCATTTGTCTCTTTTTAATTTGAGACCAGCCTTCCTGAACCTTAGGAGCACCTTAGTTAGTTTGTCCGCTAGGTCTTTTTCTGATTCCCCTGCAATTAGGACGTCGTCAAAATATGGGCAGACCCCGGGAATCCCTTTAATTGTTTTCTCCATGATTTCCTGGAAGATTCCCGGGGCTGCAGAGATGCCAAATTGAAGGCGGTTAATTTTGAATGCTCCCTTGTGGGTGACAATTGTTTGAGCCAAAGCGGTGTCAGGGGTGACAGGCAGCTGTAAATACGCCTGCGCCAAATCTAACTTGGCAAATATAGCGCCTGACTTAATGGCCGCGAGGATGTCTTTGACAGCCGGGACCGGGTAGGCATGTGCATTTAATGCGAGGTTGAGGGTCGCTTTATAGTTGGCACATAATCTTATTTGGCCGTTTGGCTTAACTGGGGTCACTATGGGTGTCTCCCACTCAGCCCCTTCTACCGGTTCGAGGACCCCTAAGTTTGTTAATCTGTCAAGCTCCGCTTCTATTTTTTCCCTCAAGGCGAAGGGAACCCTTCTCACCTTGATCCTGACAGGCATTACATTTGGGTTTAGTTTAAGGGATACGGGCGGTCCCGTGTACTTCCCAAGCGAGCTGTCAAAGACGTCCGCGAATTGAAGGCAGATGGATTCCAAGTTTGACAGCTGAATGGCGTTGACACCTGTCAACGCTATCCCTAGTGCCTCAAACCAGTCTAATCCTAGCAGGCTGATTCTGTTTTCTTGGGTCACAAGAATAGGGAGGGATCCTTTAAATTTCTTGAACTCTACGGGGACGGAAGCTTTTCCCCGGAGTTTAATGGGCGTTTTCTGGAAGTCAGCTAGGCGGAGTTTGGTGGGTCGAAGGGCGGGCTGTTTCCTACTTCGGTTACAAATGTCCCTGTACGTTTGCCATGAGATGAGTGAGACGGAGGACCCAGAGTCCACTTCCATCTCACAGGGAATTCCCTGGATCCGAACGTCCACTTTGACTTTGGGCTTAAGAGTGCTGTGGACTGTATATTTCTCTGCCCTCCCCCTTACATTAAGCACTAGGGTTCCGGGACTGTGCCTGGCTCTGAGTGTGTGTGGGGTCATACCTTCGGCTGTCACCTCCAGATCATGCAGGTTTTCCCGGCTCCGGCTGCGGCACACGGCTTTGAGGTGGCCTGTCTTCCCACACCCATGGCATTTGGCACTGCGGAACCGGCACGTCGCTCTTGGGTGGTTTCCGCCGCAGCTGGCACACTTTGCTCTGTTTGGCTGGAAGTTAGTGCCCCTCTGATTGTTGGCAGGCCCCCCTCTGTAGTTGCGTTGCAGCCTGAGCTTTTCGAACCGCCGCTGTACCGCATCTATGTCTGTGGGTCCGTCGTCATCTTCGGAACCGCTGAACCCGCCGTCCTCCTGGTGCACGGACCCCCTGGGTCCGCTGTCAGGTGCACGTCGGTTGTCTCCGTGGCAGTCCTCGTATGCGATGACTTCTCTCGCCACATCGGTCATCGTCATTTCAGGCTTGGCGATCAGCTTCTTCCTCAGCCGTTCGTCTTTGAGTCCTATGACGATCTGGTCCCGGATTCGGTCTTCTAAATCCGGGAACCGGCACCGACGTGCGGCGTGTCTGACCCGGGTTATGAAATCGTTTGCTGGCTCGTCGGGGAGCTGAAGTTTCCGTGCAAAGTTCACTCTCCAGTAGAGTTCTGACTTGATGGGCATGAAGTATTTGCTCAGCCCCTCGGTAAGGTCGGCGTAGGAGATAGTGGCGATCGGCTCCGGGGTGAAGATCCCCACAGCGGCATCGTATACGGCGGGCCCGCTGAGCTAAAGGAGGGCGGCTGCCTTGGCCCGGTCGTCCATTAAGATTTATTGAGATTTTTATACCGCCCTTCTCCCAAAGGGACTCAGGGCGGTTCACAGGGCAAAATATAAACAACAGTACAAACATTAAAAGATAATTAAATTAATGCCCAAGTTAAAACCAGAATAATAAAACAAACCTATAAAAAACCCAAGTACCCCCATCAGGCCAGACCCGCTAGTTCAAATAAATGGGTCTTCAACCCGCGACGGAAGGATCGGAGGTCTGATGCCATCCGGAGCTCAACCGGCAGTTGGTTCCATAACGCCGGAGCACCCACAGAGAAGGCCCTCCCCCTGGGGGCCACCAGTCGACATTCCTTGACAGGAGGCACCCTGAGGAGGCCCTCTCTGTGGGCGCGCACAGGGCGGAGGGGAGTCGACGCCGGCAGCAGGTGGTCCTCGAGGTATCGCGGACCCATGCCATGTAGGGACTTAAAGATCATAACCAAAACCTTGAACCTTACCCGGAAGACAACTGGTAACCAATGCAGCTCACGGAGCAAAGGTGTAACATGGGAGTACCGGAAAACTCCCAAGACAACTCTCGCGGCCGCATTCTGTACCAGTTGGAGCCTCCGAGTAGTCTTCAAGGGAAGTCCCATGTAGAGAGCGTTACAGTAGTCTAGGCGAGAGGTCACGAGCGCATGAGTGACCGTACACAAGGCCTCCCGGTCCAGATAGGGCCGCAACTGGCGCACCAGGCGAACCTGGGCAAAAGCCCCCCTAGTCACGGCCACTATGTGATCCTCCAAAGTGAGTCGTGAATCTAGGAGGACTCCCAAGTTGCGAGCCCTATCCACAGGGGGTAAAAGCTCACCCCCCATATAAAGAGGTAGAACATCCCAGGTGTCTCGGGAAGCCGGAATGTACAGCCACTCAGTCTTGTCAGGGTTGAGTTGAAGTCTGTTCCTCCCCATCCAGACCCGAACCGCCTCCAGGCAACGGGACATCACAGTGAGGGCATCACTGGGGTGGTTTGGGGTCGAAATAAAAAGTTGGGTATCATCAGCATATTGATGATACCCAACTCCAAAACCACGAATGATCTCACCCAGCGGTTTCATATAGATGTTGAACAGGAGAGGCGAGAGGACCGACCCCTGAGGAACTCCACAAGCGAGAGTCCTAGGGGTCGACCTCTGCCCCCCTGCCAACACCGACTGCGAGCGTCCCAGGAGATAGGAGGAGAACCACTGAAAAACCGTGCCTCCCATGATCTTCTTGACTACCAGGTATCCTTCTACCTGGCCCAGATGCGATTCCCAGCCTTCTGGGTGGCGGGTATCGAATTCTCGAACGTGGCCGTAGTTCGTCATGCTGTCTGTAATTGTGGGTGCTGCTGCTTGCGTTGAATGGAAGTTCGGCTTCCCAGTGACTTCAGCAAGTGACCAGCTCGGCTAAGGGAAAAAATCTCTTCTCCCCTTAGATAGTGACTTCAGCTTAAGCAGACAGGCATCCCACCTTCGTCGCCAGTGCTTTGGCTAGTAAGCAGGCGAGACAGCAAGTTAACAGTTTAACTTTTTATTCTGAACCAGGCAAAGAAACAAGAGAACAAGACATCTATTTATACTGACAGCTGCCGGCAGTTCGACCAATCAGGGGTGAGTCCGTTCCCGCGCCGTTGTCTCTGCCAATCGGGGCCGTCCGGATTTGACAGCTCGGAGCTGTCATCGGTAGCGCGTGTTGAGCTGTCAATCGCTGGCGCTTGCGCAGTTCCGCCCGGCAGCTTTTGACAGCTGTCAAAAGCTGCCGCGGTTTTTACCTCAGCCTGTTAACTTCTATTTAACTTAATGTGAATACATAACAATAACAATTAGTAATACACAACACCACCATTCATTGTGGGTGCCCTGAAAATGGCAGCTGCTTCTGGGATCGTGCCACACAGCCCAGCAATGGGAACAACTTGTTTCGCTTCCCTAATTTGAGTTGCCCAGGTTTCCACTGTAGTGCAGAATGCTACAGAGCTTGCATCGATTAGAGAAGTAAAGCAAAACGCTCCATTGCTGGGCCAGCCAGCACAATCTCAGAAGCAGTCACCATTTTCCGAGCAGCCATAATTCAATGTGGCCACTTGGAAAATGGCAGCCACTTCCGGGATCTGTTCCCCTTTCCTAGCCCAACCTCTAGAGCTCTTCGAAAAGTGAGTTGGAAAGTATGTGGCCATTGGGAGTGGGAGGGAGAGAAGGCCCAAAGCCTGAAGGGATTCTATGGAGGTGATAGGGGGAGATAGGGGTGGCTACAGCATTCAGCAGTCGGTCATAAGGGCGAACAACTGCTCAGGCGATGTAGCAGCCGTTACTTTAGGACCGAGTCATAACTGGTTTTGTGGGGTCTGCTATAACTTTGAACAGTCCCTAACCAACCAGCCATAAATCAGGGACTACCTGTATTGTTAATCTAAACTATATAGATTAACAACAGTTAGCTGGAGAGGTACAAGTATACCTGTCTATATCAGGGCTTTTCAACCAGTGGTACGCAACCATCCTAGAAAAGTGGTACTTGGGAAGGGGAATGAGCTGAACTGGTGGCAGCACTGCACAAGCCTGGGCGAGAGATGGCTGAAGCTGCCGGGCTGTCAGGGCTCAGTGGAAGCGCCAGGATCAGTGCCAGTATCCAGCTGGAGCTCGGCGCTGATCCTGGCGCTTCTGAGCCCAGAAGAAGCGCTAATCAGCTGGAATATTCCAGCATCTCCAGGGGCTTTTGATTTACATCCAGATGCTTGGCAACCGATTCATATTTATGATGGTCACAATGTCCCAGTGTCATGTGAAGTGACCAAACCCTGCTGCAATCACCCAGCAGACAGGGCAGGGGAATAAACCCCCCCAAAAAAACCCACCCCACCCCGGCTGCCAATCCTCAACAGAAATGCTCACAACAATGAAAACCTCGGACAGCAGGAAGAGTGCCGCCGGGCGGGCAGGCAGGTGTCTTGCTCGGCTGTGGCTTGGGGGGCACTTTTTTCAGTGCCGTTGTAACTTCGAACAGTCACTAAGCGAACTGTTGTAAGTCGAGGACTACCTGTACTTCATCACTTTTTTCCTTTTTTTTTTTTTGGTCATCAAGTTTTTGACACCTTGCTAGACGACTGGTGGTACTCCGATGTTGCCATATGCTAAAAGTGGTACAATGGGTGAATAGGTTGAAAAGCCCTGCTCTATATGATCTGTGCACGTGTGCCTAAGAATACTTTGCAATACACAAGGTTCCTACTGCAGCCAATCAGTGATTCCTTAGTGCAAAAGATTTTGGAGGAATGGACAGATTGGAAAATACTGCTTTAGCTGAGTTGGTGCGTGTATGTACAAACACATGGACTAAAACCAGCCCTTCTTTCTTTCTTTCTTTCTTTCTTTCTTTCTTTCTTTCTTTCTTTCTTTCTTTCTTTCTTTCTTTCTTTCTTTTTGATTGTTAGATTTGGCTCTGAGCTTAAAAATAAACAGTGTAACGTATAAAGCATAGCTCTTATTTTGTAGGCTAGTTTTGTTATGGATTTAAGTGTATTTTGAGAAGGTCTTGCATTTGAAACTTGGGGAACAGGCTCTTTTGATCCCTGGTCTGGCAGAACTGAGGGGCTGCAGAGTTTCGCCATTCACTTTGAAAACTGATGCAGCTTTTCAGAGATGAAGGTTTTAACAATTTGCTCTTTCTTTATTTTTTTTCCAAAATTCTGAGCCAAACCAAAACTTGGCTCCAGAGTTTTAAATAAAATGTTCAAAAGCAGAGTGCAGCATGATTTCCAGAAACCTGATTCATACTAAACGAAGAGCAACTGAAACTACTATGGTACTAGCTATAGTAAAGAGGCAGGACTGAGTTATGAATGAGTGAATGCATTCCAAGCTCTGAAGCATTTCTCTAAATAATTCCTGTCAACTTTACAAATCCAAATACCAAAACAAAATTTTCACCACTAAATCTACCAAACAAGGAAAGGCAATTGACACGTTTCACAGGCCAGATTCGGGTACCTGCTGAATACCAAACCACCAAAAATCTTAAGCCAGTGTTATGTGTTCCGTAGAAGATAGGGAAATTTGCCCCCATCTGCTATAACCATTGCATAATCAATATACTGAAATGTAGCCCATTGAAACTGTCACAATAAATGTGCTTCAGTCAAAGAGGTCTGTGTCTGACACATTTCACATTTCCTCACCTAACTCCAGTCAGATCAGAGGAAGTAGCAAAGTTTAGTTTAGTTTAGTTTATTAATATTTCTATACCGCCCTTCTCCCGAAGGACTCAGGGCGGTGAACAGGGCCAGAATAAAATACAAAGTTACAAATATTAAAAGAAGATTAAATAGTAGCCCATTAAAAAAAACAATTAATACAATACATTTATAAAAACCCCAAAAATACAGCAATAAAAACCCCACCAATCACCCATCAGGCCAGGCCGGCTTGTTCGAATAAAAATGTTTTTAGATCGCGGCGAAAGGAGCGAAGATTGGGCGCCATCCGGAGCTCTACCGGTAACTGATTCCATAGTTCCGGAGCACCCACAGAGAAGGATCTCCCCCTGGGGGCCACCAATCGACATTCTCTGATCGGTGGCACCCTGAGGAGGCCCTCTCTGTGGGAACGCACAGGGCGCAGGGAGGTTGATGCCGGCAGCAGGTGTTCCCTGAGGTACTCTGGACCCCTGCCATGTAGGGCTTTAAACACCATTACTAGTACCTTGAATCTCACCCAGAAGACAACTGGTAACCAATGCAGCTGACGGAGCAGAGGTGTAACATGGGAGTATCAGGAGACTCCCAACACAACTCTCGCGGCTGCATTCTGTACCAGTTGGAGCCTCCGGGTGGTCCTCAAGGGCAGCCCCAAAGGAGATTAGTTGTTGTCCATTAGACTTATATTAATTGTTAAATAGATGGAAAATCTTTCCCATTCTGGAAATTATTTGCTATTTCAAAGAATACAATTCCCATCATAGTCTACTTGATCCTGTTCTCTTTTATTAGCCAATGGTCTGCATAATACACTTTCCCCTCATTGTGGGACTGTCTCTGTTTCAGCATGCTGTTTTGTATAGGTCTCCAGTTGAGCTATCTGGCATACCATCATTAGAATAATATTTTATGATAACACACAAAATGCCTGTCTCCTAAATTTGGTATTTTAACAAGGGTGGAATGTATCTGAACCATATATCGCATTGCAAATGGTTTCATATTGCCAAATCTTAAATACAAGCTGTAGCCACTGGTGTTTTTTCCCCCCATTTTTAAAAGAACCTGATATTGTTTAGGTTGTTGCTGTTAAGTTGGCTTGGAATGTTTATTGCTTACAAATAAATATGCATAGCACTTCTTTGGTACACACAGATGCTTTAGATAAGGAATAAAAGAAGCTACAGATACAAAAACACCTATGATATATTAAGTATACTTCTATGTGGTATGTTTAAGGCATAGTTCAGTCTGTCATTCAGAGATGAGTTATAAGTCAGTGAATAATAAAGACCATTTATTAAAATCTAGTGTCCGGGTATTACTGATCCTTCTGTAACATTGGTGTTGATCTTTCTTTCTTTCTTTCTTTCTTTCTTTCTTTCTTTCTTTCTTTCTTTCTTTCTTTCTTTCTTTCTTTCTTCCTTCCTTCCTTCCTTCCTTCCTTCCTTCCTTCCTTCCTTCCTTCCTTCTTTCTCGTTCCTTCTCTCTCTCTCTCTCTCTCTCTCTTTTGCAAGTATTTTAACTCAATGTATTAAAAAATGAAGATGCATGGCTAGTTCAACAAGTATTTATTTAAGGACTTTCTGAATTATATAGTCTTCGTTACAAATTCTTGCTAATTTCCTTTCATCTCATCTTTCACCCAAAGGAGACAAAATATCTAAACCTAGTCTGATCAACACAGAAATGAAAGCATAATAATGTTTAGTGAGTTAATTGATGTACGTGGTTACTCATTCGCCAAGCAGCTCTTGGCAACTAATAAAAATTAAAAGAGTTAATAATATCCAAAAGAGAAAATGGTAAGGTAAAACATACTGTGCTGGGGACCAAACACATGACATATATAATGCATTTTGTAATGATAGAATGGAATATTTTAACCTTAAACCTATTTGGGCATAGATCTGCTTATCAGCAAAAGTTGTTCTTGGCTAAATAAAACAATTACCAATTTGTTATAAAATGCATATAAATCAGTTGTTTCTTAACCATGGCAGGTTGGCTAAGGAAATGAAGATTCTCATCTAGAGTCTGAGCCAAATTAAACATGATGCCATGATATATAGATATTTCTCCAGTTTCTTTAAACTTCTGCAGATTAGAAGTGTGTGTATTTAATTAACAACAGATAACTATAATAATAGAGTTATTTTTGTTTGGACAGAAAAAAAATCTAAAAATACCTCTTTCCTAGATCTAGTTCACATTAAAGGTAGTACCAGTCAAACTTTTGTATTACAGGTAATCCTTAACCTACAACCGCAATTTCGTTGCTAAGCAAGCTGATTGGTAAATGAGTCGCATTGGATTTTACAACTTTTTTTTGTAATTGTTGAACAAATCACTGCAGTTGATAAATGAACCATATGGTCATTAAGCAGAACCAACTTCCCCATTTACTTTGCTTGTCAAAGCCTGGCTGGGAAGGTCACAAATCGAACACTGCAAATGTTCTGAGTACATGCCAGTTGCAAGTGCCTGAATTTTGACCATGGGGATGCTGCAACAGTCATAATTGCGATGACTTGTTATAAGTCACTTTTTTCATAAGTTGTTGTAACTTTGAATGGTCACTAAACGAATTGGTGTAAGTCAAGGACTACTTGAATTGTTCAGATCATGGGGAAGAATGGGCTATTTTTCAAGAAGCAGAGCTCATTTTCCATGCAGAAATAAGCATCCTTTAACAATTAAAGGATCATTAGCCCTAAGATCTCTCAAAGTTACGTTGAGGTATGGAAAACATTAGGCTAAAAAACATTAGGCTTTTAAACTGGATGAAAATCTCCCTTATTATCATTCACATTAAATGAAGAACATTGGGAGATAGTGGTAGCTTTGGATTTTGGCCTTGGAGGGTCTTTTGTAATAAAAGAACCAATAATATTTTCCATATAACAGCACTGTTTAAGAAGGCACCGAAGCACAGAAAGGAATGTTGATTTTTGCAAATTTTGGCAACTTGCGGCCCTATTGTGCATTGAGAGAACAAGGCTTCTCTCTGAAGAATTTCCAATCCATCGCTGTCTCTTTAAATAACACACCTCATGTAAATCAGCAGTGAGTAATTTTATGAAGCTGACTGTGCGCAAGTAGCAGACCACAGGAGACTATATCACTTTTGTTTTAAAAAGACGGTCTTAGTTAAGGCTGTGAAGCCCTGCCCTGGCTGAGTATGGTTGTTAAGTGATGCCAGATCTGTACAATCTGTTTTTGTTTTTGTTTTTACAAACTGGCCCAGACAGAAGGTTTTCTTCCCCCCCCCACCCTTACCAAGCATTTATGCTGTGCAGAGGTGTAATTGAGCTGATGGGTTCATGAAAACTCTTTTTTAATCAAAAGAATGAGTTCCACCTAACCCCCATTCTAGTCACTCTTTGGAAAGTGATGAAAACATGGCTTATCCTACAGGTTTGTAGGAAACATTTCTACTTTGCTTTTTCTGTGATTCTCAGTGGGCTGTTTTAAATGTTACTGGTTACGTGCAATGTGGATGTAACGTTTATTATTTCATTCATTTTACAACATGACATGCAACAGCCTAGAAATGTATAAAAGCGCTGAAAATAAATGCATTAAAAAAACCAAGCTCATTCATATTACTAAGTGGAGGGTAACATGTGCATTAGACATTAAAACAATGATTTCTGTAAGGACTGTGTGAACACATGATTTTGTTCCTTAAAAAAAGTACAAGTAATCCTTGGTTAAAAATGATAACTGGAATCGGCAACTCTGTTACTAAGTGATACAGTCATAAAGTGAGGCCTCACATGACTGCACTGACTTACGATGGCAGTTGTGGCAGTCCCAGTTGCCATCATGAGGCAAATCCCTGACAGTCGCACCATCCCACAGCCACGTAATCACTATTTGCGACCTCCTGGCAGCTTCCCCATTGACTTGGCGATCATGAGATTGCGGAACACTGTGACATCACAATTGTGAGCCAGTTGCTAAGTGCCCAAATGACCATGGGGACCATGAGGACAGTGTGACAGCCACAACTGTGATGACCCATTGTTAAGTCCCCTTATTCAGCACCATCACAACTTCAGATAGTTGCTGAATGAGTGTCGTTGAACAAGAACTACCCTGTTCAGTGAACATTCCCCAGTTCATTTAGAAACATATATTTTGTAGCTTATCTGTTGGAGCTGGACTGTACTTCAGTTTCAATCATGGAGACATCTTTAAGGTGTTGCATACAGATGCACCAAAACAAAAAAAGCTGCAGCATCCCCTGGATCTCAAATTATTTAATTGCACAGAATAAAAGAGAGGATCCCCTAGTGCTCTACTTTCTATCTCTATTCAGCCAGTCTGTTTCAGAAAAGGACCTGTCCTTGTTAATTACCCTAGTTGTTGTGTGGTTTTGCATCCAAAGTATTAAGGACTGATTAATTGTTAATCAATTTATTTAAAATATGAATTGTATTGCATTTATAAATTAAACATTTATTGTTTTGTCTTTGTTATACGCTGCCCAAATGTTTGGAGATGGACAAATAGTTAAAGATCAATTGTACAATTGATACAATAACATCCAGCATGTTTGCATCATATATGTTCTGTAGAGATGCAATTGAATGTTCATCTACTGATCTATTTCAAAAACCAGAATAGAAAAACGTACACAGAAAGAAAAATATGGGTGGATTAGTAAATGACATGGTCTTCCGGCTCACGGTTAGATCCAGTCCTGTCCCTTCTACTCAGGCTTATAGAATATGAGTGAGGAAGAATGCAGAGCTTGCCCACAAGATTGCAGTAAAGATTGATCTTTTACCAGCCCCTAAAGCCCTTTTCCTGTTTTGACCTATGTTGTTGTTGGTTTTTTTTGTCTGAATGTGTTCTTGCTTCCAAGCATTGCATTCTTCAGAATGCAATAGTTCCTTTTCCCCTCCTTTTTAATACCTTCTGTTTGTCTTAAGCAGCTTCTGTAGCCAGCCACCTCAGTCAATGATTCTGGATGGCTTACAATTAAAAAAAATGCTAAAATTAAAACATTAAAACATTTCAAGGCAATAACAACAATAAAAAAATGCAGAACAAATATACACAGTAGCCAGAGTGCTTGTCCAGTTAACAAACAAAGCCAGGAAACGGGGCGCTTGATGTATGTAGCGCCCAAGCTCTGGATCACAGCCAGGTTTTTAGAGCCTTGCCAAAGGCTAACAGGGTTGGGGCGATTCTAATCATATCTAGGGAAAGATATTCACAGAGGAGGGGTTACTGCAGAATAGATCCTAAAAGCCGTGGTGGCTCGGTGGTTAGAATGCAGCATTGCAGGCAAACTCACTGTACACTGCCAGGAGTTTGATTCTGACTGGCTCATGGTTGACTTGGCCTTCCATCCTGCCGGGGTCAGTAAAATGAGGACCCCGATTGTTGGGGGTGGTAGGCTGACTCTGTAAACCGCTCAGAGAGGGCTTTAAAGCACTATGGATAGGCATTTAAGTAATAATAATAATAATAATAATAATAATAATAATAATAATAATAATAATAATAATAATAATAATAATAAAAAACAACCTTTATTGTCAAAGTACAACATGTGTACATTGAGATTAGCTGAGCCTCCCCCCATGCTCTCTCCCCCCAACACACAGTGACAACAAACCCTCCATCCCACCACACTATGTGAAACAACTACACCACACACCGGCCTCCCAAGTCAATTCTGCATAAGATTATGTCCCATTTAAAAGCCTAACAGCCCACGGATAGAAGCTATTTTTCAGCCTGTTGGTACAGCTGGCTATATTCTTATATCTCCTATCGGATGGTAGGAGAGTAAAGAGATACCGTCCAGAGTGTGAGTCATCCCTGAGAATCTTCCTCACTCTTCCAAGGCAATGAGCCCTGGCGATGTCATCCAGTGGTGTCAGGGGACAGCCCACAATGTCTTGTGCTGTGCTCATTACTTTCCTGTCAGCGGCTGTCAGACCAGCATACCAAACCACAATACCATACGAGAGGACGGTCTCTATAGTAGACCGGTAAAAGAGGGTCATTAGCTGTTGTTCTACCCTGTTCTTCCGCAAGATCCTAAGAAAGTGAAGCCTCTGTTGGGCCTTTCTAGCCACCTGGGTTGTGTTAACTTTCCAGGTCAGATCTTCACAGAGGTAGACTCCCAGAAATTTAAAGGAGGAAACTCTCTCTACACAGTTCTCTCCGATGTAAAGTGGGGCAGGTTCCTCCTTTTTTCTCCAGAAGTCTAACACCATCTCTTTCGTCTTGCCGATGTTTAGGTGCAAGTTGTTGTTACTACACCATATGGATAGTTTTTGTACCTCTGCCCTATATGCTGTCTCATCCCCACCTGTAATAAGACCCACCACAGTTGTATCATCTGCGAACTTGATTATCGCAGTGGATGGGTCAGATGATACACAACCATAAGTGTATAAAGAGTACAGGTAGGGGCTAAGCACACAGCCCTGTGGCGTGCCGGTGCAAAGCTTCAGGGGGGTGGACAAAGCAGACCCGACCCTCACTGTTTATAACCAATCCCTAAGAAAGTCTTGAATCCAATCGCAGATGGATTCAGTCAGCTTCTCGATGAGAATGCTTGGCAAAATGGTGTTGAAAGCCGAGCTGTAGTCAACAAAAAGCATCCTGACGTAACTTCCAGGCTTCTCGAGATGACTTGCTACAGAGTGTAAAGCAATAGCTATGGCATCGTCTGTCGACCTATTTCCCCTGTAGGCAAATTGATGTTTATCAAAGTCCAGGGGGAGGCATGTCCTAAGATGTTGGAGAACCAATCTTTTGAAGCATTTCATAACTACAGACGTTAATGCAATAGGTCTGTAGTCATTCAGGCACTCAACTGCAGTTTTCTTGGGGACTGGGATACTGGCCAGGTTCTGACCCTTTTTGTGACTGCTTGAGTCCTTTTCCTGAGAGGAACATACTTTGGGCACAACAGGAGTGAAAGATGATCAGATGTACCCAGGTGGGGAAGAGGGAAAGCTCTGTATGCCTGTTTCAGATTGGAATACACATGGTCCAAAGTGTTCTTCCCTCTGGTGGAAACTTGCACATACTGTACAAACTTAGGGAGAACTGTCTTCAGACAAGCTTGATTGAAGTCCCCTGCCACGACAAGAGCGCCCTCTGGGTGAGTTTGCTGCTGCCTGGTGATGACGTCATACAGCTTAGAAAGTGCCATGTTGACATTGGCATCAGGTGGTACATAAACAGCTATAATAATTACCACAGTAATTTCTCTAGGCAGATAGAAAGGCCTACATATAACAGTCATCAGTTCCACATCTGGGGAGCAATACATGTATACCAATCTGCTGTTAACACACCATTCACAGTGTATGTACACACACAGTCCTCCTCCTTTACCCTTCCCGGAGCGTTTATCTCTGTCAGAGCGGTGAAAAACTCGGCTTATCAACTCCACAGCTTCATTCGGTATCTCTGAATGTAGCCAGGTCTCCGTGACAACGATCACAGGTGCTATTGCTATGGCTGCTGAAGAAAAGGCCTGTCTTCTAGTCCCCGCCAGCAGACAGCTTTAGTCACAGGCTTGTTGCAGCATGCCCAATCTGCTAGATTGAATTGGATGGGTAGAGATCCTTGTAAAAAGGGGTGCCTGGTTCCAAGACGTGTAGTGCTTTTAAAGGTGACAACCAGCATCTTGAATTGCACCCAGAAACGTATCAGTAACCAATGCACCTCATGCAGTAATGGTGTTACATGTAGTGGGCAGCCAGCCCTATTTATTACCATTCTGCACCATTTGAAGTTTCCGAATGCTCTTCATGGGAAGCCCCATGTAGAGTATGTTGCAGTACTCTAAATGAGAGGCTGCAGGATCAGATCACACCCTCACCTCTAGTTGCCAATGAGTTGCCAATATATATTTTACACTGCATTTCCACAATACCACTCATTTACTTTTATTAATTTCCAGGAACAATTGAACAAATTGGTTTTGATCTATAGAACTCACATTGTTTCCCTCCTCTATAACCTGGAATGCACACTCTGCTCTGCATTTGTACCATCTCTGCAGTAAGTACATTCTGTCTATGCAGCAAATCCATGTGTTTAATTGTGTAACAAGAGCTTACACATATATAACTGGTAGTTTGTATGAATACTGTAAGTTTGCGGATCTTCTTTCCTTGAAGATTTACAGTGAAGCATACGTTGCCAACATAATAAAATCTGCAAATTTGCAGACTTTATGGGATAAGACTGAAGGGCTTGCTTCTGAATAGATATGTTTTATATAGCAGTATTGAAGTGTAAATATATCAAATCAAATCGTTTTTATAGTCGTAGTCTAGCACGTGTAAATAGTGTGCGCTTAAATGCCTAGACTACAGAAAAAAGTTGGAAAAAATAATCTATATTCAGGTTATGTTTTATATCTCTTAACACGGGCAGATAAGAATGTTCCAGATGTAGAAGTTAACATGTGATGTCTCATTCATATCTTGAGTGTCGACGGTTGATATTATAGTCAATGAGTGATGAATAGGCAAGTTTGAGCTGACTCATGTAATATAACATATCAAGCATTAATTCTGGTTGTAGATTTACTGGCAAGGTGAAATACTATTCATCTTTTTGATAACTCTAAGAACTCAGTTATTTCGATCTTTCAGATACTACTGCTAGTTTTATTGGCTTGGCTGCACCTTTGAAAGCAGATGAATTATCCATTGTAAAATAATTGAAAACAGTGGTGTTTATAAAGAAGATCTGAGATGGACCTGGAATTGTATATTATGACCTTTGGTAAAACTGAATTATAATGATGCTTCAACAAAATTAGGATACTCCTTCCAATTTATTACGCTGGCATTCCAAGTCATTATGTTTGTTCGGTCTAAATTTAGCTACAGTTGTCTTCAGTCATCTAACGCTGCTTAAAAACATTAAAGTTGGTGAGTTTTGAATACTGGTATCTGTGTGTACACTTTTAGCTTTCAAGGGTTTCCTCTCTGCTAGAAATGATCATGTTAATATCAATTACTTTACTGGAAAAAGCGGTAGTTGCGTTGCTTCAAAGAAATTTAATGTTGGCATTTGTTTGTACTGTACCTTTATGTAAAACTTGGCTGCTCTTTCAGTTTCTGTAATTCTTCCAAAGGAGTTGCTAACCAGCAACACATGGAAGAGAATTTGAAGAAAACCAGTGGCAACCAAGGTCTGATGGGCCTTGGAACATCTGCCACTTTCAATCAAACTACTGATTTCAAGGATTTCCCACTTCCCCCATCAATCCCTTTTACTCTTTCTTGCTTGATTTCAATTAAAGGGTTTTTAACAGGAACTGGCAGCCTTCTATAGAGCAGGGCTTTTCAACCTTTTCACCCATTGTACCACTTTTAAGATATGGCAACATCCGAGTACCACCAGTCGCCTAGCAAGGTGTCAAAAATTTGATGACCAAAAAAAAAAAAGGAAAAAAGTGATGAAGTACAGGTAGTCCTCGACTTACAACAGTTCGCTTAGTGACTGTTTGAAGTTACAATGGCACTGAAAAAAGTGCCCCCCAAGCCACAGCCGAGCAAGACACCTGCCTGCCCGCCCGGCGGCACTCTTCCTGCTGTCCGAGGTTTTCATTGTTGTGAGCATTTCTGTTGAGGATTGGCAGTGGGGGTGGGGTGCTTGGTTTTTATTCCCCCCATCTTCTGGGTGGTTGCAGCAGGTTTTGGTCACTTCACATGACCCTGGGACACTGTGACCATCATAAATTTGAATCAGTTGCCAATCATCTGAATGTAAATCACAAGACCCTGGAGATGCTGGAACATTCCAGCTGATCGGGGCTTCTTCTGGGCTCAGCAGACATGCTGGGATCAGTGCCAAGCTCCAGCTGGATCCTGGCACTGATCCTGGCGCTTCCACTGAGCCCTGACAGCCCTGCAGCTCCAGCCCTCTCTCGCTCAGGCTTGTGCGGTGCTGCCACCGCTTCAGCCATTCCCTCCCCTGCTACCACTTTTCTAGGATGGTCGTGTACCACCTGCCAATGTACCACAGGTGGTAACCGTAACACTGGTTGAAAAGCCCTGCTCTATAGTGAACAATTGATATTAAGCCTTGAATCACTCCTTCTTCACCCCTGCTAAACGAGGACCACTTCAAGTTGCATTTATTTTCCTTTCATTGAAGGGAAGACATTTTTGTTCTTTGCTGAAGATCTGTAGATGAGGAATGATCAAACAAGTCAGAACTACCTGTCTCAAAATAAATATGATCCTTTCTGTGATAGGTGAAAGGATATATTGTGTGGCCCACTGGGAGTTGCAGGCCTGATAAACCTAAACATCAAATCTTAGCTAGCATAGCAATTGCTATTTCAGCAATTCTTCAGCATAGTGTTCTGAAGAGAGATAATGCTGTACCCGTATGGTGCTGCATAAATCTTCCTTTCCTTTAACTGTATTGCAAACAGATTTTGCCATGCTATTATCAAAATACACAACTTGCATCTACACATTTTGAGCCCAAAGTCTAGGAAGTTGAAAGAGCTTTAGGCTATACTATGGATTAATAGAGGAGTTACATGTCTTGCCCCCTTCCCCATCTGTATGTTGTCTAAAAAGGCAATTGAGAACTTTACATACAATGTTAGAATGTATTGTGAACATAGGAAACTCATTTCACTGTTATTCTTAGACATCATTCTTTCCACTTCACAAGTCTCTAAATACTGCTAAATAGCTATGCTGTACAGCAGACATGTAAAACACAAGGCCCGGGGGCCAGATCCGGCCCGTGAAGTGGTTTCATGCGGCCCGCGAAGCCATCCTGGAAACAGTGAGGGAACGGCCCCCACTGCCTTGGCCCTGGCCCAGAGACCCTCCTCCTGCCAGAGACCCTCAGATCTGTCCCACTCCTGCCCAGGCCCCCATAGGCTCCCTTGATGTCAACGATGTAGAGCTGGCCACGCCCACCCAGTAGGCCATACGCACGCTAGCCACGCCCACCCAGTAGGCCACGCCCACCCTGGCCACACCCACCCGGCCCCTTGAGGGCAACCGCAATGCTGATGCGGCCCTCAATGAAATTGAGTTTGACCCCCATGCTGTACAGTAACTTCCACTTAAAAGTATTCCATTTCAGCTGACAAAATGAATTCCTTTTTTCCCCCACCACTTTACCCATAGCTCTTGACAGCATGGCAAATAATTCTCCAAATTTGGGCAAGAACTTTGCATAAAATGTCTTCTCCCAGACATTAGTTTTCAAGATTATAGAATATATATATTTTTTTACTTATTAAATTTGTTTGCCACCCATCTTGCTGCAAAACAATTCTTTATTTTTCATACTACATTTTAAAGTCACTTTGTTAAGCTATACTAGGAACCAGAGACTGTCCTAAAAAGGTTACCACAGATGACACAATGATGATAAAGAGAATAGGACTAAAATTTTCTGGGTCCCCCCCACCCGCCAACACACTTTTAGTGAAAAATCTATAGTTTGCTGTGAGACAGTATATACAGTGGATCCCAGCAGACACCATGTGAAGTGCAAATCCTATTCAGGATTGTCCATTGCTGGCGAGATAGTTCAAAACCTGACAACTTTTGCATGGGGTCATCTATATCGGGGGTCCCCAATCTCTAAATTGTGTCCCACTACTGGATCTTGGCCTATTGGGAATTGGGCCACACAAGTGGGTGGCCGGAGTGCATGCTACATGCAGCTCAACTTGCACAAGGCAATTGCACGCATGCATGCTAGTCCACCACTTGTGCGAGTTGAGTGCACCAGCCTGCCCCTCATGCAAGGGATGCCTGCGCATGTGCACGCATTCGTGGCCCAGTTCCCCTCTTCCCACCCCAGCCAGGCCACCAAGCTGCAAAGGTTGGGGACCACTGATCTATATGTCTTCCTGTGTCGGGGCATTCATTTATTAAAAGGAGTGTGAGAAAGAGATTGAACTTACATATTTTGCTTCATTTTTTTAAAAAAAGAAATTGGGAGCTCTAGCTATCAAATTCCAGCAATATGATCTTGTGGATTCTAGCAGTGATAAAACAAGAAACTGTGGGAGAATAATTCTCCATGCTCCCCATAAGCAACCAGCTATCCAGCCCTGATTTAAGTGATGATGAGCTTGAAATAAGTTGGAATAGGTTGAATTATAAAAGAAAACGTTATTTTGAATAAAATATGTTTTGTCATACCATAAATATGTTCTTTTCAGAATTCTATACTTATACGAGATTTGCAGATTGTAAAATATTTCCCAAACTTAAAAAGACAAAGAAGAAGAAGAAGAAGAAGAAGAAGAAGAAGAAGAAGAAGAAGAAGAAGAAGAAGAAGAAGAAGAAAGCCTGTTCTTCCCCATCCAGACCCCCCGCAACCTCGAGAGATTGAGACAGAACGGTGATACCAGCACTTGGTTGACTGTGGGTAGAGAAATGTAACTGAGCATCATCAAAGTAGAGATGATACCTCACACCATCCCAGTGAATAACGATCAGTGGTTTCATATAGATGTGATCAAAGGAAGGGTAGAGTGCTGAGACCTTACCGAGCAAACAGCCTGGATTCCTTTCACCCCACCCTGGCCATCAATATAAGTTGGAACTAACCTCAGAGGAAATAGGAGAATCACCACAACACTGCGGCCATTTCCCTAATCCCTAACCCAGTCTGGAAGGATACAGAAATTAATGATATCAAAAGCTACTAAGAGATCAAAGAGGGCCAGAATGGATACACTGCACCCTGAGCACTCTACGGATCATGTGATCAATATTATCTTGTACCGTGCCCATTTCTTTCAGTAATGGCAGCAAAAGTTTAGAATATCCTCCTGGTTTAAATGGATGGATTCGCTTTCTTCTAACTTTTAGGTTAATTTTTTTAAAAGTACACTGATTGAGATTATTATTTAATTTTCAGCATTATGTTTGAGATGGGTTCTGATAATTTCGAGGATACCATAGTCTTTAATGATTCCATGTTTGTTTTAACCATAACTTAATGACATTATTTACATGGCTTTAAGTACATTTTACTTGTGATCACATGAATAATAAATAGATAAATAAATAAATTGGAGATCCTTCAGTAAACTCCATGACAACAGAATATTTTGATTAAATAGTAAACATTAATAACAAAAGCTGTTTCAAACTGTGGAAGGAGACATATGAAGGAATGTATAAAGGAATACTAGAAATGAGAATGAAGTGTTTATTTCAAATCAAGTCAAATATTTATTGTGGTCAAAGACCACCAGAACAGTGGATCTGGGTGTGTGTGTCTGTCTGTCTGTCTGTCTGTCAATCTATCCATCTATCAATCTATCCATCTATTTTATCAAATTTTTACAGCTGTCCATGTCACCAAAAGTGATTTGGTGTACAACAATCAAATAAAACCACAATAAAAAACATAAAAAGATGGGCAATCATTATTTTAAAAAAATAAAATAGAGTTTAAATAGTTAATGGTTTAATGTGCATAGCAATAAACTAGTTCAGAGTGCTTGAGGACATCAATTATAACTCACTGCATACATACACAGTTTGCCATCTAAACAATTTTCTCCTTTGTACCATTTGTATGACAGGACATGAATAGAACAGGAATATGTTCACACTCGTATATTGAAATAAATATTTTTAAATTATATTTCTGAAAAGTGTTATATCTAATGCCTTTGTCTTGTGTAATTAAAAGAAACGGAGATAATGGTTACTTGTCTGCTTGTCACATAAAGAATTTTAATCCTTAATATCTCTTTTTTTTCTGCAAGTAGAGTAGCAAAGGTATGGAGAATTTTTCTCTTAATTCTGCTGCCACTGAAAAAGGAGGAGAAACATATCACAATACTTTTTTCTGTATTAGTAAAATAGATCATTTGACTCGTCATCCTATCATTTTAATTCTTTTAGCAAAGTGGGTAGAAAAACATTTCTGAGAAAATTTCAAAAACATCTTCTTACAAATCTTCAATTGTGCCTCATATTGGGATGTTAATGCTCTACAGTAAGTGAGCCAGTTAGGGTACAAGGCCAGAAAGTGGGAAACTGTGAGTTCTAGTTCTGTCTCAGCTTTAGGAACCAGACAATGGAAACCTCTTCCAAAATCTTGCCAAGAAAATGGCAGGGACTTGTCCAGGCAGTTGCCAAGAGTCAATGTTGACTTGAAGACACAGACACAAAAATGTTCTACATCAAACTAAAAAAAACAAAAAACCTTAAAAGATTTTTATCACTTTATCTGCAATGTCTGACAGAGCATATCTGAGCTTTCTTCTTAATGGGTTTCCTTCAAAGCATACAAAAACACCTATTTATTTAAAAATAATGCCTAGTCAAGTTTGCCAAAATATTTTACCCTATGTTCTGATGCACAATCAGAATCATATAAATCATATAAATGAGTAGCTTTTTGAAATACTTATTAGGTTCCCATCTAAGATGGGAATGCTGCTGCAATGAGTTATGTGTGTGTGTGTGATTGTTCTGAAGTAATATTGCCGGCCAAAAATTTGTTCAGCCTGGCCAATCAGAACCAGGCTTGAGAGACGGACTTTTGCAAAACTTTTACTGAAGAGCTTCAGCAAAAGGATCCCAGTCCAATTTGGGAGATGAGACCCTGAACAATAGCAGAGTATAATTTATACAATTAATTTCCAGAAACAGGGAAGTAACATTTCATAAAGCCATCCTCTTTTTGGGAGTTGTATCTTGCTTTTAGTCTACAGGTCCATTTGTCTATGCAGTTGCGCCTTGCCTGAGCTTATGTGTCATTTTGCCCCTGTAGAGTTATATCTTGCTTAAGCTCTACATATCCTTTGTCCCTACTTGCAGTTTCTGCTGCTTGTCTTCTTGTTGCCTAATTTTGTAACCTCCTATCTATTTCTGAGTAAGTGTTGTTACATTTCCTTCATTTCTGACTGACATGTTGAACTTTCTTCTAAAATTATTCTTCCTTCCGAAGGTGGTGGTGTATTGCTTCCTAATGGGTGATCCATCCGTATATTCTTATTTTTTTTTATCCTTGTCTGGGAGAAAGATCAGTTGAGCACATCTTGCCTGATTTTTAAGTACCGGTAAATATAAAATATAGTCCCATGGGCTAGCTACCATAAAATAACAAAATCCCAGATTGCGATCACATGGCCACAGGGCTACTGAGATAGCTGGAACATGAAAGACTGGTCATCAGTTCAGTTTAGGCCTCAACTTATAACCAGAACTGGGACAGGAACCTCCATTATTAAACGCTGTGGTTATGGGTTGTGCCCAATTGTATGACCTTTTTTTGCTATGGGTATTAAGCAAATCATTCCATGGTTAAGCAAATCCAGCTTTTCCCATGGACTTTTCCCACGTCAGAAGCACCCAGAGAAGATCGCAATGGAGATCATGTGACCCCAGAACACTGCAACTGCCATAAATTTCAGTTGCTAAGCACCTGAACTTTGATCACATGACTAGGGGGACACTGCGGTGGTTGTAACAGTGAGGAATGGTTGGCTTAATGGACAAAGGACTTGAAAAAAAATGGAACTTTGTTATATATATAGTGTATATTGACAGCAGCAAGAATGTTTTATGCACAAAAATGGGAAAGACGCCTTAATTCCCAAATGGACAAAGAGAAGGGGAGGGCGTTCTCTGTGGGTGCACCGGATCTGTGGAACCGTTTACCGGTTGAGCTCCGGATGGCCCCCGACCTTCACTCCTTCTGACGTGATCTAAAGACCTATTTGTTTGAACAAGCCGGCCTGGTCTGATGGGTTTTGGGTTTTTATCACTGTTTTTATGTAAATTTATCTGTTTTATTGGGCATTATGGTTTAACCTCTTCTTAATTTTTGTATTTCTGTATTTTAGTATTTATTGCCCTGTTCACCACCCTGAGTCCTTCAGGAGAAGGGCGGTATACAAATTAAATTAAATTAAAATAAATAAATAAATAAATAAATTGACCGCCTTAATCACAGAAAAGAACTCATCTAACGTTGTTTCCTCTTGGAAACCACTTCTGGATTTTGTGCTTGAGAGGGTAATGAAACTGTGACTTTGGATTTTGCTGATTAGATAAGTTTGTTGTTATAGAAATAGCCAGGATAAATTTGCATGTAAAAATAAAAAGCTGAGGCTGCAATGGTATTATCCTACGCACCAAAAAGAATTGGAAGGCAATACTTTTCTTTCTTCCCCCCCACACCTTTACCTTACACTTTTTTTCCTTCCTTTTTCCTCCCCCATTTTCCCACTATTTTCATTTTCTTTTGGATTTTATATCCTGATAAATTTAATGAAAATTTGCAAACCAGCAACTGTGAGGAATGGTCATAAGTCACTTTTTTCAGGGCCCTTATAACATCAGTCATCAAAGGAATAGTGGTAAATGGAGAATTACCTGCACCACTCATTCAGTAGCATTGTAACTTCAAATGTGCAGTGAACAAGCGGTTGTTAAGCAAGGATTACCTTGATTACCCGAGTTGCATTTCCTGCACAATTATTTTGGCAACATATTGGCAAAGCAGCATATGTGAAGTTAGCAGTTAGTTTAAATACATGTCAGATATTTCATTTTGTGTTGTGGAAAACCGGAATGGGACAACTTGCCACAGCCAGCTCGCTGCAGGACAATGTAACAATTCTATTTAATTATTTAAAAGAAATTTAAAAAAATATTTTAATTTTTGCCAGTCACCTTTCTGTCCCTCCTTTTGCATCCTTTCTTCAATTATTCTATTCCACTATTTCTTTGATATCAGGGTAACTCTGGTCCTGCAGTGAGTTGACCCCGGCAAGTTGGCCGTGGCGAATTGTCATAGATCCGTGGAAAACATAGTCTTATATATGTCTATCTGGAAGAAATTCATAGCTGAATATGTACTAGCTTTTATCCTTAATTTGCATTTAGGTTTTAACACAGACCTGAAAAGTAGCATAGAAATCTAATATGGTTAATACTGGATACTAGTATGGTTCATTTGTTTGGTCATGGTAGTTCAAACATCACTCAGGCTAAAGTTAACATCTAAGAATGATGCAGCATTAGATAAGAAGTTGTACTCTGATCATCCTGTTTCCAACCGGGCCTCAGCTGTCACTCTGGTTGAGTAAGTGGCATCTTTCTTTGTATAATAGCTTTCAGAATTAAGAAAGTAAATTATTTGTGAAACCCTGATGTATTTCACATGATAAACTATGCAGTGGAATTTATAGTTTGTAATACAACCAAGGCTCATCGCTCATGTACTACCAGCAATGCTTCATTCTTTTCAGCTAACTTAAATGCCGACTTCCCAGGGCTCCTATAACATCATGCTTCATTTATTTTTTTTCCCAAAGCAAATGCTCTTTACAGCCACTAATTTATTCAATGTATTAAATGTGTTGTCATTAACCTTCATTTACCCATAGTTATTACAGAGATATCCAGAAAACAGCAAGGATAATTTCTCTGTACTCAACGTAGTAAATATGATAATTGTTGCATCTTAAGAATCTCCTAGGGGAATGTTGCAAGGAAATGTGGGTACCCCTGGAACTGTCACAGCTTGTTTATGGATTTGCTGGCTATGCTTTCAGGAATGGAGACGTGAATCTTCAACTGCTATCCATAAATATTCTGATTGTTTTATGTTTTATGGCTATTGAAAAAAAGAGAGAGAGAGAGAGAGAGATAAAAAGTATGAATCTCATAAACATTAAAGGTTGGCTGGGTAGGAAAATATGCATATTATTCTTTGTGTGTTTATGTGTGTGCGTGTAAAAGGAGGACAAATAGTAACAGAAGACAAGATCCGTGTTCATAGTTTGTAATAAAGAAAAAATTTTCATATCAGCATTCTTGGATTTGAAACTATTTCATGGTCTTGAATAAAAGAGTTTGACTTAAATGTTTCTCAGTTATCTTCTGGCCTTGTCTGTAAAATGGCCACTGTATTAAATAGTGGATTTCTTTTCACGCCGTAATTTCACTAATTTGGGGAAATTATATGAATCCTATCATTCTTTTGGAAATCCACTTTAAATTTCCCAGGATGTTTTCCTGGTGATCCAAAGATTTGCAAAGTTTTTTTTTTGTTTAAAAACCAATTTGGCTTACTGCCCAAGACCTCTTGGTTTATTGCTTAATGGACAGGAATTACTTTGTACCCAATTTAAACAGGAATTCGCCTCTTTATTTTTTTTTCTTTAGACCCCAATGTATATTTTCGTTTTTGAAAAGTATGTCCAAAGTTGGTTTTGGATTAAGCACATATAAAAGGAAGCCTTTTTTACATTGTTACAGTATGTCCCCAGTGAATTGTCTGTTGCAGCATGTTCATACATTTATTATGTAAATTTTCCTTTGAGCAGACTTCAACTGCTGTTGACTTTCAGGAATGCATTAATGCAGTTTTCCTGGCATGATATGGAATTGGCTTGCATTGTCTTCTATGGTGTTAACAGTTTATTGAGAAATTGAGAAACCTCAAAGGTGAGAACTTTATGGGTACACTGGATATTGCATCTCTTAGGCAACCCGAGTAGAGCTGTCTTTGTGTTTGCTAACATCTCAAAATATACAATATGTAGGATGTGTGAGGGAGAAAAAGACTCATATGTATGTGAACCAGTGGTTAGTTTTCATAAAACTTAGTGAACTGGACATTCTGTATAACTGACTATGATTCATTTTATGGGATGCAAAAAAAATCCACTACATCACTGGAAGTTACTCCAGAGTGTGAAGTTGCCAGTGATGGTATCCGCATAGAGGAAATCCACAATTTTTCCTCTATTATTTGAACTTTGGTACTATTTCAGATTTATTTATAAGGCTCTCCCTCTCACTAAAGCTATTCATATATATATGAGAGGGGATGAGTCTTGACCAATTCATTGATCTTCTCTGAGTAATTATGGGTATGGAAGGGTTTTAAAATAAAATAAAATTCCTCCTTTATATAGTATCATAACAGATGGATTTCAAATGGGATTTGCTTAGTAATTGGTTTCATATTCTCCTCTCCCAGAATTGTCACGAATCTTTATCTCTATTGCGGAGAGTCAAACTGCAAATGATACTTTGAAGATTTCAGTGTTAATAAACATACTGAGCTGCCAAATGATTAAACTATATGTCACTGTGCTTTATTAAAATTTGGTTTTGCTTTTGGAAGCTTATGCAGATAGGATATAGATACCCACATTTCTATAGCTTCTTCTGTCTAATTATTTGTCAACAATAACAGAGAATAGTATAAAAGAAGCTTTTAATTGGCAGGGCTATGCTGGAAAATTTAACAGCGTTTAAATTAGTAGGAAGATGTCAGCTGTTTAAGATAGGCCAACCAAGAAACATATCTGAAACATAGTAATTCAGCCGCAAACGTGATTTTTAGTCACCTTTTGGACACAGGAATGGAGCAAGGCTTCATTGTCAGAAAAATGCACTACAAATAATTATCTCGAATTATTTTCAGAATCAGGCAAAAACGTAGTGAAAGAGACAACAAGTGAAGAGTATATAGCCTTAGGAGACGCGGATGACTTTTTTGTGACCATGATCCAAACTGTTACAAAAGAACCAATGACAAGGTTCTTATGAAAAAAATGCAAGATTGAGCAGACAACAGAAAAAAAATGAATTATCAATCGCAATCAATATTTAGAATTATCATTAAAATGGAGAGGTTTTCTTATCAACAGAAAGATCAGTCTGGTACTTTCTTAGTTACTGGAAAACTGTATAGATAGAGATAGCCTTCAGATGTCCCAGGAACAGAGATAGCCTTCAGATGTCCCAAGAACAAAAGAGAAACAAGGATTGAAGGGTTTATGCATCTATATAAGTATTCAGCCTTCCTAAGGCAAGAAGAGGTGAAGCAGATACATGAAGATACATTAATCCTCTTCTGGGTTAAATTCTGACTGCACTGTTCATATGTGCCAGCTACAAGAGTGTCTGTAAAATGCTAGTTTACTGTTTTAGAGTGTTTTTTCAAACTTAACAATTTTAAGATGTCTGGACTTCAACTCCCAGGATTCCCCAGCTCTGGGAGCTGAAGTTCACTTATCTTAAAGTTGCCAAGTTTGAAGAACACTATTTTAGGTTACATTAGTACAGGGGTAGTCAACCTTGGCTCTTTTATGACTCATGGACTTCAACTCCCAGAATTCCTGAGCCAGCCATGCTGGCTCAGGAATTCCGGGAGTTGAAGTCCATGAGTCATAAAAGAGCCAAGGTTGACTACCCCTGCATTAGTAGAATCTGAAAAGCCTGGTGCAGGGGTAGGCAACCTCGGCTCTTTTATGACTCATGGACTTCAACTCCCAGAATTCCTGAGTCAGCTATGCATGAGTCATAAAAGAGCCGAGGTTGCCTACCCCTGGCCTGCTGGGTCCAGCCTGGAGGGACTGATCTGAGTCTCTACCTCATGTTTTCTACTTTATCAAAACTCAGTAACCCTTTCCTCCCTCCCAGGGCCTTTTCCTCAAAGCCAGAGTAAATTCAAATGTATATGTTAATGTTTTTATACATATGGCATTCTCTACAAATAAAAAAAAGAAAGAATATTTGTCCTCACTAATAGTTCAAGGTGCCACTCCTTTGCGTTGTGAATAAGCATAGTCTTAGTGATTTTATGTCCCTTTGCTTCAACAAAAGGGCTTCTTTTAAAAGTGAGAAAGGGGTCTGTCAGATCATGGAATTAGACAATTAAATGCAATATACAACCGAGGAGAAGGGTGAAATATTTTAAGGTTGATTTAGTTTCAAATGAAATGAATATTAGTACAAGAGTTGACTGCGATTGAGAGGCAGCATGAACGTGACCAATTGTGGAGACATGACTCAACATTACCGAACTTAAAAACATTAAAGTAAGCTTTAAAACAAAGTGACGTCCTGAGAATTAGACAGAGAAACCTTTTTCAAGAGAAAGAAAACAATTTTTGGCATTGAATTTTAACCCAGCAAATTAAAAACGTAGTTTGAAATAGTCCATAACAGAGGGGAAAGAGGAAGAGAAGAGAAAAAGAGAATGAACATCAGCAAAAGATGTATTGACTCAATTAAAGAGATAATTGGTGCATCATTGGAAGACCTGGAGGATCAGGTGGAACGGATCATTCTGGAGAAGGTCTATATGTGGTCAGTAAGAATTGACACGGACTTGATGGGCCATAAGCGATCAATGATTTTTGAATAATTATGTTCCCATTCTTTGTAAAATGATTTTACAGACATTGTCACCTTTGAAAGCAGTTTGTACAGTCCGTATTGGCTCATCATGGAAGTAACTGATCTGCAAGCGATTGAAATATAGTGCAGTTTAATAACAAATTCAAGGGAATTCAACTTTAGATGTCACCCAGCTATTTATAATGGACTGTGACGCTGAGGTTTTAGTCTTTAAGTATTTGCACAATTGCACGAAATTCCTCTTCATTCTCTATAAATAATCACCCCAATCAAACTAGACTATGTTAGGAGGACAAACTATTAAGCAAGGAGCTAAGGAACACCAAGTGGGTATTAAAAATAAATCAGTTATCTTTCTTAGTATTAGCATTCATTTACATATAAATTAGCTTTCAAAACTGCTAAATAAATCATAGGACGAAATGTTCATCCAACACCCAAGAGCACTGGATGCTATTTGCAATATTATTTAAACTATTTTAAAGCCATCTGCCATAGGCTAGAAACATTTATACATAAATAGACATTTCTTCTTTGCACCAAATACAGCATGTGTTCATTCTTGCAAAGAAATAATACATTGAAACCCAAATATATTTAACAATTCTGCTCTTGGCTCACAGGACAAGATGTCCTACCACGCTGGACACTGACATTGCCTGACCTTAGTAGCCTTTTTAAGGGATTGGTTGAGAGCTGATACCCGGAGCAGGTCAACTGGGAAATAAAAAAGAGGTTTCTATCTTTCCTACTCTGCATTTTAATTTCATATACTTGAGAGAATTTGCAGATAAAACTGTGAGGAGATATGAAAGGGTTTCAATAAGAATAATCATGGAAAGAAGGTCGTTGGAGGACTAATATGCCAGTTAAGGAGAAAGATGTTAAACTACTTTATGTTTGTTCCTTCTTCTGGTTATTTCATCACATGGACAAACTGTTAAGTATTGATTCTAAGCAGTATACACCAGTGTTCTATGCTACCAGCTACACATAGAGCCAGCTTCTGGTATAACAAGTATTTATTGCAGTTGCACATTTTTCACTAAAGTAACGCAAGCATGCCACAAAATCAAAGCTAGGAATATTAGTTTCAATTAAGTTTGACCCATCCACACAAACCTGGTCAACTTGGAGCAAATCAGAGCATGGGTGGATGGCATGGGGATCTATGGGATTTTTCTTTATCCAAACTTCCTAATGATGGTGTTATGTACGGGGATGAATGAACACAAGCAGCGGATCACTGACACCATCAGGTGGCGCTGTACTGTGATGGAGGACTGGCTAGCACGTGGCGGGAAAAGCAAATAAAGGGATTGGCCACGAGCATACCTGGCCAGGTATATAAGGGGCACCGGTAACTCCTATTGTTCCGTTCAGTATTTCCACTAATAAAGAGCTGCCATGCTGAAACCTTTGTCCGTCATATTGCCATGCGGTCACGAACCCACTACACCAGACATGTCAAACACAAGGCCCGGGGGCCGGATCCAGCCCGCGAAGTGGTTTCATGTGGCCCACGAAGCCATCCTGGAAACATTGAGGGAACAGCCCCCCCTGCCTTGGCCCTGGCTCAGAGACCCTCCTTCTGCCAGAGACCCTCAGATCTGTCCCACTCCTGCCCAGGCCCCCATAGGCACCCTTGATGCGAACGATGTAGAGCTGGCCACGCCCACCCAGTAGGCCATATGCACTCTAGCCACACCCACCCAGTAGGCCACGCCCACCCTGGCCATACCCACCTGGCCCCTTGAGGGCAACCGCAATGCTGATGCGGCCCTCAATGAAATTGAGTTTGACACCCCTGCACTACACAATACATATAAATGACAGTCTGGAATAATTGTATACTTTACTGGCACTCATGACTGGCTGGTTCTCAGAGAGTAATACTCAGTAGTTTCTCTAAATGAGCTGCCAAAGATGGTTTCACACTTGATGTTGAGGATTTCCAGGATGATAGTCCTGGGATCTCAGTATTCATGCCAGAAACTGCCACGGCTGAAGCAATTCAGGATGCCATGGCAGCAATGACAAACTTCGGTCTGTCCCAACTTGTTACTAGCCCTCCAGTTCTGGTGGAATACATTCCAGATCTGATATTTCTATACTTGGCTGTAGGTGGCAGTTTGAAGATAAGGAACATAACATCTTTTTCTTTATCATGATCAGACTACTTTTTGAGATTTAGCTTGCAGCAGCTGTTCATCACTGTAAGATGTGGATAATTGTTAGGGTGGTCTTCCCTTCATAGACCTGTATTGCAGTTGGCTAAACCCCAAAATAAACCTTTTGGGATTCTGATTGCTAAAATTTATTAGGAAGAAGGTTAAAATAATAATCCAAGAATTCCACTGAGATTTACTTTTAAATAAAAAAATCTATATATCATATAAAAAATTAAAGTGGCAAAGTTCTAGTTCTTTTTTCCTCACATTCTTTTATTATAAAGGGGAAAACTTTCTGTTTTATGAAGCTTCACCTTCAAAAATGGGTAAGAGACCTCTAAATCCAGCTGAGAAACTTTTTTCACAGTTGTTAGTCTGGTCAAACAGCAGAGTAGGCAGTGACAAAGGCTGAAAAAATGTAATTTCTCTGCCATTGCATTTTCTTAAAATTGTCAAAGGTTTTCCAAGTAGTTTGATGATTTTCTGGGGTCTGATGAGCCTTGGTAGTTCATAATGAAATGCTGTTCACATTTTGTGGACAAACTTAATTATATTTGCTTTACTTAGGTTTTATAGTCTTGGCAATTCATTCTTTAGAGTTATTCAGGGTGCTGTTTAGCCAGATTCTGTTGGATGACTCTCAGTTTCAATGTCCCAAATGTCGTTAAAATACTTCATAGAATTCATATAGCCATCTGTTTGCTAAACTCTTCTTCTAAAGATGCCTCACATCTAATAGGAAGTGAATGCTTAACTGAGTTCTGTTAAGGTTATAAATTCCTCCTTACGTGGAGGCATGGTCCCTGCCTCATTAAATAAGACCCTAATTAGACAATGTTGAAGAACACATCAGTGGAGATGAATATTAAGCCCATCAGTGATCTGTTTTCAAAAGGGGAAAAGTTAGTTTGGAGTTTCATAGGGTCTCATGTCACCCCTGTTTGTAGCTCCTTAATCATTTATTTTATTTATTTTAATCCCATTTGTATCCCGCCCTTCTCCGAAGACTCAGGGCGGCTTACAATTTAAGCACAAACCAACGTGTATTTTCCTGCAGACAATTGTATAATTTCTTTTTTTTTAAAAAAAAAGGGGGGGGAGCTTTTGGAATGGCTTTGTTGAGCTTGATGCATTTTATTGATCAGATATGAAAAGCTCATTGATGATCAATTCAGCTACAGCCCATTGCACTACTTAACCCATGAGCCAAAGAAATCGATAGCTTATTTGTGCTATTTCATTATATAAGGCATGCCAGTTAAATGATGATGATATTTCTGATACAAATAAGCTCTGTCATAGTTAGGCACTTTAAATCTCACTAATGGCAAAATGATAGTTAAGGGCTGTTAATAGTTTTCCACAGTTGAACGTAAAAATGTTTAATTTTGGCAGGATATCTTGTGGTATAAACACTTATCTCAGAAATGGCTGGCTTGGGTTTCTGTCTCCACACATTGATTATCCAGTAAAGGTTTATTAAGTTGATAAAATGTGACTACAGTTTCTGGCATGACCCAATACTATAAACAATCTTAAATGGCAAAAATCTAAAGCAGTAGAACAGGGGTCTTCAAACTTGGCCCTTTTAGGACTTGTGGACTTCAATTCCCAGAATTCCTCAGCCAGGCACGCTGGCTAAGGAATTCTGGGAGTTGAAGTCCACAAGTCCTAAAAGGGCCAAGTTTGAAGACCCCTGCAGTAGAATTTTGAGGATAGCTGCAGCTCCAGAAGTGTCTTCTCTGTTTCTGGCCCTGTCCTCTGGTACTGCATCAAAACACTAAGAAATCCACATGGCCTTAACTATGCTGCCTTTTATGAAAATTTTAAAAATTTCCAGGATCCCTAGGCTAGGATGATTTGTGAAGTTGTGCAAGTGCTGTTTTGTACATACATACGTAAGTATACACTTACAGATTAGTCCTTGGCTAATAACAATTCATTTAGTGACCAGTCACTGAAAAAAGTAATTTATAACCGTTTTTCACACTTACGACTGTTGCAGCATCTCCATGGTCATGTGACCAAAATTCAGACAAATTGGCAACTGACTCATATTTATGACAGTTGCAGTGCCCTTGTTGGAGATGTCCAGGCTAAACCGGAGGGAAGGTCAAGTACGTCATCAGTCTCGAATTCCTTTGTGCCCACAAGAGATCTACGTCCCGCCCACCTTGACCTCCTATGACTCTTATCTACCACCAATTTCCTTTGACCGTTACTAGTTCATATTCTTGTAGAGAGCATGTTCTACATCTTTATATTCATTTGAACTGTCTGTATTTCCTGATTTCCCTGGACTTGACAGTCCTGGGTTCATGCGATCACCTTTGTGATCTTCTGTCAAGCAAAGTCAGTGGGAAAGCCAGATTCATTTAACAACCATGCTACTGACATAACAACTGCAGTGATTCTTTTAACAACTCTGTCAAGAAAGGTGATAAAAATGGGGCAAACTTCACTTAATAACTGTCTCATTTAGCAAATAGAAATGTTGTGCTCATTTGTGGTTGTAAGTTGAGGACTATCTGTGTAGAATTGTATTTCTCCAACGTGATGTATTTGTGTGTTGTCACTGGTTTCGTTTTTTTACGTCTTGTTTTTAACTTTTCTACAGAGCCTTGAGTCACATACAATTAGGTAGCCTACTAAAATAAATAAAAAAATAAAATAAGTGTATTGAGGGACATATTTCAATTAAGGAAAGTCTAGCAGGCTAAATATAAATATAAATATAAATAATATAAATATAAATATAAATAGTGTGTGTGTGTGTAAATTTTTTGGCTTGCTGACAAAGTATATATATATATATATATATATATATATATATATATATATATTACTCCAGATGTTTCATACAGTTTGAAGATACCAGCCAAGAACCTACTAGAAAGATTTCACAGAATTTGAGTGCCAAGCATATTGCAAACAAAAGAGAAAGATCATGACTACATTTAAATAAAAATGGAGTTTTTCCTCACATATCCTCAGAACCCTGTTTTCATCCAGTAGTATTACGTCATTCATATGATCAGAAATATTCTCTCTTCTTTATAAGGAAAGCTGTTGCTGAATATTGACTGATTGAAAATGCCACAATAAACATGTAGTTGGATCTCTGCTTCTTCAGAGTCAAAATATATTTTCAAGCAATCTTATGGAAAAGTTTCTAAAGTTGTGGCCTGTGCTAGGCAGAATGGGCCCATAAGTCAGCAGATGCCAAAGAAAGTGAGGCAACTTATAAGGGCTTAGAAAGAAAAACTTGTTGCCTTCTACTTCCCTCAGATACAGTGGTAGTTGTTCCCCCACTGCCATGGTGGAACTAGGACAGAATGTTTAGTCCAGTTAGCTCTTGAACCCTGAATATTCACTGTTAGGCATTATCACTTTGTCCTTCGTTTTAGAATAAAATCATATAGAAAAGTATATTACCCGATTACAAAAACTGATCAAATGAGATTACAACTGTACAATGCATCCAAACTTTAATGAAGAGGTTAGTAAGTGTCAATACACGTCCTTTGATGAAAGCAAGCACGAGTCTCCAACAGGAACGTGTGACAAAATGAAAGAGGCTTTATTCAACTCCAAAGCACTAAAAGCAAAAGCAAAGTTAGCATTGGTTGTTAATTGCTCCCAACGCTTACATAGCCGGTCAGAAAAAGGGGCCTTCCCCCAAACCACAAACTAGCATCTGCCCACAATCCCTTATAATCCCTCCTTTCCCCTACAGCCCCGTTTGCTGCTCTCTCCTATTCACCATCCCCCCGAGCGTTCATCAGCCCTTTTCCCCCACATCCAGCAGTCCACCGGCAACCAGGTAAGTAGACCATGCAACCCCCACCCTGATTTCTAGATGTCCGGGCCTGCTGAGTCCAGCCTCACGAGGGACGGTGCAGCCCAAACCGCCCCCAAGCCTCAACTGAGGCAAAGCAAGCCCTGGAAAGTCCAATGACAGCGGCGTGTAGGATGATGGCAGCGTCGCCTGCAAGTCAGCAGCACCCACCGACACCCCCCAGATCAGCTGGCCGGCAGCAGAACTGGCAGGGAGTTCCGGCCGCACCACTGCCCCCACTGACATTCCCTGTAACAGCTGGTCAGCTGCGGACCCACCAGGAAACTCTGACCACTCCGCTGCCTCCACCGACGTCTCTAGGACCAGCTGGCCAGCAGAAGACCCGTCAGGGAGGCCCGACTGTGGAGCTGTGCCCGCCAGCATTTCCGGGGTCAGCTGGCAGGTGGCGGAAGGGGCAAGATGCCCAGGGTGACCGTCGTCATCTGCAAAACAGAAGGAAGGACCTGAACACAGCTGTTCATCGGTAAGGTCCACGGAGAGCTCGGCAGTGGTAGCAGTACCAGATAGACAAGAGGCAGTGCAGTCAGCTGCCCGGTGATGCCCTTTCACGTGTCCGGAATCAAGGGGAGAGACGCCGACGTGAGACTCCACCTCCCCCCACACTGAATGTCGGGCCCATGGGGCTCGACAGGCGGCTCCCCCTACGAGGGCTCCACCTGGAAGACAAGAGGATACAAATGAGTAATCATCCACCTGACTGGATGGATCAGCTTTTCCCCCACCCGGCTTTCCTGGATGCTGGCGATGAAACTCCCGAACCAAACGAGGTGCATGGACATCCGTCTCCTTTACCCATGATGCCTCTGTCATGGGATACCCCTTCCACAATATGAGATATTGCAACCTCCCCCTATGCACCCGAGAGTCAAGGATTACCTGGACCTCGAAGTGATAGTTCCTTACGGGTCCTGGACCCCCCTCCTCTGATTCACAGGATGATACCCCGGCCGGCTTCAGCAGGTTGCTGTGAAAGACTAGATGTATTTTCCCCAGATATCTGGGCAACCAGAGCCGTACTGTTACAGGGTTGATGACCTGTGTCACTTTGAAAGGTCCTAGGAACTTGGGTCCTAGTTTCTTACAAGGTACTTGATGCCGCAAATACTTAGTGGACAGGTACACCAAATCTCTCACCTGGAGGGGCTTAAAAAGTCTCCTTTTCTTATCCGCCTGTTCTTTAGTTGTTTCTGCAGCCTTTATTAGGGCTTTCTTCACTGTATCCCACAGTTCCCCCACCTGTCTCATCCACTCCCTGGGTTGGCATGGTAAGGAATCCCCCTGAACATACTCAGGAATGGGGACGAAGTCGTGACCAGACACCACCCTGAATGGGGAGAACCCAGTGCTACTGTGCACTGCGTTATTATGTGCCACCTCAGTGAACGCCAACAGGTCCACCAAGTTGGACTACTGATACGACACATAACATCTCAGATACCGCTCTACCATGGCGTTTGCTCGCTCTGCTGCCCCATTGTTACTCGGATGGTATGCCAAACTGAGGCCCTGAGATGATCCAATAAAGCGAACGAATTCATGCCAGAAGTGGGCTGTGAACTGTACCCTCCGGTCCGAGATTATTCTTCGGGGCATTCCATGTAGGCGGTAGATGTGGGTTATAAACATCCAGGCTAACCGCCTGGCAGACAGCAATCCCTTACATGGCACAAAATGCACCTGTTGAATAGATCAATAACCGTCCAGATGACATTGTAGCCTCTACAGTGATACCTTTCAACCAGGTATCATCCTGGAGAACTTTCTGTAAGTCATGTTAACACAAACATATGTCACTAAGATAAAGATCTTACTTTTTTATAATATTTTTTATTAATTTTCTCTATTTACAACTCATAAGTACTTAGTAAACAACGTGTTGTCTGGGTCCAATTTGCTTAATAATACACCTTAAGATCCTAGTCTCTACCCCGTTTTTCCAGCCATTGATAAAATACATCCCATATTTGAAAATATTCTGAGTCTTCTTTTTCTTTAATTTTCAATGTCAGCCTGCCTATTTCTGCACAGTCCAGTATTTTCTTGATTATCTCTTTTTCAGATGGTATTTCTTCATTTTTCCAGTGCTGGGCAAATACAACTCTTGCTGCTTTTCTTACTTTGTAGAAAGTTTATACTTTAAAACTAAAATTAGTACTTTATGCTTCCTTTTTCTTCCTATTTCTCTGAATTCTAGTAGTGTGGAGTTCACAGACCATCTCAACATAAATCATCAGATTGTAAGTGAAAGCTCAGTTTAAAAAGTTCACAAATCCTGTAGTCCACCTATACTTTGTAGTGTATCATTATCTGTATGAGTATTTTTCTGTGGAAATGAACATCAGAATAGTATGCATGTGTAAATAGAAAAAGAGATATTTTGCATTTTAGTTCATTTCTGAAAGGATTCTTTGAGTTGTATAATACTGTAATGCTGATATTGCTGAAATCAATCTGAAGTGAGTAATAGTTTTGCTTGTAAATTATAATTGTGTTGAAATGTATTGTAACATTTCATTCTTATTATTACGCTACAGGAGCAGTTTGTAGTAATAAAACACATTTCCATTTGAAAAACCTAGGTCTAGCCCAAGTTTTTCTTAATGGATTTAGCAGATTTTACCCCAATGTGCTTTTTTTGCAAGAAATCTCATTTTGGTTTTATAATAAATATCAGTTTCTTCCCTAGACACTTTATTTTCTTCTTAGTGCTATGGGAAGAAACGAAGGAAGAATGGTAGAAGGTTAGCAACAATAAATAAATAATAATAACTGAAATATCCAGACAAATCTGCATTGTGCTTACTTGGAATTGAAATTACTGATTTTCGAGCACTTGGAAAACATATAGTTGAGAATTCAGATACACAAGAAAAACCTTTTGGATCAAACTATATGTCTACCTATTCTGCATTCTGCTTTCCAGTGACCTGTCAGATACCTCCAGAGAGCTGTATGAAAGGCAAAACTCTAACAAAATGAAGATCTTCAAAATTGCTAACTGCATTAGGATTATCTCTGTTTTATGAGACATTTTTGAGATCAAAATGCAATCCTTAGGGATGTTTTCACCATGCTTTTTCTGGTGATAAATTGCTTTCAAAACATAGGCGGGTTTTAGGCTAGAATCTTTATTTATTTGCTTATTTCCCTTTCATATGTGAATTAGATACACTGTACTTGTAGAGTTATAGATTTGAAAGGAGTTAGAAAAGATTTATATAGAATATAGTCCGACCCCCTGCTCAGTGAACAAATCCTTTATACCGTTTCCAACAGATTGACATCCAGACTTAGTTTGAAGAACTCCATTGAGAGGAAATCCTCTACTGTTGTAGGCAGCCTTTTCAGTCATAAAATTTCTTCTAATATTCAGCTTGAACCACCTTCTAATTTCTACTTACTGGTCCTTGCCTGCTTGGATTCAATAAACAGCAGACCTGATATTTCTTGCACATGGTAACTTTTTAGATATTTATGGATGTCTGAGATACCTCCCCTCCATCTTCTGTTTTGCCAACCATACATTTGCCCAACAGCTTTAGCCATCTCTCATACGGCTTATTTCCGACTACTTGCCCTCCTCTTGTCTCTCATTTGAACTTATTCCAAGTTTACCATGTCGCCGTTGAGAACTGGTTATGGTATTACGAGTATATAGTCCAAATGAACCATTGCCTTCCATGATCTGAACATAATCTTCAATGCAGTCCAAGGTTGCAATAGCTATTTTAATTTCTCCTTCACATTTGATGTCCCATGCTGCTGGCAATTCTCTAGTATTCCTAGGCAGTTCTCATACACATTGCCCCCCCAGTCAGTTCTCCACTATCCTATACCTCAATCCTATAAAAATGTGTTTTATTTTTCCTATTCAAATGCAGGAGTTCAAAGATAAATATCATCCTTTTAGATTTGACTCAATGTTCAAGTCTGTTGAGGTTATCTTGAATTGCCATTTTTGCCTTCTAAGATAATAACCGATCTACGGGGATACCCACTATCTTGGTGCAATTTGCAAATTTGATAAAAATTTTGATCCATATTATCTTCCTAGTCATTTATAAAAATACTGAATAGAAATAATACTGGGGATCCCTTGGATATCCTAGCTGATATTTACCTCAGGACAAGACACAAATCATTTAGAAGTATTCATGGAGTACAGCTGTTCAGCCAGCAGCAGATCCACCAGATTACAAGAACTGATCTTGTCCAAAAGGATTTTATGAAAGGCCATTGACTTGCTTTATTTTTAAAGCACCATGAATCCTCTGGGAATGTAAAAAACAAAGCATGCAAGCAAGCAAGCAAAGCATGCAAGCAAATAAATAAATAAATGTAAAATGAACTATTGAAATCAAGCTATGGAAGTTTCCTCAGCTTTGCTCTACTGTTGGCCCTTTGTATAATGTTCCGTCATTCTGTAAGTTGGCTTCATTACCTGGCATAAAGTAAAATGTATCATATGCATCTAGTTTCAGGGTTAGATTCAATCCCATGATTTCTCTTTTAAAAAAGAAAATGTAGTGCAATTCCGATGCCATCGAGATAACCAGGGCTTTTTTTCTCATAGAATGCTCAGAACGGAGTTCCGGCACCTTTTTTGGATCGAACCTTGTAGGGTAGGCAAGGCGGGTGTATGACATGTGTGAGTTCCGGCACCTTTTTCTTTTACAAAAAAAGCACTGGAGATAACCATATGTTACCAGAAGTTTCTGGTACTGTGGCCTTTGGCTAATGATTGATTATTCATTGACTCTCTCAATGTACATCTCGTATAGTTTCTGCTGGGAAGTATTCTACATAGGGGAACATATATGTATGAATTTATTTTGGTTTCTTGAAAATGAATACTCAGCTTAGCTCCGGCTTTTTCCCCTTTGTTGTTTTCTTATCCTGAAAGTTTGATTTTCTTTTTTTTTTCTTTTTAAACTGTCTCATATTTATGTAAAAGGGAAAACAACTTAATTGTTTTTCCTTGCATGATCTCATTCTGAAATATTTTCATTTGGGAAAGATTAAAAATATCTCTGATTTTTATCTTTAAACCTGGTTTGCAAATTGTGAGAGCTGAGAATATTGTCTTCCAGTCAGAAGGTCCTAGCAGACACCTCACTCCAAGCCAATTGTCATTATTGAAAATACATCTGATTTAAGGTAAATTTGGATGTTACTAGTTGCCAAATCTTTGTCATATTGGCTCAGCAGAGCTAAATTTAAAGTTAACTTTTACAAATCTATTTAGAAAATGTATAGCCTGCTGGATATTGTTTTTCAGTTTTTAAATCTGGCACTGTGTTCTTGTTCTCTGATCCCTAGATGTTTATCATTGAGTGTTCTGTGTGGTCTTAATTTTAGCCATTTTCCCTGTCCCTGGAGAAGTTTCTTCTATGATTAGATTCATTTTCCAAAACAGGTGAATCACGAAAATATCCAAGATCCATCTATCAGGGACTTTACACATCTTTATACAAGATCTTTATGCTAGATGTATAATGTTTCGGTCAATAGTCTGGGAAGCTGTGGGATCAAGTACATTCAAAGTAAGACCCCATAATAATTTATTTAAAGAAGACAGTGTCCTTCATAAGGAATTCCCAATTAAAATACAAAGAAAGAATCTCGGGGTGGTTTAAGAAGCTGGGATAGTCATTATTTAGCTGCAGTAGAAGTCACAGTGCATCACTGGCAGATATCTTTGAAGCCATCAAAAAACCAGAAAGCTTGTAGTGTGTGTGTGTGAGAGAGAGAGAGAGACAGAGAGAGACAGAGACAGACAGACAGACAGACAGACAGACAGACAGAGATTTGTCTTGCAACTCTCAATTTTGTATTTTAGTTGTTTTTCTGTTTTTGGATCACTGTGGGGAAGATAGATATTAGTTGCTTTATTTCTTGACAAACAGTTATGGATTCTTAATACTTTGGCTGACATCTGTTATGCTACTTTTCAGTTTACTTTCAGGTAAGCTGGTACCCAGAGGACAAAAGCTCTGCTGTTTCTACAATATGTAATATGCTTCAGATCAACGAGCGCCAAGTTGTGGGTTGTGTTTTCACCATTCAAAACCCATAGTGTTCAACACCTGAGTTGAAAAGACAATCTACAATAAAGACAGCTCATCTGTTCAAATGTTACACTTCTTTCACAGCTGCACAAACAGGTTAAGAAATATTGCAGCTTGTTTTACGTGGACTGCCATACATCTAAAGTGTCATTAATAATACTGTGACACAACAACTTAGGATGAACATTTTGATTGCTTGGCTATCCTAATGTATTTTTTTAAAACAGAAAATGTGTTTTATTTGCTGGGAAGGTGTGTACAAGGCCAGAGCTTCCTCTTTCTGTGTGCAAAACAAAATGGAGAGATATTTTGGGGGCTACAATGTCAGAATTTATCAATTATTTGTTTACGGCCCTTACCTATTGTGTTTTGTATTCTTTGCTAAATAGCTGACCTAGACTATCCCAACTACTTCTTTCTTTGTCTTTTCTATTAGGTCCAAGTGTCTTTAATAAAAAACTTCATTCCTATTCTATAAGTATACGATTACTATCCTTTTGTTAAACCTGTCTTCAGTTGAGGCATATTGAGCTCTGCATCTGCCACATGAAAAAATAATCTTACAGTTAGAAAAACAGATCCTTTATCCCCGACATTGATCTTTCTAAAATATACAGCAAGGTGGAGCAGCCATCAGTCACATGAGCCTCTCCAGTCTGAAGTGGTACAAACCTAATATAAGATTGTTCTCTGAAAGAGAACTCAATCATAAGATGGTTTGTGTTCTTTGAAATGCCAAGAAAAATCTGAAAATATTAGGTAAGGGAGAGCCTTACTAGTCTCAGACTTATTTCAATAGAAATTCTGGACTGGAGGAATTATTTATGTCAATGATTCTGAACCTGTGGTCCACAGATCCTGGGAACCCATGATGTTGTCACAGGGGGTCCACAAAGACTTGAAGAACTGTTATGATTTAAATCTTGAGTTAAGTCTTGGGGGGGGGTCCATGGCCATGGTTTGGAGCCACAAAAGGTATTTAAAGAGGGTCTGTGGTGAAGAAAAGGTTGATAACCACTGATTTATGTGATTGAAGAAGTGCTAATAAGCCATGTAAGTTGCCCTAGGTTTTAATCTTAGGCACATTTATCTACACATAGAACTCATTGAATGCAGTGTAATTCTACCTGTGAATAAGCATGCATAGTAATAAATTACTAAAGATTATCTGTTCCTATAATTATATCTGATCTCTCCATCTCTGTGTATAGTTAGATGAGTTTTAAGGGCCCTGGCATAAAAATCTTTTGTAACTGCTTAAATGATGTTCTTCTGAATGAACTCAGTTAATTAGCAGATGGGGGCTAATGAAGGCATCCATTTCTACCCAAGAGAGTCATTTTTCAAGATACAAACTGTGTCTCAAAATTCAGCCATTTTGAAGGGGAGGGTGTCTCATTTCTGACATTTTCCTATTTATTTACTTCTTTCATTTACATAAAACATTTTCCCACACCAATCTACTTCAGTATATTTATCCAAAAAGCTTTGTATTTTATTTTTACAATGGCCCTGAAAAGTAGGATAGGCTGAGAAAGTAACAATGGGTTTGCGGAACTGAATCACAAAGGTAGTCAGATAGTGATGGAGTTCACACACATTCCATCCCTTTTGATCCCTTTTAATCCAAATCATGTTTCCCTTTGATTGATCATGCATGTGGACACTTCATTCTTCAGGGAAAAGGGAGGAGAGTGAGCTATGAAATAATCCCTCACTTATTTTTCCTATTGCTTTTTTTGAATGGTTTGAGTGGGCTGCAGTTGATTTGGTCTGCAAAACAATGGGAAAGTAATATCCAGCGTTTCTGGCATTTTACAGCAGGAAACTGTGCTTTGTAGTTGACAAATACTGTACAGTTGGTATATATAGCATACACATACATATAATAGGCCTGTCCTGCAGTTATGCTAAGCATGTTTTTTAAACCATAGTTTATTAAACAAGCCCTAGCCTTATTTACACGTAAGACCAAGCTATAATTATGGTTTACAAATCAGTGTCTGGGATCATATGAAATACTCCTTCAAAATCAAATAGACCACACCATGGTTTTCAACCTAGTCACTGTAACCCTAACATATTAGTGCCAATAGGAGGGGTAATGTTTGAAGCTCCTGGATGCAACACAGACACCGGTAAACGTGTGCTTCTTTAAAAAGCTCCTAACTCTTCTTATGGATTCTTTAAGAGTCAGCCACTGCAACTTTTGCAAAGGTTAAATTAAGCTTTCCTGCTCTTATAAGAGTTCTTTGGGCAATTTAGATAGGCTATCTATAGAGCTCATTTTAAATTAATTTACTTTTAATAGAGGTATAAAGGAGTTGCCAAATAACTTCTTGCTAATTGGCCAGTACTGATTATTATCACGGTCTTATATGAAAGTACATTTTGTTACAATCACACTATCTTTATGGTCTGTTTGGAAAGGAAATCTTAAAACAATTATCAAGTGGCTTTATACAGGGGGGAAAAAACTGTCTACCAGAATGCTTTCTTATAGTCCAGATTGTTTTTTGAAAATAAAGCAAGGTGAAAGCATGAAATGTGATTTTTCTCATGGGGAAAGGCAAACATACAGAGCCATTTTTCTTCCTAATTCCTCAGATTAAATCTGTTATTTCTACTCTTCCGTTAAAGGGATTTTTTTAAAAAAAAATAAAATAAAATCTGTGACTGGTCATTTTGAAGAAAGCAAAAATATACACAAGACGGCAGACCTAATTAATAAAATGGGTGTAAATCTCAACAGAACAACACCATTTTCCTCATAAATCAGCCTGAAAAAACAGGGATATTTCTCCATCATGACTAAACTAGAAAAGCACCGTGTGATGTTCTTTAGAGCAGTGAATGTCAAAAAAGCCGGGCAAATCCGATACAGTATGACTATTGGCTTCTTAGTACCCAGGGTGTGTCTCTTGGCAGTAGCAATACCTGCCATTCTACCAGTATTTTGTGATTGAGAGGTTGAAGAGATGTTCAACCACAGTAATGAGTGTAGATGTTTAGGATAATGTTATTAAAACATTATCAGCTATAATTGCAGATTTATTCTCTGAGTGCTGTTTCTTATACAGCCAAAAGAGAAATCACCCATACAGAAGAGAGAATATTATATATTTGGAGAAATCCCAGCTTTGTAAGTTGGGGGGGGAACGTTAGGGCAGAAAATCTACAAAAGGAGGAGAAACAAAATTGTTCAATGCTAGCTGAGAATGTTCAGCAGTCACAGAACGAGCAATCACACCTGAGTCAGGGAGAGATGGAAATCAAATGTTTTTGAAGATAACTAAGTTAGTTGACTGGTATGGAGATATTCAGAGTGAGAGAAATTAAACCAATTTTGAGAGTGTCAGCTTTGAGTTCAAGTTATCACTAAAGATTCTTTTCCTTATTTTTTTCTCCTTACATTTCTTCTAACAGGAAGAAAACAGATGTGTTTTTCAGACAGTATTTTGGCAATCCTTAATGAGCGCCAGTAACCATGTCTTTGAAATGTAGGACATGACCCTGAGGTTTTTTTTTTTTTTTGCAGTGCCATTCCTGGAACAAAAGTTCCTGCTCCCCCTTGGAGCAGTGTATTTTGAGTGGATCATTCTCTTCCAGATTTTGAGGGTGGGGGGAAGCCACGGAGTTAACTAGTGGAAGCCAAGTCAGTGCTTGAAGCAGAGACCTTTTCTTTTATTAAATAAAAACTTGGTTACCTTAAAGTTAGTGTCCCTTTTGCTTTATTTATAAAACAACAGGCATATGTCGTAAATAGCTGTGGGTTCCTCTAATCATTTTGCTTCTGCAATAAGAAATGTTGCATTTCAATAGAAGATTTTAAAAACAGGGATAGTAACGGTGCTACTGTTCCACTTTGGGGTCCTTCCTACAACCCGCTTTGATGCCTTAAATCTGGAAAGGAGAATTAACTATTGGCTGTAACTCATTCTAGATTTGAATAAAATGGCTAAACTGCCTAAGCTTTAAAGGTGCCATAGTTTCATATTGTGATCAAAGCTTTTTACTTTTAATACAGTTTCAACCAGAATTTAAATTTGTACCACCTGCTGTTATGCTAGTCAATGCTGTTAAAGAGTCTGCTTCAGTGGTGGGATTCAGCCAGTTTGCACCACTTCAGCAGAACCGGTAGCTAATATTTTGTTGCCCAGGCTCAGAATGGACTTCCGGAAGCGGCATCCACACAGAGAACCGGTTGTTCACATATTTGAATCCCACCACTGGTCTACTTCCAGTATATGTATCATGCAATGATGTCTTTCTTTCTTAGGCTGTTTAAAACTCTGCAAGAGGTTAATCATTACTGAAAAGAAAAAGAAAAAGAAAAAAGCAATCGATCTCCTCTCCTTCCAAAAATAATATCTCCTGCATGCTGTGAGGCTCAAAAAGCAATCAAACAAAGGCCTACACAATCAGTTGTATAGACTGACAGAAATGTAGGGAATAGGCTTCTCTGTGGTCAGTTAATTCTTTTATGCTTGTATTGTAACGAAAATGAAATCAAAGATGTGCCAGCTGTGACTTCTAGTTTTAATACAACAGTGCATACAACATTGTGTACATTTTTCTGTGTTCTTTCAGTAGAGTTCCCTTGCTGCAATATTTCTAAGTTCACAGTTCTCAGGATGTGAAAAAGACCCTCCTTGGTAAATCATGGATTGTATATTAAAATGCAGGTTGTCCTTGACCACCCAAACCTTTTGTTGCTAAGTGAAACAATTGTTAAGTGAGTTTGGCCTCATTTTACAAGCTTTCTTGCCGCAGTTGTGAATCATTGCAATTGTTAAGTTAGTAATAGGGTTGTTAAGTAAATCTGGCTTCCCCATTGATTTTGCTTTTCAGAGGCCACATGACCCCGGGACCCTGCAACTGTCATAAATATGAGTCAGTTGCCAAGGGTCTTAATTTTGATCATGTGACCATGGGGCCTGCTGCAATGGTGGTGTGAAAAATGGTCGTTAAGTGCTTTTTTCAATGACATTGTAACTTGCAATGGTCAATAAACAAACTGTTGTAAGTCGAGGACTACCTGCAGCTCTTCAATGTTTCCTCTGTATGGCAGTATTTTTTTATTCTCAGGGCTGTTTTTAAATTATCCTGGGCATTTCTATTGATCTACAAACTGACCAACAGAACTGAATTGTAGAAAATCATAGGTTCAGAATATGATCTTTAAAGTGAAGATTTTTCCACTTTTATTTTCCAAGTTTGCAGCAAGTTTGAAATGTTTCTTTCAATTTTCTGGAGCAGTGAGTAGCATTAGTTGATGGTGCTGACATGGTAAGAAAAAGTTGGTTGTTGGTGATGAATTTGAACCAGAAGGTCATTGTTTACGGACAAGTAGACAACTGACATATCGCAACAGAGATCATTATTCATCCCTACAAATGCCTAGTAATTAGAGACCCTGCAGTTAACCTGTGATAAGAGAGGTGTTTAATAAAAATAAATATTATTCTTTACAGAGTTCATGACATTTTCATAGCTCAGCACTATAAAGAAGATGACAGCTGCCTGATAGCCTCGCTGCTATGAGCGGCCAGCAGTGCGATTAAGCCCATTTTAGAACTTGACTCTTGTACCCCGTTGTTATCAGGTCTAAGCTCTCAGGATGAAGGTTAGCCAGATACCATTCCAAAATATTTCATCAGCTCAGTAGATCCTTGAAGCAATGTGAGGGGGAAAGGAAGGAACTTGTTTAGAAGTTGATTGCACATTTCCTGCCCTTGTATCCTGAAGTACTTTTACCATTCCCCTACTGATAAAACTTACATGTACTCACTTCCACGGAGCTTTAAAAGTCTTTTTTGGCTGGTCTCATGCTTTATGCTGGACAAGCTAAGAATTTTCCCAAGGAAAATGGTCCTTTTCTTCTAACAGACAATATACTTTTAACTGGTGAAATACCGAAAAGAAAATTAAAACAAACACAAAAGGAAAAACAAAACACAGTAGATGCCAATTAGGGCTTGATAATATCCCAGGACTCTTAGAACTGCTGCAAGAAGAATGAAGTTGGTTTAGCACAGGATTTTTTTTATGGCAACATAATCAGGGATAAGCCAGTTATTCAATTGTACTATGCATGTGTCTCAGTGGGTTAGGATGCTGAGCTTGACGATCAGAAGATCGGCAGTTTGGTGGGTCGAATCCCGAGTGCCGCGTAACAGAGTGAGCGCCTGTTACTCGTCCCAGCTTCTGCCAACCTAGCAGTTCGAAAGCACGTAAAAATGCAAGTAGAAAAATAGGGAACACTACGGTGGGAAGGTAACAGTGTTCCGTGCGCCTTTGGCGTCTAGTCATGCCGGCCACATGACGACGGAGACATCCTCGGACAAGCGCTGGCTCTTCGGCTTTGAAATGGAGATGAGTCAGAAACGACTAGCACGCATGTGTGGGGGAACCTTGCATGTGTAGTCACAAGAAATAATGCGTCTCAGATCTCTGCCATTAACAAATTGAATTGACAGTTTAGATAAATGTTTTAGTATTAAATTTTAACAAATAACTTACAGATGCACACACACTTACATACATGTACTTACATATATACAGACACCCCCACCAAAGTAGTATTTTCATCACTAACACATCTTGTCTCTTTGTGTTTTTATTTTATTTATTTATTACATATTTATTGTGCTTATCTCCCCTACAAGGAAACTCAGTGAGTGCCCGTGGTATGTATAATCAAACTAATGCTGGTTATACTGTCCTGAGGTAAGAAATTCATTTTTCCATCAGTAAACTATTCAAGGGAAGATAATGCAATTTGGGGAAAATAGACTTACTTTGATGAAACCCTTCTGAATATTCCATAAAATAACATTGTTAAAAGTGACTATTAATTGCATGGAGGTAGAACAGTTTGCCTCAGCTACAAATTTAGAAGGCCATTTAATTATTTTCTCAGTTACACATACAGTAACTGCCAATTACTTACCATTCCAATAAGGATAGTGGTTAACACTTAAGTACAATTTTGAGTCTGTAATCTTTGAACATTTTTTATAGGAAAGGCCTTTCTTTAAGAGACTGTAGTGGAATTTACATCAAAAAAGCAGCTCTAGCAGCCAGCCAAATTATTCATGTAAAAAAAAAAAGCCAAGTGTAAACTCAGCAATCAGTAAATCAAATTAAGGGGTACTCTTAAATAAACTGACTTAGGAAGTGAATTTTACTGACTTCAGTCCTGTGTATTTGTTATTAAACAAGTTTAGTGCTAAATTGTCAGATTACATGTGTCTAACCATTCCTGTTAGTCCACATGGACTGTGCTTAGAATTAAAAACGTGGCAAAGCAAAACTATTTGAGTTCAACTAACATCTGGGAAAACAATTTCAACAAGTCCAAACTACGCTGTTTTTGTGTATCTTCAAAAACTGACCATTTTCAAGTGACACAACCATAAAGATTGATTCCTCTCCCCAGACCAGCATGAACTAGAAACAGCCATCTGCTGCTTGTTTTAAACCTGCTATGTCATTTACAGGATATTTATAAGTGCAACTAAACCAAGGGTCTCCATGACACGTGGGTGTAAGTTCATAACAGCCCTGCTGAATCAGTCCAGCCAAAAGACTATATAGCCTAGTATTTTGTGCCAAATAATAACCGATAAGGTATGTTCGGAAACCTTCGAAAGAGCATTCCCTTCTTCCACTTTGGCTCTCGAGAGCTAGCATTTAAGATATGCTGCTTCGGGAGGCAGGTGCTATTTAAATTTGCAGAAGTATCCTACGGAAAACACAGTCTACATAAAATAAAGTTACAAATATCATTGCACAAGTGGATGCATTTCTCCTCTAGTTCAGGGGTCCCCAACCCCAGGGGTACGGCCCGTTCTGAGTAGGGCTGCACAAACAGTGGATGAGTGCACTGACATGCGAAGCTCTCTTTGTGTAAATGATAGGCACGCGGACACGTGTGCTGCTCACAAGGACGGGGCTGCACACACTAGCACAAGGGCCCACTGTTTGCACAAGTGAAGCTTGTGAGCGCCTTCTGCTTGTGCGGCCTGGAACCATCCCCTCCCCCCCCCCACCGCCGCTGGTCTGCAAAGCCGGAAAGGTTTGGGACCGCTGCTCTGGATGGTTTTTCAAATGCAATTGCAGAATATTTTTTTCTTGCTATAGAATTGTCATGTCTGATCGATACACTTGATTTCTGCGACTAAGGCACCCAGAATTTTTCCTTCATTTTTGGACCTTTGTTGCAGGCTTTCCAAAAATGGTTCTAGAAGATTGTGTTTCAAAAAGCCAAGGTATCTCAAGGCACATGGGAAATACTGTCTAGTGGTTCCTTACCTTAGAAACTTTTGAGGGAGACGTTTTGTCCTTTTTTGGTGGGGGGGGGGAATAAATTCTGCTGCTGTTGTTGTTTTCTTCATTTCTTTCCAACTGCTTTCCAAGAATCCAACTTCATAATTCTCTTTCTTTCTTCATGGCTTCCAGTTGCTGTTTTCGTATTTAACTCCACTGTGGTACCCTAGAGGGGGCTGCAGTGTTTGCTGTTGTTGGCTTTCGTCTTTCTGTACTTGGCTAGCTTTTTCCTGATGGGAATTGTTGCTCTCTCTTTACACATGCACTTACATGCATTCTATGTATACACATATATAACACCAAACCTTCGTGTCCCATGAGCAGAGCCATACCTTGTTGAACGTTGTAAGGAAAATGAAGCCTTCCTTCCTTTATTGCTTCCTGGCTATACAGGACTTCATTTGTCTGCCTGTAAGAATTATGGCAAAATGGAGGTATTTAATTATCAAGTGCTCCAACTTTTGAGAAAGGAGAGGGATGACTTGGTGTATTTGAAACTCCAGGACTGGAGTTCCTAAATTTTTTTTCCCCATCAAGCCTCCCTTTAGTGTAATGTTAATCTACACCCCTCTAAAAATTCAAACACAGAGAATCAAAGAGTATTGAAAACAATACACTGAAACTTTGGGAAAGGTGGATTTATTTTAACAGTGTAACTTAAAGGGTCTTCTCACCTCCTCTGGACTCTGTCTGCACCTCCTCAAGGGAGCTATGCTTCACATTTTGGGGAACCCTGCTCAGGTTGATAGGAAGGGTTGTAACTTAGAAAATAGGGCTAACATATGTGGGCTGCAAAACCCTAGACCAGGGGTAGGCAACCTCGGCTCTTTTATGACTCATGGACTTCAACTCCTAGAATTCCTGAGTCAGCTATGCTGACTCAGGAATTCTGGGAGTTGAAGTCCATGAGTCATAAAAGAGCCGAGGTTGCCTACCCCTGCCCTAGACAATCACTGGATGGCAATAAAGTTGAGAGTTCCTTTTGTCTATTTGCTGCCCCCTATTAGCTATTTGGAATTTATTTATTTATATATTTTATTTATGTTTAGTATGTATTTATATCTTACCGTTATTATTTTTATAAATAACTCAAGGTAGTGATCATGCCTAATACTCCAACAACAACCTTGTGAGGTGGGTTGAGCTGAGAGAGAGTAACAAACTCAAAGTCACCCAGCCAGCTTTCATGCCTAAGGAGGGACTAGAACTCATGGTCTTCCAGTTTCTAGCTGGGGCCTTAACCACTAGACTAGAGCAAATTGACTCTCATATCATATGTCCTCTCCCAAAATGGTTTTCAAACGCATGCAGTGTCATAGCAGTTTGAATCTTGCAAGGTGGGGGATGCTATTCCAAATGGTTGCTTTGATTCCATCGTGACACTGCGTAATGGATGAGCCAGGAAGCAGGCCTGTTCTGATCTTATGGAGCAAGAAATGACGGGAGAGAGGGGGTCTCTTCATATAGCTGTGTGGGAGGTGACCAAGGAGTTATGACTGAGATGGGATTTCAAGTCCAGGAAATATTTCAGATGAATCTTCCTAGTCACAACACCTACCCACTTTTTGAGGAAAACTGTGAGTCCAGATGGATCCCTAATTCCAATCAGTTCTTTATGAGGAAAAATCAAGATGGAGAATCTCTAGCATCAGAAGAAGCATGCATCCATAGCCACTTGGTCATGTCAGAGATTTTTTTTAACCATATATTTTTATTAATACATTTTTCAAACATATCTGCATAAAATAATGTAAAATAAAAAATGAAACCAAACACAAAAACAAAAGGATACACACACACACACACACATATTGTCATTGACATCTTGAACTTGAGCCTGTTCCTTTCCACTGAAAACCAAATAACCTCTAGGCATTGAGACAAGATCTCAACACAAATCACTTGGTTAACCAGATGTTGAGATACACAGCTAGATACCAACATATTGATGATACTTTTCACCATATATTGATAGATAGCTTCATTAAGTGGCTTTATGGACATATAAAACAGGAACTTAAACAAGACTTAAGTCACCCCACAAACCTCAGGTTGTGCCTTTGCCCACCTGTCAACCCTGATTGGAACTGGCTGCAGAGAAAGAGAACCACAGATCGAAAGCCTTATTTGGAAGAATATATTCTTTTGTTATATTTTAATGCCTTTTAAAAGACCCAATCAAACAAAATGAACCAGATTTTTGCAATCTGGCTTCTTCCATCGACTGCAAACTACAATTCTCATTACCATGAGACCGGATGGTCCATGATGATGGATGTTGCCCTGGAAAAAATTGAAAGGGAGCCAGGTTAAGGAAATCTAGGCTGAAAGGGCCTATTGTCTGACTTACTATAATTTCATACAATTATGTGTGATCTTAATAAATTCTGAACTTGGAAAAAAAACCTGTTAAAATTTCTGTAACAGAAACAAGAATAACAAGTACCAAATTACATATGAAAATAAGTGCTGTTAATATCATCAAGGTTGTAAAATATGTAAACAAGATAGATAAAACAATCAGACATAAAAAAAAATCTTTCCTAGTTGTTTGCCAGCTTGGTTGGTTTGCCAACATTAAGTTAAGCCTATTGTCTAGGAAATACTATAATGTAAATTACTGCTTCATTTACCAACTGAAAGGCAAAAGTTTTATTTTTATTCTTCTAGCTAAATTGGGCCTTAGGAGGATTCCATTGCAGTACTGCTAAAGATTGGCCTGTTGTTGAATGCTACTCTAGAAATGGTAGATACAGTTTCAAAGTACAGGATGCTTTGCAGTGATTCAGCAGGCATTTTGAATACCTGTCTTAGCTCAGGTGTTTCAAAGACTACTTTGTATGTTACATTCAGTAACAATGAGAGGTAGGGGGATCGTTTTCATTTCTAAATACCTGTATTAAAAGAAAAACAAGATTCAAGAAAAAAGATGTGGGAGATCATTTCTATTCGAAGCCTAATTGGAATCCAGACTAACATGTAATTCATTTCTTTGGCAATATACTGCATTCTGCTTTGAATTTTGTAAATGTTTACGTTTACAGTTAAAATCAGCATCTGTAAAAATTTGCCTGTGCAGTATAACAACCTGTGAAAACTGGGGAAGATGCTGTAATTCTTCACTGTAGAGCAGGAGTGTCAAACTCAATTTCATTGAGGGCCGCATCAGCATTGCGGTTGCCCTCAAGGGGCCGGGTGGGTATGGCCAGGGTGGGCATGGCCTACTGGGTGGGCGTGGCTAAAGTGTGTATGGCCTACTGGGTGGGCATGGCCAGTTCTACATCGTTCGCATCAAGGGTGCCTATGGGGGCCTGGGCAGGAGTGGGACAGATCTGAGGGTCTCTGGCAGGAGGAGGGTCTCTGGGCCAGGGCCAAGGCAGTGGGGGCCGTTCCCTCACTGTTTCCAGGATGGCTTCGCGGGCCACATGAAATATCACTTCGCGGGCCGGATCCGGCCCCCGGGCCTTGTGTTTGACATGTCTGCTGTAGAGGTTTAATGCAATTTATTGAAAGTAGTTTTACTTAGGCATACTCAGCATTCATAATACATCAAATCCCACAGATGCAGTTTTCTCTATAAGTTTAAAATGAACCTATTTCCCTAGTGATACTGATAAAAAGTCTTAGGTTAATCCTCTAATCAATTAAATTTAAAGGTTTTCATCAAAGTATACAATCACAACCATCCCGTTGGATCTTTGTGAAGTTTGTACAGAGTATCAACTTTTTTCCATTCAGCTATATTCTCTTCATAAATAAAATCTAATGCCAATTAAACTTTACCTCCACCTTTAGTGAATCAATTATTGCAAAGGAGTGGGGGAATCAGCTGACATACTGCTTCATGTGTCTATTTCTAAATCCCTATGTAGATGAAATCAAGAAACGAATGCCATTAAAAGACTAAAACTACCTTAAAGGTAAAGGTTCCCCCGCACATGCGTGCTAGTCGTTTCCAACTCTAGGGGGGCGGTGCTCATCTCCGTTTCAAAGCCGAAGAGCCAGCGCTTGTCCGAGGACGTCTCCGTGGTCATGTGGCCGGTATGACTAGATGCCAAAGGCACATGGAACGCTGTTACCTTCCCACCGTAGTGGTCACTATTTTTCTACTTGCATTTTTATGTGCTTTCGAACTGCTACATTGGCAGAAGCTGGGACGAGTAACAAGTGCTCACTCTGTTATGTGGCACTCGGATTTGACCCGGCAAACTGCCAACCATCTGATCAACAAGCTCAGCATCCTAACCCACTGAGCCACCGCGTCCCTCATAAAACTACCTTAATTAATATCAAATATAGTAACAGAATCTTGCAGGTCTGACTGTTTTTTACTCCCCACTCCCCACCTTATCATTATGTGAACTAGGGAGTTCTGCCTGAGCTGCTTACCCATAATTCTTGTTTTAGACCTAAGCCATCTTTTTCCCCTTGTCACTTTGGTAACAGACCTGGCCTATGTCTATCAAGATCATCTTCCTTACACTCTCCACAAGTACCCAAAAAAAATCCTGAAGGGTAACAGGCCAGGGCATCCATAGAGTTTAGAATGAAATAAATAAATCTTGCCATCTCAGTATCCTTCAGCTAGAACTTGTGACATCACCCTGAACTCCTCATTGAACAACAACAACAAAAACACACTAAGTGTTGTGTAGCACGTTCTTTGCAGGCATTGAACAAGACGGAAGGTTCAAAACAGCAACATGCTTTATTGAACTCAACAGAACAGAACTGAAACAGTGGCTGCTGCGCAGCTATTTATACGGTTGGCCACTAGGCAGCGACCAATAGATTTGAAGGAAGCCATTCCCGCCCCAAAGCTACCAATGATAGCCCTGGAGACAACAAGTCTGGCTTAGTCAGTAACCGTTACACATACAGACCAATGAGCAACCGTTAATGCAGCAATTAAACAGATACGTGAATCAGTACAAGCAAAAACCCCAATACATTATACTAAGGTTGTTTTCCTCTTATAGTCTACTGAGGCCAGCTAAAGGCCAAGGTGTTTTCAGTGGCAAGAAAAAGACTGACCAAGTCTGATGTCCACCCCTGTCAGCAGATGCCAGCAGGAAGCAGACTCCAATCAGCCACCAGAAGAGCCAAGCAGCTTGCTGCAGCCCCAGCCATAAATCAACCTCAATTTGGAGGAATTCCAAGGAGTGATGGAGTTTGCGCAGGGATCCAGGTAGAAGCGTCTACCAGACCCACAACCCTCACTTTACTGAGCCAAAAGGGGAACTGCCTTGCGTTGAATTGCAATCCTCCTCGCCCCACAACAGTCTCCACGTTGGCCTCTGCGCTGGTTCCTGCTGTTCTTTGGAGTCCTCTTCCAAGCCAAGAGCTAAGAGGGAACAAATAATTAAATCTAGACACTCAGGCAATTAATAAAGAGAGGAAACGTGCAGCCCAAAATTCATTTTCTGTTCCCCAAGTACACATTTTTTTCAGATATTCCTTCTTGAAATATATTATAGTACATCCGAGAAACAAGATTGGGCCTAAGGGTCCAATCCTTCCCCACTAACCTGGTGTGGGTCAGGTGATGTCACTGGGACGCAGCCAAAACTTGAGCTCATAGCCAGTTATACCTTCTTGATCCAGAGAGGAACTGCTTCAAAGCAAGTGTTCAAATAGCATTTCCTCAGGAAAAGGTAATTGCATTAGCTTGGGCCTCTGCTTATGGGAAGAGGAAAGGCCTTACTTGAAGTCTTTATTCCTGTGCTAATAGCTTTTTCACAATGATGACTATTGAATGGGGGAGGATCCAATATCTTCCATCCTTTCACTGAAGAGCAAGCACTTCTTTATCAACTTGGCTCCTTGGATGATTTGGTAAATTGGCTTTTTAAAATCAAACTCTTCTTCAATGAACTTAAGGATTGGTCTTCTGGTTTCTCTCACATTTAGCTGAATTAGTGCACAGTTTTCTTTCTGTTGTCAAGATTCTCAGCAAATATTCCAAAGAAAGGTCTTCTTGCGTGTCTGAACATCCAGACATGTGCGATAACCCTCGGTTCCTTGTGTCACTTGATGCTAGACCAGGGGTAGGCAACCTCGGCTCTTTTATGACTCATGGACTTCAACTCCCAGAATTCCTGAGCCAGCTATGCTGGCTCAAGAATTCTGGGAGTTGAAGTCCATGAGTCATAAAAGAGCTGAGGTTGCCTACCCCTGTGCTAGACAATAAAAAAAAAAAACAAGATTGAAGTCATGGATCTCTTTACTCAACTCACATTTATAAAAGTTAGAACGTGATGTATTCATTTCCAAGATGGGCAAAACTGAAGGCACTCTTTGATATCTGTTGCCATATGGATATTGCCAAACCTTTTTTCACTATAATTTAATTCTTAATTTTCTGCAAAGTTAATGAAGAGCAATTTCCCATGGGAGAAACTCAATCTTGTAATGTAGTGACTGTTAGATTGTTAGGATGTTAGAATTTCTAAACTGGGATCCAAGATACAGCATGGAAAAGATGTTGAGGTCATTTGGGTAGCAGAGAGCAGAGAGCAGCACTCCATGTTACACGACAAATGTTCCTATTCAACTTCTAATGGAGAGATTAACAATGAAATACAGCAATAATTTGTTCTTTTTCTCGTTTTATGTGATGATACGGTGGGTTTTCCTGCCTACCCAGATCTAAAGCAGAATTTTATCTGATTTGTTTAATAATTTCCTGAATTTCCACCATATTGAAACTGTTTAATCCATCATATATGAAAAATACTGATTTTTGCAGACCAAACATCAGCACTGGAAAAAAATAATATGGAACTTGATAGCCTCTAAGCTATTATCAATAACAATATGAACTCTTCCCAAACTTTTTGCTACAGCATAACAGCGAATTCATATTCAAAGTTGTAAACAGGTAAGAGTTCATTTTTTGCAATATGCGCAAACAAAAACCACATGTTTCAATGATTTTACCAAATAACTTTTCCATATACATGTTTTAGTTATTTGAATCCAGGAAGTGCTCAAAAAGCTTACCCATTTACGTTGATGGCACAGTTTCCTGTATTTTATTTCTTTTCTTCTGTGCCTATGCTTATTTATAAATGCATTTAGTAGTTTAAAATGTTTTTATTACTTTGGCCAGCATTAAACTTTCCAACCACTTTTCAGCATTTAAGCATTCAAGCATTTAGCTTTAATCAAGGAGAGAAACAACCTGGAACTAAAAAGAAATTTCCTAACAGTGAGAACAATTAACCAGTGGAACAGCTCGCCTTCAGAAGTTGTGGGTGCTTCGTCACTGGAGGCTTTTAAGATGGACAGCCACTTGTCTGGAATGGTATAGGGCAGGGGTAGGCAACCTCGGCTCTTTTATGACTCGTGGACTTCCAGAATTCCTGAGCCACCTAGCTCAGGAATTCTGGGAGTTGAAGTCCACGAGTCATAAAAGAGCCGAGGTTGTCTACCCCTGGTATAGGGTCTCCTGCTTGAGCAGGCGGTTGGACTAGAAGACCTCCAAGGTCCTTTGCAGTTTTATTCTGATTGATTGAAGTTGTTGGATAGGTCTGGCTGTCCTAGGTTCAGGACCCTTGCTCAGCCACGAGGAAGTACGTGACCTCGTCTCAGAATGATCGTGGAGAGAAAGCGGGGAGCATCTTGTGTTGCTTTTTTGAAAGAAGGTCTGATCATAAAGATAACAATTTAGCAGAATTGACCAAATGCATGATAGATGTGAAAAGGGGAAGGTTTTAGGGCGGGAATTATTAGGAAAGGGGCTGAAACTGACCCAATGCCTTAAGGCTGTAGTGATGTGGCCAGATGGTTACCTTGTATATTTTTCAGCTTAACCCATCAAGTAATCGAAAGGAGGCCTAAGAAGATTAGGAACTGGACAAAAAGCTGAAAAGCTAGAGTTTACTTTTAAAACTATGACAAATGAACTCTACACAAATTTGTAAAATGGATCTCTTTTGAATTAGCCAAGTACCTACTGTTTATTCTGAGGGGGGAAAAGAGTGTAGCCATGAATTTAAAAAAATCTGCAACAAAAATACATTCCATGAAAACAATTAAAACTTTACTTTTCTGCCACATACAAATAGGACCTATACTGTTCAGATTTGGGGAGAGATTTCCTCATAGGAGGAACAAGTTGCGTATTAATTCCTGGCTCCCTGAAATTTAAGTTAATTATTTCTTTATTAACACATACACAACAGATGCACAGAGAGGGGGGGGAGAGAGAGAGGTCGTGGGTCAAACTATAAAAATGCACATCCAAAACATAAAGAACGGTTGAAGAGTTTTTGGATTACTGTACATATTACTTTTGCTGCTGTTTTCTCACTATGTGTATATATCTGGTGTGAACAGAATCCATACCTAATACTGGCCGAATTTGCTAGATTTGTAGCTTGTCTTTGTTTGTGAAAGATGATGGTCTTTGCCACATATGATGAGTTTGATGAATCAGAGGCCAAACCTCCATACCTAGAGCATATGATTAGGGGGATGTTTTTAAAAATACTCAACTGAAGTCAGACTGATGTATGATCATAGTATTTTATTCCCAGGAAAGGATGAGGTCAGGGAGAAGGTTTATATTGTTATGGGCTCCAGTCACTTTCTACTAATTGCAAAAAAAAAAAGGAATCAGGTAATTTTTTCTATAATCGTTACATTTGTTCATATTTTGTTCCAGCTTATTTCAGCACCTATTTATTTATTTACATTTTGTTTACGTTTTCATAAGCACTGAAAATAGAAATGGATAATTTATCAGTTTTGTTTATTCTCCTTTTCTCAACTCTATGTTTCTCCCAATAAAAATATTTTCATACTCGTTGTAGCAGACTTCAGCCTATACATTATTTACCTACTAATCCTTTCAACCCTACAATCAATAAAATATCTGCCTCCCTAATCTACTGCTTATTTAAACACATTCGTGCATATCAAAATATTACTTTTCTACTTATAAGTATAGGCTGTGAGTATTTCTTATTAACATATTGACAATTCGTGAGTTAACATAACTGGTAAAACCATACAGATAATATGCTAAATGCAAAAACATTCTATACCCAGAAGAAAACAGGTGACCTTCAAAATATAAACTGCAAAAGATTCTCTCCAAGGAGATTAGCTGCAAAATTTATATTATAGTTTTCCCCACTTGTAAAGTATATCAGTACTAGCAGTTTTCTACTGTTTGAATGCATGGTTTTTCAATCAAGGTGGTTAGATCCGTGCATTTTGGGAATAATACTTTATATAGTTCTGTGATTCTCTGCTTTTATTATTTTTATTATTGTTACTTTTAATAATAATACATAATAATAAAAATAATTACTTTTATTATTATTATTCTCTGTTTTAAGAACAAAGAATGTTCTTCCTGCATCAATTCAGAAAGCTCAGATTGCCCAAAGATCTGCTGATACAGTTCTAGAGAACAATTATTGAGTGTGTCATTTGTACCTCACTAACAGTCTGGTTTGACACAGCAACCAAACAGGACAGATACAAACTTCAGTGGATAGTTAGGAATGCAGACAAAACAGTTGCAACCAGCCTGCCTTCCACTGAGGATTTGGATATTCCATGAACCAAAAAGAGGGATGAGAAAATATCTACGGACTCCTCACAACCTGGACATAATCTGCTTCAACTTCTCCCCTCAGGATGCCACTATAGGGCATTGCATGTCAATACAACTAGACACAAAGATAGTTTGGATAGAGGCTCAGCTTATAATCAATATAAGTTGCTTAAATTCCAACATCTGCAAGCAGGAAAGGAAAGGAAACAGATGCAAGAGCATATTTGCTCAGTTATTGCTTCCAGTGTGAATCATGGCTAATTGAAGACATCTCTGCAAATGAGTGGAGATGTCAGCTACAGTGAAGAACAAAAGGCTGGCAACTAGATCGGTCCTCCAAATCTCTCCAGGTGGAAAAAACAGAACAGGAGATCACTCACAAGTGTTTTCAATGGCAGCTCCTCATGAAGAGACCATAAAACAGCATAAAATATGCCTCGGCAGCATCGGAGCCATTAATAAGGACACTAAGCCAATCAAACTGACTTTCTCATCACATTTGGAAATGTTCCTTTTAGCCACTTTATGGATAATAGAGATTTTCAAAGCAGCAAGCTTAATTTGACATCTGATGGGTTTTACCTTCTTTGGATTAAAAAAAAATTAAACAGAGACTTGAGAATTTAAAATAATATACAATTGGCTAAATGCAGGGCTTTTTGTCATAGAATGTCCAGAACGGTGTTCCGGCACCTTTTTTGGATGGAACCTTGTAGGGTAGGCAAGGCAGGTTGTATGACATGTGTGAGTTCCGGCACCTTTTTCTTTTACAAAAAAAGCACTGGCTAAATGCAAAGAAGAAAGAAAAGGATTTGGATTTAAGAAAGTTTTAAATGCCTTGGGAGACCGGAAGGATTTGGAATACTGGTTATTTTTGCTGTAAGATTTGAAAAGCAAGTATGTAATTAAATAATATACGTATACTCAGAAACAACTAAAACGGAACTCAAGCCATATTAGGAACGGAGGCTTGATGAAGTTAACAAATGGACACTAGAGGGAACTGAAGGACCAGGCAGAAAGAGTTAAAATAGCTAAGGCAAGCTATACCTTTTAATTTTCTTAAAGAGTTTTTTTTTTTAAAAAAACTGGATTGACATATTAATAACTAATATCTCAGATCGGATACAAATTTCAATGGATAAATGTTTTAGAAGATGATGAGAAAAACGCAAAAAAACTTTTACCTGACGCAAACATTATAGTGTGTGAAAGCATGGATGACCGCAACCAAAAACATCAAAAGGCAAATCTAGAAATGGATCTATACATGGAACTGCTGCAACCCAAAATTCTGGATGACGCTGGGAAGAAAAGGATGTGGACATGCCACAAGACGTGACAAGAAATCCTGGACAATGCCTCTTTATGGGACTCTTTCATCAGGGATAAATTATTTGTTTGATACTGCCAAATCAGGACTGAAAAGACACAGTTTTCAATTCTATATAGATTTTATTTATTTAATTAATTTGAAATATTTATATAGCCACCCATCTTCTAACCAGCTCTGGATGGCACCCAATCAGAAGTTAAAATAACATAAAAGAAATCATATGGAAACTACACAACTAAATAGATTAAAACATTATATTCAACAAAGACCTGGTGCCAAATCAGCCTATGGAGAAAAGGGTTTGGTTTTTTTTTGTAAATTTAAAAGAAGGTGAAAAATTACTATATTAGCCTATGCCACTTCTTTATTATTGTTTTTGTTGCAATAATTTGTTTTGTTTTTCCCCTTTTTTCTCACTTTCCTTTTTTCTGCACCTTCTGAACTTTCCTTATACTTTTCTTTTTTCTTCTATTTTAGTTTCTATTAGTTCTTCTATGTTTACTAAAAACGTCAATAAAACTATTTTAAGAAAGGAATTTTTCTTTATTTAGTGGTGACATCCACGCCTCCTAATTATCATAGAAGCCGTTTTGCCTTACTTTAGTCTTGCTTACAACAGATCTAATTAGAAAGACAGAGAAAAATAGTCGCCTATTTACTTTATTTCTTTTTTTGATCATCGCACACCCATTCCAAAGTTCTCATTTGATTTTGTTTGTTTGATTTATTCCTTAGATTGTTTATTGGATTTATTTATGAGATTGTCGCCAGAGATGGCTGCAGGGGAATGGAGACAAAACTCCATGCCTTCGATACTTACGTTGTGACATCAAATGCAAATGTGTAAGAGGCAAATGTTGTGTTGTGACATCACCAAATACCGTTCATCACAATTGCTGTGAATGCCCAATGTAGTATCTGTGGGTTAAAAAAAATGCTGGCTATGTCTACATGAACTTTTTACCCATATTTTGCAAGCAATCCAATGTTGTGGATTCATACAAGGCTGAATCACAAATGGAACTAATAGGTTGGGGCTATGCATACAATAAGATAATGTGTGGTTGGGTTATTCGGCAAATGTATCTACTAACATTTTGTGTTGCATATAAGGAATGAAAGTATGTACAGAATAAAAGAATGGGTCAAAGCTAAAAATAAACTGATGCATGGCAAGAAAGGAAACCAAAGGAAAAATGTGGTTAAAGCCAAATGTGAAAGGCAATATATAAATTTCAAAGGCATTTTTCTGCTCAAAAATTCTTTATAGCGGATGCTGCTTTTGAAGACAGATGGGCTTTCCTCTGTTAAAACAAATGAACACTTTTTTAAAAAATTGATAATGTCCCTTAAGTATCTCTTTGTCCCTGCTGATTGCTAATGGATATGAGCCAATCTCATCTAGCACTCAAGATTGGTAGGGAGTAGACCTGGAGCTGACTTGTATTAAAGCATTCAAACACTGTCTACATCAGCAAAATGTCAAAAAAAACATGTTGCTTATTTTACTTAGTTAAGGTTAGAGCTAGGATTAGAAATGGGCTGGACTGGATATGAAATGAATAGCAATAGCCAGTGCTTTTTTTGTAAAAGAAAAAGGTGCCAGAACTCACACGTCATACAACCTGCCTTGCCTACCCTACAAGGTTCCATCCAAAAAAGGTGCCAGAACTCTGTTCTGAGCATTCTATGAGAAAAAAAAGCCCTGGCGATAGCACTTAGACTTATATACCGCTTCACAGTGCTTTACAGCTCTCTCTAAGCAGTTTATAGAGTCAGACTTTGTTGTTGTTAGCTGCGAAGTCGTGTCTGACCCATCGCAACCCCATGGACAACATTCCTCCAGGCCTTCCTGTCCTCTACCATCTTCTGGAATCCATTTAAGCTCACGCCTACTGCTTCAGTGACTCCATCCAGCCACCTCACTCTCTGTCGTCCCCTTCTTCTCTTGCCCTCAACCTTTCCCAGCATTAGGCTCTTCTCCAGTGAGTCCTTCCTTCTCATTAGGAGAGTTGGCCTATTGCCCCCAATAATCTGGGTCCTCATTTTACCCACCTCAGAAGGATGGAGGGCCAAGTCAGCCTTGAGCCAGCGAGACACTAACTGCCGAATTGCAGGCAGTCTGCAATACTGCATTCTAACCACTGTGCCAACATTGTGAGTCAAGCACAGAAAAGTGGTGATGCTAGGACATTTTAAGTTACACGTTACAGGTTTTGCACAAGTAGCTGTTTGCCCACAAAACACCTCAGAGTCTTCACCAAAATGACCTTCATGGAAATCTTTCATTGCCTATACAGAGATAGTCATTAAGCCTTCAAGTAGTTTCAATTTTCCCTATCCTCCAGTTCCTTCTTGATGATATTATACCGCTCCATCAGGGTGGTTTGCTATGGAGGAACACTCTGCAGCAGCCTGTAATCTAGCTTCTGAGTTGTGATGTATTTGATTTTTTTTTTGTGAAAGTGACAAGATAGGATAACAATAATATGTGACAATAATATATGATCAACATTGAAATTTGATCTCTTCACATTCACATAGATCAAGAGCTGTGCTCTTAAACTAAAACCCAAGGCTGGCCTCAAGGATTGAGGAACTATTATATTTGATTATAGCGACTCTTAAGTAAAAGGTCTTGAGCAGCAAGAGAAAGAAAATGTAATTTTAACGATAGATGTCAGGTGAAATGTGAAACTCATGCATTCTTAATACATTCTCCCTTAATCTTATTCTCCTCCAGTTCCTTCTGTTAGTATAGTGGTCATTTTACCTTTGACTTAATTTTATTACTTAGGGTTAATTTAATTTTGAGAAGTTGTTTTAAAACCATTGCAGTTTAAAAAAAATACTTTTAGGTCATTTATTCAACTTAAGTATTTCTTATTTGATTTATTTGGCACGGATGTAACCACCTTCAAAGTTCTGCAACTATTAGAGGTTTATGGAAGATTATCTGTGGTTCCTTACCTTCTAAATAAAAAGTTGAAAGAAGTTGATGAAATTTACATTTGTTATGAGTTCTTACAAATAACATGTTTCAAAGTCCTGGTCTAATAATCTTAACAAGTGACTGAATTAAACAATACATTTAGTCCTCGACTTACAACAGTACATTTAGTGACTGTTCAAAAGTTACAACAGTGGCTTATGACCATTTTTCACATTTGCAACTGTTGCAGCATCCCCATTATCTTGTGATCAAAATTCAGATGCTTAGCAACTGACTCACATTTATGACCGTTGCAGTGTCCCAGGGTCCCGTGATCACCTTTTGCAACTTTCTGACTTGCAAAGTCAACGGGAAAGCCATATTTACTTAATAACTGTGCTCCTAATTTAACAGCTGTGGCAAGAAAGGTCATAAAATGTGACAAAATTCATTTAACAAATGTCTCATTTGGCAAGAAAAATCTGGGGCTCAGTTGTGGTTGTAAGTCGAGGACTGTCTGTATGAAATAAATTTCTTACAATTTTAAAATTAGATCAATTCAGCAAAAAAAAAGTGATTATTCAAGAGACTATCATTACAATTATCCTACCTTTGCAACTCTAGCACAGGTTTAACCCATGTGGTTTTGTCTTGCCCTGTTACTGTTGTGTTTTGTGCTGACAACAACAGAATTTTTAATATGTTATCAATTATGGCTCAGTTACTGTACATGAAAGATTAATGATCTTCTTGGCTATAGTCCCATGTTTTGGAATCTATCAAACTATTCAAAGAATTATTATTCAACATTGGAGGGAGAAATCTATACTTGATTTGCAGCAGTGGTTTACTGAGGCGCATTTGTCAACATCTGAACTAGTCTTGGAACAAGGAAAGGTATATTTTATTGTTCTATTTGTAATACAACTTCCAGTGTTGTTATAAATTTTCCCTTCTCCCCTTTTTATTGCTATGCTTATCAATTTTGAAACTGTTTTTCTATACTGTTGCAGGAATTTGTATCTTTCTTTTGCTGTTTGGTTTATCAGTAACAATTATACACTCAACATTTGGATCTTAACTTTCATTGGTTGTGCTAATAACATAGGGTTACTACAGTAGCAATATAAATATTAAGAAGTAATTGTGATCAGAAAGTTGGCAGTTTGGCGGGTCGAATCTCGAGTGCCGCGTAACAGAGTGAGCGCCTGTTACTCATCCCAGCTTCTGCCAACCTAGCAGTTCGAAAGCACGTAAAAATGCAAGTAGAAAAATAGGGACCACTATGGTGGGAAGGTAACAGTGTTCCGTGCGCCTTTGGCGTCTAGTCATGCCGGCCACATGACCACGGAGATGTCCTCGGACAAGCGCTGGCTCTTCGGCTTTGAAACGGAGATGAGCACCGGCCCCTAGAGTCAGAAACGACTAGCACGCATATGCGGGGGAACCTTTACCTTTACCTTTTTATTTCCTATTTACTACATGTGTTGTGGACAAAGGTTGAATTAGTAACATGAATATGAAATATCCCTGTGATTGCAATATCTTCTCGGAATAACAGAATAACAGAGTTGGAAGGGACCTTGGAGGTCTTCTACTCCAACCCCCTGCTCAAGCAGAAGATCCAATATCATTTCAGACCACAGTTGTCCAATCTCTTCTTTAAAACCTCCAGCACTCACAACTTTAGTAGGCAAATCATTCCACTGATCAATTGTTCTCTCAGGAAATTTCTCCTTAGTTCTAGTTTGCTTCTCTCCTGGATTAGTTTCCATCCATTGCTTCTTGTCCTGCCTTCAGGTGCTTTGCAGAGTAGTTGACCCCCCTCTTCTTTATGGCACTGGAACACTGCTCTCATGTCTCCCCTAGTCCTTCTTTTTATTAAATTAGACATACCCAATTCCTGCAACCATTCTTTGTATGTTTTTAGCCTCCAATCCCCTATTCATCTTTGTTTCTCTTCTCTGCACTCTTTCTACAGTCCCAACATCTTTTTTATATCCTGGTGACCAAAACTGGATGCAGGATTCTCAGACACTTGATTGTTCTACTATGGATAAGTTACCTTGATTGTGTTCTTTAAGCTGTTGGGACTCTAACCAGAACACTCAAACCTATTTGCACTGAGTCAGATAGCAGAAAAAAAATAGTCGAGGAGAAAGGTATATGTATGATAATAACATACTACTTGTATGTTGTTGTTGTTGTTAGCTGCGAAGTCGTGTCTGACCCATCGCGACCCTATGGACAACAATCCTCCAGGCCTTCCTGTCCTCTACCATCTTCTGGAGTCCATTTAAGCTGACACCTACTGCTTCAGTGACTCCATCCAGCCACCTCATTCTCTGTCGTCTGTCTTCTATTGCCCTCAATCTTCCCCAGCATTAGGCTCTTCTCCAGTGAGTCCTTCCTTCTCATTAGGTGGCCAAAGTATTTGAGTTTAGCTCCAGGATCTGGCCTTCTAAAGAGCAGTCAAGGTTGATCTTCTCTAGGACTGACCGGTTTGATTGACTTGCAGTCCAAGGGACTCGTAGGAGTCTTCTCCAGCACCATAGTTCAAAGGCTTCAATTCTTTGGCGCTCAGCCTTTCTTATGGTCCAGCTTTCACTGCCATACATTGCAACTGGGAAGACCATAGGTTCCTGGAAATAGGAACCCTTCTAGGTGTAATCATCCTTTGTCTGGAAATCGTTACATCTCAATCAGTTGAAACTGGGGAAGTTACATTAAAGTTCATAATGGCTATGCTTTTTTAAATATATATATATATATATATATATATATAGAAAACATAACAGACATTTTGCTGTCAAATTGTGTGTTTGTGTGTGTGTCTGAGAGAGAAAGACTGCTGCAGGCTCTGCTATTTGGCAACCTGCTAAATATTGTTACATTTCTTCCTTCATTTTTTTGCATGTAGTAATTCCCACCAATTTTAATACACTGGACAACGACTGGCTTGTAAATTGTGTACATGTAGATTCCAGTTTAATTAGCTGCAGATGCTGAGAGTTCTGAAAGGGAAAATCTTTGCTCAGTTTTGTCACTATTTGCAAGCATCAGCCAATTTTATGAAAAGGAATTTATCTGTGTGGTTTTAGAACTTTTTGATCAATTTGTGCTGGTAATGCCTACAAATATGTGCAGGAGTGCTAGTGTTCTTATGCCCAGAATGCCCATATCTGCATATTTAGGTAACCGAATATTAGATTTTGTTAAAGAAAATCATTTCTAAAATCAGTAAAAACAGGGGAAATACACATTCTGTTTGCAGAATTGTTATTCTTTCCCATTGTCACAACAAATAACTTCAGCACCCCAAAGCAAAGTTTACAAATGTACACACACACACACACACACACACACACACACACACACACAAACCCCGCAAATGTGTTCCTAGAATTAATGTGACCAGGGCTCTGTTGTGGCTTCTGTTTTTCATACAGTCTCAACCTTAGAACATATGAAATGCAGATGAAAAAAAGTGCCTCTGAACAGATGCAGACTCCCTTTTCCTCAACTCCGATTAGTAAAAAAAAGAAGAAGAATGGTTTCCAGATAGACTTAAATAGCAATACCTAAAAAAGGGGGGAAAGAAATGAGAAACCGGATTCTTCCTTTTAAGATGGGCATTTTTATCCTTCCCCACGGGTTCAGGCTTGGCCCCTGATCAACTCTAAGTGGAAGAAAAATCTCCAACTATTCACAAACACTGGTTTTCATCTTACTACTGGGGTTGTGTCAACCTTTCAAAGACCTGTAACCTTTCCACATGTGAGGCTCCCTTCTGTTGTTGCAAAAGTGTATTTCTAGATTCACCAGACAACCCAGTCCACATCTACTTAGATATTTACCTGAGCTCGTGGTAGATATTTCTCCCAGGTAAGTACAAGATTGCAACCTTATTGTGTCCTAGGGTTTTATAAAATTACATCTGCTTGCTATATAATATTGCTCCGTGTGCATATGATGAAGCAGACTTGACCACATGAACGCTTCTCTTCAAAATAATTGTTTGTCTTATATTCCATCTCAAGACTATTCCATATATGTTCTTCAGCAGACTCAGCCACTGTAAAATTTGTTTTAAAAAGTTCTCCTAGCAGTTCAGTGACTGATTAGGATCTAAATAGCAATTAAACTTTGGAACTGCATTCAGGTATGCTAATACATACTGAGAAAAACTATGGATCTTGTGTTCGTCCACTACATTGCTTCTCTGTGCCAATCCTTTTTTTTAAAAAAACAATCTTCAATCCCGCTAGCAAACTGAACTGATACACGCCAATTTTCCTGTCAAATTACCTTTAGCTGCAAATATAATACCATTAAACCCAAACCTCAGGAAATTAGATCACAAAGGAAATAAAAGCCAGCAGCAGGCACACAACCGGTGATTACATGGGAGGGGGATCTGGGAGGGGGAAGGGTGCATAGGTGGGGGAACTTCCCCAAAGAAGGCAGTGGCGTATCACTTCGGAATTGTTGCCAATAAAGCCACCACAGCACATCCATGAAGTTACCAATAATCAAGTTCAGTTAGTAGTAAATTTATTTCCCATCTTTATTATTTTGATAAATGACTCAAGATGGATAACACACCTAGTACTGTACTCTTCCCTCCTCCTATTTCCCCCACAACCTTTCGAGGTAAGTTGGGCTGCCAATTAGTGACTGGCCCAAATTCACCCAGCTGGTTTTCATGGCTAAGGCAGAACTAGAGCTCTCTATCTCCTGGTTTTTGCCTGGGGGCTTACCCAGTAGGCCAGGCGTGTCAAACTGCCGGCCCGCAGGCCGGATGCTTCATGTCAAAACCGTGCCCACCCCATTGCCGGCAATGGGAAAAAAGTCCCAATATCTCGGGCAATGTCACATGATGTCGCGAGTTTGACGTGCCTGCAGTAGACCAAAACAGCTTTTGAAAATCTCTTTTATATTTATAATCGCCAATACACAAATTTATTACATTTTAAAATAAAAATAAAGGAAGCTTCCAATTAGAGTACTTTCATCCTCAGTCATGCCCAAGTGAAATGACGAGACTTACTTTCTTATTATCTGATCACAGAATCAGAATCAGTTAGGTAAAGGGGGTTCACTATGTCCACCCTTCTCCTTTTTCCCTGCAGAAAGCCAAAATGTACAGCAGGAGCATCCAACCTTGGTAGTTTTAAGACTTATGGACTTAAACTTCCAGAATTCCCCAGCCAGCATGCCACTGTTGGACACTCCGGGTGTCCAGGATAGGGGGCTCAGCCCCTCCTCTAGGAAGGGAACTTGTGTCAAAGAATTCAAGATGGCCATAATAGCACTTACCAATAGCACTTAGACTCCTATACCGCTTCACAGTGCTTTACAGCCCTCTCTAAGCAATTTACAGAGTCAGCCTATTGCCCCCAACAATCTGGGTCCTCATTTTACCGACCTTGGAAGGATGGAAGGCTGAGTCAACCATGAGCAGGTGAGGATCGAACAGCCAAATTGCTGGCAGTCGGCAGTCAGCGAATTAATCTGCAATGCTGCATTCTAACCACTGTGCCAACATTGTGGGTAAAGCCCAGAAAAGTGGTGTTGCTAGGACATGTTAAGTTACAAGTTGTTTCAGGTTTTACACAAGTAGCTGTTTGCCCACAAAACACCCCAGAGTCTTCACCAAAATGACCTTAATGGAAGTCTTTCACTGCCTACAGTGCTGTATTTTAACCACTGTGTCCCCACGACTCTTGCACCGTGATGGTGCATAACCAGTAAATTGAGGCCTCTTCCTTTGAGATGTGTGTTGTATTCCATGAAAAACGGGGTGGCGCTTCAACCGTGACAGTGGCTGCCATCTTGACTTTTTTGACCTCTTCCCAAAGGGAAGACAACACCTGTCTGGAAAATTGATTGCACTGCCCATTCACTCTCTAGAAACTGCCTGCTTTCCTGCCACCCCGAAAAAGGAGTCAGGTGCTCCGTTTTAGTTTTGGGCTAACCTCCATCCCCAGCCCGCAAAAGCGTTGCGTGGGTGCCTGCCCGCAGCGTGCAGCGTGCAGGTGGGCATCCTTTTCCATCCCAAACAAAGTGACAACTGTATGCTTTTGGCCAAGTTTTCCAGCGACTGGTTGAGCTGATCTGCCACAGTTTTTGTGAAGGCCGGATGCTTGCAAAGAGCACAGAAACTCATTAACGGGGGGGGGGGAGTTATTTTACCTACCCTGCTGGAAGATTTCCTGCTTCTAATGACTTGTGGACTTGTGGTGCCCGTATAGATGGCCTATAGTACTGACCTGGGTTAAACCTCCTTACTGACCTGGGTTAAACCTCCTTACTGACCTGGGTTAAACCTCCTTCTGAGTGGAATAATGCGCAGGAGAAAGAAAAGAAAGAGAGAGGGAGGGAGGGAGGAAAGAGGAAGGGAGGAAGGAAGAGAAAGAAAGAAAGGAAGGAAGGAAGGAAGGAAGGAAGGAAGAAAAGAAAAAGAAAGAAAGAAAGAAAGAAAGAAAGAAAGAAAGAAATGAAAGGAAGGAAGGAAGGAAGGGAGAAGGAAAAGAAAGAAAGAAAGAAAGAAAGAAAGAAAGAAAGAAAGAAAGAAAGAAAGAAAGAGAAAAAGAGGAATGAAAGGAAGGAAGGAAGGAAAGAGAAAAAGAAAGAAAGAAAGAAAGAAAGAAAGAAAGAAAGAAAGAAAGAAAGAAAGAAATGGAAGGAAGGGAGAAAGGAAAGAAAGAAAGAAGAAAGAAAGAAAGAAAGAAAGAAAGAAAGAAAGAAAGAAAGAAAGAAAGAAAGAGGAATGAAAGGAAGGGAGGGAGGAAGGAAGGAAGGAAGGGAGAAAGAAAGGAGAAAAAGAAAGAAAGAAGGAAGGAAGGAAGGAAGGGAGAAAGAAAAGAAAGAAAGAAAGAGGAATGAAAGGAAGGGAGGGAGGAAGGAAGGAAGGAAGGGAGAAAGAAAGGAGAAAAAGAAAGAAAGAAGGAAGGAAGGAAGGGAGAAAGAAAAGAAAGAAAGAAAGAAAGAGGAATGGAAGGAAGGAAGGAAGGAAGGAAGGAAGGAAGGAAGGAAGGAAGGAAGGAAGGAAGGAAGGAAGGAAGGAAGGGGAAAAAAAGAAAGAGCAACATCTCCCTCACAACTTCTACACCCGAGCAGCTCCCGCCGCCGTTGGGCGAAATGAACGATCCGAGACGCCCGGGCTTTTCGCAGCTGAGTTCGCTCCTCTTCTCGAACCCCCCCCCCCGCTTGCCTTTTTTTCCTCCGCCCTCCCGTTATCCTTCGCCGGGACCCCCCTTCCCTTTTGTTATTCGGCATGTCTGATTAGCAGAGGCCTGATTGGCTGGCTGCCTGTTCGGGAAAAAAAAAAGATTCCGTGCAGATCGGCCCCGCCGCTCTCCCAGTCCTGGCAGGAAACGCGAGCGGGGCTGATGGAAGGAGCTGATAGGCAGCGGCTGACGCGTTAGAGCTCCCGCGGCCGCCGCCGAGCCTTGACAGCAGCAGCAGCAGCAGCAGCAGCGCGGCGCGCCTGCCCGACCGAGCTCCGAGCATGGACTGTTGCCGCCGGGCAACGGCTAGCGCTCTTCTCCTGGCTTCCTTGCTTCTGGTAAAGGCGCTTTCTCCTCTCCTGCCTTCTTTGCTTGGAGAGTGACTCCAGGACGGAGAACGGGACGGGGTGTGGGGTGTTTTTGTGTGTGTGTCTGTGTGTGTGTGTGTGTGTGGAGAGAGCGAGCGGCGCTGCTCCCTTTGCAAACGCTTTCTCGGGACAGTTGCTAGCGGTCCCGTTCAGACGTGCCAGCTGAACTCGGGTCTTTAAACTGGGCGTCGTGGGGGTGGGTGGGCGGTAGGACTCCCCTTGGGCGTTGCTGGCAGGCTTTCGAGAACGCGCCTTGCCGGAGAGCAACTTCTGGAAGTCCCGCTTCAGGCGAAGTTTCTCTGGAACCAGTGGCGCCGAAGCAGCGCTGAGAAACGATTCACCCGGAGAAGAGATGCGGGGTTTCGACTCTGCTGCTTTTTTTTTTTTTTGCCTCCCTTCCTCTGTCTATTTTCAAGCTCTTTCTCCCTGCTTTGGATTAGGCAGGGAAGCAGGTTCCCCGCCCCCCCCCGCCCCCCGCAGCGACCCAGTTCTTGATAGAGCAGCGGATGGTCTGTGCCCGCTGTTGGGTTCGCGCGAAACGCTAGAGGTTCTCCATCTTAAGGGCGCGCTGCTTTGGCGGTAGATAAGTCTGGGTATCAGTAGCTTGGCTTTCCTCTAATTGTACCCTCCTCCCCTTTCCTTGGGGGTAAAACTCTTGGAAATGAGCGCGTCCCTGTGAATAACCTTGTGAGGGGGTCCAATTGTCTTATCTCCAATCATATTTCCAGTGGAGCCACGCACGGTGTGTTTTAATGTCACTTCCGAAGCAAACTTAATGCAGTTCGCTTGTTGTGGGAGGTAGTGGTGAAACTATATTTCAGGGGGGGAATATTTTTTTAAAAAAATTTGTAATTAGAATTTTATAATGGCTGAGAAGAATGGGGGGGGGGGATAAAAAAATAATTGCCAGAGACTTTTAATATGTTTTTGGAAAATTCTGAAGAAGAAAAAAAATCATCTTTGTGCAAATGCGAATTAAGCAAACCGTTCGTTGCATGGGTTCATTGCGTAAGCTTCATGAGTTTGCTTCATAGTTATGGAGGATCATGCTTTCCTAGTGATGGCAGTATCATATTTCATTTCAATTGGCTGCAGTCATTTGGATTCTTGAATTCGCTTCGCTGGAATTGAATTGAACTTGTAGAACTGGGCTATTATTCGGAAATTCCTCTTCCCTAACCTGCCGCTTATTAAGTGTCCTGAACAGCGGCTCCCATCATTCACAACCAATGTGGTCAACATTAGCTCTAGATGAAGAAAAATGTTGTTTAACATACAATGTTTGGAGGGTGGCTGGTTGTGGAAGGCCGTTCTAATTTCAGCCAATGTCCACTGCTGTAATTAGCTTCAATTCTATCACCTTCACTAGCCCTGCACTTGCACACAGGAGAACATTTAAGGTACATAGAATGAGTCTTTAGCACAAAAACTCCAGCAAACCGTTTTCTTGGTGTGAAGAATGTTTTCATTCCTGTAAGCCCAGCAGTAATTGGGTTATGTCTAACAAGGACTTGTGTTGTCCTTCCAATTCTGTTATTCTGTTAAGGAGAGAACCAACCTAGAACCAATGAAAAGTTTCGTGACAGAATAATTAATCCGTGGGATGGCTTGCCTTCAGAAGATGTGGGTACTCCAATACTGGAGGTTTTAAGAAGAGTTTGGACAACCATTTGTCTGAAATGGTATAGGGTCACCTGCTTGAGCAGTGGGTTGGACTAGAATATATACATACATGTACATACGTATATATAAATATGGGTATGTGTGTATAAGTAAAGGTAAAGGTTCCCCCGCACATGCGTGCTAGTCGTTTCCAAATCTAGGGGCTGGTGCTCATCTCCGTTTCAAAGCCGAAGAGCCAGCGCTTGTCCGAGGACGTCTCCGTGGTCATGTGGCCGGCATGACTAGACGCCAAAGGCTCACGGAACGCTGTTACCTTCCCACTGTAGTGGTCCCTATTTTTCTACTTGCATTTTTACATGCTTTCGAACTGCTAGGTTGGCAGAAGCTGGGATGAGTAACAGGCGCTCACTCTGTTACGTGGCACTCGGGATTCGACCCACCAAACTGCCGACCTTCTGATTGATAAGCTCAGCATCCTAACCCACTGAGCCACCGTGTCCCTATGTCTCTCCCCCTCTCTCTCTCTCTCTCTCTCTCTCTCTCTCTCTCTCTCTCTCTCTCTCTCTCTCTCTCTCTATATATATATATATATATATATATATATATATATATATATATATATATATATGTTGGGTATGTGTATATATATATTTTCTATTGAGAGCAGGCAGAATTTCATGTTTAATGTGTGCCAGTGTGCCCACAGTAAAAAATGAAAATAAAGCTTAACTCCAAGATCCCTTCCAACTCTGTTATTCTATTATTCTCTTCAATTTATGTAGTATTGTATATACCCTAAATGCCGTGGTGGTGAACCTATGGAACGCATGCCACAGGTGGCACGCAGAGCCCTCTTTCTGGGCACACATGCCATTGCCCCAGTCCTAGGCCTTCAGCTGGGTTTTATAAAACCTTTTCACTTGAGGCCTCCGCCGCTGTTGCAAAAAAAAAGGTTCAATCAATCAATTTCAACTTCTCGCAGGGAAAAAAAAAGCTCTCGCAAAGTTGGAATTGATTGATTGAACTTTTTAGTCCCACCCAGTCTGCCATTACCACCGCAGCCATGCCCACCCAATGGGCCACTCCCACCCAATGGGCCACGCCCACACGGCACCCGACAATACGTAAGTGGGTTTTGAGTTGCAGTTTGGGCACTCGGTCTCTAAAAGGTTCGCCATCGCTGCAATGGTTACATATCTTATATTTATTGCTCAGAAATTGAGTATGGTTTCCAGAAATCCTTGGAGGTTTTTTTTATGTCACACTCCTCTCCCCAATTCATCCCAGCAACATGGAGATGAATTCGCCTTCATCTTCCCTCGTGAAAAGATGCTGTGTTGATAGAAGAGAATATTTGTAGCTCAGGATTGAACTGTGGGACCCTTGGTGCTTTCTGAACTTGGTTGTTTTCTTGCAGATGTTTATTATCAAACTAGGTAACATCATGAGGAGCACTGATGCTGTTACCTAGTTTGGTAATGAAATGTCTGCAAGAAAACCACCAAGCTCAAAGAACAGCAAGGACCCCACTGATATTCTATTATATTTGGAATATACGTGGATTGTCAGTTTTAATCCAGGAACAACCAGTTTTAAAACATAATATAGGTGAATCAATGAAAGATATTAAATCTATCCATAACTTGTAATCTAGCAGATAAATTGCTGACAGACTTTGAGAGAGATTCTGTAGAGATGAGCTGCTGTCCAGAAAAATATTTAGCATTTCTTAATTGCATCTCAGAAATGGACGTCTAGCCCAGTTCTTGCTTTGTATTAACTGGAAGGGTGCCCTCTTCTTCTTTTTAACTGTGAGGACAAACTGGAGTAACAGGCATAATTTAGCTATCTCCAAAACATGTTTTGGTAGTCTTCTCCACTGTTCATCAAAATAAAAGCATTCATCTTTATTGCCAAATGTTATTATACACTATATGTTAACGCTATCATAATTTACATTAAGTAGTGAAGTGGATTTAACTCTTTAAAAAAGTATTAGAACTTTAATGCAGGAATTTTCAAGTTTTTTCAGGCCGTAGAATCTGTTAATTTTTTAAAAAACATATGCCCAGAATCTCTTATCAAGGAGAAGAATTCTTAACAATAAAAATTGGTTGTATTGTAGTGAACTTTTTTAGCTAAAGTATAAGGGTTCCATGGAACGCAGTTTGAAAAACACTGCTCTACATAATTTGTATGTTTCTTTGATATAAAAGGAGATTATAAATGAGGGCAAAATTAAGAGGTTAACTGATTAGTGATTTTCTTTTGTATATGTGGCAAATGATTCCTTTTGCTTGTTATTGTAAATCAGGTATGTGTTAAGAGATGTGTAGTGAAAACCTCTAGCTGAATAGAGAATAAGTTATACAGATCTGCAGAGCTTTCCCATTTAAAATGACCTCAAAGTCAGTGCAGTATTAAGTTACATAGAAAAAGTGTAGGCATTTTATTTCTCTTTTGGTCAATGCATAGATGTGTCTTCAAAGGTTGCTATTCCTACAAAGGTGTGGCTTGCAGGGAGCAAAGATAAGCTAAGGTAAAAGGTAAAGGTTCCCCCGCACATGCATGCTAGTCGTTTCCGACTCTAGGGGCCGGTGCTCAACTACATTTCAAAGCCAAAGAGCCAGCGCTTGTCTGAGGACATCTCCGTGGTCATGTGGCCGGCATGACTAGACGCCAAAGGTGCACAGAACGCTGTTACCTTCCCACCGTAGTGGTCCCTATTTTTCTACTTGCATTTTTACGTGCTTTCGAACTGCTAAGTTGGCAGAAGCAGGGATGAGTAACAGGCGCTCACTCTGTTACGCGGCACTCGGGATTCGACCCGCCAAACTGCCGACCATCTGATTGACAAGCTCAGCGTCCTAACCCACTGAGCCACCACATCCCTTCTAAAGATAAGCTACTTATATGCAAAGAAATGGGTGACTTTCACCTGCATCTTACCATCCTAAGATATCCTTCTCCAACCTAGTGCCCTTCAGAAGTATGATTTCAACTGCTATAACAGGGGACTTCAAAGTTGGCTCTTTTATGACTTGTGGACTTACAGTATGACCAGCCTGCCTGGCTGAGGAATTCTGGGAGTTGAAGTCCACAAGTCATAAAAGGGCCAAGTTTGAAGACCCCTGGGCTATAACTTCTAGCCTATTATTGACGCTTGGCACGAGAGTCATTGGAGAGACTCTTTTAACATGGCATATCAAATGGAACGGGGAAAAACAGAATTGATCCCCTTTTTAGTCTCCCATAACGCACCTGAGATAACATTGCTCTGAATTATGGGAGAAGTTAAAAATGGAAAGACGAAGCCAAACTAACCCGCTCAAAAATTGATGCCCAGTTCCAGATAAGGCCTCCCAGAACCTATCAGAGGAGAAAGATGGCCGCTATTTTTCTTGAATCAGAGTCTCTTCATTTACTGACAGATCTGATTCATCCCTGACAATTTATCTTTGTGAACTATTTGCCATTAAATTTTCATAGAATGAAATGTGGCCAGGATTTACAATCTACTCTTCCTACAAGAATCAGGAAAGCGTTACAACTCACTTTGAATCGCACTAGAATTGCTAGATTTGCTGAATGGCTGAGTCAGCCTACACCCTGCAGAGAGGAACCAGCTTTGAACTTACAGGCTATATACAGTATGGCTGGCTTCCCAGGATGAGTTTAGGGCGTGTCTCTGAGGAAAGGACTTCAGTTTTTCCTTTCCGTGTTCCTGCTTACACGCTACAACTTAGGTGCTAGAATTGGGAGCCTGGGAAGATGCTCTGGGAGTGAGTTCATGGTGACTGAAGGTCAAAGAATTGAATTATTCCAACAATCGATGGAAAATTACTATCTCTGGGCAGGATGAGTTTTTTTGTCCTGTAGCCCTAGGAACAAGGAACTTGTAACCCTGCAGATGTTGCTTAAAATCAATCCCTTTTTCCATTGGCCACAGTGGCTACAGCTGCTAGGATCATAGTTCATCAGCTTCTGAAGAATTATTTTCCTGTTCTGGGATATATATATATATGCATATATAGCAGAGAGTGGAGGGCAATATCCCTTCCATCTCAGCATTGCTTATCAATCTTTTTTATAGCCTTTAGGAGTAAAACACAAATCCGTTAAGACAGGGTCAAGTACGTACTAAGCTGTTAAACTCATTGTTTGACTTGACCCCATCACTGACTCCCAGCCTAAGCTGCTTATATACTGCCATGAGCTATAGGAGGAAGAGAACATTAAATGAACAGACATTTCAGAGGTTTTTGTTTTTGTTTGCAGAAGCTCTGATTCATTGTAGACAATCACTCCGGCACTACAGTTCTCCAAATCTCCGCAGTTCTTATCTATGTACATTCGTACATATTTTCAGATGCACAGAGAGAATTCTTTCAGTTAGAATCCCTATATTTCATTTATAGACGTGCCCTGGGACAACTCAGTTTGCAAAAGAGAGCCATATTTTAAATGTTGAAAGGCTAAAATCATTTCGTGCACATGCGGCAAGCCTACTTTTCCCGCAAAGGATTCGCTCGAGTTACAGCCCCTCACAATTTCTTCCCTCGGAAGGTAGGAGTCTGTTGCATGTGTTCATTATACATGGTGGTCGTAAGTTGAAGACTGCCTGTACTATAGTGGCACTTTTAATATGCCTCCATACCATCGAAATGTGCACGTTTCTGTCATGATATGCAATCTATTCCTCTTGAGCTGGCCTATGGCTTAGCCCAGGGCTAGGTAACCTTGGCCCTTTTATGACTCGTGGACTTCAACTCCCAGAATTCCTGAGCCAGCCATGCTGAGGGGAAAGGGAGAGGTTTCCAAGCTGAGCCATGCTGGCTCAGGGATACTGGGAATTGAAGTCCACGAGTCATAAAAGAGCCAAGGTGGCCTAGCCCTGGGCTAGCCCATGTTTCCAACCCTTAGGGTGGCTCTATGCAGTATCTCACTGTTTTCCTTCCTCATTTTCTCCAAAGCATTTTGAAAGCAACCATGTGATCAAATTCACACCTGAGAATCCTGAGAAAAGGCAGAGAACTGGATGAAGTAATTCTCACTCCAGTGCAAAAATTGTGGTTCAACCCATGCCCTGCCCCTTGAGAGATGGCAAGTTGTGGAGCACAAAAAGCTCTCCACCGCACTCCAGCCAGGAAGAGAAAAATAAATATATTGCTGGGCTTCCAAGGACATGTCACATATTGGGCTATTTCCCATCCATTCAAATTTGGATTGTGGCATATAAATTCCCATTGAACTCAGAGATTGGGGTGCGACACTGAAGATTAGCAGCCAGGTGTGCTTTACAGCACCTCAGATTTTTGAATGAATTGGGCCAGGCGTACAGCTGCAACTGGGTCTGTAGGCAAAAGTTCAATTTTCGTTCTTTATAAAAGCAAGGGAAATCAAGAGAGACAGTGTTTAGAGGAATCGCTAAACTAACTAGCAACTGACTCCGAGGATTAAGATCTTGTTTGCTGATAAGGACCATTTAGCAAATGGAAAAAATAAAGCATTTTAGAAAGAATGATGAAGCTTAACTGAAAATAATTAGAAGGATTGAGGTTAGGTTGGCTGTGAAATCTACCACATCTCCAAGTGGTAGATTGGGGAAAGCAAGATCCCATAAATGAGAAAGCAGACTGCCCCCAGACGCCACCAAACCCATGTGTCTCGTGCTTAAAAAGGAAGATTTGTGAGCCAGAAGTAAGCTGGCCCCATGGAAGAACATGAAGCTCTTTCAGTGTGTCATAGTATTTCAAACACTGGTTGTTAGTGTGACTTCAGTAGCATCAGGGACGCTTCCATTATATTTATAAACATTAGATACATCATAGTCTAAAAGAAATGTATTCTAGGTGTAGGTTCAGAACGTTGAAAGATTTACTAAGTTACTTGCAAGTAGCTACTCTTGACTAAGTAAAGAGCGGGGGGGTGTGTGTGGAATGAAAAAGTCCTGCCACTTTGCTAAGTTCCAATTGGGTGGTAGGTGTGGGCTTTAGTTGTTCTCCTCCAGGCCCATCACACCCTCCTGAAACAGAGCAGATCTGAGATAATCCGTCATTCGCTGACCTTTTTCCTTGGTAAGATTGTTTGGGACCTAAAGGCTAAGAACAGACCTTAATCGTAAACCAAGTCATAATCCCAGATCCCATTTGGTGAAGTAGTCAAGATGCTGGTTTAGAAAACCTGGAGACTGTTAAGTTTTAGTTCCGCATTAGGCACACAAACTGGCTGGGTGACTTTGGACCAGTTAGTCTCTTTTAGCCCAGCCCACACGAAATCAGCATTGTGGGGAAAATAGGAGGAGGAAGGAGTATTACATATGTTTGTCACTTTGAGTTACTTATATAGTAATAAAGGTAGATTTTTGATTTTGGAGAAAGCTAATCAAAGTCAAACTGCATGGGAAACCACTAGGAAATTGAAAGTCTGTAGCTAAACTGCAGGGTTGAAAGAATAGTCCTGGAAGGCAAAGGAAGAACACCCACTGTGCTGCATCAAGACAACAACGTAGGCGTTCCCATCAGGAGTTGAGTCAGTCTCCAAGGACCCCACTTCTGCTTTGATCTTATAGCGGTAAAATGCTACTACTCAGTTCTTCACTGTGGGAAGCGGAGTTAAGTTTTTGTTTTCTATCTTGTGTCATTTGTAACCACATGCATAATGGGAGAGCGGGAGTTTGAGAAGTAACCGTGACGTAACTTCTGCTTAAACTGCTCTTCCTAATCCAGATGAGTTGAACTTGGCCTAGCGACCCCCAAGCAGTGGGTTGAAAACAACCATAAAAGTAGTAGTAGACTATTGGCAGATTCAGTCTGAATTAGTGGAGAACTACAATAATGCTGATCCACTGCCGAATAAGGAGGCATTAGACGCAGGAGGGCCATGAGAAGCAGCAGCATATAGTCTTTGTCAAGGTCAGTCGCCCCTTTACTGGTCTTCACTAAGGCACAAGATTGGAGCAGGGAGGAAAACAAGGGGTTCAATATGCAGAATGAAAACAGAAAGTATTTCTGGGATCCTTTAGGTTTGGCTACTTGGTAAGTGAATTATCGGTCACCTTTTTGTGCACGTGAATAAGCTCTCCATTTGGAAACACATTGAAATTATTGTATTATAATGTACATAACATGCAGATTAAACGTATTGTAAAAATAAAATTTTATTTTGGAACACTAAAGTAAGAAAAGGTTAATAAAATCAAAGTTACCGTAGAATGGTTTGTTACAATTTGAATTAATAGGTTGTTTCCTCAAGGATACCTAGAAGAGTATTCATAGATCCTATGTGGATTTAAAAAAAAAACACAATGCAGGGAAACGGTGGTTCATGTTCCTACTCATTCCTGAAGCACATTGTGTCACTTTGCGCAGATCATATTCCATTGGGCCAAATACGAATGGCATTATTCTTATAACTTGACATAATTTAAGGAATAATCAGCATAGAAACTGAGCTGAATTGGAACTGTAATTAGGTAGGAAGGGGCTTTATCCTCCACCATTGCACAGACAGACATAGACACACAGAGCTATGCATACATTTCTCATATACAAATACTAAGTATGTCGATCCTGATGTAGATTGGGACTGCAGAAAGAAGAAAAAGATCTCTTCCTAGATCACTTTCCAATTGCCATCGTGTCCATTTTATAAGGGAAAAAATGTACACAAATGTACCCGAAGACAAAACCATATTGATAAATTTTTGCTTCTCCAAGGAAGAAATATGCTTCTCTGAATTTGTGGTTCCAGCCTTGTCTTGTGCAGGAATACACTTTAACCAATCCTCCAAAATGGCTTCCTCATTTGCCCAGAAATGTTTCAGTGTCAGAAAGCGGACCCTTGATAACTGTTCTCTCTGTTAAACCACGCTAAGATCCAAATAGATGGGGAAAATAGAACAGTTCCCCCATTAATAAATACATCAAGCAATCACAGACCGGCATCGTTGATCCAGATTTCAAAAGGCTTCCAGAAAAATGCAGTCGAGATACCTGCCTCTTCCTCAGCAGTTGTCAGGCCTACAAGATAGACTAGACCAAGAAACCAAAGAGTACTATTTTAGCACCTATTGATTTATTTGTTAAGCATTTTTAATCCCACCTTCATTACTTTTATAAGTCACTTAAAGCAGTGAACGTATAAAATACCCCTTCCTCCTCCTATAATTGAGAACTGCCATCATGTCTCCTTTTTAGCTTTTAGCTTTAGTTCTTTTAATCATTCTTCACAGATTTAGTTTCGAAGTCCCTCACCATCTCCATCACTCTTCTCTGCATACGGTATTTTTCCCTTCAAGATTTTCCCTCTACCCTCAATTTATATGTGAATCTGGTTGACTACAATAACACCTTCCATTCACATTGTCGAGGGCTGTCCTTTCCCCCCCCTGTGTTATAGCTGTCAGGGACAACCATTTCTATAATTAGCTTGTAGGCTGAACCTTAAGGTCTTTGTTTTGCAGCTATATGTAGGAAATTATATTCTCTCATTCCCCTTTTGTGCAAGTACGTCTGTCATGCTAAAGCTACCCATCTGTTTCTACGTTTAAAGCTGTGCAAAGGAAAGGATTTTCCAATGCTGACTCAAAAAATGCATTTTTTTTATTCCATGGCTACTCATTTTGCGTATGGAACTGGCATTTGTGTATGCCAGCTGAATTAATGTGCATTGTTCTCTAGTCTCTTTATCCACACAGCTCAATAATTTCATTTATGCACTGCATTTCTGCATAGAGCAATGACTTCAGAATCTGATGTCAAATTCTGACTCCAAAATCAGAACATAAGATCAGAGCTAATGTGCCAGCAGTCAGAGTCCCTACCCCTTAGAAATTTGAACAGCGTCACATTTTGATGGCATTTAGAAAAGTGGCTATAATAGGGGTGGTTTTTTCCTGCAGAGGTGTTGATAACTAAAATGCCATTGCATTGTGTATGCCAAAGTAATTTGATTCTGTATTGTCGTTTATTTTTACTTATATATTAATTTTACTTATATATATTTACTTATATATTAATTTGTCTCCTCAACTCCTGGTGACTACCTTGAGCAATACCTACCATTTTCTTGATAAGATTGTTGGAAGTGGTTTTGGGTGTAGATACGGTAGCCCTAACTAAGCCCATTAATATTTTGCAAATCATTCTGCCTCTAATTTTATTGTTTTCTTTTACCAAACAACTACACATGTGTTGTCTTGTTTTGATTTTTCTTCATATGGTTATTATTTATCGTAGACGAATACTGAAAACAAAAGTAATTTATTTCCAAGCTGCCTGTGAAGTGTTTAAATATCTATTTCTGCTTTTTTTCCATAAGAGAAAGCAATCTTACTAAATGTTTTGGTTCACAAAAAGATAAAAGTAAAGGTTTTCCCTATCTGGTGATATTTGACTCTAAGGGGCAGTGCTCATCTCCATTTTGTAGCCAAAGGAGCCAGAATTGTCCAAAGACCCTTCTTTGGTCATGTGGCCAGTGTGACCATACACCAAGGCACATGGAATGTTATTACCTTCCCACCAGAGTGGTACCTATTTATCTACTCGCATTTGCATGCTTTTGAACTGCTAAGTGGCAAGAGCTGGGAAATCCATTGGTTGATTTCATATTTATACTAAGGTATAATGTGATTTGTTTGGTCTTGGCATAGCATATTGTATGCTCCAAGCCATTATGTTTGTTTGTTTTTAATGAGGTTTTAGTATACTGTGAAGACCCTGCTATCGTGACTTATTCAACAAATCATGATTACAACAGTTTGTAAAGCTAACACTGAATTCCGTGAGACTTTCTGTGCAGTAAATAAAAATGCAGCCCTAGATATAATTCAATATCTTGGCATTTGGGAGGTTATTTTCCTATTGCCCAGATAAAGCTATCTTGACTTCATGCGAATATAATGGTCCTCTAACCTTGAAGGTTTGTTCACGTAAGATCCACAGTATTCTATTAATTACAGCTCTGAAATTATCTTGCTAGACCTCAGTAACTCTGTGCCATGAATAACATCTACCAATGTACCCTTCAAATTTATAGAGTTACATTTGCCATCTATTTGTTATGTGATCATCTAAAGTAGTGTTCTCAAGAGAGAGAGATGGACTTAGAAAAAGGCCTGAATTTTATTGCCATTCAGAGTCAGTAGCAAATCTCTTTTTTTATTATTCATTTTTATTAGTAAACGTCTATGCCGCCCATGTCGCTGAGGTGACTCTAGGAGGCTTGCAGTCACATAAAGCCTTTTTACACGCTTCGGATTGAATGTATGTTGCAATGTCATTTACTCTGTAGATGTTGTTTTTAGCATGCTGCTGTAGGGTTTTTATTTTGGTAAACCTGTAAACAAACAAGCTTGCAGCTTCTCACTGTAATTGTTGCTTTCCTTTTTCCTCTTTGATGTGCAATTTTTAATGTCCCTAAATGTACCAAGAAGCATGCTAATTGATTTTTATTAGCTCTTGCTATAAATTGTTAACCTCAGTGCCAGATGCAGATTGTGGAAGTCATAAAACTGTCATATCTATTGCCTGCTATGCACTGCTATTTAGCTATTTGTTTCCTTTTAAAAGGAACAATGACCTTGCCTTAACTGTATTTCCCAGTTTAGAATAATGGGGAATCATGTATGGCTGTTTATTCAGGATTTTGATGAGTTTGAATTTGCTAACTAAAATGACCCCCAGTTGTTACAACTTGAGGCATTTTATGCTTTCATATTAATAGCCTTCAAACTGAGAAAAAAAAAGTAAATTTGAAGGGAATATGTGAGAAGTTTGAGCATATTGTGGTACTATATATTTTTATTTCAGTGACAATATAAATACTATTTATATTGTCTATCAGCAACAAATGATAGGCAGTTGCGGCCAGCAGAAAACGTTGCTGGGATATATGAGTTTAATTGCAGGAGAAGCAGAGATTGGGATACTTGTCCATGTGTGTGTGTGTGTGTGTGTTTGTAGGGGGGGGGAAATGAATATATTCATGTACAGATGCATAATAGTGCACATTTCCTCTTTATTAATTCCACACAAGACATTTATATTATACTTGTGGAATGCAAGCTGAGCAGCTGTATATATTTACTAAATAAAATAAATGCAATGGTGTCCCTTCATATAATAACAATTTTAAAACATTATAGTTTATCATGTTGCAAAAACACAGTAGTAGGAATTGTGCTGTTCAAAACATTTCTTTTCTAAAAACAGAAATGTCTTAAATTTCTAAAAAAACAACAACTAATTTTCTTCATTTCCTAGACAAAAGTTTTTAGTAAGGCTCTAGAGCAGGGGTGTCAAACTCAATTTCATTGAGGGCCGCATCAGCATTGCGGTTGCCCTCAGGGGGCCGGGTGGGTATGGCCAGGGTGGGCATGGCCTACTGGGTGGCTGTGGCTAAAGTGCGTATGGCCTACTGGGTGGGCATGGCCAGCTCTACATTGTTCACATCAAGGGTGCCTATGGGGACCTGGGCAGGAGTGGGACAGATCTGAGGGTCTCTGGGCCAGGGCCAAGGCAGTGGGGGCCGTTCCCTCACTGTTTCCAGGATGGCTTCGCGGGCCACATGAAACCACTTCACGGGCCGGATCTGGCCCCCGGGCCTTGTGTTTGACATGTCTGCTCTAGAGACTAGTAATGGAATCTCCTGCATTGCCCTAACCTTTGTCCACTGGAGAAAAAATAAGGTAGTTTGCCATGTAAACTGTACATTATTCACCATATTAACATGGTTTTTTAACAAGTAGTTGTAGTATGCCCTCTTTTGCTAAATCTAGCTATATGAAATAGTATTAAAAGTGTCAAGAAAAGATTAAGTGTATATCAGAAAACTAAAGCTCAATAAAAGGATAGGACAGATTCCAAGTAGTTTGGAAAAACTATTGTCACAGTTGTATTGCTTGAACATGGAGAGAGATGAGTGATGCTTTGAATTAAATCAAATATAGTATCTGTAGTTTCCCATTCTTGCCTTTTCATGAATATTGAAATATGCAGGCAATTCAAAAACTGGACAGAACTAGAGTAGTTTGGCTCATTTCAAGTTTACTTTATCATTGCTGGCTTATCAATAAGAAATAAGGAAGTAGGAGTGTGAGAGATATTTTGGTCTAGTGGTTAAGGTACTGGACTAGGAGTGGGCAGATCTGAATTCTAGCTTTCATTTAGGCAGGAAAGCCATCTGGAAGTCTTTGAGCCAGTCACATTGTCTCAGCCCTAGGGAGAAGCAGTTGCAAGCCATTTCAGAAAATCTTGTCAAGAAAACTGTATCAGATCCATTATATTGCCAGGAATTAAGGCTGAACTGAAGACATTCAAAAATAAAATAACTAATATATGTGCTTGTATGTAATGGGTAAGCAGCAAAACAAATCACAAATTGCTGAGTTATCAATAATAAATCCTTATTTTGAGCTATTCAGTAGTTCCATATTCAGTTCTAACTGTTGCCTTTTGATATTATACACGTTCTTCCATAAGAAGATGGAGTGGCCTACTACTCATACTTTTAAGGGAAGTTCTTAATTTGTTATGGTCTACATCAGGAATGTCCAATTTGGCAATTTTAAGACTTGTGGACTTCAACTGCCAGAATTCATGGCTGGCTGCGGAATTCTGGGAATTGAAGTCTCCAAGTCTTAAAGGCGCCAAGGCTGGGTATCCATAGTCTACACAGTCAATAACTAGTACAATCAAGAAAGCAAAAATAAACATTTAGAGACTAGCTTGCTTTTTTCAATTATCCATTTGATATTAACCATATGTTCTTGGGTGCTACTGCATCTTCCGAATCCAATCTGTATCCTTGATTGTTCTTGTTCCATGTAAGTCTGTATAACAAAAACTTGAGAATTCTCTTGTAGAGTATGAGATAGATTCAGTTGTTCGGTAGTTTGAGGATTATTGGTTTTCAAATACATGATCAGAGGAACAGACTTCAGAATATGGCTTTTTAAAAGGTGTGTCAATTCTATTCCAATGTTTGCGTGGTGTTTCATGTGCTGTAGGTTGGGATTCCTTCGTTACCTTCCTTAGCTGTTTAATGTAGAGAGAAAAGTCAGCTAGTTCTTGCTCCAGCAAGGGATAGAAACAGTGATTCAATAGCACCATGCCTTTGACTCAGATTCATGGAAAGAACAAGGTTTATCCTCTGTACTGTAACTTATGCAGAAGACTCTTTAATCAAACAGTTTACCGATATGTTGTCCATTTTGCAAAGAGTATTTGCATTGGCTAGATTTGCAATCTACTGGTATGAAGGGAGAGATATAATAATATTCTTTAGAAGTTTATCTTGCCTGATTAAATCAGTTTGATAATTTTGTTGCATACCTCAATACACCAAGCATAGCATTCCTGTCTAATGATGCCCCTGAGAGAGATACTGTAGACAGTCTAGAACAGAACAGAACAGAACAGAACAGAACAGAACAGAATAGAATAGAATAGAATAGAATAGAATAGAATAGAATAGAATAGAATAGACCGGTTGGATGAAGATATATATATTTTTTGCTAGTGATCCATGCATAACAATAACAAGCAGGGTTGCCAAATTTTATTCAGTTGCAGTCGCCCTAAGCAGGATATGGATATAATTTTGAAGCGTCAACATGGAAAAATGTACTTTGATCCCTAGTTATAGATTGCCATGCATTTTAATAATTCTTTGATAGGCTTTATCACGTTACTGCTTTTTGTTCAAAGTTGTGCCTGATTTTTGGTCTTCACCCCTGATATGAATTCACAATGTTAAGACCTGCTTTTCACAGTAAGTATCCTGGCAGAATTTGCGTGTTGCTTCTTGAAGCCTTTTAAATTTTCTCTCCTAAAATGTTTACAGTACTTTAAATCCTTAAGTGTTAATTCAGCAATAAACAAAAACAGGCAGAGAAAAAGGGATTGGACAGGTTGGCTGTTTATATGTATGAAAGTGGTGCTCAGTAAACAAATACATTTTCCTCTAATCTTTTAAATGGCCTTTAAGGCATTGCTAGTTGTTTCAGCAGAGGAGAGAAAATCACTTTCCCTTAACATTAAACATGGCCTGAATTGAATTATGTTTATTCCACTTTGTTCAAAGAAAACTTACAGTCTATTCCAAATGGAGATCATATGTTTCTTAGAGAACTATTATAATGAATTTTGGAATACAAATAACAGGCACGTGGCTTTATTCTGGGTGGGTGTGAAAATTTATTTCCAGAAATTTGGATTCTTCATTCTAATCAAGTTGGTTTTAGGCTTGGAGTTTGGGATGAGGTAAAAGCTATAGATGTATCTATTTTAGCTGATGTTTTAGCTTATTACTTTGAATATTCTAGGACCTTATCTGATTTGAAGATGTCCTTATCGTAAGTCTTATCATATCATATACGAAAACACCTACATACAAATTGCAGATTTAAAGAATCATGACTAAATGTGCAAGTTGCTGAAGTCTGAAATGCTAGCATCCAACTCTCAAATCAAACATACATGGTGATAAAAATGCCTCTGCCTGGGTGATCTTGTTCAGTTGTCGGCATTGGCTACGGTCAAAATTTGATCTGTTATCTGGCTTTCTTTTAATTATTGCCTTTATCCTACCGATTATGGGATTGGTTCAAAATTAAGTCACGTGGCGTTTTAATAAAGATAAGAGAGAGTTTAATTCAGTGTGTCTAATGAGCATAACAATACATGCATTGGATGTGATACATTTGGGTAGCATGGATTAATTCATTCTAGGGTTGCTGTTTTTCCCCTGACTCTTGGATCAAAGCCAAACAATGCAATGTTGCATGTTACAGTGGTTAAACTGAGATCCTGTTATCCATTTAAATTAGAAACGGGTCTTTAGAAATGCTTTGGCAGGGGAGAAGGGAAAGCTCCTACATCTGTTTCAGATGCATTTTTGACCTCCATAGAATCCATTGGCCACAGTAGCTTTCCAGAGTAGACTGATTGTACCCTGAAAGCAAACTTATTTCACAGAGCTCTATCAATTGAAGAGGGATAGTCTAGTTATGCTAAGTTAACTGCTGGTATGGGAAACCTTTATTTTCCTCTCTTCCTCATGCTCAGAGCAGCGAAGTTTTTTTAAAAAAATCTTCTCTGCTGAGCCCTAACAGCCTCGTGCTGTTTAATTTAATCTGCCCACAATATTTCCTTCAGATGTACCATGCGGTTATCTGTGGCGTGATTTGCAAGCCATTTATCCCTCACTTACAGTGCTGCACATTCGAAAGTGAAAATGTAGGAAATTGGAAAACCACGCCTTCCCATCGATGGGAAATGTGTGGGGTTGCAGGGATGAAAAGTTAGCACACCCTTAGAGGTTAGCAAACCAGGCCAACTACAGATTTGCATTCGCTCTCGGTAAAGTGGAGCAGAATACAGCAGAAGACATCAGGAGGTGGGCCGTAGGAAATGTGAAATATAAACAAACAAACAAATAACTATAATCAAGATATAGATTACATGGAGAGATACACATGCGCAAGGTATGCCTCCATCTTTCTTCAGAATAATTTTATTTGAAAGAGACATAAATGAGTAAATGTAAGCTATGCGTTATATACCACTCCATACCAGTCTTCAAAGCTTGTTTAAATTGTACCGCTATCCAAGGGTTTGCAGCTGATGAGGTAGAATCTCTCTGTTCGTGTCTATAAAAGAGAGAGAGAGAAAACGGAAAACACACTGTGTATTTTTGACAATTCTGTTTCGCAGGATTGGTTGTTTTTTTTAAAAAAATATTTTTTATTAAAGAGGCTTTCAACAATAAAAGCAGTACAGATTTGAAGTTGAAAATAAGAATACGGTGAATATTTTTTTTAAAAAAAAATTCTTTGTATCGTTTTGTGAATTTGAATCCAACATTTTCTGACTTTTTTTTACAAGTGTGCCGGGCATGATGAAAATGACCCACCACATTTCCAACATCAATTTTATTTATGCTGCCCATCTTGCCTAGAAGTGACTCCAGTCTTCTGTGGCTGTTTTCTAATTGAGGTCTGAAATACATTTAATACTTTCTAGATAATTTTCCTGCAGTCTTCTACCAATGGCACATCATCTTATAAAAATTCTCATTTAAGTTATATCATAATGTAAGTTTCAGTTTCCACTTATTTTCCCACTATGCCATCAATGTATGTTGTGTCCACAATTCTTAGTCCATGTTATTATACACTCTGTCATTTGTTCTTCTTCTGTTTCAAATTTCAGTAAAAATTAATGCATTTTAGCCATTATCCATTCATCATCTGTACACAGTTCAGCTTCAAATTTTGTTTTTAGCTGCTAATTCCAAATATCCTATTATCTTCCTTAGGTCTTTCTCTTAATTGTACATATGAAAACCATCAAAAACTAAATCCCTCTGCAGCCAGTTGTTCTTCTGATTTCATCTTATATTTTCCATGCTCTGGTTCTAAAAACATTTGATAAGTTGAGCTTACTTCTTGTTTCTTTTCCACAAAATGCTTCTTGAGATCTTGAGATCCATAAAGGTATTTTGGGGCTGAGTCCGGGTTAACATCTATTCCATTTTCTCAATGTGGCACTTCCAATAATAGACTGCTATTTCAATAAGTGGGTTTATACGTAGATTGATTTTTGGTTCACTTCTTGCAATGAATGCTGAAAATAATGCAAGAAAAATATTTAGCAGCATTACTTTGTATAACAATTCCCTTATTTCCAATATTCTGTTTAGTAGAGAACAAATAGATAAAGTCTACATGCTCCTTAATTTCTGAATCACCTGCTTGGGTAGCAATATCAATTGTCATCCAGCTGTATTTAGTAGCAGATTAGTAGATCTTGGGGGAAAAACAGCGGTGGGATTCAGCTGGTTCGCACCACTTCGGAAGAACCGGTAGCTCATTTTTTGTTGCTCAGGCCCAGAATGGACTTCCGGAAGCAGGAACCACACAGAGAACCGGTTGTTCACCTATTTGAATCCCACCACTGGGGAAAAGTAAGACATACAGGCAGGTAAATTTTCAAAGAAGAATCCAAACTGGAGGGCTACAGGTATGTAAAACTTTATGTGGGGAATGGGTGGCATAAAAAAGTTAATAAATATATAAAAAATAAAATAAAACTTTTTTAATTGAAAACATCCCCTTTTGAGTTTGAAAAGTTGTTTCAGATTTGAAATGGGTTGCATAGACCTTCCCAGGTATTCCAGTGCTCAGAACATTCTGGAACCATTTGGGTTTGAAACTCCTGTTTTGAATCTGTATCAGGTGTTTCAAGTTTGGAAGAGGATTGTTTTAATTTTGAACCATTTGCAGAATAGCCAGAACACCTGTTTCAAACTCTATAAACACAGTTCTTCAAACTTCAAATGCTGAATGCAAAGAAGATTGTGCACATTACTCTTTGTTTTCAACATCCTGCATTCTTCATGTAACATACCATGTAAATCCTCCTCAAGTGAATTCAGAAAAAAAATATCCAGTAACTTTCCCCTCGGTCTAATGCCTGTTGAAGCAGCAGAATGATAATAATGCATGCTGGAAACAAAATGCTATCTGTGCATAAAATGGCTGTTTAAACCTTTGATGTATCACCATCGTATCAGGCCAGTGATCTTGCTAACCAAGGACTAACAACAGCCGCTTCCATAGCAGCAGTTGGCAGCCCCTCGGATATATGTCATGGTTCCAAAAACCCAAGTGGATGGAGTAGGGATAGAAAAAGTGGTTAAGCTTACTCATGGCTAGGTACAACTTCAACAACCTTATAGGATGTTACCATGGGGGGGAGAAAATGAGAAGAGCGAATGCTACATATGTTGCTTTAAACTCAGGGAAAATAAATACTTTTCAAAAATAAATGTATAGTTGCTGAATTTCTTGGAAAGCATGGCTATATATTAAATCTGTCTTTTAAGCTAAACGTGTCCTGGGTCCACCTAGATTCCTAGACAGAGGGATCCTTGTAAACAAGCCTACAGCAACTGTGGGCTGGCAGGTTGCATCTAACTGTAATTTGAAGATGATACAGTCAGCTCAGAACAAACAGTGGATGGCTGTTCTTGAGCCAGACCAGCCATTCACCATTTTCACCTATGGGAAAATGTTGTTCTGCTGGATCATACAGGTGTTTGTAACTAAATGTCATTAGATTTTAAAAGGGGGAAAAAAGTAATCGTCTATATTTTTGCATTCCCTTAGCATGAGTAATAAATAAACTCTTGCTTCCTTCCTTCATAGTACAAACAACTGTCAGCCCTAATGTTAATGACTCTCAACAGCCACATTGGTGGGTCTTATTTGATAAAGGACATTAAAGAGAGTGGGCCCCAGGCACAGTGCCCAGCTGTTGGTAGATGTTGAGGGTTTGGATCTGGCTCTGTGATAAGTTCAAAGGCTTTCCCGAACAGATTATACAAAACCGTTCACGGTGCCAGTCGGCAGGCCCCTTTCCCCCCACCTTTTCTCTGCCCCACCTTTTCTTGCCTGTGAATAACTACATTCAACACCGAAGTCCTTGGCCAAATTTCATATATTTTGAGAAAGAGTTTTCTTTACTCAACTCAATAGTAGTAATTTGTATGTCACCATTTTATTAAAAGCCACGGTTTAAGCTCTGGAATCATCCTATCGGCAGCTTGGTTACTGTGCCTGGTCCTGTTCCCTTTCAGAAGAAGCAGTCCTGATGTTTCGTCTCAGTCATCTTTGTCTCGGGTTTATCTGTGATCCTCGCCGCTTGTCATTCATTGTATTTTGCAGATATACTTTGGTTTCTTATTTATAGAAGCGTTTACGTTTCATTTATTTTTTTTAAAGTTTGCAACTGAAGAGGTTTTCCCCCCCTTTTGGGGGGAGGGTTTTAGCAAAAAAAGTTCAAATCGGATCCTATGATCTAATGTTCAGAAGTGGGAGAAAAGGTGCTTAGCTAGAGTAGAGAAAATCTTTTCCCAGCAGTCAAGATTATCTTAGTACAGTTGCTGGCCTAGTGCCCAACATTGACCTCTGAAATGCAAGACAGGGTGCCTGGCATTTGCATCTCTGAGATTTCCCCCCTCCCACCTTATTTTTCCTGGTTTAATGAAATATAAAAACAAACGTTTGCTTCTCCACAGTTACACTGAGGTGTTTAGTTTCTGCCCTTGAGGAATCAGGAAAGTATGCTGACAAAAGTCACTGCCCTAGGCTGTGCCCAATTTTGCATCTAATTCAGGTATCCTGTCAGCCAGTTCTTGCATTTCCAAGAAGCACCCAGTATGCGGGTTAGTGATGGCAATTGGGCTGGGAATTTCCATTGCTAAACAACACAATCATAAAGTCTGACATCATGTGAGCATATCACTTAGCAATGGAAATTGCCTCCATTAAGCAAATCGGCCTGGGTGATTTCATTATAAGCGAGAATGGCATATGGTTACCATTGGTGACTTCCTGCTGGCTTCCCCATTGACTCTGCTTGTAGGAAGCTGAGAAAATCACAAATGGTGATCATATTGTAATTGTGAGCCAGGTGCTAAGAACCTGGATTCTGATCATGTGACCAAGGGAACATAGTAACCAATATTAGTATGAGATGACTGCCACTTTAACACTGTTGTAAGTTTGAATGGTCACTGAATGAGTGGTCGTTAAATGAGGATCTCCCATAAATGAATACTGAGCTGCAGTAAGTAGAAGTATGCTTAGGTTCAGGATTCAAGAATTGAGGTTGGTACCCCAGCCTATATGAGGCAGATGGATTCTGATCTGTAAGATGGGACCCTTTTGTTGTTAGTTGCGAAGTCATGTCCGACCCATCACGATCCCATGGACAATATTCTTCCAGGCCTTTCTGTCCTCTACCATCTTCTGGAGTCCATTTAAGCTCACACCTACTGCTTCAGTGACTCCATCCAGCCACCTCATTCTCTGTCGTCCCCTTCTTCTATTGCCCTCAATCTTTCCCAGCATTAGGCTCTTCTCCAGTGAGTCCTTCCTTCTCATTAGGTGGCCAAAGTATTTGAGTTTCAAAGATGGGACCTTATGTATACATAATGTCCATGCTGCCTTTTTGATATATATTAGTAATCTATTCCACAATATGCAAAAATGGAAACATATACAGACTGTAAATGTTTATATGCAGGTAGTCCTTGCCTCACAACCACCATTGAGCTCAAATTTTCTGTTGTTAAATGAGACATTTGTTAAGTGAATACATAACAGTAAGTAGGCAGAGTTTCAACTATTTTGAATGTAAGCCAAATTCTCTTCCCTTCATGCTGTCTTCTGTTCTCTTCTAGAGTTCTCGAACTGCTCGATCCGAAGAGGATCGAGATAGTCTCTGGGACGCCTGGGGCTCATGGAGTGAATGCTCCCGTACTTGTGGTGGAGGTGCTTCCTACTCCTTGAGGCGCTGCTTGAGTAGCAAGTAAGTAGTCCAACATTTTTTGAACCTGCATCCATCCTGTAAGATGCATCTTGTGGTAGAAAGGAACTAGCTTAAACTTAAAAGATGGTATTTTTTTTCAGCAACCATCCAGCAAGTTGGATGGCTTAACACACAATTATAAAAGGTAAAGGTAAAGGTTCCCCCGCACATGCGTGCTAGTCGTTTCCGACTCTAGGGGGCGGTGCTCAACTCCATTTCAAAGACGAAAAGCCAGCGCTTGTCCGAGGACGTCTCCGTGGTCATGTGGTCGGCATGACTAGACGTCAAAGGAGCATGGAACGCTGTTACCTTCCCACTGTAGTGGTCCCTATTTTTCTACTTGCATTTTTACATGCTTTCGAACTGCTAGGTTGGCAGAAGCTGGGACGGGTAACAGGCGCTCACTCTGTTATGCGGCACTCAGGATTCGACCCGCCAAACTGCCGACCTTCTGATTGACAAGCTCACCATCCTAACCCACTGAGCCACTGCGTCCCTTAACACACAATTATATAATGCATTAAAATGTGCAGTGCTATAAACATTTCTTACACAGCATTCGTAAACCATCTCCCATCCAAAATGATCATCTCCCCCACTTGTGCTAAATTTGAGAAAAACATCCAGTTTTTTGCACCCAGAATTATTTTTTCAGTTGGGAGAGGTCTAATATCAAGAGATTAGTAGTCCTTGACTTACAACCACAACTAGGTCCAGAATTTCCACTGTTCGATAAGGTGGTTGTTAAGCCAGTCAGACCTGATTCTACAGGCACAGTTTCTGGCCACAGTTGCTAAGCTAATCAAGTGAATTGTGGTCGTTAAGCAAATCCATTTCCCCTCCCGTCCAACTTTAGTTGTTGGAAACTAGTTGGGAAGGTCACAAATGGCGATCCTATGACCCCAGGACATTGCAGTAAATGCATACTGGTTATCAAGCGTCTAGATTTTGATCATGTAAGCATAGAGATGCTACAACAGTCATAAGTGCAAAAATCAGTCACTTTTTCGGTGGTAAACAAATGATTGTAAGCTGGAGAGTTCCTATATTGGAGTTGGGTATTTTCAGCCAGGTATCTATCCATTAATGTATGCAAATTCATGTTTTCAATGATCTACGGAGTTCCATTTTTACAAATGAGTTTCCTTCAGTTACAAAGCACAGCCAGGATCAAAACTAGGCAGTAATCAATAGCTGACGTGTGTTGGGTTGACATGATTATTAAATGTTTCCTCCATAAAATTTGGGCAGCGGTTAGTGGAGTTAATGGAGCAAAAGGAAAGAACCAGATTGAAACTTGTACAGACGGATCGTAGAGGTATCTGTGAATGCCCAGAGTCACCCTAGAGTTTAGTGATGTCTAAACCAAATTAAATAAATAAAATGACAGCTAGTGCTAATTAAAACTAGCATGTAACACATTCTTCCATACCTCTCCTAAATGTGTTCTATCCGTACTCCTCTCTTGTACAATATTCTCTTGCCGTAACGTATTGTTGCAGAGAAGAAAAAATCCTCACATTTGGCCAAGTAATCCTAACCACTGCCCTGCAGAGTGAAAACAATTTTTTTGAGCCAGAAACTTGTATTTACAGGAGGGGAGGGGGAAAAATCAGGAACGGGTAAAAAACAAAAAAAAGTTGTTGAAATGCAACATTACAAGCTAATTTTCCAATTCTTAAAAAAAATACATAAATAAAAAGAATGATTTTTTTTAAATGAGCAATGGACAACATTACTGTAGAAAAAGTGTTTCCAGATTCTGAAATGGACAGCTAAATAATCAAATCTGTACTGATGTGATGGTGCCTGTGGTAATAAGCTAACCATGTGCAAGGAGGCAAAAGGTCTATTTTTGTATGAGGCTGGCATGCTCATGCAGTCTAGTAAGAAAGAGTGAGAAGCCCCAGTCACTCTTGATTTCGGGGGGAAAAGTTACTTAATTTACAAGAAAGAGAACTTCAAAATCAATAAGAGTGCTTGATTTGCCTCCCGAAAAAAGAAGCACCACAGACAAACTCTGCATTTGTTGCAAAGAAAATAACATGGGCATGACTGTGTACTCTCCATTATTCAAGCTTAACTGGTGGCTTTACTGTTCCTCCATTCTCATAATCTTGCCAGCTTTATACAAACAAGACCTCAACTTACAACTGCAACTGGGACCAGAATTTTTACGGCTAAGCAAGGGGTTGGTTAAGCGAACTGTAATGTATTGGGCCTTTTACTTGAACTGTTTTCACATGTCTGTAAATGCTGCTTGCGATTGCTTAATTAAGGTGTCTGTGTAACGGTCGCTGGCTGCCCAGACATGCAGTCTCCAGGACGATCATTGGTTGACTCTGGGGTGGGAATAGGTTTCTTTAAACCTATTGGTCGCTGCCTAGTGGCCAGCCGTATAAGTAGCTGCGTAGAAGCCTCAGTTCTCAGTTCTGTTCCTGTTACTACAATAAAACAATGTTCCTGTTTGAACCCTCTCGTCTCGCCTCCTGCTTCGCAAGAATCCACTACACAACATGAACCACACCCAATTCTACCCCCTTTTTTTTGCCATGGTTGTTAAGTGAACAGTTGCAGTTGTTAAATGCAATCAGCGAATCCATCTTCCCCCATTGACTTTGCTTGTCAGGAGCCATCTAGGAAAGTTGCGAAGGATGATCCCATAATCTCGGGATGCTGCAGCTCTCATAACTACGTGACGGTTGTCAAGTAGCCCAGAGTTGGATCACGTGACTCGGGATGCTGTGACTGTCATAAATGTAAGGACCAGTCGTAAGTCCTTTTCTTTTCCAGTGCCGTTGTAACTTCAGTCACTAAACGAACTGACGTAAATCGAGGACTACCTGTACGACTCTTCAAACTCACGATGTCACGTGATGTCGCGCAACGTATCAGGACGGTTTTGCCATTGCCGGCAGTGGGGTGGGTGTGGCTTCTGGATGACGTGTCCGGCCCATGGGCTGGCAGTTTGACAGCCCTGTTCTATGGGAATGAAGAGAAAGGCAGAAAAAGTGGGAAGAATCCTTCAGACTTCGGCGTCTGCTTGTGTTTCAAAAGAAAGAAGGTTGCTAAGACTTAACAGATACCAAGCTGAAGACATTTTCCCCCATAGTTCCCATCTGTTCCTGCGGTCAGTCTTTGCCCAAACACACAAAAAGGCTACTTCCAATGGCTGCCGCCTTCTACAACCGCTTCACAAACCTCCTATGATTTTTCTGTGTCTGCACAAGGGCTGCTGGAAGGGAGGACGGCCTTTCGAGAAGCTGGGAGGTCTTCTCTCCAGAGCCTGAAATTCTCTCTGTACATATGGCTGGAAATAGTTGGCAGAGGTTTCAAAATGATTCCAATGTTGCATATATACAATAGAAAGTCAGAAAAATCCAACTGCCCAGACCGATTCTTTCGTTTATTAACCGAGCCTGCTTCAACGAGAAGGCAATGTACTTGCAGAATTCAGAACTAACGTGGAATGAAGAAAGGATCGAATTGCCTTAATGTCAATGGTTTTAATTGCCTTAATTTTAATGGTTTTAATTAAATGACTTTTAATTTTAACTTCTATTGTTAAAAAATAATGAGTTTATGAAGTGCTCAACAGAGAGCCTGTGACGTATCTGCCTAAGGAGGAGGTCAGTTGCCAAAACAGTCTCTCGGAGCAAATCCTGAACCACCAATCCTTTCCTGAGGTGGCCCGATTGATGGAATGGAGACCGAACCAAGCAAAAAAAAAATGTTCATTTCATCAGAATTCTTTGAAGCAGAGGCTGACCAGAAAAAAAAATGCCTGCAGAAGTAACATGTAATCAGGCTCCTATAACAGCTTCAAGGGACGTGGCTAAGCTTGTCGATCTGAAGGTTGGCAGTTTGGCAGGTCGAATCCTGAGTGCCGCGTAACAGAGTGAGCGCCTGTTACTTGTTCCAGCTTCTGCCAACCTAGCAGTTCGAAAGCATGTAAAAATGCAAGTAGAAAAATAGGGACCGCTACGGTGGGAAGGTAACAGCGTTCTGTACACCTTTGGCGTCTGGTCATGCCGGCCACATGACCATGGAGACGTCCTTGGACAAATGCTGGCTCTTCGGCTTTGAAACGGAGATGAGCACCGGCCCCTAGAGTTGGAAACGACTAGCAGGCATGTGCGGGGGAACCTTTACCTTTACCTTTTATGACAGCTTCAAGAGATGTTATGCCTGAGCCGATGACAGAGAGGAGACCCAATTCTGAAAATAAGGCCCCATGTTCTGGTAGGGCATTTTAGCCTAAAAACATGCTGGCAATTAGGATGGGCTGAACCAAGTTGAACAGGACATCACTTTGAGAGAAAGGGTAGCATTACCCCTATTCAAGCACAGCAGCATCTGGGATTAGTATATAAGAATAGCCTCCATGGAGTCCAGGCAGCCAGAAATGGAAACTGATTTGGCCTTACAGATAGACCTCGACTTACAACCGCGATTCAGCCAAAATTTCTATTGCTGATGGAGACGGTCATGAGTTCTGCCCCATTTTACGACCTTTCCTGCCACAGTTGTAGGAAGGTATGTAGGAAGCACATCACAGTAGTAATGGGGGACTTTAATTACCCTGACATCAACACTGGAAGTTTTTAAGAAGAGACTGGACGGCCATTTGTCTGAAATGGTATAGGGCAGGGGTAGGCAACCTTGGCTCTTTTATGACTCGTGGACTTCAACTCCCAGAATTCCTGAGCCAGCCATGCTGGCTCAGGAATTCTGGGAGTTGAAGTCCACGAGTCATAAAAGAGCCAAGTTTGCCTACCCCTGGTATAGGGTTTCAAGTCTGAGCAGGGGGTTGGACTAGATGACCTCCAAGGTCCCTTCCAACTTTATTATTATTATTATTATTATTATTATTATTATTATTGTTGTTGTTGTTGTTGTTGTTGTTATTGTTGTCATTAAACGAATCACCACTATCGTTACGCAAATCCACGGTCATCAGTGTTAACCCATTTTTCTGAAAGGGCATTTTTTTTTGCCAGAAATCAAAAACAAAAGTCACACTCCTTTGTCTACTGATTGTAAATGTGATCTGGTTGCCAAGCACCCAAATTGAGATCATGTGATCATGGGGTTGGTGCAAGGGGTGGCTAACAAATGGTCATGAACCCGTAGTGCTATTTGGATATAACTCAAGAGTTTTTTTGAAAAAAAAATAATGGCAGTAGCAGTAAAAGCCCCCGACCTTCGTTCATTTCGCCGGGACCTGAAAACCTGGCTCTTCGAGCTGTCTGGTCCAGACTGAGGGGTTTTTAATTTTTAATTGGATTTTAGATTTTAATTTTTAGGGCTTAAATTTAATTAATTGTTTTAATCTGATTTTAATTTTTGTATTTTATGTTTTAATTGCCTTGTAAACCGCCCTGAGTCCTACGGGAATAGGGCGGTATATAAACTCAATCAATCAATCAATCAATCAATAAATGCAATGTAGAGAGCGTTCGTAATGCTTTAGAGTCCCAACTGTGGTTATTACAAAATATAACTTGTATTACATATTAATAGATCGCGCTTTAAATGATTTCATAAATAGTTAGAAGACCTGTATAAAAGTATCTATGAGGTTTTTTGACACAATTTATAATTCGCTAGTTTTTTCCCTCTGGTATTTATGATCACACCAGAAAAAGAGCAAGCTAGGTAAAAAATGCATACATGGTAAGTAGAAATGTCTGAATAAATAAGATTACTCACTTGCATACTGAGCCAATTTTCTTTGAATTAAAAAACCCTAAAGTGAGCTTTTGCCAATTCATAGATTGAGAGAGGATTATAATGTGCTGATTCTGTTAGCCAGTACAAATATATTTTAAATAGTAAACTCTGACCTTGAATTAGCACAGCAATAAGTGTATAACTTTCCCCCCCTTATTTTCATACAATTATGAATGTAAAGGACTACTAAATGGTGATTGTGTGTGTGTGTGTTTGTGTGTTGCAGAATATGCAGTTGAAACTGAAAAGGAAAGAAATCCACCCAAACTTTAGGGATTTAGAAATAAGCTTAAATATATGATACGTAGCTTTAAAATTTAAAAACAGTACTATCTGTGCTTTGGGTTAGTGGTTGAGTTTCCTCACTGCAGCTTATTATTTTACAGACATGTGTCATATGACAGAGAATTATGTGTACCACACATAATTCTGTAACAAATGAAATAAAGAATAATGCTAGATTTGGGGTTGTACGTTTGATAAATGAAGAGTTGGCACACCAATTGAACACTATGGAACAGACCACGCCACAAACCAAAGATAAATATTTTTCCTCCATTGAGGAATGTTCACAGTGTATTATGCCTTTTCAATTTGTGTATGATGCCTTCCAGAGCATTAAGCACAAGGCGAATACAGTCTCATTGTTTCAGCTTTGAAGCTATGCAAAGCATATATGCCTTTCTTGTAAACATCAGTGCACGGCTAAGCAGCTGAATAAATGCAAGTAATTTATTTTCCAAATGTCAGCTGCCAGATCTTACGAATCCTATTCCTTGAGCTATTCAGGTCAAATACAACTGTTGTTTTGTTATCAACCAGTTCCACTGTCTCTTTGGAAAAATCTACTTTATGTGCTCCACCTGATCCCCAGAGAATTGGGTGCAAGAGTTTATCTCTCCTCTCTAGTTGTTGTGTCATCAGAACAGAACAGCAACCTCTTCTAGGGCAAAAATAGATGTCAGCCATGAGTCACTTATATCCCTGTTGCAAATTCAACCTACAAGAGTAATGATACTTGTGAATGATCTTATTTTATTTTATTTTTATTTTAATCCCATTTATATCCCGCCCTTCTCCGAAGACTCAGGGCGGCTTACAATTTAAGCACAAACCAATGTGCTTAGCAATAGCCTTCATTCTATGTATATGCCTGCTTATTAGGGCTTTCGCCGCCCCCCCCCAGCGGCATTATTACAAAGTCAGCTTATTGCTCCCAACAATCTGGGTCCTCATTTTACCTACCTCGGAAGGATGGAAGGCTGAGTCAACCTTGAGCCTGGTGGGATGTGAACCTGCACTAATTGCAGGCAGCTGGTGTTACTTAAGGAAGACAGAAAGATGGACCACAAACAAGAAAATGGTCAGATAACCAGCAGTTGAGTCCAGGGAAGGAATGGGGGGAATGGCGAACGTCTCAGAAGAGACTCTCTCTAATTTGTTGGACTATGGGTAGTCCTCAACTTACAACCAATTGCTTAACAGCCATTCAAAGTTACAACGCCCCTCCCCAAAGCGACTTACAACTTTCTTCCAAAGTTACATTTGCCCTTCCCCATGGTCACACGACCACATTTAAGCACTCAGCAACCCGGCCCACATTTACAACTGCATGCAGTGCCCTGCAATCACATCACCACAATTTACCACTTTCGTTCCAGAAACTGGTGCTTACTTCCAGTTTCCGGGAGGGGGGGGGGGAAGGCCCACAGCGAACAATAGGTTCCCCTAATGATGGCAGGGTTTGCTTAACAACTGCAACATAATGTAAAAAAAGTCATAAAATTGCATCCAGTCATGTGATTACCTACATTATGACCGTCATGATTTACAGTTGCAATGGGCAGGCTCAATTATAAGTCATAAGGACTACTAGTATAAAGGTGAAGGGGGAGGGGGGAGATGTAGTTTTAGACTTGCAAGGTTAATGCCAGCCTTGCAAGGCTGTGTAGACAAGAGGCATACCCAGTAGCATTAACTCGTACATTTACACTAACAGAATTTTCAGATTTGAAAATGCCTCTCTCCCATCAGCCTTATGTTACCTATTCTACTCAAAAACACATGAGAATATTCCTTGCTTGCTTCTAACCGGCTTGCCTTAGCAAAGACATCCATTAGAAATAGGGTGGAAGGTTAGCTATGTTAGTCCGACGACTGTTGCATTCAAAGGGATAGATCAGGGGTAGGCAACCTTGGCTCTTTTATGATTCGTGGACTTCAACTCCCAGAATTCCTGAGCCAGCATGGCTGGCTCAGGAATTCTGGGAGTTGAAGTCCACGAGTCATAAAAGAGCCAAGGTTGCCTACCCCTGGGATAGACTATATTATAAGCTACATTTAGAGTCATCTATATTTAAAACAGTGGTTGTGTGGCAATGCTACTAGGTCAGAGCTGCCAACATCCACTAGGTGGCAACAAGGGATGAAAAACCTGAACGCTTTGCACCCATTCTAAATGGATTTTTTACTCCCTGACGCATTAATATATGTTTATATAATTACTATATCTAAATATGCAAGGGAGCATGGCTGTTTGCTGTTCGGATAATGTCCGTTGAGACAGTGTGCTTTTTAAATTCTCAGCGTACTGCCCTTGACGTGAATGGTCAATAAGTGAAAACCCATACCTATATATTTTGACTCCAAATATTTTTCATTCGTCCTGTTCTTTACATCTTATAAGCAAGCTTAACCTCCCTTGTATTTATTTACCTGACACACACACACACACCCTTTCGTTTGGCCTAACGTTTTTAATATGTATTCCAAGAATTAGAGTTTAGCAATATTGGACTAGTGACCTTTCCTAGGATGATCTATGGAATCCAAAGTGGTTTTCATTCCAGACTTCAGCCCATTTTTTTTGTTTTACTTGGCACCCTGTGAGGCTGTTCGCTTTTGTCATCATCCTTCCCTGTCAAGTTTTATTCTCTTTGCAAGTTGTGGCTGATTATGATTAGTCATGATTTCATTTGTTCTGTATTTTCACGGTGCTCAAATTTAAGCTCCCTTGTCTTGAATGGGAAATAATTTTGCAAGTGAAAACCCCAAATCGTTATGTTATATATAATACATGATTTTTTATATATATATATATATATATATATATATATATATATATATATATATATATATATATATATATATATATATATATATATATATATATATATATTATATATATATATATATATATATATATATATATATATATACATATATATATATACATATATATATATATACATATATATATATATATATATATATATATATATATAACACTTGCTTCTTCAATTCCTTCTGCCCGTTGTGTAATGTGCTATGAAATTGAAGCATGCCTCTCTGTTTCATCAGGATAGGATAACTCATTATTTTGCTTTTGGTGGGAGCAATGGAAGCATGCCATAGTTAAAATTTTATTTTACAAGACATCTTTTGTTGATTATTTTTAGGCAAAAGATATTCCCTTTTCTATATTGAGTTTAAAAACAAACCTTATATCTAAAAATAGCTGTCATTACATAATGTGCATTGTCAGAATTTGAAGTTTTATCTAATAGTTTTACTAGCCATTTCATGGAAAAGAATCATTCTCTTATGTGCATATTTACTAATCATGCACTTAATGTACATTTTCAAAACATTCATTCTAAGGGAAATAGGACCTCAGATCTGTAGTACAGTTGTTTTTAAGGAGAAAAACCTAGTGTCATTGCACATCTATAATTGATATTAGTGTGCAAACATGATAGATAAGATAAGGCAAGGCAAGGCAGGGCAAGACGAGACGAGACGAGACAAGAATTATTGTCATTTTTTACTGTGAGCATACTGACACAGATTAAAATGAATTTCTGTTGCCTGCTCTCAAAAGAAAGTATATATCTCCCCGTACCCATATATAACACACATATACACATGCTACATGCATATATATACCTAGGCCCATACATATATATATATACATGTATATGTATTAATTACTGTCCATTTTGAATACATAGTGGAAAGAGGAAGCTTGAGAATTCACAAGGTTAATGCTATGTAGAACAAAACTGTGATTGAATCTAGATGTTCTGCTTCAGGTACCACGAAGCCCTCTCCCAGAAGGTAGCAAGGAAAACAGGTTGTGAAGAGGATGTGTAGCGTCCCAGACAATACTGCTGCTGACCCTGCTCAAGCCTCGCTTATATGCTATGTCCTGGATGGAAGGGAGTGAACTAACAATAATTTTTTTCTCCCATCCTCACCATTCTCTGCACCGCCTTCCTGTCCAAAGCAGTGATGCTTCTAAACCAGACAGTGATGCAATATGACAGGATGCTCTCAATCATCCCTCTATAGAAAGTGGTAAGGACAAGGGAAGGAAAATGTACTTTTCTTATGTGACACAGAAAATGCAGGCGTTGCTATGCCTGCTTCACCAGTGTCTCACTGCTGAGCGACCAAGCTAGCCTACTCGTTAGCTGTACACCCAGAAACTTCATGCTGCTTACCACCAATAGTTGCCCCCATTTGATTAATAAAATGCTTTGAGGGTTTTCCCTTGCTGCTGTTTTGTCCTCGTCCTCATACTCAAGCACTTTTATTATCACAGATTCAGTATAACTGTTGGCTTGTAAAAGGGTAGGCAAAATGGAATCCGTGGACATCTCTGATGGTGCTGGCCAATGTTTTTGCACCATCTGACTAAGAATTAAAAATAGAATGCTGACATATGGCAAAATGCGAGTCTGTCCAAAAAAGTTCCTGGTCTCCACATAAGATCCATGGGTATTCTTGGGAAATGAAGGGTGTCATCCTGCCCAGAAAAAAAAGTAAATCCCAGTTACTGTATAATAGCCATCTTGGGAAACTAGCAGGAATTGAGGGTAAAAGCCACGCCAGTTAATTAATAGGTGTTTTTGCTAACTGCACCTAAGAAGGCAGACATTTGTGAGCATTCTAACAGCATGCTTTCAAAACTTCAATGTACATAGGCTTAAAATGTTTGTTGAAGCCTTCTTCTTTCTAACCTGCACATCTTTGCACCGCATAGAATTTGTTCTTCAGAGCAGCATCAAAACAGTCAGTTATCATTTGTAATCATCCCTCATAGGGATGATTCTTTGGGATATAGATTCAAAGCTCCATCTGCTTCTATTTCGTTTTGCCTGCAGGATACACAAAGTTCTCCAAATCAAATGAATTATTCTAACGGTAACTTTGATTGTAGTATATTAAAATATATCAAAATTAAAAAGAAGGCCAAATCTCCAATATAAATTGTAACGCTACTGAAACTGATAATCTATATCACTTAACGTCAGTAATTTTGTCAGCATAATTCTGTAAGCCAGCAATGGATTTTTCGTGACCAGCCTTTGGGGGAAAAAATCTAGTTCTGGTACCAGTTCTTCACTTGAGGTCTAACTCCTCTTGAATAAAATGTCTTTACATTTTATTACTTCTATGTTTCTGTAAATTCTAAAAGAGCATTATGAGACTTTTGCGAGAATTCATAGTAATTATAGCTATACCTATGAATTTAATTTAGTTCCACTTGGACAAAATAGAGGAATTCATTAAAAGCTATGAATGTTTGGGGATAATCTTATGAATCCGCGGGGAGGCAGTCTTAAAATGTATTAATTAAAAAAATCAAATATTTCTGAAAGAGCAGATACTCCCTCCTGAAATTTAAATTTAGATAGAATTGTTGTAAGTAATTTACTTTGTGAAACATAATAAAATTCAAAGAAAATAAGTATTAAAATGCATTCCCCCCCCAATAGCACATTCAGCATAAAGGATTCTTGTGAAATATCCATCTAGAAGAGCAGAAGCCATAAAATTGAATTGAGTGCTAGCAAATGTAGCTAAATAGTTTGGAATGTCAAAAATATCCAGGTAAACTATATGGCTTCTAATGAAATTAAAAGATAACTTAAAATGCAATGGGGAACAGAGTACACCCAATGAAGAACCGATTTCATTGTCCTTGATGTAAATGCTAAGGATAGATTTTGCCTAGTCGAGAAATGTATGGAAAGTCTAGTTTATTAAAGAATGTCTTTGACAAAACACTAACACAATTATCTTTTCTGAAGGAGAAACAAATAGCCTGAAGATTTATTTGCATAGATCACTTTCAACCAAAACCTAAATGCTTGAACGCAAGCCGTATATTCCACAGAGGGAGAACTGGCCTCTAAACAGAACGCAGTCGATATGCACTTGGCCATGCCAAGAAGAACAGAAAAACTTTGAAAGCAGACACTCCACAGTGGGATTAAAGTCCCAAATCCAAATAGGAATGCCCTGAAACAATGGAGGCAAAGTTTAACACTGAACACCTGGAGTGCAGCACAGATAAACTGTCCTTTGCTGCAGAAAAACAGACCCCGTTTGATGCAGATTGAATGGCAGAGTGTCAGCAAGCAGTTCATGGAGGAAAGACTGAAATGTTATACATAGGTATTAAAATTGTCTGATTTGCTCAGTATCCTGGCCATTAAGAAACAAATAAACACTATAGAAAGCCCAATTAGAAAATGCACACAGGTTTTTTTTTCCTCTTGCTGGAACTGATTGTCAGCTAGTGATCCAAACAACAGTACATACACAAGATAATCTTTTTGGCTAACTCTAGATAGAGAAACAGCGTCATCTGCACATTGCAGAAGCAGCTTTCTAGTCACAGTCAGTTTGGGTGAATGAAGTTACCCAGGAATCTTGACCAGTTAGAATAGAGCTGGAAGGGACCTTGGAGGTCTTCTAGTCCAACCCTCTGCTCAAGCAGGAGACCCTACCTACACCATTTCAGACAAGTGGCTGTCCAGTCTTTTCTTTAAAAAAAAACCCTCCAGTGATGAAGCCTTCGAGAATTGTTAAAATTCCCTATGAAGAATGTCGGTTGTGGGGTGGATTTAATACTTCTCATCATCACCTGAGCAACATTAAAGAAATTGTCGTCTTTCAATAACCTTTTCTTGTCTGTAAAACTGATGCTCTCTTCTAAGCCACAAAGTTTTTGCCAAGTTAAAACCATAATGCACCCGAAGATTAAAAAAAACACACAATCCGGAATATAGATAACACATACGACGTTATGAAACCAGTGGGGAATTTGTAAGACAGATTAGCTAAAACAAATCATCATCATGTTCTAATATTTGTTTTGTGTTCCAATTGCAAGAAAATCATAGGCACATTTTGAGGTAGCTGGTAATTTTGTTCAGGTTTTAAAATGCTGAATGATTGCGGCATGTTAATCGGCATGTTAATCATGAATCATGAATTAAATAAATTCCAAATTATTTTTCACTATAAGCAGCTACCATGGCCTAACTGTAGTAATAGGGTTGGAGAAGGCCAGTATAGCAAAGATTGCTCAGAACAGCTCTCTTTTGTCAAATGGTAGGACTAATGTCCTAATAAATATAATTGCAATTTGTGGGGATCTAGCAGGCAATTCATGTGAATGTCTTTAGGTTCAATCAGATAATTTGTCCTTCTAATCAAATGTTATATACTCTGATTGGCAGTAGATTTCAAGGATCTCAGGCTGATCTATCCTCTACACAAAAAATACCATCGCTTTGTCTGATGCGTTCCAAATGCCCTAAGCAGGAGACTAAACATATCAGGCAAAGACCAGTGCAAATATATAAAATTGGTGGGAGGAAGGAGAGGAAGCACAAATACCTACAGTATCACTTCTTTCCGATACACCTAGCCCTGACTACAACTGATGTAGCTAAGTCTGCAGTTTAAATAATCAAACATTTTACTCTTCGTTATCCTATTATCATATAATACTATACAAAAGCATCTGTTTTGAACTGGAATTAAATACAAGTCTGAAAATAAGGGGTAATATTTTGTAAGAGTATGGATTAAAATTGGCACTGCATTCCCCGCTGCCACCAAAGTTTTCTTCCTGGGTGCATTGTGTAAATGCAGCTACTAAGCCATACCATTCATTATCTAGTATGGTTTAGTTGACATTGATTGGCGCTTGGAGTTCAACAGAATAATAGAATTGGAAGGGACCTTGAAAGTGATCTGGTCCAACCCCCTGCTCAAGTAGGAAATCCTATACCAGGGGTAGGCAACCTCGGCTCTTTTATGACTCATGGACTTCAACTCCCAGAATTCCTGAGTCAGCTATGCGCAGCTCTCCAAACTGCTGCCGCCCGTTTGGAGAGCTGCTGCCTTCGTCAAACATGGACGAAGGCAGCAACTCTCCAAACGGGGTGGTGGAGGTTTGGAGAGCTGCGCGCTCAGCTCCCCAAACCTCCGCCACCCCATTCTCTCAATGGGACTTTTTTACTCCCACTTTTTTTCCAGAATGGCGGAGGAGGACTGGGAGCCGCAGGAGACGGCTTAAAGAGCCGCATGCGGCTTCGGAGCCATGGGTTGCCGACCCATGGACTAGACATACACAATTCCTGTAACTATTCTTTGTATGTTTTAGCCTCCCTCCTCCTAATCACTCATGTTGCTCTTCTCTGCTCTCTTTCCAGAATTTTGTATTGTGATGACTAGAAATGAATGAATGCAGTATTCCGAGTGTGATCTTACTAAGGCTTTGTAAAGCAGCACTAGAACTTCATGATATCTTGATTCTATCTCTGTATTCATGCAACCTAGAATTCTACTGGCTTTTTGGCTGCTGCCATGCACTGCTGGCTCATATTTAAATAATTGTCCATTAGGACTCCAAGATCCCTCTCAGCGTTACGGGCATTAAGGCAAGTGTCACCTAGTCTGTACCTACACAGTTGGTTTTACAGTGTAAAACCTTACTTTTGTCTACATTGAATTTCATTTTGTCAGATAGGGTTCTTTTCGTTAGATTTTGTTAGATAAGGCAAGATTCTTTACTATTCCTATTTGAAGACTGAACCTAGAGTCTGTGAACAAAATACATAAGCAGGAGCACTCCAGACAATGAAACTCATCTCCACAGAAAATGTTTGCCTCTTTATGGAAAGGCAGCAAAGAGCTTTCATTCTCTTGACCGGAAATCAGGAGCATGGAGCAGTCACTAAGAAAATCTTTGCTTGTGTTCCTTACAGATTTGGATCTAAGTTGTTTCGGTTTTAAAAAGTATTTCGAATATTGAATTCATTAACATTCACGGGAGGGCAAAGAGCAAAATGTGCATGGCAACAATCATGACATAAACCACACCCTTTCCTATTTGCATAAGGGGTGGCATCATGACCTGTGTTACTTCATTTTGGTATCCTTGTGGTTTCCTGTGATGCATTTACTTAACTGCCGCCATACCAGCCTTTTGGTTAGCATTTATTCACATGGTTATTAGGAAAAAAAATCACAGTCAAACACCTGGAAGATAGTTTCCATATTATCTTCTTTTTAAAAAGAATAAAAAAGAGATCTTATTTGTAGCAATTTCCTTTAGCTTGATGGTTTCCCAGATTATTTTGTTTGTTTATTATTAAACTTAAACCAAGTAACACGGTGCCACAGTGAACTGGCCTTTTTGTTCCATTCTTAAGTGTCCTCTGGTTCATTGTTTTTATTTTTACTGAATTATATATATAATTTTTAAATTGCTAACAAAGAATTAAGGGAGACTGATATGCATTTCAAACTTATTAGTTTTCATCAGTCAGCCATACCCTTCCGAGATTCGATATTCGAACCTGGGCTGATTACACATTAGGCAGTTGTTTTCACCTCTAAGCCACAGGATCTCTCTCGCTTCGTTAGCAGAGAAGCAAGGGGAGATATATGATATAAAGATTTGTCCCATGTTTGGGGCCTAGCAAGGTAATCTAATAGTTAACAAGCATTTGTCATATATATATATATGTGTGTATGTGTATGTGTATGTGTATGTGTATGTGTATGTGTATGTGTATGTGTATGTGTATGTGTATATGTATATGTATATGTATATATATATATATATATATATATATATATATATATATATATATATATATATATATATATATATATATATATTTCAGACTTACATTCTAACTTGAAGTTTTTAAGAGTTATATTAGGTTCCTTTTTTGAGAGGACGTCAGAGCAGAGCTTATAGAGGTGAATATTGTCCTGAATTGTGGAGAGACTTCCAAAATAACCATGGTGTGCCATAGGAATATATAGGAGAATCTGGATTTTGCATTTCCACTGAAAAGATCCAGGCAAAGCTTGGGATACAGCCCTTTAAGTTTAAAGAGGCAACTCAGCAAAGGAGGAGGGTTGAATGGGTTACCAAAGGCTGTTCCTAATAATATTAGGAATAAATTTAATGCAGCTTTATTACCTTTTATGAATGTTATAAAATTACATTGGTGTAATTTAGAGTGCAATGCATCCTAGGGACATTTGTGTGAAGCTCAGATCTCTTCCTTCCTCTCACACAAAGGCTGGCATTCAGTTCATTTCGCCTGTGACAAATTATTTACATCAGAAACGCTGACTCTCTAAAACCTGAGATGGGGCAAATGTTATTTATGCTAAAAGTATTAATTTCTAATAGTTTTTAGTCTCCTGCTCTATTACTTCTTGTCTTGCTCTCATTTCGGATCATTATCCCATACTACTTGCCAGATGTGTGCCTCTGGCAGCTCAAAGATTATGATTTGTGTTTTGATTTTCCTAGACAGTTTGCTGAGTGCAGTGACTGCTGCTGGCATTGTTCCAGCTGGTTGTTTATTTTGTTACTGCTGCAGGAAAAATATTCATAAAATATGGTTGCTTTTTTTTATTAAAGTTACCAGCGGAGGTTTAATCTATTCCTTGCCTATTTTTCTGATCTTAAAGATTAAGACCTAAATCAAAACAGTCTCTACTTTTATTTTCAGTAGGGTCTTTTAAAATCTCAGGGCTTTTTGTATGTTTTCAAATTGCCCTTATTGAATTTTAAGTGTTTGGCCAATCACAAACAATTGGGTAACAAATTTTGGATGTCTCTAGGGGCTGTACCCAAGGCTGTGCAAGGACGCACAATATATAAACTTGTTTTACCAAGGAAGAACATCAGTCTGGCTTTTAAAAATTTGGCAGAATCATTTGTGTACCTGTTGTAGGCCAGTATTCCCACTCAAATAGTAATATGCCCAACCTTTCTGGATTAACATTGATTGATTTGATTTGATTTGATTTGATTTGATTAAATTTATATGCCACCCTTCTCCCTGAGGACTCAGGGCGGCTCACAACAATAAAAATTAAAAAACATAGAGTAAAAAATTTAAAAGACAAGACAATTAAACAATAAATGCAAAATTATGAGACAATTTAACCCAGTAAAAAGCCTAATTAAAAAACATAGTTAGTCCAGGCCCGCTTGTTGGAACAACCAGGTCTTCAGGTCACGGCGGAAAGACCGAAGGTCAGGGGACATCCACAGCTCCAGAGGCAACTCATTCCAGAGGGTTGGTGTGCCCACAGAGAAGGCTCTCCCCCTGGGGGTTGCCAGCCGACATTGCCTGGCCGACGGCACCCTGAGGAGGCCGACTCTGTGGGAGCGAACCGGGTGATGGGAGGTTGACAATGGCAGCAGGTGGTCTCGCAAGTACCCCGGGCCTAAGCCATGTAGGGCTTTAAAGGTTATTACCAGCACCTTGAATCGCACTCAGAGGGTAACCGGGAGCCAATGCAGCTCTCGCAGGAGTGGTGTAACATGGGAGTACCGAGATACTCCCATAAGCACCTGCACGGCCGCATTTTGCACCAGTTGAAGCCTCCGGGTGCTCTTCAAGGGCAGCCCCATGTAAACAGCATTGCAGTAATCCAGGCAAGAAGTGACGAGGGCGTGGGTAACCGTGCATAGGGCATCTCGGTCCAAAAAGGGGCACAACTTGTGCACTAGGCGAACCTGTGCAGAAGCCCCCCTGGTCACGGCCATTAGATGATCTTCCAAATTAAGCCATGAATCCAGGAGGACACCCAAGTTGCAAGCCCTTTCTGAGGGGGGCAATACCTCCCCCTCATCAAAAGAGATGGAACTTGTTAGACAATACGAGATGCTGGTATCCACAGCCACTCGGTCTTGGAGGGGTTAAGCCTGAGCCTGTTCCTTCCCATCCAGACCCGCACCGCCTCCAGGCACCGGGACATCACGTCAAGGGCATCACTGGGTTGGCTCGGGTGGAGATGAAAAACTGGGTATCATCTGCATATTGGTGATACCTCACCCCAAAGCCACGGATGATCTCACCCAGCGGCTTCATATAGATGTTAAACAGGAGGGGGGAGAGAACCGACCCCTGAGGCACCCCACAAGTGAGGGGCTTCGGGGTAGATCTCTGTCCCCCTGCCAATACAAACTGCGAGCAGCTCGAGAGGTAGGAGGAAAACCACCGTAAAACAGTGCCTCCTACTCCCAACCCCTCGAGCCGTCGCAGCAGGATACCATGGTTGATGGTATCAAAAGCCGCTGAGAGGTCAAGTAGGACCAGGACAGAGGAACAGCCCCTGTCCCGGGTCCACCAGAGATCATCCACCAGTGCGACCAATGCCATTTCTGTGCTGTAGCCGGGTCTGAAACCGGACTGGTACGGGTCCAGATAGTCCGCTTCATCTAGGAATTGCGGGAGCTGACGCACCACAACACTCTCAACAACCTTCACTACAAAGCGAAGGTTGGAGACAGGACAGTAGTTATTCAATGAGGCCAGGTCCAGAGCAGGCTTCTTGAGGAGGGGCCTCACCACCGCCTCTTTTAAGGCGGGGGAGAAGACACCCTCCATGAAAGAAGCATTGACAACTGCCTGGAGCCAGCCCCCTGTCACCTCCCAGGTGGCCGAAACCAGCCAGGAGGGACATGGGTCCAGTAAACAAGTTGTAGTGCTCAGTCTATGCTTGATACTGTCCAGATCATCCAGAGTCACAGGGTCAAACTCACCCCAAATGGTATGATCAAGACCTGGCCTCTCCACTCCGCCGGATTCTGCCCAGTCAGAGTCCAAGCCAGTCCAGATCTGAGCGATTTTGTCCTGCAGATACTGTACAAATTCCTCAGCCCTACCCTGCAAGGGGTCATCCCTTGGTCCCTGATTAAACAGGGAGCGGGTCACTCTAAACAGGGTGGCTGGGCGGTTATCTGCGGACGCAGTGAGAGCGGAAAAGTAGACACGCTTTGCCGCTTCCATCGCCACTAGGTAAGACTTAAGATAAGTTCTTAGCTGTGTTCGATCAGATTCATATACGCTGGACCTCCAATAGCTCTCTAGGCGTCTTTTCCGGTGCTTCATCTCCCGGAGCTCCTCGGTAAACCAGGGGGCCACCCGGGGTCTGCGCCGCGTCAGAGGCCGCAAAAGCACAACTCGATCCAAGGCCCCAGCAGCTGCCCTATCCCAGGCTTCTACTAGGGCCTTGGCAGAGTCATGGGCAAGGGAAGCAGGAAATGTCCCAAGCTCCGTCTGGAACCTCTCAGGGTCCATCAGGCGCCTGGGGCAGAACCACCTGGTCGGTTCCACCTCCCAGCGGCGGGGGGTGGCATACTGAAAGTCTAGCCGGAGAAGAAAATGATCGGACCATGACAGGGGTTGGATAATTAAATGCCCCCTACCCAGATCATTAATCCACTGCCCAGAGATAAAAACCAGGTCGAGTGTGTGCCCTCCATTATTGGTCGGGTCCTGAATTATTTGAGTCAGGTCCATGGCCGTCATGGAAGCCATGAACTCCCGGGCCAACTCAGACGCCTCACCCACGGAAGGCAGATTGAAATCCCCCAGAACTATAAGCCTGGGGAACTCAATCGCCAACCCGGACAAGATGTCGAGAAGCTTGGGCAGGACTGATGACACGCAGCTGGGAGACAGGTACGTAATCAATAGGCCCAACTGAACTCCAGGACCCCACTTCAAAAAGAGAGACTCACACCCACCTATCTGAGGGACAGTGGCCACTCGCAGACAAAGACTCTCCCTAATAATAACCGCCACCACCCCCGCCCCTGCCCTGGGCCCGCGGCTGGTGAAGCACCTAGAAACCTGGTGGGCATAATTCTGAGAGAGGGACACCCCCCTCTTGGCCCAACCAGGTCTCTGTGATGCAAGCCAGGTCCGCATTCTCCTCCTCAATAAGTTCCTGTATGAGGGGAGCCTTGTTCACCACGGACCTGACGTTGATATAGACCAAACTGAGCCCAGGTTCCTGTAATCCTATGCCCCCGGGGGAGCAAGAAGAGCAATGAGGGCGGGAACAGGCCACCGCTTGAAGACAGCGGTGGCCCGTTCCCCGATTACGATAAAGCCCTCTGCTCCCACACTCTCTGCCCCTCCCAATCATTGTCAGGATAAAAAGACCCTCCTCACTTGGAGCTGCATCCATTCCCAAACCCCTATTCCCCCCCCACGACCATCCGATGGTCTGGACTGCTGTCCGGGTCGAACTCCCCCAAGTTCATTCCGGATCCCTTGGACCTCCCGGATCCCCTTAAAATGTTATTTAAAAATACTAGTAAAAATCCCCTCAGGTTCCTCTTTGTGGCATGCCATTTCTCAGGGTCCCACAACCCATCATCAAGGAAGATCTTCCGTAAAACAGATGGACGCTCCTGCGAGAGGGGGGTATCTCACTGCGAGTAAAGATCTGCTGCAGTGTACACTGGCATACAAAAGGGAAACGGTAACATCAGACAATGAAGGGTGCCAGAGATGGAATCAATAAAAAGTTCAGTCAGCCTGTGGCAGATCCCAAAGCCAAAATCGTGGTAACGATCGATGGCGGCGACAGCGGAAGCCATAATAAGGGTGGCCATGACAACTCCAAAAAGGGGGCAGCCCGATGTCAATAACAGTGGCCCATCGCAGCGGACCCAAAACAACGGGTTCAGCCATGACAGCAAGAACAGCTGCAGCCTCCGCGGCGGCAAAAGGGGGAAGGAGGTGAGTACAACAGCAACAGCAGGCACCATAGCTGCAGCAATAGCGCCACCAGGTCCACTGCGTCCGTAGAGCCAAGCTCGCCAAGTGGCCGAGGGGGGGGAGCCACGATATCAAAAGGCTGCATATATAATATAAAATGCAGTATATATGAAAGCATGGTCAAGTTGCAAACTGGGAACAGATTATTTTAAAAAGGTCTAAACATACTAGTGTGTATTAATTCAAGATCATATCAGGATCTGATTATCAAGTCCAGAAGCTGAGTTGACTTACTATTTTATCTTCTTTTTCACATTTCTTGAAAGTGCTACAAAAGTTATTTATTTTGAACTGTCACGGTCCTGTGGTCCCTATTGTTAGGAACTCTTGCCCATCTCTCTCTCTCTCTGTGTCTCTCTCTCTCCCTCCCTCCCTCCCATTTGTTTTAATTCCTCTTTGCGTGCAGTGTATAGTAAGTGGGGGTTTTTTGTAGCCATAACCAATGGAAGCTCTCAGGAATGGGCTGGGAAACTAGATAATATTCTTTGCCTGTTTCAGTTGGACAGTGGAGAGAAAGAGCATGACTGCTCCTGTATGTTTTCTGTATTTCAAGGTAATAGAAATATAGACAATCTCAGATGAATTTCAGACTGCTATGTAAGAGAACGTTGATGATCTGCAGCAAAGCAAGCAGCTGATGACTAAAACATCAGGGGAAGGATCCAATGAATAACTTGCTTCAGCAACAACTCCCACATAATAGATAAAGTTCACAGCAGATGAAGGCCAAAATTTAGGGTTGTGAGTCTGCTCTATAGTAATTGAAAGGATAACATCTTTGTTGTCCAGATTACCCCAGCTGGATGAAAGGAATAAGACCACTTTATATATATGTTCATATAATGTGGGTTCTTTATTTTTAATATTGCCTGTTTTAAGAGACAGAAAAGGATTTTATGCTTGTTATATAGCATAATTACATTCTGTTTGACTCATGTGTATAAAGAAGGCAATTATTAGAGTATGAAATTTATAATAGTTTGTACAACTATGATAACTAAGTCATTCATGCCTTACTTACCTCTGTCCTGGATTAACGGGGAACAATGCACTCTATATATCGAGCTGCTCTTAAAGACTACTTGGAAGCTAAAGCTGGTCCGGAATGTCACAGCACAAATAATTATAGTGAAAATTTGGTACAGGAGTTATGTAACACCAATGTTTCTTGAGCAGCACTACTTACCAGTGAAGAGTCTGTGTGCAATTCAAGGGACTGGTGATCACTTAAAAAAAATCCTTCATTCTCTGGGTTTGGATTTCATCTGCCTTGTTCTCCTTTCTGATACAGTAGCTGTCTTTCTCTGCCATACTATCTGCATTATGAAACTGCAGCCCATCCCTCTTAAAATTGGTTCATCTCATTACCTTAAGAAGGTCTTTCCCCAGATGCTGGCCCAGTTGTAGCCATATGAGTTGTGTGTCCCTCTGTTTTTATATGTTTATTTTGTTATGCTTCATTATTTCATCATTTTATATATATTGAATCAGACTAGCTGCCACTTGTCTGACTATTGTCTAGCCTGGCGAGTTTCCATTAAGGTAATTCCCATATGCCATTGCAAAAACCAATCAATTGGTCATGGACTGGACACTTCTCCAATGGAAGAGAAATTTGCCAGTCAGTTTGTCTAGAATTAAAGGGACATATTAGGTGGATTTCCCTCACATGCTACCAAAAGCTTCTTTTAAGCATTGTTAAAAGTAGTCAAAGTTGCATTTGTAACTACTCAGTTACAAATGCAACAGAAAACATGGTTGTTGTTTTTTTAAGCCTGCAATTAAAAAAAGGAATAGGGATGATGGTTTATGCTCAGTGAAAATAAATTGTTTTCAGCAATCACGTTGATATGTAACGTGGCATTAATAATATCTGAACATATGGCTATAATTTCGGTGTCAATGTAAGTTTTAAAAATATAAATATATAGATAGCAATTTTCTTCAAACTGAGTAAACAAATTCAGTTAGATTATAGGGAACAACATCCCCGGGCATCGCCGAAGGATCTGATTAAATCGATTCATTTGGGAAACACAACTAAATTCACTGCCTCTCTTATTGTGACATCATTTGGGCCAAACTCTACTAAGTTATTAAATATTCCAGTCTAACTTGTGAATTTTTCATCAGGAGACAACTAAAACTTAAAGAAATGTAAGTAATGAGTAAATATACAATGTTATTGGAGGGTTTTTATGGTATTATTTATTATTATTATTATTTATTAAATTTATATACCGCCCTTCTCCCGGAGGACTCAGGGCGGTGAACAGGGCATATAAATAGAAATACAAAAGTTAAAAAAGGATTAAATAATTGCCCAATTAAAACAATCACAATATAAAACCCATTAAAACCCTAACGTTCCCCCATCAGGCCAGGCCAGCTTGTTCAAATAAATGGGTCTTTAGCCCTCGCTGGAAGGAGCGAAGATCCGGTGCCGTCCGGAGCTCAACCGGCAGTTGGTTCCACAAAGCCGGGGCACCCACAGAGAAGGCCCTCCCCCTGGAGGCCACCAGCCGGCATTCTCTCACCGGAGGCACCCTGAGGAGGCCCTCTCTGTGGGAATGCACAGGGCGGAGGGAGGTCGACGCCGGCAGCAGGTGGTCCCCGAGGTATTCCGGACCCATGCCATGTAAGGACTTGAAAACCATCACCAAGACCTTGAACCTCACCCGGAAGACAACTGGTAACCAATGCAGCTCGCGGAGCAAAGGTGTAACATGGGAGTACCGGGAAACTCCCAAGACAACCCTCGCGGCCGCATTCTGTACCAGTTGGAGCCTCCGAGTGGTCTTCAAGGGAAGCCCCATGTAAAGAGCATTGCAGTAGTCCAGACGAGAGGTCACTGTGAAGCAACTTTTTCTGTTTATGCCACTCCTTTCAGTGTTGTGGATTTTATTTTTAACATTCATTTTAAAAAATGACAATAAAATACAGGTAACCCAAAGGAATCCAGCCTTCAACAAACCAAAGTTTTCTCCTTTGAATGCAGCAGCCTTTTCCATTTTTTGAAAATGACTGGCCTTTTCTCTTTGCATGTGAGCATTATGATTCTAAGGTATTGACCAATGAAAAATATATTTAACTATATGGTAATATTGTGCTTATCTCTGTTAAACTATTTTGTGTACTCTTAGTTTGAATATAGCTGGACATGTGAGGTTTAGCAATTTCACAATTAATGTCACCACCCTGATAAAATAATGTCTATGTCAGTATCGAAATTTTTAATGCATTTTTATTGAATGTCTATAGGTAATTGTCAGCAACTCCTGTGCTAAACTTTCTTGTAACTATTCTCTTAACTGCTTCCTGGCCCAATGAATAGGAAATAACACCACATACTCCTGAAAAAAATAAAGTGGACTATAATCCACAGATGGTTATAACATTAATAAAATTGAGCCTATTAACATAAAGAGGATCTTATTTTTCTACAATAGACAAGGATAAGGAAACTCTGGACAATTTACTATAATTAGGCAATCGTAATCTCTTCTTGATGACTGCCATGCAATTTTGCAGGCACAAAAATGTTAAGAAGAGAATAATAGAAATTGCGCACGGAATGTGTATTTTTGCTCCAGTACAATACATAGTGACAAAAATGCATTTAACAATATTCAACAGTTGGAATGGCGAATTCCGTGTAAATAACTGTAAATGATAGGTGGAGATGACTTTTACTTGAGCAACTAGGAACGTTCTGCTGGTTAGTATGTGATATGTGCTTTTCCCCCTTTTTTCTGGATGTAGGAGCTGTGAAGGACGGAATATTAGATATAGAACATGCAGCAATGTGGTAAGTAAATAATTTTCACATATTACTGCAGTAGATCTTCTGTAGTCCCAAAATTGTTTTCCTCATTCTTCATGTGTGAAGGGTTAATTGAACGACTAGGAACCCCCTTCTATGGTATGACTCTATCATTCTGCAGGCTTCCCTCTTTGACATTTCTTACTTTTTGCCTATTTATTTGTTTGTGGTTATGTTGTGTGTGTATTTAAAAAAAGGTTATCCAAATTCCACATGACTGTAACATTTGCCACTATGCTGAAGGGATACCCTAGAAAGTGACTCAACAGTCTTAAGTTTATGTTAGTGAAATATGGAATCTCAAATGAATAATGGCCATGTGTAAGCATATTTATGGTCAAAATGTTGTTGATTGGGTACAAGATGCATTACCTCCCACACTGACAAAGTGCTCCTTCTTACAAGGAAAGTGTATTTATCTCCTTTTGCACTAAAGCCTTGAAAGAAGGAAGTCTTTTACCCATGGCTTTTTCTTTCACAACTTTCTGTACTTGTCCAGGAAGCCTTAAATTTAACATTTTGGGTTCTTTTTCCCATAATAAACTTTGTTCGTGAATATCCTCCCTGTATTCTCTTCTTTAATTTGGCTGAAATCCTCTGCATAACACATTGCTTAAATCCCATTGATTTCGTTGGCATTTAAATCACTTTAGTTTTCATAGGCTTACACTAGAGTCCCTTTGGAGTCACAGGAGTCTTCCTTCAGTCTAGTTATGGGCTCCCTTCATTGGGAACAACTGGAGAACTGTTGGGTAAATAAGGCTGCCTGTGGCTTTTTGGGTTGTGCTCCAGCTGCGAGGCACTTTCGCTTCACCAGGACATTGAGAAGACCAACGAGATTAATTCACGTCCGTCAAGAAAAACACCATGGTTCTGCAGAAAAGAAATGAATGAGACATTGTCACAACTGATGGGATTTAAATTGTTGCTTGGGGTTAAGTTATTCTTGCTGGATCACCCTGCTGGGAAGCTGGGATTACACCTAAATTGAAGCTTTTGTTTATAGGAATGGCTGAACTTTGCCAACTCTTTCTCTCTTTCTGTTTAATGTTGTTCTTAGGGTAGGTCTTATCTTGGGCTATGATACTGAAAACATTTATCTGCAAAATAAAGATTCACAGATAACTGTCCCAAACAGTCAGAAGTATGCTAGAATCCTAGAGGACTGTGGAAACTACATAGACACAAGCTGGTCTCTAGCCTTTGTCCCAGATTTAAGGCTTCTGGGACCCACTAAACTCTCATAGTTAATCAGAAGTCCAAGGAAATAAAAACCTTATAAATCACCCTAAAAATGGCTGTCTCCGTAGAGGGTTAAAAATAACAGGACAATTGAAATTCAGAATTAATTCAGAAAGCAATTTTGGTGCATACTTGACATGCAGCAGTATTTCCATATCAGCTACCATTCTGTTAACTATTTCTTCAATAGTTCATATTATTACCTCACTATGGAAGAGTCAATTATACGCAGTTATACTCTAGGATCAATTGTTGCTGCTTAATGGCTTTATTACTTGAAGTATACTCAAGTAACTTGAATGAAGCCTATTGTCCTCAAATTGGACTGACTACCTATTTGTTTCCAACTTGCTTCACAGTATAGATATTGATTTATTAGGCCCTAAATGTATTGTGGGGGCATGTGTTCCAGTTCTTCCTTTGAGATTTGGAGGAAGATTCACTTTGGAACAATAACCCTTTTTGTGGCACCCTCATCATGAAGCATTCAGCACCTCCAAAAATTTTGCTTTGTTCATTGATTAAAAAAAATGCCCCTTCACCTCAGCTCCCAGATCTTTTTCGGTTGGTTTGAGGAAAGCCTTGAGTTTCCTATTTTGTTGAATATTTCATGGCTGCATCTTAGGACTAACTGAACTTTTGAGTATTATGTAGATTCTAAGTATTGCTGTCTATTGCATACCCTATAACTTCTGCTTTCATCTGTAAACTTCTGCTTTCATCTATTTTTAAAAAAAGTCTATAAAAAGATACATTCTATGGCCCTGGCCCAAGTGAGAAATATTAAGCAGAATATTTATAGCCACCTTTTCCTTTTTTTTCTTTTTTTTTTGAAATATATTAACAATCCATAATTAAACACTATTTTTAAAAATATTTATTTTACAAATTATAACTTAAAATATACTAAATAATCTATTTGCTAATCATTAGGCAGTCCCAAATAATTTCTCATTTATCAACTTGTTTAGCTAAAGCTTGATTTTAGGGGATTGCAATGATTCCTAAAGGATAGCGCAAGCTGCTGTCCTCAGCAATAAGAGTGGAATAGAGAGAAACAAATTTGTAGCAAATTGACCCACAGTTAATATAACAAAATATACATGCAGACACATGAATTTATACACACAGTTCATTGTGTGCTGAAACAAACACTTGAGAACAGCAATTCCAGCAGTGATACTGCTAAACATAAACCATTCTCTTTTTGCTAAGTAAGAGTGTTTTGAGTTTACTGTTCATTTGTACATACTAGAAGTATGCTTTTTAACTGGAGGAGGAAAAATAAAATTTCCAAAAATGTTATTTGGGGGGGGGGTTGTTGGCTGTAGCAATGAGATCTCGTGCATTATCCTAAGCAATCCCTTATTTTATCAACTTTTGAATGAGACTGCATGGACAAAGGGGACACAGTACAGATGGAAAGGCAAGATCAAGGTCTAACTTTGAGCCAATTTACATAATAATGTCCACACGGAGACACCAATAAACTGGTACAAGTTCTGCTACTTTGTATGCGAAGGCCCTCTGTTCTTTATCTTCTGTTACCCCCCCCACACACACACAAGCTTACTCCCCACAGAATTATTTTGTTTTAATGACAGACAAGGCAAGGAAGAACATTTTCTGTGGTTGCCTTTTGCTATGAGTTTTGTTAACTTCAGTGATTGCTAAGTGGACGTCAATGGATGAAAGAAGGGCTGTAGCCCAATAGAAGAAGTGATACATTCCTCAGCCCATCCCCTATTTTCCTGTTGTTTTTTCAGAAAAAAATATTTTTTGGGGGGTGGGGGGAGATAGACACTAGCTTCATGCTATGTGGGAGGTGCCATAATTAAACATTGCCAAGCCAATGCCTCCTGGGTAATGCCTCTTAAAATCCTGGCAACCAAGGCAGCAATTACAGTGACTAAGGTTTATTTATTTTACTAGAGTTGCATCTTGGGGGTTTATTTTTGTCTGCCAAGAGATAATTCAATGCACCATTTTCTGTCTCTCAAAAGTGCATAAAGAACCTATCATTGTTGACGTGTTCTTGGAGACCATTACTAGACATTCAAGCCAGCAGCAAATCTTTGATAAAGATAGTCACAGCAACAGTTACAATTTGTGGATCTGGGCATTCTTACCTGATCTTTGGTATCTGTTGTGTCATTAGACTGTGTCATCACTAGTGACAGGCATTGCCTTCCTTGAGATGTATAATAGAGAGATAGTTGACCTGATCCAAGGGAGCAGGGGTTACATACTCCCCTTCTTTCTGTCTCTCCTCTAAGCAGAATAATCATGGTCATGGTTAGGCTTGAGGAAACTCTAGTGGTAGCATCCCCATTTTAAAATAATTGGGATTCATTATAACCTGGAGACTGGATAGACCTAAGTGCATTTTGCCATCTACAGAATAGTTCTCAACAGACCTTATTCATTGCTGTAACTTTGAATGCATCACAGCATCTTGCCATCATGTTCGTTATAGTTAGTCCATCTTTTCTCTGTCAGGTCAAAATGAGCTTTGATGACTAATGTGAGTTTTCTCCATGTTCCTACTCCAGTTTCCTAAATGGCTTGTAACTGGAAATGAATTTTTCCACAAAGTTGATAAAAGAACCAAAGTAATATGTGGGTTTTTCCCCCCTCATAATATACCTCTGGGGATATTTAGCATTATATTTTCCCTTTTGGAAGGAAAATAGTATGGTAGGCAAGCAGCTGGTTAGAGACTTTATTTTGATTGAAATCCATCTTCTAGCTCTTTTCCCTCCCAAAGATTCAAGGAAACCTTCATTTAGCATTAAAAAAAATATTGCATGTTTTCGCTCTGTGGATTTAATATGTCCGGGTCTGGGAAATCTATGATCCCATGCAGTTTTTATTTTTTATTTCCTCCTACCTGTATTGTTTGAAATTCATTTAGAGATGTGAATCAAAGTGAGCCTGATCCTTGCATAAATAGTAGTATGTTTGCACTGAAATGAATGACTAGGAAATATTATAACTGCCTCACAAAACTGTCTTTAAATTTTCTTCTGTACATATTGCAGAGATAGTTCAAAATTGTTCTTTCAGAGTCCAGGGAATAGATCAGTCGCATGTGAAGAAGCACCCAAACCTTTATAACAAAATAAATTCCTGTTCCTTTTATAATAGTACTTGCATATATATCTAAAAACTTATTTATTTGAGCAATCCGGCCTGGTTTGATGGAGTTGGGGTTGGGGTTTTAACATGGTTTTTAATTACTGTATATATCGGGCATAATATTTAATTGTTTTTTAACTTTTGTACTTTGTTTTTAATATTCATTGCCCTGTACACCGCCCTGAGTCCTTCGGGAGAAGGCCGGTATAAAAATTTTATATATATATATATATATATATATATATATATATATATATATATATATATATATATATATATATATATATATATATATATATATATATATATATATATATATATACCAGAGGGGGAACTGACAAATTGACACTAAAAATGGAGGGACCTAAGAGAAGATATCCAGGACCAGTATTCACTGACGGAATTTCCAGACTACCCCAAAATTTTGATGTGATAAGTACACATTTGTTTCTTATTTTCTTATTTCTAGCATGTGGCACACACACAACTTTTCTCTTAAGGGTTGATCTTATTTCCCCAGCAGTTCCATTTTGCGCACAAAAGAGGTGCATCTTTTTCTCTCTCTCAAGCATTCATTGCTTTCACAAGAGCAGAACGGCAATAACCAAAGAAGTAAATTGAAGAAATCCAGATAAAACTGTCAAAAAAGCTTCTTCAGATTTCTCTTGCATGCACTGCGTTTTTCTTTTCTGAATCTGTTATTGAAAGTTTTAGCAACCCATATTCTATGATCTTGCTTTATATAATATTAGAACCTTTGCTCTTTCTTTTTTATTACGCTCGAGTGCAGCATATTGAACATATTAGCTTATTTTTCCTCACTTGGAGCTTTTATTAGTTCCCAATATTCCATTGAGAGAGCCAGTCCTTCCTTCTCAAGTTTTAACTTGAAGAATTTGTTTGACTTCATTCTATGTTAGAGTCCATGGGGAGGGGGGGAAGCGAGTATAATGTCTCACAATATAGTAACAATAAATACTTTAAGCGAAAAATATGTTAAGTTCCATATTCCTATGGGCCACTGCATTCAACAAGCCAGTGTCCAACACTATGTTCCACAGCTTATCAGGAAGCTACCTCAAGATACCATTGTCAATACAGAGACTTAAGTCCAATTTGTTAAATAAATGCAAATCTTTAGATGTAAATCTAAATGTATATTTGATGTGCAAATATTATTAAGGGAGAACTAAAACATCGTTCTGAAAAGTGACCTAATTCACTTCATGCAAATTTAATATTCCTTTGCAAGTCTGTCTGTATTTTTCATTTAAACATAAAATAAAATAAAAATATGTTACTATTGACCAACATTCTTTTTAGGGCTTGTCCACACTGCTGAGTTACTCTATCACCAGAATGGACGAGTAACATCCAAAATGGAAAACAGCCTCTATTAATCTCCCACTCATCTTCAAAAAAAACTCAGGGCATTTTTTTTTATTAATCAACTTCAAAAGTGTCTTTAGCACTCCTGCCTCTTTCAGTTAGTGTTTTTCAACTTGTTACAGGCTAATCCCAGCAGTTCACAGATTTATTTATTTATTTATTTTGCTTATCAAAGTTTTGGCCACCGATCTTACCAAGCGTAGCTCTGGGTGGCTTAAAATATTAAAATAAATAAATAAAACCATATAAATAAAATACTACAAAAGTATAAAAATACAAAACACAATGGCTAAAAAGATGGGGAGGGAGGTGGGAGGGATCTGATATGAATCCGTCAAACATCTCCAACATGATGCCCGATCTTTGGAGTCCCAAGCCAGTTGGCAGAGCCAGGTTTCTAGGCTTTATGGAAGGTCAGGAAGATTGGAGTGGACCTCACCCCAGGAGGCAAGATGTTCCAAAGGGGTACTTCACAAAGAGTCTTCAATTGAGTCATTGCTGTGGTAACATAATGGCCATTACTCTTTGCCTTGCAAATGGAAGGGTGTTGGTTTGAAACCCAGCAGAGATGGGTTAGATGTGCATACCTGCATATATATATATATATATGGATCCTTGGTTTTTCGGGTTTTTCCCCGCGTAGAACTAAAGGTGTAGGTGCAACGTTTCGACGGAATCCCATCCGTCATCATCAGGCTTTAGGATCCGCATACAGGCACCCGCGAAAACCTCAGAAAACATATATATATATATATATATATATATATATATATATATATATATATATATATATATATATATATATATATATATATATGTTTTCTGAGGTTTTCGAACACCCGCGAAAACCTCAGAAAACATATATATATATATATATATATATATATATATATATATATATGTTTGTTTGTTTTCTGAGGTTTTCGCGGGTGTTCGTATGTGGATCTTTGGTTATTCGGGTTTTTTCCCGCGTAGAACTAAAGGTGTAGGGGCGATGTTTCGACGGAATCCCATCCGTCATCATCAGGCTGGTGGCTTCTGCTTCCTTCTTCTGGGAGAAGCATGTGGCTGTTTGTTCCTCTTTTTTAAACTGCCAGAGGGGGTGTGTTCTGTGGGTGGAGGTGTGCTCTGATTGGGTGGGGGAGTAAGTGTGTTCTGATTGGGTGGGAGTGTGTTTTGAATGGTGGGTGTGTTCTGATTGGGTGGGTGTGTGTTTTGAGTGGATGGGCTGGTCTCAGCTGCCAGCCTTAGACCTGAGCTGGTGAGTTGTGCTGCTTTTGTTCGGCTTCCTGTTTTTTGTGGTGCCATGTTTTTATAGTGGGTGTCAGTTTGCTTATTGTGTGGTTTGGAGGGGTTTAAAGTGGCTGATGTTGCAGCTGTAGTTAGGTTTCTGTTTTGTGGTTGTGCCTCGTTATCATTGTGGGTTCGGATTTGCTTTTTGAATGGTTGTGTGGTGGTGATGTCATGTGGTGTTATCATGAGTTTGGGTCTATCATTCTTGGTGGTTGGGACTCGTCTGTCAATCAAGGCGGGTTTCCAAATGGTTGGTAGGCGAGAGGTATCATCTCGTTTGTTTATGCTGTGGGGGCGTTTTTCTATCTCAATGGCTTCTCTGATTATTCTGTTGTTAAAATGTTCAATTTTGGCGATAGTTTTGGTTTTTTTAAAATCAATTTCATGTCCCGTGGCTTCAAAGTGTTGGACCAGGGATGAAGTTTGTTCTCCTTTTCTGAGTGAGTTTTTGTGCTCTTCAATGCGTGCACTTATTCTTCTGTTGGTCTGTCCGATGTATGTGGTGGGGCAGGTGGTGCATGGGATTTCGTATACTCCTTGGTTTTCTAAGCCAATTATGTTCTTGGGGTTTCTTAGGATGGTGGATATTTTTCTGTCTGTGTAGAATGCTGTTTTGATGTTGTGTTTTTGGAGGACCTTGCTGATTCTGTCTGTGGTCCCTTTTAAGTATGGGAGGAGGGCTTTGCCATTTTCTTGTTCTCTGTCTTGGGTTTTTGTGGGTGTCTCTCTTCGGATTAAGTTGGTAATCGTGTTTCTTTGGAATCCATTGGCTGTTAATATATTAGTGAGAGTGTGTAGTTCGGTTTTTTGGTGTTGTTCGTCAGCTAGGTGTTTTGTTCTGGAGATGAGTGTCTTGGCTACGGAGTTGATCTGTGCTGGGTGGTGGTGTGAGAGTGCGTTCAGATAGCGGTTTGTGTGTGTGTTTTTTATGGTAGATAGTGTGTCCTAGGGAGCCGTTGGATTTCTTGTAGACTAAGACATCAAGGAAGGGAAGTTGATTGTTAGCTTCTGTTTCCATGGTGAATTGTATTTTGGGGTGTAGGCTATTGAGGTGTGTGAGGAAGTCATCCAGTTTTTCTTTGCCATGTGGCCAGATTACGAAGGTGTCATCTACGTATCTGAGCCAGAGTTTGGGTTTGTGGTTGGATTTTTCTAGAGCGAGGGTTTCAAAGTGTTCCATGTAGAGGTTTGCGATGACAGGTGAAAGGGGTGATCCCATGGGTGCTCCTTCCATTTGTTTGTATATTTGTCCATTGTAGATGAAGTATGTGTTAGATAGGCAGTGGTTGGTCAGATCTAGGATGTGTTTTTGGGGGTTGTACACTCCCACCCAATCAGAACACACTTACTCCCCCACCCAATCAGAGCACACCTCCACCCACAGAACACACCCCCTCTGGCAGTTTAAAAAAGAGGAACAAACAGCCACATGCTTCTCCCAGAAGAAGGAAGCAGAAGCCACCAGCCTGATGATGACGGATGGGATTCCGTCGAAACGTCGCCCCTACACCTTTAGTTCTATGCGGGGAAAAACCCGAATAACCAAAGATCCATATATATATATATATATATAACCAAAGATCCATATATATATATATATATAACCAAAGATCCATATATATATATATATATATATATATATATATATATATATATATATATATATATATATATATAACCAAAGATCCATATATATATATATATATATATATATATATATATATATATATATATATATAACCAAAGATCCATATATATATATATATATATATATATATATATATATATATATATATATATATATATATATATATATATAGTACATCTTTTCAGAAATGTTGAGACTATCCTGATGACCTCCTGCATTTCAAAATTTAGTACTGTGCTACTACTGTTAGAAAGAGCCAGCCCAGAAGTTCTTAATTTTGGTGGCAAGAAAGAGCTATTTGTGTTCTGAGTTGTGGTAGAAAACTGAGAGAGAAGCCAAGCAAATCTGTGTGAAACCATTCTGCGACCCTGAAGGAAAACTATCCTTTGTTATTTCTTGGAAAATGACCCTGAATGCAGCAAAAGAAAAAGACACATTTTTAGAATTTGCTGTGTTATTATATACCCTTGGTATGAAGCGTAAACAAAGCTCCTAAGTGACTCACACGTTCCTTGGCTGGATGGAACTTCTCACACTGCTTTCTCTGCCATACTGGAGATCCCTAAACTCGTGGTTTTTGAACATTGTTCTTTCACCCCTTTGTTTCCTGGAGATTCACCTTCAGCTGCCAAATATGTTCTATTTTTAGTGACCAACCCACCCACCCCAACTCATTCTCCTAAAAATAATCTTTTTTTAAGAAAAAAATATCATCTGAAAGCATAACAATGACAACCTGAATTTTCACTTTCAAATTTTTAGTAATTTTTTTTCCAAGTTCACATTCGGGGGGCCTTCTGGTATGATTCCCTTCACAGAGGCTGGATGTACCACTCTGTACATTAAGCAAATTAATTATGTAAGATAAATTAGAAGGTCTAAACAAACAAAGTCTTATTAAATCTCAGCCACCTTCTCCTCCACCTATCTCCATATTCCAGAAAACTTCCAAAATACGAACTTTATGTTGTTATTACTTACATCAGCCAACTAAGCTATGAGATGGAGTACTACCCTCATCTTGCAAATCAGAGGACAAACAAATTACGGTGCAATGGTATCTTTGCTATATTAAAAAAAATGGAATCTAGACCCAGAGCTATGTGCAGCTTAATTCCTTTAGAAAAAGTTCACCAGCACAGAGCACTGACCTTACAATCTTTCACAAATTGTTTTAATCCCATAACACACAGCAGGGCGCTGAATGGGGATCCAACTATTCTGGATTAAAATTGTGATTTAGCTTTAGCATTGTACGTTAACCCAACCAGTTGTGCCTTTTCATCACGTAATGTAGCTGATTCTCCCACTCACTGTTGCAGGAGAACTGTTTCTCTTTCGCTTCTAACAGTTTTCCTAACCGTTTCCTCATTGAGCAAGCATTTGCTCAGCAACTGTTTAAAGTTTCAATAGTCCCTCCACGATTACATTATCATAATTTGGACACTTGGCAGCCCTCCTCACTTATGACCTCAGGAGTGTTATAAGTACCCCCACCCACCTATCTCCACCTCCATCTCTGTCCTTTTGGCTGTCTCATACTCTGACACCCCTTCCACCCTGCACCCACCCTGCCCCTGCCACCTTACACTTCACATTGTACCCTTACACCCCACCTCCCTGCATTCCATCATCCTGTGCTACCCCCAGAAGATGGACTTTTGCTGTCTTCTTCCCCTGCTGTTGGTAAGGCATGCCTAGCCTGGCTCTTCCCAAGACAGCTGCTGCCAGTGCAGACCCAGCAGTTGCCTCGTGAAGGGCCACACTTGGTGCCCCTCAACAATGGGAGGTCAGCTGAAGGTGGCAGAGTACAGGAGAGCAGAGGTGCAAGCTGACAAGAGATGGCGGCAACCCAAAGGGCAGAGATGATGGGCACATTGGTGTGTGAGGAGATTGAAGCAAAGGCAATAGTGGCAGAGCAGCAGAAGCATGAGGCCCTCATCTAACACCAGCATCTCAACCAACCTAACAATCACAACCAACCTTACCAAAGCTGCCATCATTAAGCAGTGTGGTCACATGATATTTGTCTGGTGATTGTATCGTTTGATAGTGGAAATTCTGGTCTCAATTAGGGCCACTGAGTGCAGACTGTCTGTATCAGAAAAGTTTGATAAGAACTCTTTATCATTGCCAGGTTTGTTGAGGACACATAAAGAGCACGGTAGAAAGTATTGCTGTTTGTATGTAGGCAAGAAATTTTACGATGGAATGATACTTTTGCAGTCAAAGAGAAGATACTGTGCATTTAAGGAATTGTTGACCATCTTTAATATCAAAATTGTTTTTGTAGAAGTATCAGCATGAGCTGTAAGATACTATTTGAGGGAAAGAAAAGCTCTGTCAGATAAGGGTTATTAAAATGCAGTTGTGTGTGTTGTGTTTTAAAGAGATCTTACATGGCTGAATCAGAAATCAGAGTCCTATGGCATTGGGTATAATGCCATGGATTTTACAAAAAATAATGCTTTTGTGAGCTTTTGTTGTTTATTCAGTAGTCAGGAAATACTGTGTATTTGCTTAGGATGTTCTGTCTCTGTTGGTTCTAGATTATACAAGTAGAGGTAGGAGAATCAGCCAAGGCTGAAATTAGAATAACCTGCAGGTCTAACCTAGCATATTTTAGCAAAATGTGTGTGTGTGTGTGTGTGTGTGTGTGTGTGTGTGTGTGTGTGAAGTCCATTTTTTAAAAAAAAGAAAAGAAACTAAAAGAAACTAGAGCCTTTGATTGTGGTTGAGAGAAAAATTGTCCATTGGAAAGCAAAATTACAAGAGTGAGGCACTGAGGCATGGGCCCCAAACCCACAAGCTATCCTCTTACATTAAAGTGTAATAATTTATGTAGAATAAAATCACTTTTTTTAATCTCTTGGAATGAATGTGCAACAAAACCTTGCAGCAGTAACTACAATTGGTAATGTATCTTTTGCTAATGCGTTATGTACCCGAAATAATTTTATAATTATTTTGTTTTTCCTCCACAATACATTTTCACGAGCCATGATTATTGCGACTCATATTTAAAGGAGAAACCGGTGAAGCTGGAAAAGATTGAGTTCCCCAATTCCCCACTAAGTCACAATTAAGGAATCATTTGAATCCTAGTTCCCCTGCTCCAAGTCAGCACTTTATTTTTTAAAACTTCATTTACAATATTAAAATGAAGCCCTTAACCAAAGATACCTCAGTGATGTACAAGATTTAGCTAAAATTCATGTTAAAACTATGCATGCAAAGCAATAAAATACTAAAAAAATTTGAAAGCTCCAGAAATTAAAGAATTTGTGTCAGTGAGCATTTCTGGAAATGGTATTTTACAACTAAGGTGATACCGTTAAGACAGTTCTCTCCTTAGACAACTCCATTCAACAAATATAACTTAGTTGAGGAAGAGTCAAATAAGTAAACAAACAAATGTGTATTTTGTCTGTAAGTAAAGGTAAAGGTTCTCCCCCCCCCCGCACATGAGTACCGTATTTTCCGGCGTATAAGACGACTGGGCGTATAAGACGACCCCCTACATTTCCTGTTAAATTATAGGGTTTGGGCTATACTCGCCATATAAGACTACCCCTCTTCCAACGCACACCAAGTAAAAATTAAAAAACATCAGATTTGATTTAATATGGTAATTTTAATTCAAATGCTTATGACATGCAGGTGCTTAGTAGGAAAACTGTCACTTATAAACATAAGGCTGTTTGTCATCAAACATGTAAACATAAAACAGTGCAAGTGGATTAAACTATAATAATAATAATAATAATAATAATAATAATAATAATAAGAATAAGAATAAGAAGAAGAAGAAGAAGAAGAAGAAGAAGAAGAAGAAGAAGAAGAAGAAGAAGAAGAAGAAGAAGAAGTAGTAGTTGGAGGGGACCTTGGAGGTCATCTAGTCCAACCCCCTGCTAAGGCAGGAAACCCTATACCATTTCAGACAAATGGCTGTCCAGTCTCTTCTTAAAAACCTCCAGTGTTGGAGCATTCATCACCTCTGGAGGCAGGTTGTTCCACTGGTTAATTGTTGTTGTTTTTTTTACAGGGATTGTGGCCCTGGTATAAACTAACTATAAGATTTAATGCCAGGTTCATGCCAGAGTTTGCTTGTTTAAGGTGGCCAGACACTAAGCAAGGATTTGCTTACTTTCAGGAGCTGGTCTGTGTATTGAAGCAGCAACAACAACAAAAAAACTAACCTACCCTGAAGCCCAAATTTTAGTTCAGGTTCAAATGAACTGGTCCAGAGCCAAAAAGGGTTCAAATGACAAGCTATCATGAGAACAGGTTAGATCTGGGAATTGTGCAAAGATATGTTTGGAGGGTATATAGATCCTGCTGGCCCCTGTCAACCCCTGCCAGTGCATAGATTTGCCGATGAAGGCCTTTTATCAAGAGTGTAAGTTTATCAAACGTATCCTCAGTTAACTTCTTCCAGATATGTGGATACTGAGTTTGTTCTTGCATTGGGTCAAGTTCTTTCCTACTCAAAAATGCAATATAACAAAGCTCAGTGTTGGAGCATTCACAGCTTCTGGAGGCAGGTTGTTCCACTGGTTAATTGTTCTAACTGTCAGGAAGTTTCTCCTTAGTTCTAGGTCGCTTCTCTCCTTGACTAGTTTCCATCCATTGCTTCTTGTCCTGCTTTCAGGTGCTTTGGAGAATAGCTTGGCTCCCTCTGCTTTGTGGCAGCCCCTGAGATATTGGATCACTGCTATCATGTCACCCCTCACCTTTCTCTTCGTTAAGCTACACATACCCAATTCCAGCAACCGTTCCCTATTTTCCTAATTCACTTTTTCACTTTTCCTAATTCACTCTAAAGCTTTCCCTGCACAGAGCCTTAAGTAACACCAGCTGTCTGCAATTAGTGCAGGTTCGCATCCCACCAGGCTCAAGGTTGACTCAGCTTTCCATCCTTCCAAGGTAGGTAAAATGAGGACCCAGATTGTTGGGGGCAATAAGCTGAATTTGTAATAATGCTGCTTGGGGGTGTGTGAAAGCCCTAATAAACAGGCATATACACAGAATGAAGGCTATTGCTAAGCACATTGATTTGTGCTTTAAATTGTAAGCCACCCTGAGTCTTCGGAGAAGGGCAGGATATAAATGGGATTTTTTAAAAAAAAAGACCAAATGGGAGATCAGCTCCAGGTTTTCCAGCCAGCCCGCCCAGTTCCTGAGTCAAATGTGTCCTTAGAGCTAAGCCGCTGCTCTGGCCCCACCTGCCTTTCAAGTTGGGATATACTACAGCTGCTCTTCAACTTTAGAAGGAAAGACGCCCAGACCCCAGCCTGTAAAAAAATCACAGACTGCAGCTTCTTCTCCAATTGGTCCCGCTTTCCCTGCGCAGACTAAATGGGAGATCCGCTCCAGGTTTTCCAGCCAGCCCTGTCCCTAAATTTTCAGCACCCGGCGTATAAGACGACCCCTGACTTTTGAGAAGATTTTCATGGGTTAAAAAGTAGTCTTATACACCGGAAACTACGGTACTAGTCGTTTCCAACTCTAGGGGCCGGTGCTCATCTCCGTTTCAAAGCCAAAGAGCCAGCGCTTGTCCGAGGACGTCTCCGTGGTCATGTGGCCAGCATGACTAGACACCAAAGGCGCACAGAACGCTGCTACCTTCCCACCGTAGTGGTCCCTATTTTTCTACTTGCATTTTGTCTGTAGCAGGTCTCAAATAATCAGGATAGCCATTAATTGGCCTCAAAGACTTGCTGCCATCTTGTGGTCTACAGTTTTACAGCCCAGATATGAAAACTAACTAAGCCATTTCCTTTGGAGCCTTAGAATCATCAATCATGATTATAAATAAATGTTCAAGAGAGACCCGCAAGGGCAAACCATAGAGATGTCCAACAGATAGGGGGAAAATACCTTATTCTTTCTAAATTCAAAATGGAGCATCCAGAGAGTCAGGTCCTAGGATTAATATCATGCCAAAATTCTAGTCTAGTCTAGTCTAGTCTATTCTATAGTCTGCACTGTATCAGTTCCTACTGTATGTGTCAACAGGAAGACTGCTATCTTTTGCATCAGTTGTAGCTTTCAAGTCAACTTCAAAGACTAGCTCAACCAGAAAAAAAATATCGTACTAGAGGACTACTGAAAGCTTAAGAACAACATGCTGTAAGAAATCAGCATCTGGGTTACTTTGACTTAAAGACCTTTAAAAAAAAAGGCAGAGGGAATGGTAGGCAGACTTTCATAATTACAAACCCTTCTTTCTACAAGAACTTGTCTCTTGTCAAGCTCCAGACACATTTGAGCTGGGCACATTTGAGGTAGCAAGAACTACAAAGATTCTAATGAGATATTTGCAACGCTGCTTTTGGAAATGGCCAGTGGAATTCCTGAGCCTCATTTCTAGTAAATCAAGGTGGAATTTCTCTGAATAACTTCAAATGCTTCTTCACGGGGGTTTCTTGTCACCTGGACTCAGCTCTGTTTATGAGATAACCTGCCAGTGGATGTGCTGCCTCTTGATTGTTCATGCCCGTTTTCCTTTCCATGCCTTTCTTAGCCGTACACTCTCTCGTTCCCACAAAAAAAGAAAAAGAAAAGTTTGGAACGATTCCTTCCCTATGATATTTGGGAACAACATCAAGGTGATTCTTTCCCATAAAGTTTCTGGAAAAGTAGGTGAACGTAATTGCCTGGTTCTGTCTGGTGGAGCCTGATTATTTTGGCTTATTTAACAATCATGATTAAGCAAACAATGATTAATCATCCCATCAGCATATGCTAGTTGCCTGATTGGAATTAGTGCTAGCCAGGCACCAGGAAAGAGTTTTGGGAAGTCACCTGCCATAGCTGCTACTGCCTTTCTGGAACAGCTGCAGGGCAGGAATGATAAGGACTTGCAGATCAAGGCTTGCAAAGGTGTGGATGCCAGGCCATTTGTCTTTGGGTTTGCAGTTAGTATGGCATCTTGGTTAAAGAACAACAGTAAAACCTAAGAAGTTAACCAATCCCAGCCCCGTTAGCTACGTAGCCTGTTTTGAATAGTAGCTAAGTAATAAGAGGGTCTTGTGCTGGAAAGACTGAAAGATGTTAAACTTAACTGTGAGACAATATCGCATGTTTGTGCTGGCCCTTCACACTCTAGATAGAAATTCATTCATTCTTGCCTTGGGGCCAGTGGCATAAGTACGCCTGCACACTTTCCAGAGCGCTTATATTTGCTTTTCAAGCAGCTTAAGTTTCACCGAAAACTTCTCCAAACACCCATTTGGCTATTTAAAACCGTGTTATTATTTTAATCAGGAAAATCAAAGGGAAGTAGTATTTTACTCTTGCTCCTAATCACCCGCAGAGTCTTGAGAATGTGCTAGGTTGACCATGCATTTTTTTATTATTATTATTTTGGTTTCAAAAGCAAAAAAAAGACAAAGTGCTTAAACAATCTTATTGAACTGAGAGTAAAGCTAGACTGAGAACTCTGTATATATCGGTATGCTTTGTTGGACCTTTTGTCTTTATAAAAATAAATCAGTACAAGCCGGAACATTTTGTATGTTCAGCCAAGCCAGATTCAAATAAGCGATCTAGCTTGGCTCTGTGGATGCATGAATAAGCCAAGCTATAAAACCAGACTCCATACCCTCGTGGAATAAAAAAAAAAGGAAAGAAAAATCAGTGACAAAGTTACAGTTGCTTTAGCACTTTCCCAGGCTGTTTACATGCTCAGGCTGATCTGGGCCTCAGCTATTTGAATGTTCGCACAGGGGGGTTCTGCAGCTTTTCCTAAGTGTGAAAGCAGATCCCCATTTATTCTGGTTAAGAAGGAACAGAATCAGTTCTGCTAAAAGGAGCAGGTACTTCCTGTTGTCTGCAAATCTCATAATTCTGTTAACTGTTCAAATTAGAATACTTCAGTTTCTCCTCCTACTACATTCTGGGCCATCTACATAAATAAAAAAACAAGCTATTTATCTATAATTTCAAGGAGCTTCTTAAGAAGTGAATTATTAATATTTGTGTGTGTTGGTGTGCCTTTCTGGTTCAGTTGCATTATTTTTTTTCCCCAAACAACTATCCAATTGCATCATAATTGCAGTAACTGCCAGGAGAAAAAAAGACCCATTTCATCATTCCTCATACTCCACCCCTCACAAAGCCTAAATCTGTGGTGGCAAACCTATGGCACGCGTGCCATCGCCCCAGTCATAGGCCTTCAGCTGGGTTTTATAAAACCTTTTTCGCTTTAGGCTTCCACCGTGTGCCAAAAAAAAAAGCTTCAATCAATCAATTTCAACTTCTCGCGGGGAAAAAAAAGATCTCGCAAAGTTGCAATTGATTGAACTTTTTAGTCCCACCCAGTCTGCCGTTACCACCGCAGCCACACCCACCCAATGGGCCACACCCACCCAATGGGCCACGCCCACCCAGCACCCGATGATACATAAGTGGGTTTTGGGTTTCAGTTTGGGCACTCGGTTTCTAAAACGTTTGCCATCACTGGCCTAAGTAATTACGGCCGGTTAATCTTGGCTGAAGACTTAAAAGCCAAAAGGTCTCACGTAGAAGATCCAGGATTGTATTTCTTTCATTAAACATGGCAAAAACCAAGAAGAATGCTTCCTGAATCCTACTTCAGTGGTTCCAATAACCTGACTCAATATGAAGCAGGTTCGACTTCCGGTGGCTGAGCGGCACCGGAGACAGCCTTCCCGGGCTGCCCGCGGCTCAGCTGAGTAATTTTCGCCCGAAACAGCGCTGATCAGCTGTTTGGGTGAATTTGAAGCCCCCTCCTCGGGAGAAGAGGAGGGGGTGAGGCCCCAGGTAGGGGTCGAGTTCTCCGGGGCCACCTGAGCTTGTAGCTTGGGCGGCTGAAGGATTGAACTCCCCCGTAGCCTGGGTCGCTCCCAGCTGGTCAGCGTCTCTGCTCCGGATTTCTTGGAGCAGAGCCAGGCGTCTGCGACCACCCCTGCCTGAAGGAAGGACTATGGAATAAAAAGAGCAGGCAGAGCGGTACAAGAGGAAAAGGTGAAGAGGATTATTTTATTTTACTCTCGAGCTTGATGGACTTTTTAAACTTAAAGTGAAAGTGCGTCACAATTGTAAGTAAAAGATGGCGGCTAAACCTCCCCCTAAAACTCTTCGGAGTGCTGGAAACTCTCCGGTGCAACAATCATCATTGCAGGCGTTGCATCCTCCTGATGTATTGACACCGAAGGATTTACAAGATGCTCTTGAAAAACATACCCAGGTAATTCTGGAATCAATGGGTGATAAATTTGCACAGATGGAGGAGAAATTGGAGAAATTGGAGGAGAGAATGGAAGAGAGGATGGAACAGAAGTTCAGTGTGATGAAGGTAGACATTTTGTCTTCAGTGCATAAAGTGGCTGAATGTGTGGAAGATTTGGATGAAAAAGTGGAAGATTTGATTCAAAAGAATGCCATATTAGAAGCAAAAGTATTGGAGAATGAAGATTTAAGAGACAAAATGGATAGAGAATTGAGTCTTGCTCAATATTACCAGATGCAGTTTGCTGTTAGAATCAGAGGTTTAAAAGAGAATATTAAGGAAGATCTAAAGCAGCTGGTTTCTGAGGCTCTCGAAGTGGTATTGAATCAGCCAGCATCTGAAATAAAAGAAGGCATGGACAAAGTGTTTCGTGTGAATTCATGGATTGCTAGACAGAGAAAGCTGCCTAGAGATGTGGTGGTTTATTTTGCAAAAAGGGAAATTAGAGATGAAGTTATACAAGCTGCCTATGATACTAAAGTTGTGATTGCTGATCAAGAAGTTCTGGTTCTAAAAGAAATTCCTCCAAAGATTTTAAGGAGAAGGAAGGATTTTACATTTCTTGTGCAAGAGCTCAAGCAACGAGATATAAGGTTCAGATGGGAGATCCCAGCTGGGTTGATGGTGATGCATGAAGGTAAAAGGTACCGTCTGGTTACTGTGATGCAAGCGTGTGATTTTTACAACAATGTTTTAAAAGCAACCCCATTAACACTTCTGGAAGCTGCAAAGGGATCTGGAGAAGGAGAACATCAAGAGGCTGAAGATGGACAGACAGAGGAGAACGTTGCTGGAGGAGATCAAGTTACAACTTCTTTGGATGATCCTAGAGAACAGAGGGTGACGCGTGCTGCTTTAAAACGTTCAAAAAAGATTAAAGAACAATATCAGCAGAAGTCTATGGAACTTCCACAACGTACTTACAGCCAAGCAGTGGGAGGAGCACGGCCTAAAAAAGATAGTCCTATCAAAGCAGTGCTCCAAGAGCTTTGGGATGATATGCATGGCAACTAAATTTTTAACTTGGAATGTTAATGGACTAAATTCACCACAGAAGAGGAAGAAAGTTTTTCAATATTTAAAACAATTCAAGATAGATGTTATATGTTTGCAAGAAACGCATATTAGGGTTGTGGATCAGAAGTATTTATTGAACTCAAGGTTGGGTACGCAATTTGTTGCTTCTGCAATGAATAAGAAAAATGGAGTGGTTGTTTATGTTAAAAGTGCTTTAACAGCAGACCTAATTGAAGCAGATAAGCATGGAAGATACGTTATGATAGAGTTGCTGCTAGAAGGTAAAAATACGCTTTTAGTTGGATTATATGCTCCTAATCAACAACAAGCTGACTTTTTTTAGTTTACTTCATACAAAGCTTACCCAGTTGGATTATAAATCTTTTATTTTTATGGGGGATTGGAATGGTGTTTTGGATGTACAGATGGACAAGGCTGGAGCTTTTAAGCGTGTCCCAAGTCATGCTAGACTGCCTAAATCCTTTTTTGAAATGAAGGATGACTTGGAACTGCGAGATATTTGGCGCGAGAGACATTTGCAGGAAAAGGATTATACTTTTTATTCTGACAGACATCAATCTTTTTCCAGGATCGATTTTATTTTGTTGACTAATGATTTTTTTTAAGGACTAAGAAGGTGAAGATCTGTGCAAGAACTATTTCTGATCATAGCCCAGTTTGGTTAGAGATTGATAAGGAGAATAGAGATAGGCGCTCGTGGCGCGTAAATGAGAATTTGTTTAGAAATCAGAGAAATGTGGAAGAATGCAAACAGCGGATGAAGGATTTTTTTGAAATTAATATGAATAAGGGCACCTCTATGGACATGGTTTGGGATGCTAGTAAGGCCTATATGAGAGGGGTGTTGATATATATGAATAATAAACATAGACGTGCTGTGGAAGCTAGGAGGAAAGAACTGGAGAATGAAATAAAGGAAAAAGAAAAGGCTTTGATTTTGAATTCAGAGGATGTGAAGATTAAGGAGGCTATTAAACTGTTAAGAGGACAATTTGATAAATTAATGGCTGACCAAGTGGCAACCAATTTGCGGTTTGCCAGGCATAATACTTTTTGCAACGCTAACAAACCAGGTAGATGGTTAGCTTATAGATTGAGGAAAAAACAAAGGGCTTCTAATATAGACAAAATTGAGTATAAAGGAAGGGTTGTGTTTCAACAGGACCTTATCAAGGATGCTTTTGTGGATTTTTATTCTAAATTATATGCTAAGGAGAAGATTAATGAAAAAGACATTGATATATATTTGGAGAATGCTAGCGTTCTTATGCAAGTACAAAAAGAGGAGATTAATCAATTAATTACAGAAGAAGAAATTTTTACAGCAATTAAGGAATTGAAGGTGGACAAAGCACCAGGTACGGATGGTTTGACTGCGGCTTACTACAAAAATTTACAATTAGAGATGATAAAACCGTTAAAGGAACTGTTCTAGACAATCCAGAGGGGGGGAAAGGTGCCACCGTCTTGGAGAACAGCTTTTATTTCCTTGATTCCGAAGGAAGACCAAGATGCTACTCAAGTTAAAAATTATAGACCGATATCACTTTTAAATACAGATTACAAGATATTTGCTAAGATGTTGGCTAATAGACTGATGAGGGTTCTGCAACAGGTGATTCATGGGGACCAAACGGGGTTTATTAGTGGTAGGCAAATGAAAAATAATGTGAGGCATATAGTTGATGTGTTAGAGTTTTTGGAAAGGAACAACCAGATCCCTGCGGCGCTAATCTTTCTAGATGCTGAAAAAGCTTTTGATCAATTGAATTGGCAATTTTTGATGAAAGTTTTAGATAAAATGGACTTTGGGGAAAATTTTTTACAACCGATTAGGGCATTATATCAAAAACAAACTGCCCGAATTATAGTTAATAATAGCCTGACAGAAGCATGTAATATTGAGAAGGGCACAAGGCAAGGGTGTCCGTTATCGCCCTTGTTATTTGTGTTAACATTAGAGATATTATTGGTTAAAATACGGAATTCGGAAAAAATTAAGGGTATACAAATTAGAGATCAGGATTATAGATTGAGAGCATTCGCAGATGATCTGGTTGTTACAGTGACCCAGCCAGAGAACTCTGTTGTGGACCTGATGGAGATAATAACACAATACGGGAAGGTTTCTGGATTTAAAGTTAATATACAGAAAACCAAAATTCTGGCCAAAAATATGACAGTTTCGCAAAAGGCTCTCTTAGAAGGATTAACTGGATTTGAGATTGTTAAAAGGGTTAAATATTTGGGGGTGCTTTTGTCGCCCTCTAATACAAAGTTATATAAAAATAATTCTGAAAAATTATGGGGGAAAATTCAAAAAGAATTGGAGAGTTGGGAAAAATTGCAATTGTCTTTGTTGGGACGGATCGCAGCAGTGAAAATGAATGTCCTGCCTAAATTTTTATTGTTATTTCAAATGATACCGATTCTTAAGAAAGATTCTAATTTGGAGGAATGGCAGCGAGGTATCAATAAATTTGTTTGGGCAGGGAAAAGGCCACGAGTTAAACTTAAGATTATACAGGATACTCGTGAGAGAGGTGGTCTTAAAATGCCTAATCTTAAACTATATTATGAAGCTGCTGCATTAGTAGGAATAAGTGATTGGATTAATTTGACACAAGAGAGATTATTAAATCTTGAGGGCCACGATTTGTTGTTTGGCTGGCATGCATATTTGCTGTATGACAAGAAGGTAGACAATGTGTTTAGAGTGCATATTTTAAGACAGGCATTGTTGAGAGTTTGGAAGAAGTATAGACATAAGCTAGATTGCAAGATACCACTGTGGGCAATTCCAAAACATGCAATAGAAAATATTCATGCTGGTTTCAAACATGATGTGACTACGTACAAGGAGATCCTAAGCTTGGAAAGAAATGTTTGGTGTTTGAAATCATATAGCCTCTTGCGAGAAGAGAAGGTTGTTCAAAATTGGTTTCAATATACTCAGTTACGGGCCAGGTGGAAAGAAGACCAGAAAAATGGTTTTACAATGACTGATGAAAATTTGATAAAGCAAATCAGAAATCAGGGACCAGCACATATTAAACGGATATATCTTGCGTTGATAGAGATTGACTCAGAAACAGAGCTTGTTAAGGATTGTATGATAAAATGGGCCCAAAATATCCAGGAAGTTATTACAATGGACACGTGGGAAAAGATTTGGGTGAGGAATGTAAAATTTACACAAGCTCAAAATTTAAGAGAGAATTTTTACAAAATGTTTTATAGATGGCATTTAGATCCTAAAAAGCTTGCAAGTATGTATCCGAATTATCAGCCTAAATGTTGGAGGTGCGGTGATGAAGACGCAACATATTTTCACATATGGTGGACTTGTAAAAAGGTTAAGGCCTTTTAGATAAAAGTCTGGTGGAACATGCAGAAGATTTTTAAACAGAGGATAAAGTTTTGTCCGCAACTTTTTTTGTTGGGAATAATTACAGATGCTACAGTTGTGGACACTAAGTTGATGTTGAATTTAATTACGGCAGCAAGACTTTTGATAGGTCAGTACTGGAAAAAAGAGGAACTGCCGACCATAGAAGAGTGGACTTTAAAGGTTTCCGACCTGGCTGAGATGGCGAAGATTTCGGCCTATTTGAAAGATCACCCGCAAGAACGCTATATTATGGAATGGAGAAAATGGATTGAGTTTATCCAGAACAAGTATAGGGTTAAGAAGTTTTACGTAGCATTTGAATAAGTCTTCTTTCTTTTCTTTTTCTATTTTAGTTTTTCTATATATATTTAATATCACTAAGGTTTGTTTTATCCTATATAAGCTAGAGAGTGATGGATTTTAGAGTTTATGGTTGTTAGTATATGGTTGTTTGTGATTGTTTTTTTTATATATATATACCTTGTATTTAGCTCTGGGAAGTCGGGGGGGAGGGGGGGAGGGGGGAGAGGTAGGGGGGAGGGAGAAGGGAGGGGGAGGGGGGATTTTTAAAGGAAAAATTGTATGTTAAAACTTTTCAATAAAAAAAAATATGAAGCAGGTTCATATGTTCAGCAATAGCATTATATGCTTCAAATGAAGAGGTAATCCCTGCATAGCTGGGAAATGGAAGAAATTCAGATAAAATTGGGAAGAATAAGAGACTCTGCCAGCTGCTCTGTATGTACCATGGATAACTACTAAATGAAATCAGGCAGGCTATAAACACTGTTAGAAACTTATTTGCTAGTAGCCACCGCAAGATCACTTTAATACAAGCTCCAGAAAAAGGAAGTCACAGCAATAAATGCAATTGAATGGAGAAGCAGGAGATTATTTTTTATGTGCTAGTGAAAACACAAAGACTAAGTGGCTTAAAGTGATTTATAGCTAACTTGCCAGAAGCAATTTTCAACCATGACAATTTTGCTAGACCTGAACTTATCAATAAAGGAGTTAATAGCTCTCATTTTAGGGCAGAATCTTTAAATCAATTCAATGGGATATACTTTTAAGTAGACATGAGCAGTGAACATTCTATGCTTTGAAAATATTTGCAGTCAAATATTATATTCACTGATCATCTCTGTTAAAATAGTACAATAATGGATGCGTTAAACTTTGACCAAATAAAATGGTTAAGTACTTCTGTGAGTTAATATTCAAGGCTATTATTAAATTGGATTATCTTGTTCTCTCTGGTTACTTTTAAGCAATTCACCAAAATATCTGGGCAATCCGTATTAATATTAGCATAAAATTTAGCAAAAATTAAAGTTAAGTTCTATCCAAAAAGTAACTCTCCTGGTAAATTAAGAAGAGGAATTTTATATTTTTTTAAAAAAATGAAAAGTTACTGATGCTGTGGATTGTAAAAATCTCTGCTTGTGTTGAAGTAATACAAATATACATAGTGTTTTTCTGGCTCATACTGCATTACTGGCTGATTTAGGTCCTTTTGGAAAGCAAAGCTAACGAAGAATGCTTAAATAAACAAACACTTTAATCAAGCAATTTTCATGATTCTCCCCCCCCTTTTTTCCATTTTCAAAGGAAAAGTTGGCTAAGTCTATATATGTCTTTTTTTCATCCTTGCAAAGTCAGAAGAAATACCGAAGAACGGCCAGCATTTTGTGAGAGTAGCCGCAATCCATTTTTTTTGTGCCGTAACTAGAGTGTTGCTCTCTTGCTATTCACTTGTAGTTGTTTCTCAGTGACAAATATGCTGCAACCCTTTGCCTGTTTTCTTAGAGGAACTCCACAGGTTCTGTGCAATTTTCTTCTCAGTAGGTATGCTTAAAATTATACTATTACATATGAATCTCCAGTGAAATTGCCATGAAACATACTGATGATTCTGTGTCCCTTTAGATGAAGATACAGCAGGAGTACCATTGTTTGCCACTGGTGAACAGATTTCAAGTTTTTTCCCCCCATTGTTTCTCTGCAGACTGGTTTATTAACCAGTTACTAGATACAGGGGTGTCAAACTGCCAGCCCGCGGGCCGGTTTCATCATACCGAAGCCACGCCCACCCTATTACCGGCAAGGCAAAAAGAGTCACGATATGTCACGACACGTCACCTGAACGTGGCGAGTTTGACACCCGTGTACTAGAAGGACAGACACTGATCACAAGGGAATCAATGCGCTTCTCAAGATACAATTTTCTTGAAGTTATTTTTGCTTCAGACTCGTATCAAAGAGCATCATATATAATAGACTTAGTAGACTTTTGACTTTTTTCTGTTTGTTTTTAGGATTGCCCTCCAGAAGCAGGTGATTTTCGTACCCAGCAGTGTTCAGCACACAACGATGTCAAGTATCAGGGACAGTTTTATGAATGGCTTCCTATCCCTAATGATCCTGACAACCCATGTTCATTGAGGTGCCAGGCCAAGGAGACAAACCTTATTGTGGAGCTGGCACCTAAAGTCCTGGACGGAACCCGTTGTTACACTGAATCACTAGACATGTGCATTAGCGGCTTGTGCCAGGTAAGGAGTGCATTGTTTCGTTGTTTTTCTCTCTCTTTCAGCTTACACAGTAGTCCCTGTTTAGTGACTGCCTCATTTAACGATGACTTTCAATTACAACAGGGATGAAAAAATATTTTTTTGCCAATCCTCACATTTATGACCTTTGCTTTGCAAAGAAAAGAAAAGCTGATTATCAACAATTATGGTTTCACTTAGCAGTTGCTTCACTTAACTGAATTGCCCGTCATAATTATCACTAAACGAGGACTATCTGGATAAGCTGATTATCATGTTTTACTCAGTTCTGCCCTCCTAATTATGTGCCATTTATTTTTCTAGTCTTTAAACTATTTGTGCCACTTCCAGAATCAGTTATATTTTTATTTCTATCATGCATTTGATGATAAGAGGGTTTTTTTTTTCAATTTAACTGATAACTTTCAAATTTCTTTATCCTTTATTAGGTTACTTATATTTCATATTTTTCCTGTAAAGTTTTGTTTATGTAGCTCTGCTGAAATGGCAGTCATGCCCCTGATATTGGTGCCATTATGGCTTGGCCTACTTGTGACATTGCCTTCATTGCATCCCCAGCCTAAGGCAGCCTAAAGCGATATTAAACTATTCCAATGTTAAAGTAGCGTTCTTCCTTTTCACCTGGCACAATTTTTGCTACCGAAAGAATGATAAATCTTTTTCTAAGTTGGGTTTCACACTAGAAGTTAATACTATCGTGCTGCATGGAAGGTCAGTTGAATCATGTTCTGCTGCTGCTGCTTCTGACAGAGTGGGAGGAGCCTAATTTTGCTCAACCCCTGTGCCGTTTTTCCTACTTGCTGCCATTTCCTTGACACTAGTTGAGGACAGTCTCTCCATTCCATCTTTCCATCATCCCTGGGACCTGTCTGTGGGCTATTTTGGGGCACAGCTTTAGCACTTCTTCATACATAACCTAACTGATAGTCCTCACCGGTGATCTGCTTTTTGGGCAGTTTTTCAGATTAATACAACAGCCTTTCTAAGCACTTGCCTATATCCACCTATTCCTGCTCATGAAACATTAAGAATAGTGACTGGTATTTGCTTCTCCTTCCAGTGTAAGATGTCTGCAGGAGAATAAATAAAGCCAATTTCTTAGTTAATTTGTCCAGCATCAGACCAACCTTGCTTTCCTTCTGTTTGGAAAAATAGGAATCGGTAGTGAAAGCACAATATATACCAGTATACTTTTCTGCCCATTCATGAAGAATAACACTTAAAGACAGTCATCTTTGGAGAAAACTGACAAGCGCCTCCATTAATCCAGAATGAGGACCCAGATTGTTGGGGGCAATTAAGCTGACTTTGTAATAATGCCACTGGGGTGTGTGTGAAAACCCTAATAAGCAGGCATATACATAGAATGAAGGCTACTGCTAAGCTTGTAAGCCGCCCTGAGTCTTTGGAGAAGGGCGGGATATAAATTCAATTAAAATAAATAAATAAATAAAATGTTTTTAAAAACTGGAGTTTTACCCATCCTCTTTCCCATTAGTATAGTATTTGGAACAAATGCATTATGGAAATGTCTACAGCTTTAGGAAGACCCTGTTACTTCTACAACCTGACCATGTATTAGAGTCTCGTGCAGATCTGATATCATCCGTGAAGGTGTTCCTCAGATTTTATAGGACCCGTTTCCAGATACCAGATAAAACGTATTTATTTGTGTGGTAATTTCCTAAAAATCAGGACCGAAACTTTTGGCAACATGGGAGAAGCAAGCATACTTTTACACCAGCTGAAGAGATGAAAGAACTTTTTCATTGCTTTGGAGAATGCTTACCATAGCAAAGTTTATCGGGCTCCTTCACTTCAGGAAATCCTAGTTTTTTAGATAATAGGGCTGTGCACATTTCAATAATGAAATGGACCTTTCATGTCAGGTTGTAAAAAAGTAACGTAATATTAAATGTCATCACTTTTTCAACTCACTTGGAAGCTGGAAAGGGAGGTGAGAGATGCTAACCTTTGCAAACAAATTAGAACAAACTTTCTAATTATTTTTGAAACATGCACAATCCTAACTTTGGCATTTAATAAAAGGCCTATGTCCATTCCCCAATAACCCTTAGTTTCATAATTTCAGTGCAGGAAATCTAGAAGAATACTGGTATCACCAGTGCTTTTTTTGTAAAAGAAAAAGGTGCCGGAACTCACACATGTCATACAACCCGCCTTGCCTACCCTACAAGGTTCTATCCAAAAAAGGTGCCGGAACTCCATTCTGAGCGTTCTATGAGGAAAAAAGCCCTGGGTATCACATTAGTACATTAGGGCAAAATTGTAGACTATATTTAATTTAATTTTAATTTAATAATTTAATTTGTATACCGCCCTTCTCCCGAAGGACTCAGGGCGGTGAACAGGGCAATACACAATAAAAATAGAATACAAAAATTAAAAAGCCATTAAACATGCCCATAAAATTAATACATATTAAAATTAAAACTATTTATAAAAACCCAGCCCCATCCCATCAGACCAGGCCAGCTTGTTCGAAAAAGAAAGTTTTGAGATCGCGCCGGAAGGAGCGAAGGTCGGGGGCCATCCGGAGCTCAACCGGTAAGCGGTTCCAAAGGTCTGGCGCGCCCACAGAGAACGCTCTATTGATTCATGGGGCACAAACTGGAACAAAAACTCTGAACTATAACTCTGAGCATTCTTTTCTTTCCTCCAAGGAAAATTAGTGATGATGGGTTAAAAGATGGGAAGTTACTGGATCAAGGGAGGAACAGCTTACCATGAAAAATGCAGTAACACACACACAAACAAACACACATTCATTCATTCATGTTTTAAGTCAACTGTTTCACTTATTTAAATCAAACAACTGGAAAAAAATCTTGCAATTGCTTTCTCAGAAAGACACCACATCATGACAGTGGAGTGCTTTCTGGAAACAAGAGGAAAATGATATGGCAATGTAGAATTATTTTTTATAAATTATAAATTATTACACCTGTTTTTTATAAATACCAACTTTATCCAAATGAAGTGTATTCACTTAAATTTGTAATAATACATTGTGGAATTATTTCATCTAATGTTTAGTTCCAAAGTTTAGGAGGAATGTGAATTTACCCTAGCTTTTAAAAAGCAGCTTAAGAAGCAAATACAGTATTGTTGAGGTTTTCTGAAGCTACGGCTCCAGATTTCATGGTTTTGCTCATCCATAACCCAATATAATGCCTGACATTTTATTACCATATGAACTGAGTCTTGTTTCTTTGGGTTCCTTTTTCCCCTGGTTTGTTTCTCATAGTGATCTTCTGATCTAAAGAATATCTTGATTGTTAAGAAAGATGGGTTTAGGCTTAATTGAATGAGATCCGTAATGGACAGCTTCATCTATCTCAGTTAATAATGAATTGAAATAGGGGCTCTCTCTTTGATTTCAGGAGAAGACATGCAATGGCCTTTGGGAAAAACATATTTTGAATAGTTCAAGTCCCTTGTGAACTGTTTTGCAATTGATTAATAAGACACTTAAAAGGACTGAAAAGGACTGTATATTTAATTTGCCCTTCCCGTTCAGCCAAAATGCTTTGGCTTAGCACATGTACATCTGCACCATTATCTAATTAGCTGAGGAACTGTTTGCCCAATCATAAAGGCTAGAAAGTCTTTACAATCCAATTGTAGGACACACCTTCCTGAGAAAATATTCCCACAGAAACACGCTAATAAGTGATAACCTTCATGACAATGTATGTTTTTACATTAAGGTCCTTGAGAATTGGGAGAAATGGAACAAAACATTCCACTCCATTTGTTCTGATATCTCTAACATGATGACCCAAATGATGAAATGTACATTTAGATATGTTTTTTGTGATGTGATGTTGTACAGAATTATAGAATGGAGTTTACATCATGAAGCACATTTTATAATTTCTCTCTCTCTCTCTCTCTCTCTCTCTCTCTCTCTCTCTCTCTCTCTCTCTCTCTCTCTCTCTCTCTCACACACACACACACACACACACACAGTGCCTATGTTACTTTAACCCAAACTTAGAATGCTGGCTGTAGTGGGGGACTGTGTACTTTGCACCTACTGTCATGTATACCAGCCGTCCTCAACCTTTCTGGCTTTGTGGAACGGCATCGGCATCAGTGGAGTGGGGGATGGTTTCGTGCAAGCAGCAGGGGCGTGCTTGTGCATGCAGCTCCATTTGCACAAGCATCAGGTGTGTGCACTTGCCACTTGCATAAATGGAGCTTCGCACGCAAACACATGTGCTCGCCATTTGCACAAGTGGAGGTGCGTCTGCGAGCACGCTTCCCCACTGCTTGCACAGCCTGGTTCCAAAAGGGCCACAGCCCGGGTGTTGGGGACCCTTGATATATACCATTAAGTCTAATTATATACAGAGGAGGATGCATCTGTCATTTGGTATTTCCAATAATGGGCTCAGGTTTGTGGGAGAAATAATGAGACTCTGAAAGGAAGATGAAGTAAGACTTTGGTGCTTGTGTCAATAGGGAAAATCAAAACTAGGTGGTTGTTTTTTTTTACAGGGATTGTGGCCCTGGTATAAACTAAGTATAAGATTTAATGCCAAGTTCATGCCAGAGTTTGCTTGTTTAAGGTGGCCAGACACTAAGGAAGGATTTGCTTACTTTCAGGAACTGGTCTGTGTATTGAAGCAACAACAACAACAAAAACTAACCTACCCTGAAGCCCCAATTTTAGTTCAGGTTCAAATGAACTGGTCCAGAGCCAAAAAGGGTTCAAATGACAAGCTATCATGAGAACATGTTAGATCTGGGAATTGTGCAAAGATATGTTTGGAGGGTATATAGATCCTGCTGGCCCCTGCCAACCCCTGCCAGTGCATAGATTTGCCGATGAAGGCCTTTTATCAAGAGTGTAAGTTTATCAAACGTATCCTCAGTTAACTTCTTCCAGATATGTGGATACTGAGTTTGTTCTTGCATTGGGTCAAGTTCTTTCCTACTTAAAAATGCAATATAACAAAACTCATTTTCTAATGGAAAACCAGATTCCTAGCCAGGAAGAATCATAAAAGGAAAATTCACACACACACACAACAAGGCCCAATGGTTTTCCTTTTCCTCTCTTCACCCTGGCCTGCATCCCTACTGCAAGATTGTGGCATCTGAGCACAACAACTAGGAAAGCACAACATATTTAAAAGCTAAATGCCTTTTGGCTTGTGCATGCCTGTGTGATTCTGTCAGGCAGGCAGGAAGGATGTTGAAGGATGATCAGAAGAAGATGGAAACCCCAGATGATTCCCATATCCTAATACACTTGATGCTTTGAGCCAGTCTCACAACGTTGTGCAAAAAAAGAAGTCATGGCTCTATTGCCACACAGCTCAGCCAAACCTCAAAAGCATTCACTGAGCTGTTTGGAGTGAAGAAATACCGATTTCCTTTCTCGTTAATTTGAATAGTATTTGATGTTTATTTTGGGCCAGTGGGAGTCTTGTACATTCCCTCAGAAAAATGGTACTTTGCCTTCTAGAAGGGATAAGCTGTTAGAGATTTAAGCAAGTTGTTACTTCGTTTTTCTACTTATCTTCTTTTTCAGCTATCTAATTTAATATGTCCTTGTCAGATCATTCTTGAGTCAATATTTTCAGTTTGTAAGTTTATCTCTCTGCACATTAGGAACCCACTAAGGTTCTACTTGTTATAGAAATGGCTAGTACCAATAATCCTTGACGCATAACCACAATGAGCCCAAAATTTCTGTTGCTAAGCAAGATAGTTGTTAAGTGAGTTTTGCTCCATTTTACGTCCTTTCTTGCCACAGTTGTTAAGTGAATCACTGCAGTTTCTAAGTTAGTAACACGGTTGTTAAAGGAGCCTGGCATCCCCATTGACTTTGCTTGTCAGAAGGTAGCAAAAGGGGATAAGATGACACTGGGACACTGCAGTGGTCATAAATATGAGCCAGTTGCCAAGCATCCAAATTTTGATCACATGACCATGGGGATGCTACAAAGGTCATAAGCCAGAAGAATGGTCATAAATCACTTTTTTCAGTGCCATTGTAACTTTGAACGGCACTGAAATGAATGGTCATAAGTTGAGGATTATCTGTACCCTGTGTCCTTAGAGAAGTCAATCTGAACTTTCTCATACTTTTGCTTTTTCCTAGGGTTATATTTATGTAATCATCATTGCTTCCATGTAGTTTCCTCAGGATCATCTCCATTGATTTCCATGTCTGGTACGATTCCAGGATTTACATTTATGCTCAAACTACAGCAGCAAAATCTCCCCCAAATATAAATTTTCCAGAGGGATAAAATTGTAATCCCTAAATGTAATAATTATATTTTAAGCAAAAACCTCAAGCTGATTTACCTGTCAAGAGATCTACTGATAATGCCAGCAATGGTGCAGAATAGGATTAGGAAATGGGAAATGTTTTAAAAAGATATGCAATATAAACTGGGTTTCTTTGACCAAGGTTAAAATATATTCGTTACTGTTTCTGGTAACTCTTACTGGATTTTTGCTGACCAGGAATGAATAATGAGAGTTACTGAATTTATTTATAGACAAAATATAGAGAAAGTCATAAATTGTTGTGTTGAAAGGAATATAAAATGGGCTTGAGATTAAGAAAGATACATTATTATTTCTGGTAACTCTTAATGGACTTTTGTTGATTAGGACTGAATGATGAGCCTTCAAGAATTTTTTATAGATACAGATATGGGAAGAGAACTTTTGTGATAGTATCCAAGAGTAATGTGTCTGTATAAGTGTTAACATCCTTATACTGTATAAGTAGGGATGTGGCTATGTTCAGAATTAATCAGTCACATTCAAACTGATAGTAAATAATAATATACACTTGAGCCACCAATTAAAGTGACCCTGTCCAAGACCATATAAAGGTCAGCTGTTCTAGTAGGATTTTTCTGACATTTACTCAGTGGCCTCTTACAATAAAAGCCATGGTCTACAAAGAGCTTATGAAGCATAAAAAGGTTCTCAACATTGTAAAATATCAGTCAGGAGAAGGATACCAAAAAATTTCCAAGGCATTGAATATACTGTGGAACACAGTAAAGACAGTCATCAACAAGTGGAGAAAATGTGGCACAACTGTGACACTGCCAAGAACTGGATGTCCCTCCAAAATTGATGAAAAAACAAAAAGAAAATTGGTCCTAAGAGGCCCATAGCAACATTAAAGGGTCTACAGGAATTTCTGGCAATTTCTGGTTGTGTACTACATGTGACAACAATTTTCCATATTCTTCATAGTTCTTGGCTGTGGGGTAGGGTAGACAAGACAGAAGCATTTTCTTGAAAAGAAAAACTTCCAAGCCCAACTATGTTTTGCAAAAACCATAATCAAATCTGATAAAAGCATGTGGAAAAAAATGTGTTATGGTCTGATGGGACCAAGGTTGGCCGTAATCCCCAAAAAGCATGTTTGGTGCAAAAACAACACTGTGCATCACCAAAACTACACCATCGCCACATTAAAGGTTGGTTGTGGCAGCATTATGCTTTGAGGCTGCTTTTCTTCTTCGGCTGAAACTAGGACTTTAGTCAAGATGGAAGGAATTATGAACAGTTCCATCTATCTGCCGACTTCAGCACAAAAACTTCAGACCTCTGTTAAGATGCTGAAGAGGAAGAGGGATTTCATTTTTCAACACCACAAGACGTCGAAGCATACCTACAAATGGGCAAAAGAATGGCTTCATCAGAAGAAGATCAAAATTTTGGAATGGCCCAGGTCTGAATCCAAATGAAAATCTGTGGGGTGACCTGAAGAGGGCTGTGCAAATGGGATGTCCTTGCAATTTGAGAGATCTGGAGTGCTTTTGCAAGAAAAAAAGAGGGGCAAAACGAACGCTGTCATTAAATCAAAAAGGAGCTTCAACAGAGTATTAGTTTATGGGTGTACATCTTTATGCAGCCACATTATTCTAGTTTTTATTGTTTTCCCCCTAAAAGATTTCAGATTGTTTTTTAATTGTATTGTTCGGGTTATATGTTATATAGCAAAGGTGAAAAAATTCTGAAGTGGTTTACCTTGGCCTGATTATTTTATATCTAAAAAATTTTTATATCCATTTTAACAGGGGTGTGTAGACTTTATATATCCACTGTATGTATTTCTGTTTATTTTTTTTCTTTGCATGGTTAATTTTTTTCTTATAGTTTTATATATATTTTTTCTAATAGCCTTTTTTAATCTTTGCATCTTTAAACTTCAAGAAAAATTATTATTATTTAGGATGCAGGATCTGAGAGTGCGGGCAGATGTGGCTTTGCGGGTATGAGGGAAGTTAGCCCTTTTAGAAAAAGGCAGAGAAAGGCAAACTATTTCTGTGTATCTGTCAAGAAGGTTTTATGGATATGATCAGGGCTTTTTTTCTCATAGAACGCTCAGAACGGAGTTCCGGCACCTTTTTTGGGTGAGTTCTGGCACCTTTTTCTTTTACAAAAAAAGCACTGGATATGATTGAAATACTTAGGCAAATTGGGGTGCCAGATAATGAAATCTCAGCTTTTACAGTACTCTTAGAAAGAGTGTAGAACCTTTGTGTGCACCAGGGAAGTAATGATATGCCCTCACCAAGCCATAAGGTATCAATATTGAAATAATGGTTTCATTTTGCAAAGATATGTGTATTTGCAACATGGAATGCAGGAAACATAAATTGAGAACTTGAAATTTTCAAAAACAGAAATAGAATATACCAAATTGAATGCATAAGTATGTATTCAATGTGAACTTGAAAAGAGTTCAGCTAAATATTTGCTAAATAACAAGATCCTATTTGCTGAAATTGTTGACTATTTTGTGAACACCTGTATTATACAATGATTGCTATGGTTCATTGCACAGTCAGCCAGATATTCAGACTGGATTTGGAATTTTTATCCACCTATTGGGTCCTTGCCAAGGACCCGGGATAGGCAGATGTTGATCTTTGACGGTTTTAAAGGTATTGTCGCAAGATGTAAGCTGTTCCAAGCAAAGCTGCCTTTTGCAATTGACGGTGGGTGATTTTGTCAATGCCAGTGGTGCTCAGGTAGTGCTTTAGAAGTTTTGGGATTGCAACCAAGGTGCCTAATAATATAGGCATTGTCTTTGCTTTCCTTTGCCACAATTGTTCCAATTCTATTTGCAGGTTTTCACATTTTGTTATCTTCTTTAGTACTGCTACATGTTAAGTGTGGGGTGCCTATTCGTTTGAAATCTAAAGTTCCAGACTACTTTAACTTTCTATTTTCTATTACTTTCTCTATTTTATGGTCTCACCAGTTCTTACTTCCAGGCAAATGATTATTTCTTACAGATCTTCCAATGCATTATTCTTGCTACTTTGTCATGCCATTGTTTATAGTCAGTCCCTGCGATCTTCTTGAAGCAGATAAAAAGGTAGTTTCCTGTTTCTTCAGCTTCTTTGTAGAGGCAGCATTTGCTATCCATCGCTGTCTTCTCAAGTCTGACTTTGTTATTATTAAATTTATTTGCCGCCCATTTTGTGGTTTGAGATGACTCTAAGCAGATTCCAGAGCGATAACATATACAAATATCCAGACAAATCATAAGTATAAAAATGATTACAAATTAAAACTGAAGCCAACGGCCAACGGCTCCTCCTTCAGGACCCCATGCCAGCTGGCATAATCTAGTTTTAAGAATTTTTTCTGAAAGCTAAAAGAGAGGGGGTGGATCTTACCACCTGCAGCAAAATATTCCAGAGGGCAGACACTGCTGCCGAAAAGGCTCTTCTCCTGGATCCCACCAGCTGAAATTCCTTGGCTGATGAGATCTGCAGTGCTTTTTGCCAGCTCATGTGGGTGGGCCAATCCCACTCAAGAAAGACAGTTCCACAGATATCCTGGACCAAGACAATACAGGGCTTTAAAGGTAATCACCAACACCTTGAATTGCATCCAGAAACTGATCAACAGCCAGCGCAGCTTGTGTAACAGTGACTTTTGTAGCTTACAAATGTAATCCCATGTAGAGCGTGTTGCAATAATCCGCACCGGAGATGACCAGTGCATGAGTGACTGAATGCAAGGCCTCACAATTCAAAAAAGGGCGCAGTTCATGCCCCACACGAAGATGTGCGAAGGGTCTCCCTAGCCAAAAGTATACATAGGTGAAAATGTACAAAATGTAAAGGAAAATCTGCAAAATGAATACATTACTAAAACCACACACACAATGCATTCTTAAAAGAAGAGTACATAGAATACATGCATATTTAAAAAACTGTTCCTGGTGTGTGTGTGTGTTTTTTAAATAACCTTTAGAACAGATTCATCCCTCCCTTGTGTCCCAGCAAAATGAAAAGAATTGATTTTGATCTTCTGCTTTTAACCTACTTTATTTTTGAAATTTCATTTTCATTTCTGGCTTTTGCAGATTTTGCTCTGCGTTGCATATCAATCTGCTTGCGATTTCTATTAACTTAATATAATCCATTCCTTAATCTATTTAATAATTCCATTTCGCCCTAAAATACTGTTTTTCTGCAGTTTGCTGTGGAGAACTGAAGCAAAACAGGCACAGAATTGTATTTCAGTGTAGTCTTTAGTCTGGGGGGCGGGGGTGGGATGAATCAAATTGGCTGACTTTGAAATGTAGACCAAGTATCTTTGACATACTATTTTAGTGTGCTATCATCAACTAAAGCCTTTTGATTTTCAGCCATTTATTTAAATGGGTGGCTTTTTTTGTATTTCATATTTTTCTTGATTGCACCGAAGAATTTAATGCAACTCACACCCACTCCCCTCCTTCCCAGTGTGTGAAGATTTATACATTTATATTGGAGCTTACTTATGGAGGCTTGTAAACAGACATGCTATCTCCAGATGACCAGGGATACTACAAAAGGCAGGAAGTCCCGGCATACATACTGTACATAGACATATGGATGGATATAAGCTTTGTTTTCCTTCTGGTGAAGGTCAGGGACAAGATAGCAGGGGAGATACTATTTCAGTGAGCATCTGAAAGGAGCTCTTATTCACTTGCAAAGGAATGCTTTGTCAGGACATTCATGTTACTTTTGGCTTCTTGTAGCTTCTGAGCAATTAGGCTCTCATCTTCTTTTAATTTCTGGATTCTCCCCTAAGCCTGAGAGTTCTTTGTTTTCAGCTTCTATTCTGATAGTGCCAAGCCATTCTGATTTCTGCAAAGCGGAGGCAGTTTCCTAATATTTTGCTTACCCATCTTTGCAGGTAGTCCTCAACTTACGACAACAACTGAGCCCCAAATTTCTGTTGCTAAGCGAGTCGGTGGTTCAGTGAATTCTGCCCCACTTTCTTGCCACGGTTGTTAAGTGAATCACTGCAGTTGTTAGGAACACGAGTGTTAAGTGAATCTGGCTTTCCCATTGACTTCAGAAGGTCGGGAAAAGGCGGTCACGTGGTCCCTGGACACCGCAACCATCATAAATATGAATCAGTTGCCAAGCGCCTGAATTTTGATCATGTGACCAGGGGGATGTTACAATGATGTTTTAAGTGTGAAAACGGTCATAAGACTCTTTTTTTTCACTACCATCGTAACTTTGAACAGTCACTAAACGAACTGTTGTAAGTCGTGGACTGTCTGTATTTGAGAAGAAGGCATAGCATACCGATGTCCCTATTGTGGCATTCCAGATGGAAGGGACCTAGGTCAGTGCATCTTTGTCCCCAGCCCTTCATCTTTACGGTAGAGTAAAAATGTAAAATTCAAGAGAATTACATTTTTTTAAAAAAAAAATGTGGATATAAATTGTTTCTTTAGTTACTGCAGAATTTATTCTCCACCATTCCAGTTCCATCTCATTTCCCTACTGAACATAAAAATAAGGCTTCTTTTAAAAGTTTCCTTCAAAATGCAATTGGCTTCCTTCAGCATTCCATTCACCCAGTTACTATCCAGGTGTAGATGGGAACACTTTACATACAATACAGTAAGTAGCCAGCCTGGGTTCAGGCAACAGGTCAGCACAGCTAAAAGCTCCACGGTGCCCAGAGAAATGATACTCTCCAGGCATATGCACTATTTAAAAATGGATGGGAATCCATCTCCTGTGGTTATAATCATCAGAACCTGAATAATATCAATAATTACTATCCTAGTTAGCTTATTGAATTTCAAAAATTAGCTTAAATATCTTGGATTTTCATAAGTTCCATTTGAAGGATAAATGTGACCATTTGCTTAATCAGGTTGTATATTATGTGGCTTCTGTTACACCATGAATGTGGTATCTGACTCAGTTAATAGGATAATCATAAGATTTGGTTTATTTTCACAGTTAAGTAGGGGTTGTTGTTGGTGGGTTGTTGGTTTTTTTTTTGAGTATTTCTGTATTTTTGAGTTTCTCTTTGGACTCTCTTCTGGATGACAAAACAGTGCAACTGTTTTTATCCGTATTTGTTTAATATTGTTTAGAGGGGCAGGAATGCAAGTATTGATTGACTTTTTTATAAAGCCTTTTGTACAATTTATAAGCGAGAATGGCAAAACGCCTTGCTTTATGTATGACCACCCACCAGCTTAGCATCAAAACCACACAGACTTCTGGCTACATTCAGGGGAAAAAAGGCGGTAACTTGCTTATGTTTAAAGTTAAACGCAGCTCTCTCTAGATGGGTAGATACTTAAAATTATAATTAATTTATCAGTGTTTACAAAAAAAATACATCAGTTCCACTTACATGGTGGCAATTTCATGGCTTACTCTTGAAATTATGCTTTGTGGGGAAAATGCAGTACATAAAATATCATGACATTATTTCTCCAGATAGACAAAAAAAAGATGTTAATCTAATTAAGTATAATTGCAGTGCTGAATATGCAGGTATTAATAAAAAGGGAGTGACTGTCTCATGAGGTTCCTGCCAAGTTGCATTACAATGATACATTGTATTATTATGTTGAAATACTTGCCATTTCGTACACCATGCTGCATAATCTCTAATCTATGTGGTCTCTCAGGTGGCAATATGGCGTGTATTTTATAAATCTTAAAATAACCAAAGGCAAGAAGTCTGGCAAAGACATGTTCCCATCTGTCAACTTGTACGTGGGTATCATTTCCATTCTGTAATTCAGCCCTTATTCTGTAAGGATCTTGGCAGAAGCATTTTAACTGTCTTGCTGCTGTTGATGGCATTTGGCATTGGATATTTGGCCAACAAACATAGCTTTGTTGCCTTCTGACTCATCTGGTAACATCCCAAATAACATCAAAATTATCCTTTTGTGGAAAAGAAAGGCTGCATTCTCCCATCTTTGTTCTGTTTTCTTTTTCTGGGATGACAAGTCTGACTTACAGAACATTGTGCTGAGAAAGCAGAGTGATCCAGTTCAAGACCTATACTAGTGTATCTTTAATTTGAAGAGTTCACCATCAAGAGCTTTATTTTCCCACTGATGATTGCTTTGACTGGGAACATCTCTGGCCTCTGAGGTACAGTGGTGTTTTTTTTCCCAAAGAATGGCATGCTCTGTTCTCCATCAATGAAAGAGAAGAATTATAAAAGGCATTCTTGGTAGCCTAGACCAGGGGTAGGCAACCTTGGCTCTTTTATGACTCGTGGACTTCAACTCCCAGAATTCCTGGAAGTTGAAGTCCACGAGTCATAAAAGAACCAAGGTTGCCTACCCTTGGCCTAGACCAGGGGTCTTCAAACTTGGCCCTTTTATGGCTTGTGTAGTTCAATTCCCAGAATTCCTCAGACAGTGTCCCTGGCTGAGGAATTCTGGGAGTTGAAGTCCAAAAGTCATAAAAGGGCCAAGTTTGAAGACCCCTGGCCTAGACCGTACTCATTATGGCAGTGCAAATTCTCAGTTATATAGAATCATACGGCTGGAAGGGATCTTGGAGATCTTCAAATCCGAACCCCTGCCCAAGGCAGGAATTTTTATACCATCCCAGATAAATGGATGTCCAATCTTTTCTCAAAAACCTTCGGTGATGGAGCACCTCTCGGAAAAAAGCAATCCCTCAGGTAATCCAGTCCCAAAGCATGTAAAGCTTTAAATGTAACCACCAGCACCTTGAATTGGAAACAAGATTAGTAACCAATGCAACTCACGCAGAAGTGATGTTACGCATGCTGTGTATCTGGCATCATTTATTGCCCGTGCAGTCACATTCTTCACCAGTTGAGGTTTCTGGATGATCTTCAGGGAAGCCCCATGTAGAGCATTTTACAGTAGTCTAAATGAGAGGTTACAAGGGCATAAGTTAGTGTGAGCAGGGCCTCCCGATCCAGGTAAGGATGCAACTGGTGCACCACCTGAAAGTGTGCAAAGGTCCTCCTAGCCACGGCTGCCACCTTCTCTTCAAGCAGGCGCCGTGAATCCAGATTGTGCACCGGGTCTGCTGGAGTAGTACAGCCCCACCCAGAACCAAAGGTGGAAGAACCTGTGTCTCCAGAGGGTCCAAATCCCCACAGCCACTCCTCAGGTTAGAGTTATGGGATTATAAAGAGGATATCTCAAATATCAGTAGATCAGAACCAGGACTGCTAGTTTTTCACGCTGCAGATCTAATTGGCTCCCTCATGTTTCTGATTGACTGACCACCTGCAACATTTTTCCTGCAAAATGAGAGAGGCACACGGCCCTAACTTTCCTAAGTGTAATATTAGCCGGAGGCACAATGCCTGGGGAATCTTGACTTTTTCCCATCTTTTCAATGGTTAGGCTTTCAGCTTGCCGAACTGTGCTTGAAGGGAATCAAGTGACCCACAAATAATTGAGCTATCTGGAAGTCAGGAGGGAAAGGAAGATGGGGAAGGAGAAGGAGAAGGCATGAAAGAAACAGCAAGAGGGAATTGAAATATAGGAGAAGGCATGAAAGAAACAGCAAGAGGGAATTGAAATATAGAAGGCAAAAAGTCCTTGGGCTGCCGAACAGTCAAACCCAACAACAGCCTCTTTGTTCTTCTATTCCTTCCTCTCTTCTTCCGTATCAACCCACACTTTTTTGAAATTATATTTGTCATTTTTCATCCTATTACAGCCATCACCATCTTCAAGAGCAGCATACTAAAAAGTTCAGGCCCCAAATGCTCCAAGCATTTATTGAAACATTTACTTCTCTAACTCTCCTTTATGCTCATGATACTTTCTGGCCTAAAAAGAATAAGATTCAAGTGAAGACTAGTATTATTATTATTATTATTTTTTAAAAAGGGGTTTTTTTGAAAAAAAAACAAAAAAACAAAAAAGTTAATTTTAGATTTTACTTCTAGTCGTGTTTGTGCCTGCCCGCTGTAATAGCCTTATTAACGCATGACTCCAGAACAAATCCATTTTTGTTATTATGCAGGTGGTGTATAAAATGACTGAAATAAACAAGGTAGCTATGTCTGTGAGATAGGAATCTGATAAGACCCTTTTTCGGTATTACGCAAGGGCGCAACTGGAAGGACTGCAAGTCACAGACTTTGTGTAAAGTTTTGGGACTGTTGCTGAATCCAAAGATGGCACTCTTTCTGTACCGTAATCCCAGTCATTTTCCTGCCTAACACATTGGAAGGGATTGGGGTTTGCGTACAGTTCTATCAATTACTGCAGAACAGGGTGTGAGCTGAGTAGTGTCTTGTTGTGTAATCGCACTTCTGCCAAGGCAAGTCAGTCAGAGTGAGCGGTATAGCCCCATCTCAAATGTATGGCATCTGCATACGGGGCTGATGAAAGAAGCCAGAAATAAAACTTTTATGAATAGAATTCTTCAAGCTAAAATACAAGTAAGAAATTATAGAGGAAAATCTATAGGCAGAAAATACACGGGTAAGATTCGCTTTTGAATTGATTTAATTGCATCTGAGTATTGTATTTATGTACCAAGCTGTCAGAATTGTATTTCTTTCATAGAAATATTGGGGGGGAGCATATAATGTGGGAGTTATTCTCATAGGATCCTGGAAGAGGGCCAAGTCCATCATAGCCCACGGAGGCTTAAGGCCTCAAGCTTTGAAATACGATAGCTGGCATAATTTTCATAATCCTTAGCTAACACCATGTGGACATGTTTTCAGAGGATGGATGTATCACAAAAAGGGGAGAGGGGGAACACCAGAAAAGATATTTCTTCCTCATGCCTAAAGTTTCTTTGGATTTAAAGCTTAACTTTTTACATTCTCTCTAGTGAATGGAGGAGTGTGCTGGTAACCTAGTTACCCACTCTGCAATTTAAATCATCCTTTTCCAGTCGAGTGACCTCCAGAAGCTTTGTTCTTCTAGTCCCATAATCCTTAGCCAGTGCAGCAATTGGCACAGGATTATGGGAGATATACAGTATTTGAAAATGTACATGGGGGACGCTATTTTAGATAGGACAGCCTAACAAATAGCAATAGTTAGCTATTTAGCCAGGCCCATGTTTCAGTTTGGAGATTGGCATGTAATTTCCCAACGTTAAGAGAGTTTTTGGCAATACTCTTTCTTTCGTGGTCTTATATATGACTTGTTTTCTTCATCACAGAATCTAAGCTTCTCTTTCACCCCTTTCATTATTTTCGGTTTATTACATAGACATTAAAAGGGGTGCCAATCAAAACACTTTATTTACTGAGCCCACAATAAGCTGAAACCAAACCAAAATTGGATTTGTTCTCTGTGCTGAGTTGCAGCTGTGACTAAAAAGTATTGATGACTTTCAGAAAAGACACCCTGAAATCTCATCCTCCAACTTACAAGCTTTTCAGGTTAAAGGGTTAGGCATTAAAAGCAAAGATAACCACCAAGTTCTCCATAGGTTAAACATCCATAGAGGCTCAAGGATGTAAATTATGACATCAAAAGACAGACTGCTTCTTACATTTAAAACAGCTGCTGCAGCCTTTATCTGCAGAATATTCAGACTTAGGAAAGGAAGAATGTTTATAGACATACTTCCATGCTCATTATTTTGAAGACTGCTTTATATTTTCTGAAACATCAGGTCATTTGCTTCATTTTTGTGAACAAACATTTCCTGAGCAGAATAAGAGAAATATTCCAGTTATGTCAATGTCTTATAAATTTTAGGAGTACATGTTCTAATAAATTTACTGGCTGTGTAGGTTTTGTCTGCCTTGTCTTATCAAGCATCCTGTTTGTTTCATTGGGAAGCAGTGAGTTTCTAATGCATTTGACTTTTAAATAAAAATTTAAATTTTAAAATAATTTTCTCACTGTCTGAAAAATGATGCTTCTCTCAAAATATTAATTTCTAAATTTGTTTGGATTTAAAATACATTTTGGGGACAAAAGCATTTTTTGTACTGTTTTAGAATATTTAATACTGCTTTGGGCTGTTTAAGAAGATTGAAAGTCAAATCTTGTATCATTCGAAAAAATACTTTCTCAAACATCCCCAGTTTGTTTCAAACACCAAAAAAATCCAATCCTATAAAGAATTAGAGAATTCTCCATGTTGGTCAGGATCGCACACGTTGTAGGCGTTTTCTGATTCAGAGCTGGATGCAAATCAATTGCCTACCCACAATTTAAACTGTACATATGACTAATTTTGCCAATCTTTCCTCAAACACCTGCTGTGAGATTTCTAGACTAGAAGAGCTGTTTTTATGGTAACTATAAAACCTGTGGCAATCAGGGATGAGAGTTCTTGTGTTTCAGGGATTGGGAAAGAATTTTGTAAGCCAAGGAAATCAATTTTGTTTCCTTCTTGTGTTTCATTAATCCTTTTAAAACCACTAATTCTCAGGGCCAGGACAATCATTGTAATGTTCTAAGACTAAGTCTCCTTCTTTGAATCCTTTCCTTTGGCAAATTCCAATCTAGCATGAAACACATAGGAAGTCTTGATGATTACTCATCTTCTTACTGCTTTAAAATGCTAAACTTGTTTTTTCATGCATGCCAACTCTTAAAAACCGCTCCAAGTCTCAACTTGGTTTGTTTAAATAACAGTTTCGTGGCTGAGATTGCCTTGTGAGGGCGCAACGCTGTTTCTGTCATATTGATGAAAGCCTTCCTTTCTGCAGGGGTCTAATTCTGTGTGTCTGAAGAGAGAGATATGAGTAGTCCTCAAATTATGACTGTAATGGAGCCTGCCCATTACTGTCGTAAGTCATAATGGTCGTGAAACAGGTCGTGTGAATGACCTGCTTTTATGACATTTGTGCAGTGGTTGTTGAGCAAATGTGGCAGTTGTAAGTGCAAACACCACAGTTGTTAAGCAAACCCCTTGTTCAATATGTGGTGCGGTTTTGTCAACAACCAGAAGTGCTAGTTTTCAGCAAAACTGTCACAAAATGTGGCCTTATGACTTAGGAGACTGCAAAGGGGCATAAGTGGAGCCATGTTGCCAAGCCCCTGAACTTCTAATCTGGATGGCAAGTCCCAGTAAATTGAGGATTATCTGCATAGGGCAAATTAATATTCAAACTATATTATGGGACCATATTTAGGAAGATGAGTTTTTTTTTCCCATAAAATAAAAACAGAACAAAACGTGAATTGGGAGAAAAATCTCTTTGATCTGTTAGTAAGACTAGAAGAAGCTGCTGTGAATAAAGAATGGATAAAAGGTATAAATGATTGCAAGATTAGATGTTGATAGATCAATATTATATACGTATCACAATTCTAGTCTGGCCTGGAATAGTAATATAAATGTGGATATCAACAGATTGATGGTATCAAACCCGAACCTTGCATTAGTTTGATTTAAATATTAAATGTGATAGAGGGAAAAACAGTCTGTGGCATCCCACAAGGGGGTAATCCTTGTACTGATCACTCTTGCCTGTCCCATTGACTGGAACGGTCCACTAAGGAAGGAACAGAACTCTGTAGCATAGTGCCTTTCACCCTCACAGATTGTCCAGAAGGATATTGTCATGACCCCCTCTGCCTTGAAGGATTATGACACTGAGAAACCATCTCTGGAAGTGTTGGATAAACTTCAGCCTGAGGAAGATATGAGTGCTGAAGCACCTGAGGCTGATGTAGCCAGCAATCATCAAGAGCAACTGCACTCATGAAGTCCACAAGCATTCTTGGCCTGACTTGATCCAACACCTAAAACATGGAAGTTGACATGATAACCTCCAAACCCAAACACCAATGGGGAGGGAGGGTTCATCCTACCAGCCAACAGGATCCTTAGCTTGTCTCTACCGACAACTTATTGCCTAATGACCTGCCACTGCAGGAAAAGCAACCAACCATGATGTTTGCTGTGTTTAGTAGAGCTCTTTGAAAACTTATGCCCAAGTATTTAAAAATTTTAACCTGTTTTATCTGGCCAGTTAGCTACCAGGCACGCACTCTAAGCCATTTTACGAAATTAAAATGCAGAGCTGAAATCAAGAAAAACATTGCCTATTGCAGAACCTGGCTTGGGGACAAATATATTTTTTGCCAGATGTTGCAATATAAGGGCACGGTTAAAAATTGAGCATTCAGCCCTGAAACCACAAGCATCTGCGCATGGATATTCATTTGTGGACAACCGGGGGTAGGCTTCAAAACAGAAGTGCAAGCCTACCAGCAGATGCTGAAGCTTTAATGTTTTCAGAGGTGCTCAGTTTCAACCACACGAACATGTTTTATAAAACATCCCTTTGGAATGCTGGGCATAGTCCAAGTAGATTTGGAATTCTAAATGTGCATTTTTTTTTCCTACACCAAATGTAAATAGAATTAGTACAGGTTTGAGAAAAGGAAGAAGAGGCAGGCTGAAGCTGAATCAAAGCAATCCAAAGCAGGAAAGTTGTGTTTGGTGGAAAGTATATCTTCTCCTATGTCAAGAGAAGAGCTTGTCCTAAGACAGGGGTGCCTGGCTGAGGAATTCTGGGAGTTGAAGTCCACAAGTCATAAAAGGGCCAAGTTTGAAGACCGCTGTCCTAAGAGAACTGACAACCTCATGGGCTCCAATTAACCCCCTTGAAAATTACCTGAGGCTCCATGTTTTTATGGCTACTTCTACTCTGGAGGCCTCTCTTGGGCAATTGCCTCCTAATCTCCCATTTTGTGTGCTTCGGTCAGGGGAATATCAGCCTTCCAGAAATCTGAAGGGGGATTTCTCACAAGGTTAGCATTCCCAATTGTGCACAAAAATGAAAGGTTTTTGAGCCTGTAAAGAAGCTTCAGGGCTTGCCTTAAACAGGTAGTTGAAGGCCCCAAGTTCTCTTGGGCTAGGACTGAGGCAGTGGCGGCGCCTCTATGCTTTGCCACAGAACTCAAAATGCGTTCCTTCTACCAGCTGCTTCTGTGTGAATTTCCAGATGGTGATGCTTACCAGCCTCTCCCCAATCCATTCCTCTTCTCCTGATCACATCATTCTCCTGAGCTGTTGCCATTGAGCGGCCTAGGTAAGCTGAGGAGGTAGCTGCCACCACAACAAAAGCTTGGGTGTCATAAAGCACCAGAGCTCCAGTCACTGGGGTCGCTTTCCTTGTGACCCCAGTGTGATAACACATTGTGGCCACAGTGATGTCCAAAGCAACATGCTTTCCTCCAGTCCTGACAGTGGGCTGGGCAGATGAGCCTTTATGCCGAACTGCTGTAGACAACTTATTCTGTCTTGGGTGTAAAAGGTGGGGTTGTTTCTCCTTGCCATCCTTTCTGTGGCTTGCACCTGCCCTTCCTTAAAGATGCCTTTTCTGCAGCCATCTCCCAAACCCTCTCGCAACCAAAACACAAGTAACACGTGGCTGTAAATCATTCGGCCATATATCCTGAGATCTGCAGCCTTGTTCAGATGCAGTCAGCAGATCTCCTGGTTAGATTTATCGGCTGTTGCAAAGCATACTATACTCACCACTGTGTCAGTTTGGTATAAGAAAGGAGGGGGGAGGAATTTCTTGTGCCAAGTTGACAGACTCTAGTCTGAGCAGGCAGTAAAGCTAAGCAGAGTATGGTTAATGCAAAGCAGATAAAAATTTACAGGCAACCTGCCTTTCAGCAGTTTATTTCTTACAGCAAAATATTAGTATGTGGCTGGGCTTTCCTGGATGTCGGGTATCTCTTTCTGAAAACTGGCATCCCTAATCTAAAGTACAGGACAATTAATTATGATTTTGACAGTAGGAAAGGCATATTCTCACTCTCACTATCTTATTCCCCCAGTTTCCAGTACGAAGTTTTGACAACGAAAGGACTTGAGCCTATGTTCAAAGTCTATAAGACTGTCTCGTCTTCTCTCTGGAAGCCCATGCATGAATCCTAAATCTTGTGCAAAAGAGGAAAGTAAGATGAACATTTGGGCTAAATATCTTTTTTACACACATTCCAAAAGTATTGAATATATATTAATAATAGTAATAATAATAATATTGGCTTTGAGACCCTGCTAAGATGCTCCTTATGTTCTGCATCGGGAGGGAACAGCTACCGTGTTTCCTTGAAAATAAGACCCAACAGGGAAACAAGCCCTAGCATGATTTTTCAGGATGTTCTTCATATAAGCCCCACCCTAAAAAATAAGCCCCACTTAAGATCATCAGCCAGACGGATGCATTTAGTACCGTATTTCCCTGAATATAAGCCCTAATTGGAAAATAAGCCCTAATACGTCTTTTGGAGCAAAAAATTAATACAAGACCTGGTCTTATTTTCAGGGAAACATGGTATGCAGTGCGAGTATCATCTGATTTGTGTGACAACCATATGCCAACTTTTAACCTCCCATACAATAGGTGCTGTCAGAAAGCAGTATTCTTTTACTGCATTCTTTTAAATGTGATGTTGCTTTCTTCACCTGGCTGCATCCTAACAGTGCTTCATGTGGACAATATTGGAGCTTTTGAAGTGAACCTGTTACTACAAGTGGGATGTTATGAGTTGGCATGTATGCATTTTGTGTGAATGGTTACTTTTTGAACGCTAAAGGCTATCCCAATTGTGGCCTACCTATTTGGAAGCCACATCAATGTAACTACACCCACATCTGTGCACATGTACCGTATATATGCATCATGGCTTTCTTACTTAGGAATGCACTAATTTTAAGCTTTTCCGGTAGGGGGAAAGGAAAAGGACACCAAGATGAATTTCTGCTGCATTGAAACTTCCCTTTACTGCAAGCCAAGGGAAGCAAATACTACTCTTCTCGTACCATAACAACGTTTAGGCCAGAAATTTCTGGGGGGTTTTTTGCTAAAAAGGTGAAAGGAGGTCTGGGAACCTTGCCAAGAGGGTGACATGCAGTCATTGGATTACAGGTTGTCCATACCTACCTTAAGGCATCCTCATTTCCAGATGCCTCAAAAAAAGGTTTTGCTTTGTGTTCCACGATTTGTAAATGTCTGTTTGTGATCACTTGACCACCATCTTCCCAAAGGCTCCTAGGTGATGGCATAATAATAATGATGCAAAACAATGGCAACAGTAATATAAACCATGACAGGTTATTCTTTATGAGACTTCCACTCAGTTCCATCCATGAGCGGTCCAGTCCTAAGCCTCAGGAGGAATCCAGCTTATCTCCTTGTTTGCAGGATTTGTTTGTTTGTTTATTGAATTTATATGTATTTTATCTTAAATGCATGAGTCTGGGCAGCTACCAACACTTAAAACAAGATAAAAAAATATAACAGAATTTTAAATAGCGTTTATACCATCTCTGAAAAAAAAACAACCAACCACAAGAATTAACATCATTACATGGGTTCAACCACATCCAGGCCTTTAGGCTCAATGACATTCATTTTGTCATGAATAGGTTTATCATCTGGTTGTCTTTAAAATGGCTTCAGGTTCTGCAGTATTGCTTTTTTTTTAAAAAAAAATGTGAAATGACTAGTTCAGGCTTTTAAACACCCACTTTAATGCAAATTAATGCTGGCTATCTTCCTTCCATTTGGAAAATTAGTGACTTTTTGAATGAGTTGTTTTCCAGTTGGTTATGCTTCGGCCTCTGTCGTTTTATAGTGTTTGTGTGAACTTTCCTTGGCAGCATATGGACTGAGTTGGAATTTTAAGATCCCCAAGTCTAAACCTCAGCATTTTGCTGAGGTCAGGGTGAACCTACCGAATTTGGATTCACAAGGGTACAAGCTAATTATCTGATTGCAGCAACAGAAGGCCTCTTTTGGCTCCAGTGCTGACAATAAGGATGCACTCCAGTGGGTTGGGCTGGGGGCTGCTGTTTGCATTTGACCAGAAGACTTATTTTCTATCAACAAAAGAAGCTCTGTGTGTTCAAAAGCAAATGTACGTGTTTTCAGCTGGAATGGCTGAAGTGCTGATACCCAGCTATATAATGAAGTCATTGAAGCTAAGGAAAGATTACAGATGCTATAGTGTGAATACTGTAGCGTGCTAGCTCGTAATGATTCTTGCTGTTTTAGTATTTTGAAGTATTTCAAAGATTGATGGGCAAGCTTTATGCATATTAAAATAAATCCGCTGTCCAGCACACTCTTTTAAAAAATGTCGGAACAAAGATGCTTTGACTGTTAGTGCCACAGGTCTATCAATAAGTTCTTAAATATTTATTTTACATATAGATTAGTCCTTGGCTTAGGACAGTCATTGAACCTGGCAATTACAGTTGTATCTAGGGACAGTCGTAAAGCAGGTCACCATATATTTATATTTATATTTATATTTATATTTATTAAATTTTTATACCGCCCTTCTCCCGAAGGACTCAAGGCGGTGTACAGGGCAATAAATATTAAAAATGAAGTACAAAAGTTAAAAAACAATTAAATATTATGCCCAATATATACAGTAATTAAAAACCATGTTAAAACCCCAACCCCTAACCCATCAAACCAGGCCGGATTGCTCAAATAAATACGTTTTTAGATCCCGCCGGAAGGAGCGAAGGTCGGGGGCCATCCGGAGCTCGACCGGCAAGTGGTTCCACAGGTCTGGCACGCCCACAGAGAACGCCCTCCCCCTAGGGGCCACCAATCGACATTCTTTGATCGGAGGCACCCTGAGGAGGCCCATATGACTTAGACCCATTTTTATGACCTTTTTGTAGCAGTTATTAAGTGATCGTCATGATTGCTAAGTGAACCCCATTGTTTGCTGGCAAAAACATAATAAATCACGGTCACATGACCACAGGATGTTGGAAATGCCATAAATGTGGATTGGTTCCAGGCACCCAAAATAACGGTCACATCATCACAGGAGGGGAATGGCTGTTGAAACTGCAGAACTGGGTATATAAGTATTTTGGGGTTGATCCATCGTAACTCTGAACAATTGCTAAGAACTGGTTGAGAAGTACAGCGTACATCCCAGGCTTTGTTTGGGATCAGCTCACACAAGCAGACACAATATGATGTAGTGATTAAAGGTGTTGAACTAGAAGAAGGGAAACTGAAGTCTAGTTATCCCTTAGGCACTGAAGTCAGCCGGGTGGTTTGGGGCCAGTCACGATCTCTTGGCCCTATGGACTAAAACATCCCTGAAGAAGGAACTGCCTCTGGATGGACCTGCCCCAAAGGATGATCACAAGGAAAGCTCTCTTATACTTGCCGAATTGTCTAGTTATGTGCAGTTCTTACTTCTCAGTGCTAAAAATGTTGGTTTTTTTTAAAAAAGGAGGTTGTCATAAGGAGCAACCAAAATGTAAAGAACAAGACCAGCCCTACCATCAGGTAGAATGAGGCAACTGTCAAAGGGAATAGATTGTAGTATTGGGGGGGGGGGGAAAGCAGGAAATGATGATTTATCCTTGTTGCATTTCAGGAAATGAAGAAAAGCTTGTGAAATGTTATAGCTCAGGTAACGAAAGGTATCTGGCTTTAGGTATTATACTATGTACTTACATTTGTGTTTTTAAAAAGACCTCATTTTACTGTAGATCTGGACTATAAATACAATCAACCGATACTTAGATTTTACTGCTTCCTGTATCCCTTTACTACCATTTCGTGGGGATTTCTGCACTCCAGATTTGGTAACCCTGGTACAGAATTGCAGAAGAATGGATGAATTAGTTTATTTCTGATATGTTCCCATTTCTCATATGTTCATTGATAAATACACTCCATTCTCTTCATTTAACTTGGACCTTCTGTTTTAAAACTCTTAAAGTATTGTGCCATAGGGTACTGGCTTATACTGAGTTATGCTATTGGAATACCCAGTCCAGTATTTTTAACACCAAATTATTATTATTATTATTTATCATATATATATATATATATATATATATATATATATATATATATATATATATATATATATATATATATATATATATATATAATTTAAATGATTTTGCACAACTTACAACAAATAGTAGAGGCTGTCAAATAATTCAGCAATAAACCTAGTCTCATTTGGAGATGCCAGTAATTGAATTTGGGGCTTTTTCTTTGAAAATCAGGTACTCTACCATGAACTCCATTCATTTTTAAAATATGCTCATGAAGTGAGTCAATGGGAACTTATTTTTCCCCTTCCATTCAGTTGTGTTCAATTCTCGGAGCCTGCCTGGACAGGTCCCTGTTTTCTTGGCAAGATTTTTCAGAAGTAGTTTGTCATTGCCTCCTTCCTAGGGCTAAGAGAAAGTGATTGGCCTAAGGTCACCCAGCTGGCTTTGTGCCCAAGGCAGGACTACAATTCACAGTCTCCTGGTTTCTAGTCTGATACTTCGGCCACTACATCAAACTGGCTCTTACTCTAGCAGGGGTCTTCCTCAGGCACGTTGGCTGAGGAATTCTGAGAGTTGAAGTCCACAAGACATAAAAGGGCCAAGTTTGAAGACCCCCTGTACTATAGGAATTATCTAAAATGCACACATTGTCCTAAAGCAGGGGTCCCCAACCTGGGCTGCGGCCTATTGGCCACCAGGCTGCGTGAGTGGCTAGCCGGTTTGTGTGCGTGCGTGCGCAGCCCCACTCGTGTGAATGTCGTGTGTTCATGGCCCCACTTGCACAGGTGCTCGTGGCCCACTCATGTGAGCCCCCACAAGCGCTTGCATCACTGCGTCACAGGTGCTCCCGGCCCCACTTGTGCGAGCAATGGTTGTTCATGCTCACGCACACGTTTACCCCTCCCACAAAACCATTCCTTCTTTTCCCCCTCCTTCTGCTCCAGGCTGCCAACCCCGAAAGTTTGGGGAACTCTGTCCTAAAGCACACATTTAGTTAACCAAGGTCCAGTTTTGGCTAGAAATTCCACCACAACCTTCAGAACACAGAAGCTGAAAGGTTATCATGTTCAAATCCATGTTAGCCCTAGAAATGTTGAAAAAGTCAGCTGCATTAGAAGTCGCAAATATAATGTTACAGAAGGATTCCAAGATGGGTTATACTTAATTTGATTCCTTATTTTACCATAGTTTTCTACGAACTTCACACCAACTTTTTCTATGGAGCCTTCACAGACCATCTGCAAATAAAAGCTACCAAATTTTAATGTTGTAGCTTTTGTAAATGTGATATGGAAGAGACTCGTGGTATTTTACCATTTTTTTAGTGCTCTGGGGAATTTTCCAGAAGCCAGAGTAATTTTCCACAAGTCAGAGTCACTGACCTTATCTGTACCCTTGTTGATTTAACAAAGGGGAACAGAAAGGGCCATTGACATGATTGCCCTAAAGCAGTGGCATGTGACTTTGGTATTTTCTGGGAAGCCCCTGACAGTAGACCAGGTCAAGAGATAGTTACAATACATACAGTTTTAAGAGTCATCTTGAAACCTAGCACACTTGTGCGCTTGTTACATGGTTGTAAAGGCTGCAAGGAAAGGCTGTTGCACAGCTCCACTGCACCTTCAAGTAATAATCAAGCAGAAACCTTTAAGGTTGTCAAGACTTATTATCCGCACCAGAAAACCTCATATGAAGCCTTCAAAAACATGTTTCAATAAATGTGCAAGGTACTTTGGAGATAAAATTACTTGCCTTGATGGTGATTTGAACATTCCTTTTGATGCTGAATATACAAAAAGTACCTATTCCCTCAAGGAACCACTTTCAGTTTATGAGGAAGTCTTCATTTGGTGCTTAGAAGCCATAAGGCACTAGAGGAAACAGAACTGGAAGCTGTAAGTAACTAGGATGAATCACAACAAGATACAGTCAGGAGCTATTTGGTTCCAGAGTAATTCCAACTTTTGGAAAAGATACCACACCGTATCCCTAAAAATAGTGGTTGTACAACTTGGAAGTAGTCTTAGACTTATGATTCTTCCTGATAGATTAACAGATGGAGGCCAGTTGATTCCATTCTTGGATTAGGAGGTATTATTAGCTCATGTTTGGGCTAATAAAGATGAATTTGAAGCTACTATACCACAATCACAGAATGCAGCAGCAGCAGCTGTAGCAAAATGGCATTTAAATTGCAGCAAGTCAGCTTCTGGTCCAAATCAAAATGCTGGTCATTACCTTTATAGAATTTTTTGGCTTTAATCAGGAGATGATTAAATGGGGATCATGTTAACTTTATCAAATTAGTTAATTTTAAATTTTATGCCATTACAATTAAATCAAATTTAGTTTTCCATATTAGGTTTTGTTATTCACATATCATGTTTATTATGTGTTCCCTGATATGCCATTTAAAAGTCCAGTGTGATTATAAATGTAATGCACCTGTGGTATAACAGTTATTACCCCCATGCCCCCCAAAAAACAAAATAGAGATTGCAACCTTCTCTATAACATATGATAGAATCTGGAAGAGATTTATATCGTATAATCTTTTCATCAAATATACTATCTGTAGGGAGTTTCACACTCAAAGCATTCCTAAGATAGAGAAGGGAAAGGAACTCAAACATCCCCCAGAATTTCGTTAAAAAAAATAAATACATTAAGCATGTGTTCACCATACAATTCCCATATTTTCAATAAAGACAGCGTAAGAAAGCTCATATTCTGTTTGACAGTCCCTTTGGGAGTTTTTATTTGAAGGTTAGGTATCTTTGGGGGGAAATGAAGGGAAGCAAGTGCTTTATATACCACCTTTCCTATCGGAATTTATGAGGGTAAACCTAGGAATTGCTCTTTCAGATTTTCCTCAAGATGGGAGGGAAGGCTGGAGGGAGAAGGAGAGGGAGATCTACACAGTTTCCATGCTGCGGAGGAAGGACCCGTTTGGATGGGCAGATTCAATGTTGGCAAGGCAATGCCTGATGTATCCTGATTACTAACATACCATTTCAGGTTTAGCCTGAAATCTGGTGAATAACCAGTGCGGTGATTTCAAAAGTGTTGTGTAATAGTGTCCATTTAGCTCAGGGGTCTTCAAACTTGGCCCTTTTATGACTTGTGGACTTCAGCTCCCAGAATTCCTCAGTCAGCGTGCCTGTCTGAGGAATTCTGAGAGTTGAAGTCCACAAGTCATAAAAGGGCCAAGTTTGAAGACCCCTAATTTAGTTGCTGCATTCTGGGCCAGCTGAAGCTTCTGAGTCATCTCAAAGGCTGCCCATATAGTGTGTGTTAAGAGTAATCCAACAGTGTGATTAAGGCACAAGTTACCATCAAAATATCCCAGTCTGTGTAAGTTTGCCCAAATATCATGGTCCAAAAAAGGCCAGATTTCTTTCTCTGAATAGGTTATGGGCAACTTATATGCATGTGTTTTCTGCAGAAGAAATGTCTGAAGAATTTGTTTCATAGTGACCCTTCTCTTCATTTCCTTTTTCTTTCTAACAGAAGCAAGAGTATAGAGCAGGGGTGTCAAACTCGCAACGTCATGTGACGTGTCACGACGTATCTCGACTTTTTTGCCATTGCCGGCAATGGGGTGGCAGTTTTCCTATGATGCATCTGGCCTGCAGGCCGGCAGTTTGACACCCCTGGTATAGAGGGGATGTATCATTTTCATATTTATGCTCACTTTAGAAGATGGAATAATGTGACATATTAAAATCCCTGTTAAATTCCTTTCTATGTTAAAATAATAAGCAGTCCTTTTTAGTTTTATCAAATGGACCCTGTGGCATATTTATTTGTGAGGGAATTTAAGCAGAATTAGGATTCCTAATCTCCATTTTTTGCAGGCATGGACATTTTTGGTCCTTTACAATCTTTTGAGATTAGTTTACAACACAGTCTGTAAGTAAATTACATCTCTTGTAGTCAGTTCTTGTGACCAACTTTTGAGAGCTGAGTTTTTACTCACAACCTTAGTTGCAATGCATCTTGTCATTTGTAACTGTTCAAATAACCAGACTAAAGTTACAGGGTGTATGTCAAGCAGATTATAAAATGCGAACCAAGTTCGAATTAAAAGCAAGTAGATTAGAGACACCCGTTCCAATATTAGGCTCTTGATCGTAAAATTTGTGGCGCAGAAGGGACCTTTGAAAGGAAAAAAAAAGATTTATCTGTGCCTGGCTAGGTTTTCTGGCTTGTTTTTATTATACTATTTCCTGGCCAAGTTTCTCAATGGTAACAAGGAATGAATATGAAAAAGACTTTACCCTGAGGCATTTATGAGCAGGCAAGGCTCAAGCAGGATTTGTCATTGCTGGACTAGTTGTGTGGTTAAAAAAAAAACCTTGTAAGAAGAGCTAAAGTTCATGTGTATTGAAAACATAGTTATAATTATGGGGTGCAAATGGCTGCGCCTTCATTGGGATGCCATTTAATGGTCCACACAAGCCTCATTGCCTTAACTTGCTGACTTTTCTTGTATCATAATTGTTTATGAACATTTTTTAGGTACGAATCTTTGTGTGATAAAAAATATATCACAATTTTCTATCCGGCCAACTTGGTGTTTGCCCAGACAGAGTCCCTTCCAATTCTGTTATTCTATATTCTGTGTTCTAAATATGAGCATAAGTGCTACAGAATTGAACTTCCCATTGAAAGACAGCCTTTTTGACTCATGCCAGACAATTATTTCAGACAACAGTAACCAATTAATTGGAGTTGTATTCTGGATGCTTGCTCTGGTTTTTTTCCTGTTTTTGTGTTAAAGCTGTGCTAACCTTCTAGGCAAATACAGATAGTCCTTGACTTACAACAGTTCATTTAGTGACTGTTCAAAGTTACAGCGGCACTAAAAAACAGTGGCTCATGACCGGTTTTCACACTTACAACTGTTATAGTATCCCCATGGTGACATGATCAAATTCAGACATTTGGCAACTGCCAGGACCCACTTCAAGCCCACATCTTAAGAAAGCAGAACTCTTGGAAACAATTTCTTCCAAACAGGAACTTTTATTAAGAGTAGGTGATAGCAGGTATAATAGACAGGATCTGAGATTTCCCATGCAGTGCAGTAGATTATAGTATCCCCAAGCAAGACCCCACACCATAGATCGACCCCCCGATGTGGGATAACCAATCCCCAAATTTTAAGTCTGTTGTGGGAACCGCGGAGATAACATTGGCTCGTCTCTGGCTCACGCAGTGAGGGTCGGCGGCTTCTTCACACCTTTCTCTGAGAGAGTAGACATAAACCAGGCACTGAGGTTATATTCCTTATTTCTTCCTTTGTTCTTAACTGACAATTTAAAAGATAGAGTTCAGAGAGAGAGATAACGCAGGAAACAGGATACAGATGCAATAAACAAAATAAGGGATTACATTGTAGCGAATGGAGGAAGTGAAAGTAATAACCCTGCAGGCACATCCCCCCTTCCCCTTGGAAGTATGGCAAAACCCAGGAAAAAGTGGAATTAAATAGAAATGAAATGAAATAAAATAGGAATGGGTTTTGACAGCAACTGACTCATATTTATAATGGTCTCAGTGTCCCAGGGGCATGAGATCAGCTTTTGCGACCTTCCGACAAGCAAAATTAAGGGGGAAGCCAGATTCATTTAACAACTGGGGCAAGAATGGGGTAAAATTCACTTAACAACTGCCTCGCTTAGCAACAGAAATTTGGGGCTCAATTATGGTCGTAATTTGAGGACTACCTCCCTACTTAACAGAAGTGTGAATCCCTTGGGGATGGTGCAGTAATGAAAAGGAAATCTCTAAATATGCAAAACGTCCACTGTTGTTGTTAGTTGCGAAGTCGTGTCTGACCCATCATGACCCCGTGGACAAGGTTCCTCCAGGCCTGCCTGTCCTCTACCATCTTCTGGAGTCCATTTAGGCTCACGCCTTCTGCTGCAGTGACTCCATCCAGCCACCTCATTCTCTGTCGTCCCCTTCTTCTCTTGCCCTCAATCTTTCCCAGACATCCACTGTGCAAAATAGCAAACTCAGTTCTGTATCTGACTGTTGGATAGTTATGCAGGGTCATAACAATTTTTACTACTTCTGCTTCATAACTATTTGTCCATGGTGACTTCTTGTTTTCCATCTAGATCAGAGGTGGGAACTGAGGCCCCCTTATGATTTGTGGACCTCAACTCCCAGAATTCCTGAGCCAGCCATGCCGAAGTCTACAGGTCATGAAAGGGCCATAGATCCCCACCCCTGATTTAGATGATTCGACACCAACATCATTGTAATGACACATGCTAATTGTTCGGTTGCTGCGGTATTAAGAGTGGTATAACTTTATCCACTTTGATAGAAAAACTAGTGTGGTCTATCCCTGATTTTGACTAGTAATAGAGAAATAGAGTCTGCCTGATCCAGGAGGAAGGAATGTCTACAAAAATGGATTTTTTTTCCTTTGTTCAAAGGCTAATGCCTGTCTCCTGAGGCATCTGCTTTTTCTTGCAAGTTTGGCACCCACCCTCCATCTCTAATGTGGAGTAATCATACACCTGCTAATAGGGCTGTATGGAAATGGCTTCTCTCCAAGGCAGTGTTTATGTTCTGTTTGGTGAATGGCAGGATGGTGATGGTAATTCTTCAATGACAGATTTCTTGGTTGGAGAGGAGATGGAACCGTGATACCTATTCAGAATAACAGGCAGACGCAATGCTGGATTTTATTTATGTATTTATGCAGGTCATTTACATGGTGCACTACTTCAACAAGTCATTCTGGGTGACTGACATAAGGTGCAAATCCCCCCCCCAAGTTTATAAAACTGGCATAAAAGAAAATAAAATGCAATTTAAAAAACTATCATAGTAAATACTGTAATCAAGGCACCTCACAAGAACTCACCACAATTTATCAGGATCCACCAGTGTCCCAAACCTAATCTTGTTGTCGTGGCCTTACAAACGGTCAGTAGGGTTGGGGCCATCTGGATATAAGGGAGAAGGTTGTTCCTTAGGGCAGATGCTCTGAGAAGGCATAGATCTTGGGTCCCACTAGATCAGGGGTCCCAAACCCCCGAACTGTCGACCGGTCACTGGTCTGCAGCCCATTGGGAACTGGGCTGCCCAGGGGGCGGGTGAGCACACGAAGCTTCATTTGCACATGCACGGGAGCTAGGTTGCGTGTGTTAAACCATCCCCTCCCGCCGCTGCCGCCAGTCCAGAGACCCAGAAAGGTTGGGGACGGCTGCACCAGATGACATTGTTTCAGAGAAGGGACGCACTATTGTAAGTGACTTGGCACATTTTATGCCATCTTTTTATTGATTCTTCAAAATTCCCATCAACTGCTTGAAATTAAATTCTGTAGCTCTCTTTTGCTAAAATTTGGTGGCAGAAGTTCAGCAAATGCGTTCAAGGAGTCATATCCCTTTTTTGGGAGTGCAGTGCAAAATTATCTCTGCAATATTCATCGGATGTCGATAGGGATACTAATTCTGGGACAAACATAGGTCAGTGATTCCCCCCCACACTGTGTTTGTACACCTTTGTGTGGCTTTTTAAAACGCACGGCTTAAAAAATATATTTCCATAACTGTTAAAAAAGCACAACGAATTTGCTCTGCTGCATTTTATTATAAACTCACAGAAGCCACAGGAGTTCAGATTTACTGCTATTAAGGACCATAGATACTTAAAATCCATGCATTTAGTGAAAAACATGCTCTCATTTTATTAGTTCTCTATGTTGAGTTATGTATTTTTCAAACAGCCATGAGTCCGGCAAATATGATAAGCAACGCTGACAAATCTGAATCACCAGCTTTAAATTTTCAGCGTGTTTTTGCTTAATTGCTTAGGAGTGTCATCGTCTTTCTGAGAAACCCTTATTTTCATGGGGGCGTGTGTGTGTGTGTGTGTGTGTGTGTGCGCGCGCGTGCGTGTGTGTGTGTGTTTCTTCCAAGTAGCTTTCAAGTCAGAAGGGGAATAGGCTTCTTCTGTTTTATTTTCTGGCCCTATTTTTATAATGTTTGTACACTGATGTGTTTTCCTAGTTAGGGTGTAAAAGAAAAAAAAAGGTTTCCCTGTATACTTATAACGAACAGTTGGTGGGTGGCCCCATCACTGGAAGCTTTCAAGAAGAGACTGGACAGCTATTTATCAGAAATAGTATGTGCTGCGTGAGCAGGGGGTTGGACTAGATGACCTCCAAAGTCTCTTCCAACTCTGTTACTGTTACAAACACACGTCTGACTCATTTATTCTTTTCTCATGCATGTCCGTGGGAATTTGCTACTTTCCTCAGAGTAACAAAAGCAGCATCACACCACTACCTTCCCTTTTTGTACCTTCATGCAACATCACAATGCCCATAACGAAAAGGACTTGCTTTGTGAGCCCACAACACAGGGGTTTTTGTTGTTGTTGTTGTTGTTTTGCATTCCCCCACCTCTCCAGGACCCTGCTGTTCTGTGTCTTTGTCTTTTGTTAGGGTAAGTAAAACCTAAACTGTAGTGTAAACCCATAGCTAGCTCCTGCTTGTTAATACTTACTACAAATCACATTCAGATAGGAGGGGGGGAAATCATTTTAAACTGGAAACCAAAACTTCAAGCCTTGAAGGAGAAAGGAAGCATAAGGGTCAGGTGAGTTGCATATTATTGGAATAACAGGCTGCTTCTTAATCAGTCTATGTTACAGCTGCAACTAGCTGCACATCAAAGGACTTAATGCCATGATCCACATAAGCATTTGCTCCTTGGTTCTGACATCAGAGTATAAATATGTGTGACTTCTCATTCCTAATACAGATGATTAGCACTAGAGAAGTATAAGACTCCAAGTTGAAAGAAAACTGTCTAGAACTGCCAAATATCACAGATGCCATTATGGTGTAGTTTATCTACTGCTTCTCTCACACATGCTGAATTAAACAGCATAGGGAACAAAGGGGAGAGCCAGACGGAATGGGAGAAGTCACAGCTGCATTCTTTTTTTGCAGCTGTGGATTTCTTAAAGCAACAGGCCCAATCTCTGCACTGCAGTCTGACAGCCTTCGATCTTGTGGACTGTACTAAATTTAAAGCTTTGATTTTTTAAAAAAAAAATACTTTCCAATATTTGATTTAAGAAAGTACCTTTAAGCATTTCTAGTTTCCTAAATGTTAGAAAACAGAGGAATGATGCTTGATACAGCTCAGATTCTTAAATCTAAAAGAAATGTACTTACCGGGATGCTATAGGATACATATCTGTATCCTTATGTTTTGTTTGTAGATGTATTTTAACAAATCCCATTTTTTGGAAACTTGAGTCATATAGCTAAGGAAAATTTGAACAGATTCAGTTTAAGCTAGGTCAGATGGCTTATTAAAAGAATATTTCAGTGTTAATCTGGTTTTCTGAAATGCAGGTCGTTGATTTAACCTTTGTAAAGCCTGTGTAAAAATGCTTTAAGCCTGAATAGTTAATCAGAGACTGACATGGCATACTCATTTGGATCCTTCTTCTTTCACTCATCTGCTTTATGGATCAGACACTATTTTGTTTTTGAGTGGAGTAATCAAGGTCATAAAAAAATTGAGGGAAGAGATTTTGCCCTTAATTCCTGTTGGAAAAAACTAGAAATAGAATTCAGATTTCTTGACTTTCTTTTGGTTTTATATATAATCTTGTTCCTCTGTCTGATTACTCTCTGAAAAAGTTTGCAATACTCAGAGTGAGGTATGATGGAATATAATGTAAGACAGCAGCAAATATAAAAGCTACATAGACAGCTTTAACTTGAACATGGTTATCCATGGCCCAATTACCTAAGTAGTAATGTTGTAGCACAGTACAAGTCATTACAGCTCTTACATAAAGTTGTATCTGCAATGTTTTTTTTTTATTTTGCTCATATTAGATGTAATAAATCATCAGCATTTCTGTTTTACTCATTAATTTAATGGACAGTTAGATCTAATACCTTCATTTTCCTCAGTAAAATGCTGAGGAAAATGCTGTAAGATAGTAAATCTGAAGACGAACTTTCATTGAGATTTAATCATGTAACTATTTCATAATAAACATGTTAACCATAAAAATATTGACAGGACTCTGAAGCCAAAAAAAAAATCATTTCAGCAACTTTTAAATACTGTACACCATTTTTGCCTTGTAAGCAATGCTCCTGATTTCAGATGTAACTTTACCAAGCAAATTTATTTTGCTCTCCCTTTTCTTGCTAACCTGCTTTATGGCCCTTTGGAGACAATGTGATGAAGAAAATTGGCGGGAACTAAGCTCAGAAATGGGTCCAACTGTCAGGAGGTGCTCAATTTGAACTGCACATCTTTCTCTTTTGTCAGATTGTTGGCTGTGATCATCAGCTGGGAAGCCCTGTGAAGGAAGATAACTGTGGGGTCTGTGATGGCGACGGTTCCACCTGCCGGCTTGTTCGAGGCCAATATAAATCTCAGCTCTTGGCAAATAAATGTAAGATGTTGACTTGACTTTTACCTCAGTGGGAATATGACTGTTCTCCAAACCATAATGTGTGTGTGTTTGTGTGTGCGCACGCACACACACACACACACACATACACACACACACACACACACACATATATATATATACACACACACACACACACACACATACATATACATATATACACACAAACATACACACACATATATATACATACATACATATATACATATGTATATATGTATATATACACATACATACACACACATATGTATATATGTGTGTATACATACATATATACATACATATACATACATACATACATACATACATACATACATACATATATTAAATTTTTAGTAACAACCAAAGCTATCCTAAAAACATTTTCTTGAACTTTCCTGGCCTCATCCTGGGAAATCAAACACAGTTAATTTCTGAATATTCCATCTTCTCTCAAGAAAAAAATTGGATCCTTCTGTTTTGGGAGCTGTTAAATAGGTTTGCCAGATGTCACAAAGAACGTAGCTATTTTTCTTTACATATCAGAGGACAGCTCTACAGATGAGACTGATCATGCGGCGTAATAGGAAAAAGCTGCACCTGCTGAATAATTTTTGCCGGCTCTCTGTCTGTTAGATATATGCAACCTTCATTGTGTTTGGAATCATGCCAACTGTAGCGGACAATGGGGCATGCTCACGCAGTCGTCAGTGCCTTGAAAAATAATGAGACAAAATGTACACGCCATGAAAGCATGCAAAGACTTGCAAAGTTGGAAGATCCCAGAGTAATTGATTCATAGAACAGGGTAGCTTGGGCCAAACTACTGCATATTGTTAACCCAGCAACCTCTTTGAATTACGAAGCCAGCTTGGGAGAAGGTGATTTGCGGTTTATAGGGCTTGGGGAGGTGGATGGGAACTCAGCCATTCATTTGCCAGTACTTCTTCCGTATGAAGTCATGGGCTTGATTTAGACAGCTACATTTACCATTCTGAAGTGGTTCTGGAAGTATGCAGGGGAAAAAGAGATTGCATCCTCATCGTGTCCATTTTTCATCACTAAAAAGCCTCTGCAAAACAGAAAGGGGCAAGATTTTGGCCGTGGCAGCAGTGTAAAATGGAGCATGCTATTAAACAATGTGCTTTATTTATTTTTACTCATTATGCCAAAAGTGATTTCAGCCCTGTATCTCCTTCAGGTATGTGAGTATTTGTGTACATACATTTAATTGTATTCTGATTTTTAAAGAGGGAAAAAAAGAGAACATTATCTAAACATCTGAAATCCTATTTGGAATCGTCTTTGCTGAATATCTTATTATTCCATCTATTTATGTTTGATTGCTGTAAGGAATGTGAAGAGACACTTGTTTAAAGCAGGGGTAAGCAACCTTGGCTCTTTTATGACTCATGGACTTCAACTCCCAGAATTCCTGAGCCGCTCCATGAGTCATAAAAGAGCCGAGGTTGCCTACCCCTGCTTTAAAGAATCATGTTTGCTATCAAACAGAATATTTTCTTGTCTGGAAAATTCAAGATACACCCTCAGTTGACCAATCAGCTTTTTGTATGTTGTCGTATTAAGTGAATGCAGTGCAAAAAAAAATTAATAAGAATAAGAATCCCACACAGGTGTTCTCTAAATGAATTGGATTTCAGCTCCATTCCTGACCAATAGAATCAAAGGCAACAGTATCTTGCTGATTCTAGGCAGGAGAAAACAAAAGAACATTTCCACCAAGTCATGATGCTTCTTGTAAATCAATTACAGTATCCTTCACCATAACCTACTATATTTACAAGGCTGCACAGGCAAAGTAGTTAGAATGGCTTGAACCGCTTGGACAAAGGGCAGCTTTAAAATAGAATAAATAAACCAATCATTCTTTTTCAGATGCTTTCCTTGAATGTAAAGCTTTTTAAAATACAGAAGTGATTACTTAATTACAGTAATAGTTGTGGTACAAACAGATATCAGACCCTTTTCCATAACTTGTCTCTTCTTTCTTTTCTTCTTTCTTTCTTTCTTTTTTTTTTTTGGTCTCCATTTATGTTTCCTGCTTACATTTAGATATTTTCACTGTCTTACCGCTCCCAATTTTTAGTTCTATCCTTGCTGCTTCTCATGTCTTGTTTCTCAGATTTTTATCAATTCTTAAATGCAACGTAGAGATTTAATTTGCCATGACATTGGAAAACTGAAGAAAAATTTATTTATTTATTTATTTATTTAATTTGATTTCTATACCGCCCTTCTCCCGAAGGACTCAGGGCGGTGTACAGGGCAATAAAATGCAATAAAAATACAGTATGCAAAAGTTAAGATAAAAATTAAATAGAATAGCCCAATTACAGTAAAAGTTAATTAAAATTACAATTAAAATACCCCAAACCCATCAGACCTGGTCGGCTTGCTCAAATAGGTGAGTTTTCAGGTCACGGCGGAAGGAGCAAAGGTCACTTACTGGTACTCATAGTGGACGCAAGAGAAGAAAAACGATAACACGAGTGCCATGTTGTCATTGTGATATTCTATTTTGCATTGGATATCCCAAAACGATTCACACCAATTCCATATTCGCATCAGTTGTATGATGATGTCATGGTGCATACGCCATCATTTGGAGATAATAAAAGACATCTATGCTATCCTTTAACCTCACTTTGCTTTCCAGAAGGAAACTCATGGGAAACAGGCATTAAATCCTTTTGATTAATCAGCAGATGTACTGGTGCAGTTCTTTCCCCTCTCTTCCCCAAGTAATTCCCATGTGTCTGGAGATTAACCCCACTTAAACTACTGCTTAAGCAAGAATGTCGGAAAATGAATCTCAATCTAGACTTAGTGAAGTATAAATGCTAAGCCATGCTCATTGCTTCACTTGCTTCACCTCAAAAAAATTACTTCCCTCTGGTTTCCTCTTGTTCGTCACTCCTTTTTTATGTGAGTCTGTCTGCTTTTTCTTTTCGTTTGCAAACCTCAAGGCAAACCTCACCTCCTTTTTAATTCTCTGGGGATAGCCTTTCTTCGAGAAGCAGCATAATAATATGAATAGGAGAACTGTTGATTGAGAACTAGGTTGATCACGCAGAAATGGTTGAGCAGCAGAAAAAAGGATGCCAGAAACTTGCAAGAAACACATGTCAGCCATAAAAAGCTATAGTGCTTCCACCCTGTGCAGAACTTTGGATCTTCTTATGTTCATTTGCAGCCCTAATAATTTTAAATAAAAGAAAACCAATTCTTCACGGTTGTCGATGGGAATTTTTCACTCTTAGAAATTCTAGGTCAGGGGTCGCCAACCCCCGGTCCATGGACCAGTACTGGGCCATGGCATGCCAGCAACCGGTCCGCACAAACAAGCAAAGCCCCATCAGTGGGATGCAGGTGGGACACAAAACTATGGCCCCTCCGGTCCACGGAATAACCTCTCTCCACGTAACCGGTCCCTGGTGCCCAAAAGGGGTGGGACCTCTGTTCTAGGTGAACAAGTGTACATAAATGGATCTCATTAAGACAAAGAAGAGGTTGGCCTAGTCAAAAGTAACTAACATAGATTTTCCCCTAAGAACCTTTCATAATAAGCCATTTATATACCAGCCCTTTTAAATAAAGTAAATAATGAATTTGAATTACAGAACTATGGAACGTCTATATCTTCACTGCTGTTACATACTGGCATTTGCACCAAGAAAGTTCTGATTACTTCAGTGAGTGATGATTGTTGGGATTGATATTGACCAAACCAACAAATAATTTTAGGTGTGCTTTCGGCTAAATTTCTGATCGATTAATGGCTGTTCTTCATTCTTGGCTATACACTCTTGATTCTTGTCTTCGGATTCCTTCTCCGTTGCATCTCAGCATGCAGCGATTCTAGTAATAACAAAAAGAAAGACCAGGGAAAAAAAACTTTATAGTGATTTGCTTCCCAATTGTTCACTATAAATATTACAGAAATCCTTTGGAAGATAACTGAGCAATCCGGTGGGTGCCTGACTGCGTGAACTGTAAGGGAGAAATATATAGGACACGACTGGGGATAGGCAACGGAGGGGAAATATGAACAAATGCATATTTGAGCTTATGGATTATATGCAGGCACCCAAGTGGGTATTTCAAAGTTGTGCTCTGAGTGATGTGGTAGTTGGGGAGACAAATACAATTGAAGTGCCTCAGCAAGTTAACTCTGTGAAAGTTAGAAAAATATATGTAGGAAGAATTTGCGGAGGAAATGAAGAAACTTGGAGGTGTAAAAAGAGCGCTTCCCTAGAAGCAGATCACAAAAAGGTCACATTCCAAGAATAATAAAGTGTTCTGTAATGTTCGGATGTGGTTGTGCAATTGGAGTTGATTTCCTACTAAAATTAAAATCATTTTTACAGCCCAGGAACTCACAGAAGAAATATTTTAAAATATTAAGACATATTGTCATTGAAGGGGCATAACCTGGAAACCGGTGCACATTTTGTGTAAATGGGGCATTCTAATGTCACAATAAAAAATGTTTTCCTTGTGCTCTAGTTGAGTTTGGAGGACATACACTCTAATGTTACATATTGAAACCATCAGTTCAAGGAATCAAGGAACTGCTGTGCTATATGGGAATGTTTTAAAAGAAAGAAAAGAATAAGAAATATTTTTTCCCCTGCAATAGAGCAATTCAATAGAGGTTTGGGAGTTTTCTAGAACTAAATATCATAGCAGGAAAAGAAGATCAGGGCAAAGGAAATGGTGAAGAAAAATTATTGTCTCTTCTTTTCTCTTCTTATCAAGATTCCCCAGTGTTTCTTGGAAAAAGTAAAACAGTATTACAATGTTTTGTTTTAGATTAATTGAGCATAAGAGCATTCATGCAGTGGTAGGCATTAAAGTACAATCCCTGGTTTTGTTTGATAGGACTGTCCACACTGCAGCATATTCCCCAGTGTGGCCGAGTACTGTATTTTAAAGGTGTTTTTAAAAATAGTTTTTCTATAGGTAATTTTATTCTTAGAGATCCTACACATGTTTACAATCCTTTCCTAGATGATACACAGCACTGGCTGAGGACTGAGACATTTTTTTTGCTTTCATTTATAATTTTCCTTTAATTTTTGCCTGGAAAGGAACATCTGTTAAGCAGGTAGCAAGAAAACGTCAGAGGCATCCTGTCACACTTAAGGGGTATGATTTTTTGATATTTTTTTTAGCACTTTGAATTAACAGATTCTGTGCCAAAAATATGCTGGAAATGTTTTTCTTTTTTAAACATTCCAAACGCACTGTTGATTTCATCATATTGGATTCATTTTCTCTTCGTATCTGCATTTATTTTGCACTCCTGTTTTGTGTCCATTGCTAAGGAGAAATAGGAAAGAGAAGGAAGAGGAAAAACGTATGTAACATTACAACTTAGAAGAAAAATAGCTACTGTAGTATTCATAGGGCTGGTATATCAATCCCAGAGGGGCCTGGAAACCGAAAAATGGTGGGGTGGGAGAAGATATGTGTCTCTGGCTTGCCTCCTACACTCTTCTAAAGGAGAAACATCTGCTTGGTGTCCTCTTTTTGCCCATAAAAATGAAAGATTACTTGAAAAGTTCGGGAGTTCGGCAACTGAGGGTCCTTCCCTACATCCCCCATTTTTATTACCCCCTTACAGAATGAACCTGTTTTTTTTAACCACAGGAACAAGCTAGTTTGGAAGCTGTATTGAATAAAGAGCCCTAGCTGCTTCCTAGACTTGCCCAAATCTATCCCAGGAAATTGGAGCAGCCTCTGGGAGAGGGCTTCATTTTCTGGGGGGGGGGGGTTATAAAAAAAATGTTCCTGTGGCACTCAGCAGGGTCAAATCCAAGCAGGTGACATCAACGGAGATGATTCCAAAAGTGGTAGCCCCAGCCAAGGTCTAGGTATTGAGGAAGGAAACTTCAGACACAGTTCCTTTTGCATCAGAGAGAGCTTGAAACGAGAGATTTAGCCAAGAATATGGTTCCATTCTCGGGACGTTTCGTCTTGAGAATTAATTAACTACTGTGCTGCTTTGTAGAGCTGTGATATATTTGACTGACGTGGTGTGATAAGTGATAGCAGCCACTCTGATTCACAAACCATAGTTTAGGACCCCACAGGATGCAAGTACCATGTCAAGCTGTTTCATTGGTGCTTTGGGCTTAGCTGGTTGCGTAAATCCAATTATTGAGGTTTGTGAAGAATATTTTATTACATTTGATTCCACAAGTCATCATTAAAGCAAACCGTAGGTTAATGCATCACGTAAGCTCAAGGAGTGAGACATTAATGGGTCTCACTCAGAAGCAAATCCCAATATGTTCAGTAGAATTATTATCATGGAAGAGTTCATGCGACAACCAAGTCTCACCTAGGTTGTGAGACTAAACAAAAGAAAGCTGTTTAATCAATGAAACCATGGGAAAGTTGGTGAAGAAAGGAACCAGATTTAAACTGTAGTAGCCATTGAAGAAGACTACAGTCTTGTGTTAATAGAGGACAATCAATGCCTTAAAGTGTTTTCATCCAGGCATACAATAAAGATTCTTATCTCTAATGTAGTTTCTGAGTAGCTTCTGGTGAGTTTGAGTTGAGGAGACCTGTATCTGTGTCAACTTATTGCATATTGCCTTGATTCTCAGAGAATAAAGAGGCTAAGGAGCTAAAGAGCTAAAATTCTGGGTAGTGCCCTGTTTCCCTGAAACTAAGACCTAACTAGAAAATAAGCCCTAAGGCGTCTTTTGGAGCAAAAATTAATATAAGACCCGGTCTTATTTTCAGGGAAACCCAGTGTCAGACTTTAGGACAGTCTAGACCAGGGGTAGGCAACCTTGGCTCTTTTATGACTCGTGGACTTCAACTCCCAGAATTCCTGTGCCTTAGCATGGTTGGCTCAGGAATTCTGGGAGTTGAAGTCCACGAGTCATAAAAGAGCCAAGGTTGCCTACCCCTGGTCTAGACAATAATATGACTCAACACCCTAGGCGTAGCTCTACGTCTCTACCAGCAGGCATAAAGCAGTAAGAATGGGAGCAATGTTCAACTCTCAAACAGTTTTCCCAGTGACTTTTCTTATAGGAAAGTGGCAAGGAGCGTTGGAATGGCGATCGTGTGACCATGGCAATACAGCAGCACTGAAGCAGTCACAGCTTTGCCAAATTTCAATTCCTCAGGAGTGATAACGTCCCAGGTTTTGGAGGCACCATTTCACCCAGTGGAAGGTTACCAACAACCAGACAGTTTTATTAGTACATTATACAGTTTCCATATCACAGAGTGGAGGTACGTGTATCAAAAGCCACTTTTGACGATATTGAGTTCACTGGAAATTTAAAAAGAAAATAAAGAAAAGTTGTGGTTGTTTGTACTTCAAATGACCTGGACTTTCTATTTTCACAAGTCTCATTCCATTAACTTCTTTTAACCTATTATCAGTGCTTTTTTTGTAAAAGAAAAAAGGTGCTGGAACTCACACATGTCATACAACCCGTCTTGCCTACCCTATAAGTTTCCATCCAAAAAAGGTGCCGGAACTCCTTTCTGAGCATTCTATGAGAAAAAAAGCCCTGCCTATTATTATATTACAAAGAGCAAAAAGGTCTTGCAAACACGTTTTAATATTTCAAAATGGAAAAAACATATTTGCAAAAAAAAAAGCATTTTAAAAGGGCACTTCTGTCAGTTTGTGCTTTCATGATAACAGTTTAGAGTGTGGCTATGATTAGCTCAGGGACGCGGTGGCTTAGTGGGTTAGGACGCTGAGCTTGTCGATCAGAAGGTCGGCAGTTTGGCGGGTCGAATCCCGAGTGCCGCGTAACAGAGTTGAGCGCCTGTTACTCGTCCCAGCTTCTGCCAACCTAGCAGTTCGAAAGCACGTAAAATGCAAGTAGAAAAATAGGGACCACTCTGGTGGGAAGGTAACAGCGTTCCGTGCGCCTTTGGTGTCTAGTCATGCTGGCCACATGACCACGGAGACGTCCTCAGACAAGCGCTGGCTCTTCGGCTTTGAAACGGAGATGAGCACCGGCCCCTAGAGTCGGAAACGACTAGCACGCATGTGCGGGGGAACCTTTACCTTTACCTATGATTAGCTCTGCGCAAGATAAATACAAAAATGAACTGGCTTCCAGCAAATATTCTTACATCATTATTTTAAACCAGTTTAAAAGATGAAACTAATGAAAGAAGAAATATGTTGAAAGAAAAGTTGAATTCACACTAACCAGGATCAGAAAGCTGATTTTTTTTAAAAAAAATAAAAAATAAAATTAATAATAAATACATAAATAAATGGGGGGGGAATGCACTTTGGGGTGGGTATTTCAGAGTTGGCCACTGGTCATACAACATCTGTTTATGAGAAACCATTTAGAGAGTGCATGAGTGTTGCAGAAAATATTAAAAATAAACTAAACCAAAGACCTAAGAATTTATCCAGAAACATGTGTCGCCCATTGGTCAGTTTAGTGCCTTAAGAGGCTCACAAGCAGCTCATGAGGGGCATGGTCCTAGAACAGGCATGTCAAACTGCTGGCCCGTGGGCCAGATGCGTCACGCCGAAACCGCGCCCACCCCATTGCCGGGCAATGGAGAAAAAGTCGTGATACATCACGCAACATCATGTGACGTTGCGAGTTTGACATGCCTTTCCTAGAAGTAAGATGTACTTGTCAAAACTAATGGTTAAGTCAGAGATCATACTTGCAAACTAAATATATTATACAGTTATGCAGTGTGTGAAAAACTTGCTTTTATGTATCCGGAATTTTTCATTATTAAATTTCATTGAGGACCCTCCAAGAAGGAGGGAAAATAGCTATCTTCCTTCTGTCTCATAGCAACCTTTGGTTTCTATTATGTATTGCTTATTAGAGATTATCACTCAACTGACAAGATCTCTTGGCAGTTTATGCACATCTGCCATTTGTTTCCTGTTGGCAACTTTCCTTTGCAGGAATTGCTGCAACCCCTTAGTTATTAGGTTTTACAATTCCCAGTATGGTGACTAAACTGCTCTTGGTATTTTTTTTTAATCCGATGGCACTAGAATTAGGTATTGAGACAATGCATTAGCGTTTTTGCTTTTTGACTCAAGTGTGCAATTAAGTATTAGAAAAGGGACACAGAGATGCACATACAACCCACAAATATTTAATGCTATTAAGTTTTCTATGGCTGCCTTGATCTTCCAAGGACTCCCTATCTTAGCAGGGTAAATGGTTATAAACACAGAAGCATAAAGATGGGGAAAGTTAGGAGCCACTAGTTTTTTTATATACGGTATATTATTTTTACTTCTTTTTTCTTTCCTTTTGCTTTCTGGTTTTTCTTTCTTTATAATACACACAAGCAACATTAAGTAGCAATGCACAGTTGATATCTTAGTATTATATATTTACTATATAATAAGTCATTTGAGCATTTTGCAGTTGTTTTCAAAGCTCCATTCAGCTCTGGATGTATATTTTAAGCAGACTTAAACTGATGGCCAGTTTGGTGTAGTGGTAAAGGCATCAGGCTATAAAGTGGGAGGTCATGAGTTCAAGTCCTGTGTCTTAGCCATGAAAGCCAACTGGGTGACTTTGGGTGAAACTCTCTCAACCCGCCTCACAGTGTTGTTGTTGTTGTGGGGACAATAGACTAGGAAGTAGTGTTAGGTAAGTTCACTGCCTTGAGCTATTTTTAAAAATAATAAAGGTGGCATACAAACAAATATTAACAATATTTTAGAAATCATAGTTAACATTGACATAACTCCTTTTTTTTCTTTTTCTTTAAAGGTTTAAGCTATCTAAATCATGTGAGGGTGAATAATCTTTAGACAACACTATATAAATTCCATTCTATCCAAACAATATAATGCACTACTTGCGTGTTTAAAATAATACACTAGATTGTTTTAATTATTTTTGAACTGAAATGAATGAGTAATGGGTAGACTTCCTAAATCTATATTTTGATTTTCAACATACATATTGAATGTATATTTCATATCTGAATCATTGTGCTAAATTGCACAATAGAATCTACTGTCTGAGAAAGGGTGCAAATCCTGGTACTACCCAATTATTTTCCTCTTTTTGCCGTGATGCTTATGTACACCGAGTTTTTACAACTCTCCTGCAGCAAACAGTTCTTTTCATAGATTTATATGAGGGATCCTTTCATCTCCTCCCTATTTACCTCCACATCATCTCAGTAACATAATCACTGACTTATCTTCACAGCAAATACTTCACTTTAGCCGTAGAAAATCATTTTAAATTTTGATTACCTTTCTTCATTTGGAACATTCGTGAACATTCCTTGTGCAAATTCTTGAAGACCAGGAATAGGCGTGAAGAAGGGCTGATGCATTAAGGCGATAAGGGTTGGTTTTACAAGAGACTTTGTTTAATTTAAACAGATTTGCTTGAAAACAAGGCCATTGACTGGGCCTATAAAGCATGCTTGTTTCACATTTAGTTTTTCTTCAGGGTTCATTGGATTTGAATGTTTTTATTTTAAGTGACCAAAGTACGGCTTGCAGTTTTCCCATGGAAATAGTTTTCTCTGCTTGGTTGAGCTTCCTTTGCTTGTTGACCATGTGTGTGTTTTTTTTTTTTTTGCTTTCCTGCCTCCCCAATCCAGTGGATGACACTGTTGTTGTTATTCCCTATGGAAGTCGCCATGTTCGCCTCGTGCTGAAAGGGCCTGATCATTTATGTAAGTAAAAATACACTTGTTATATTGAAATACTTGGAAGTCTAATAACCCTTGGGACTCTTTTCAAACAAGGCTGTGTCCTTTATTTTAAGGAAATATGAACAACGGGCTACATATCTTTATAAGGAGTCCATATCTGGGCCGCAAAAGTCCAAATGACCATTAGATCCCTCTTTTTGCTTAATTTGTTTTATTTTGCCGTAATTTCTTTGGTTGATTGTTGTGAGCTGCGCAGAAGTATTGGATCAGGCAGCATACAACTTTAAATAATAATAATAATAATAATAATAATAATAATAATAATAATAATAATAATAATAATAATAACAATAATAGTACCAGATAGGATAATCCTAATTTATATTAAAGTACAATGTTTTCTAAAACCGCTATCTGTTTTTCCACTCAATACGTTAGTCAATGTGCACGTACATAATTTCTGTAAAATGTATTTTTTGTTGATAAGAATATAATAAAAGCTGTGATGATATTTATTGAGCTGAATTATTCATGAATTTAACATTTGTTCTTGTGCTTACCTTTGTTTCATGGAGCCATAGATAAAGGAATCAGCAACCAGATTATGCTATTAAAGAAATTACCCGTAGAAAATAAAAATATGGGAGGAAAAAGGTTGGGAGCTATATTGGTTGGATAGGTCTTCAGTTTACTGAATTATAATGTGATCAGGCGTTTGTATACAGTAACCATTGACTGAAAGACAAGAAATAATCTAATTGTAAAGCAAAATTGCTAAGTTTGTAAGCCGCCCTGAGTCTTCGGAGAAGGGCGGGATATAAATGGAATAAAAATAAATAAAATAAATAAAATAAAAAATTGTGGATAAATCTAAGCTTTGTTGGCATTTGAAGTTTGTTCCTCCCACATTGGAGACTCATAAAAACATGCTGATTCCAGAATAAGCTTTTCTTGATATTCTAAGCAATTGCTTTCTAACTTTCCTTTATGCTGCCTATACAGATAAAATGTTGTATGCAAAGTATCTCTTCAAAGTTGCCACGCTTGATTCCTAACCTTGCCTGGCTTCAATACATTACATGCTGCTCTCAGTTTAGACATAGAATTCTGAACATCATGTATATTCAGCAAGTTTCCTATGTCCCTATTCCAGTGGAAGAGTTAAATTGAGTTTTTACTCCAGTTATATTGTTGCATAATTCTACAGCCCTGTACAGAAACTATGCAACATGTAGACATTTTAGATTAGGATATGTCTTTCAGAACTAAAAGGACTACCCAGGCCTTTAGAGACGGTAATCATTTGCAGCTGGTTGTCAACTGTAAGTTACGCAATAATAAAACTACAAAAGGGCAAAGAGCTTTTTTTAAAAAACACACAACACTTCCATGCTTCCATAATTGAGGACAGTTTATGATGGATTATATATGGATTATATTCTGTGTGTTCTTGATAAGCCACCTTAGTTACATACATTTGTTCTTTGGTGTAAAATGTGCAATTGTGAACATCTATCGGTAGATTGCAAGTTATAAGCTATGAAAAGAGGGAAAATATGTAGTATTTGCCTACAAGATACAACAGTAAGAAATAAATATTATTTTGAGAATGCTTGGCCTGTACTCCTGTGGCTTTTATTTGCGATGCATGCTGTTTCTCAGACTAATAAACACTATTACTTTGATGCTTTGCTGCCAGTGGAATTAAGGAGAGCAGAAGAGAAAGGCATTTAAGAAACCAGGGTCTAGAAATACAGGAGAGGGAACAAGTACTTTCCACTGGATTAGGGCAGGATTTTTGTCCTGATGCTGTCTGTTACTTTTAACCCTGGATTTAGTCACAGAATAAGGTTATGTTGTACTGTAGTTGTATTATGAAGCACAAGTCTCTGTGTAGAACTATCAGAGTTGAGCTGCCATAATCCAAACTACTATTAGTTAGCTAGAAAGACTCTTAGGGACACATTCAGTGCTGTAGGGTAGAATTTAAATTAGAAATAGAAATTAAACTCCAATAAGTCTTTAAACAGAGAACCAGTTTAACCATTGAAATCATAGCTGGAAGGTTCTGTATGTGTTTAGATTTTTTTTTTCCTTCCATTCAATCAGGTGTGCTTCTCAGACACTGCCTGGACAAATTCCTGCAGTTTCCTTGGAAAAGTTTTTCAGATGTAGTTTGCCATTGCCTCCTTCCCAAGGCTGAGAGAAAGTGGCTGGCCCAAGGTCACCCAGCCGGCTATTTGCCCAAAGCAGAACTAAAACTTTCAGTCTCTGTTTCTAGCGTGATGCTTAACCATTACACCAAACCTGGCTCTCTTCTTCGATAATAATTCTTACCTATTCACTTCACGTTCCCCTAAGTAGATAGCAGTGGTGATGAGATAAGGGAAAGAGCAAACGTATTAAATACGGCATTACATATGTCCGTAGGCTTTTGCGAGAAGAGGAAGAGAGATAGTGTGCAGGATTAAAATGGAGTGCAAAGGCAAAATGAACCATATCTGAGGCACCACTTTGAGTAAGTTACGTGTTCGGAAAGTATATATATAGCAACGAGTGTAGTCCTAGAAGCGGGCAGAATACACATCACGGAGATCACCATCTTGTTAAATGCTTCGGGGAAAATATGCTCCTGCGGCAAGCAGTGAGTACTTTATTATACTGATCTTGGATAAATCTTGACAATGTCAACTTCCAAAATAAAAATATAAAGCCTAGAGGAAAACAAGCCTCCCGGGTGTCCAAAAATTGCATAAGCATTTCCCCATGATTTTCTGAGGCTTCAGAGGCCCTGTAAAAGGCAGAGCGCTCTCATGTGCAATTTCCAGAGGGTCTGGAGAGGCCACATTTTTCCAGGTGTGTGTATGTGAGAGACACACCATCAGAGTCAAGGTAGGCATTTTCTGAATTCTTGGCGCACTGAGCCCCAAAGGCTTGCTGTCACTGGGCTAGAGCACTGATTTCTGGAAAAGTTTTCACAGAAAGAATATGCCATTACATGTAGTGTCAGGTTTATTACAGCCAGAAGATCCGACTGTGTTTCTACATTTCATCATGACATCTCATTTTTACATCTCACAAATGCATGGTTTGTATAAATCATAAATCTGTGATTCCACTTTAGAATAATCTCTCCAGCATAATATTCAAAAAAAAGTGTATGTGAGTATGCTCTATCCAAAACAGCCACTGTCATTTCTGTGTTCTTCTCTTAACCCATGCATTTCCAGACTCTCACAACTGGATGGGGTAGCAATTCAATCTCAGTCCAAGTAAAGGGTGGTGCTCATGAATCCCTTAAGTATCCTTCGATTAACTGATATACGATTGTGAGTGCTTTTCGCAAAATGGAAAATGACATTTGAACCACTGTGGATGACATGAATGAATGAACATATAGTATATGTCTATACCAGGGCTCTTCAAACTTGGCCCTTTTATGACTCGTGGACTTCAACTCCCAGAATTCCTCAGCCAGCGTGCTGGTCTATACTGTATTGAGTGTGGGGCTACCATTCTCTCTTCTGCATGGCTAAGTCTAGAGAAATTGACACACCAGTACAAATGTTAGCTCTGATGGAAATAGTTCTGTCTAGATTAGTAGATTAGATAGAAGCGAAGTGGAAAACCAGAGAGAATGGGATAAAGTAAAATGGATGAAGCATTAATAATATCCTCAATTAAATTCGAATAAATAATGCATTATATGCCTGGTGTTTTGCCTGAGGGCTTTATTTCTTTATGCCAAGGAAAATGATTGTAAGTGACTCTTCGATGTGCTTCTATTTGTCAGATCTAGAAACCAAAACTCTGCAAGGTGTGAAAGGTGAAAACAGCCTCAGCTTCACCGGATCCTTTATTGTGGATAATTCTTCTGTGGAGTTTCAGAAATTTGCAGACAAAGAGATATTGAGAATATCTGGCCCTCTCACTGCCGATTTCACTGTAAAGGTGAGAAGCTTTGAACAACTGACCAACAATAGTACTTTGTAATACTTATGCCTGCTTTGGGGCAAGGATGCTTATGACATTGTCTCCACTGTACTGTAACAGTTCAAGACTTACGTTTCTCCTGCAAGTAGCATGTTCTATTCCATGACATTTACAACTACAGGCAGTCCTTGACATGACAATTGAGCCCCAACTTTCTGTTGCGACGTGAGACATTTGTTAAGTGAGCTTTGCCACCTTTTACAACCTTTCTTGCCACAATTGTTAAGCGAATCACTTGCCACGGCAGTTAAATTAGTAACCGGGTTGTTATGTGAATCTGGCTTCCCCATTGACTTTGCTTGTCAGAAGGTTGCAAAAGGGGACATTACAACCATCATAACGTCCCATCACTTTCTATGGGGGGTGAGTCTTTACCCCCCGTAGATAGGGCTCGCAACTTGGGAGTCCTCCTGGATGCACGGCTTACCTTAGAAGATCATGTAGTAGCCGTGACCAGGGGGGCTTTCGCACAGGTTCGCCTGGTGCGGCAGTTGCAGCCCTATCTAGACCGGGATGCCCTGTGTACGGTTACTCATGCGCTCGTGACCTCTCGTCTTGACTATTGCAATGCTCTCTACATGGGGCTTCCCTTGAAGACCACTCGGAGGCTCCAACTGGTACAGAATGCGGCCGCGAGAGTTGTCTTGGGAGTTTCCCGGTACTCCCATGTTACACCTTTGCTCCGCGAGCTGCATTGGTTACCAGTTGTCTTCCGGGTGAGGTTCAAGGTCTTAGTGATGGTTTTTAAGTCCTTACATGGCATGGGTCGCCGGCGTCGACTCCCCTCTGCCCCGTGCGTTCTCACAGAGAGGGCCTCCTCAGGGTGCCTCCAGTCAGAGAATGTCGGCTGGTGGCCCCCAGGGGGAGGGCCTTCTCTGTGGGCGCTCCGGCTTTGTGGAACCAGCTGCCGGTTGAGCTCCGGATGGCACCGGATCTCCGCTCCTTCCGGTGCGGGTTAAAGACCCATTTATTTGAACAAGCTGGCCTGGCCTGATGGGGAATCACTTAGGGTTTTAATATTTATATATATTTTTTATTGTTTTTATTGTGGGCAATAATTTAATTCTTTTTTAACTTTTGTACTTTTGTAGTTTTAAGATATGCCCTGTTCACCGCCCTGAGTCCTTCGGGAGAAGGGCGGTATAAAAATTTAATTAAATAAATAAATAAATAAATATGAGCCAGTTGCCAAACGTCTGAATTTGGATCAGGCGAACACGGAGACGCTGCAACAGTCATAAAGTGAGAAAAACGGTTATAAATCACTTTTTTTTAGTGCCATTGTAACTTTGGTCACTAAATGAATGGCTGTAATTCGAGGACTACTTGTATATGGGAAATGCAGTACTTCCTGAATTATTGCAAGTAACATAGTCCATAAGCGGATATGCTGCATTAAATCTTCACATAATATTAGACTTCTGCTCTTTGCCTCTCCCCCCACCCCCCTTTTCAGAACAACTACAGGAGAATAATTCAGGAAATCCTCTTGAACTGCTAAAGAAATGAGCAGAATTAAGCTCTGCAGTTTGTTACAGTGAGCAAACCAGCTTCGGATGAGAAATCAGCAGATAGCTTAGAAGCTCTGTTTTGGGTAGAACTGGCAGTAAGAATCAAATTATTTCTCCCCACTAATGTTTTCTTCTCATTAATTTTCTCTTATTCTTCCAAGTAATTGAAAACACATTGCTGAAAGTAAAATACATATACTATAGAGAGGCTAAGAGGCACAGTGGAATGTACGCCTTTGAGATTTAACAAGATAATAAAACATTTTGGAGCAGATGGAAGTGGGTCAAGAAGGGCCTGGAGATTTTAAGATACAAGCTGTACAATCTATATCAGGTTTCAGGGTATCATAATTTTTCACCGAGGACTCCCAACAAAAATGGTTCGATGCCATGATCATTAACGGATAGACATATAGGTTATGCTGCAAAGGGGATAGGTCAGGGGTAGGCAACCTCGGCTATTTTATGACTCATGGACTTCAACTCCCAGAATTCCTGAGTCAGCTGACTCAGGAATTCTGGGAGTTGAAGTCCATGGGTCATAAAAGAGCCGAGGTTGCCTACCCCTGGGATAGGTGATGGACACTGGTTATTCTGGATCGAAGCTGTTGTACTTTAATTAATCTCTTGTAAGACTTCTATGGTCTATGTAAGCAGATATAATTAACCTTAACAGGTCTCTCCAGATAGTTTTGAACTCATAGAAAAAACCTTTTATCTTATAGAAATACCTTTATTGCGTGCAAGGTCGAATACAGTGGGTGGATGCATTCAGATGACATTTGTACAGCATTTCCAAGATATTCCTGAGGTGTCTCCAAGGATAGAAGATGATAATGCTCCCAGGGTCTGCATATTGGGATCCCATGTTTTCTGCTAATGAAGCATGGCTCTCTAGGGAAAAAGGAGGAGGAAGTCCATCCCAGAAAGGGAAGGGGAAAGGAAATACGTCATAGGGTAGGAGGGTCTGACTGCCCACATTGTGATCTCTCCACACAGCCACATGGTGGCAGCACACTGGTGGTTTCACTGCTACATGATTTAGACACCAGGACCAAGACCGTTAGAGTTTCTGTCTTCCAGTTTAACTCCAGCTTCGTTGGCAGGTCCGTAATTGAGCAACACGGAAGCTTTTATTCCATCATAAGGTGAAGACAAGGCAGGAAATCCTCTTCACCTGCAAGTCATGGGTCGACCAAAAAGGTTTCAATCCATCCCCCTCTTCAGCTAATCTTGGCCTACTTGTGTGAAGCCGAGTGAATGAGAATGTGTAATTAGACAAATAAACTTATCTTTTGGGAAATTAGATTGACTGGCTAGGTAGTTAATTGGGTAGCTAATCAGTGATTGGATACGTAATTAATTGGTTAGTTTGTATTTGCAAATCAGGAATAAAATTGACAAATATTATAAGGGCTAAGTGCCCTTAAATGATGGCCTATTTCTTTTTCTCTGTGATGATTTTCAAGTAAAAAGGGTATGGATAACTTTTGGTTGTTCCCCTTACATTTCCAATGCCAACTTTGTTGCTCAAAAGATTTTGCCATATTTCTAGAGCAGATATGGATTGAGATGGATATGGATTCAGCAGAAGAATCACCATTAGCTATCGCCCATTCTATTTATCTTGCTCTGCTGGGCTGAATTGTATGGATTTTACAAATCCAGATAGCTGCAGTTGAATCTGGATGCTACTTTTTATTTACATCCATTTCGGTCTGTGCTTCCATAGGAGATATACTACTTAGCCTGTTTCAGTTGCTTGATGAAATGGCCTATGTTGAACGCAGTAAGAGAGGGAGAACATTTCTGATAATTTTCCTAAATATCTCAAATGTTTGGTGGTAAATTAACCATGATGCATTTTTGGATCATCTGGCAAGATTAGGCCTTGAAGATGCTGTTTTGTAGCAATTTTTATCTTTCCTAGGTGTGCAGAAGGGACGCAGTGGCTCAGTGGGTTAGGACGCTGAGCTTGTCGATCAGAAGGTCGGCAGTTTGGCAGGTCAAATCCCAAGTGCCGCGTAACAGAGTGAGTCCCTGTTACTCGTCCCAGCTTCTGCCAACCTAGCAGTTCCAAAGCACGTAAAAATGCAAGTACAAAAATAGGGACCACTACGGTGGGAAGGTAACAGCCTTCCGTGCGCCTTTGGCATCTAGTCATGCCGGCCACATGACCACGGAGACGTCCTCGGACAAGCGCTGGCTCTTCGGCTTTGAAACGGAGATGAGCACCCGCCCCTAAAGTTGGAAACGACTAGCATGCATGTGCGGAGGAACCTTTACCTTTAGGTGTGCAGCCTGTTCTTCAAACCCGAAGCAGATGTCCTGAGAACATCCTTAGGCTTTCCACTTTTCCTCCAAGATGTTCAATGTTAGTCAAAGCTTTAGAATGGAGTTGAGTTGAGAATGAATAAAGATTTAACTTTAAAGTCCTCTCTGATTCAGCTCTTGTTCTTATAATCTGAAAAATCTGGATGGCTATTGATTACTTATTCCTCAGTTAGGAAATGTTGCCTGATTTATGGGTCAATTTGTTCAAGGTGACTTCCTAAGTTTCTGTCACTCAGGGACCTATTTTCATATCTTCTGTGGGGATGTTACTTATTTACAAGTCAGCATGACATTTAATCAAAGTTTACAGCTATTAATTCAAAAGGAATGTAAGGAGTGGCCTATGCCTTCCAGTATTTAGTATTCCCCAAAATATGATAAATTATCTAGAAACAAAGAGGAAGACATTGAATGCTTCAGGATTTTTAGGATTATATATTGTGGTCAAGTTTTTATACCAAAGAATCAATGAAAGGGAATCTAGGCACATTGTTTAGTTAAAAACATTAGGCAACAATTCATAACTAATACTATTCACTCTTATTCTTGGTTTGGCTTTTGGGGTAGTTTAAATTTCTAAATAAGAGCAAAGATAGCCAAAAATGTTTGGTGTAAGTAGGAAATGTGAGTAATCCGGTTCAGAATCAGCTGGTCAAAATCTGATATCACACCCACTCCCACACTGCAGACACCAAAGTTCTGTCAAGTTTGTAATCATCATATTCCATCCCATGTATCCTTTTTTGAAACAATAAACATCAGTATGTTGATTCCTTTCCCCTCCTTCGCCCAGTAATGTTATTTTTTTCCATCTGTGATTAATTGCAACATATATACCCACCCGAGAGTGTTGGGGTTGGTAGTAGATGCTATATGTATAATTTCTTATTTCGTTTGAAAGAAAGATCTGCATCTGTCTTTTTTCCATGTCAGAGAAGACAGATAATCAAGCAGACAACACAACGAAAATCCTTGGGGAGACAGGTTGTTATGTCTTCCTGACTTTTGATGTGGAATTTCCCAACCCTTTCTCCTAGGCCCCATGTAATCTCTCTTCTAATTTATTATGCTCGGCCTGGGATGCCACAAACATGAAAATTTTTAAGGTTCAGGCAACACAATTTATAGTATTCTTTTTTTCCCCTTTATCTTTTCTGTTTAGTTAGCATTTTCCCCTCCAAGGCTGCTGTTAATCCGCATTCATACTGGAAATTTCAAAGAGCTAGGAGCGTTGACAGCATGTACATCTCCCTGGATTCACTGTACTTTTCTGTCATTCCAAATCCATGGGTGATTCATGTACTTCTGTCTTATGCAAAGGATTAGAAACCTTTGCTGAGCAAAATGGTAGTTATCCATACAAGAGGCCTCCTCCAATGCGTAGGAAACATGTAATGTTTCAGCTGCAGTTCCTTTTCTCCTTCTGGGAATATATATCACTATTAACTTGATTAAAAGAAAGCTTTGGGCTCCCATCAACAGACTTAAAACTTTTATATCCTTCAATGTGTCTCTCAAGCACTTCTGTCTTCCTCTTTTATGACCTCTTGCGTTTTTGCAACCTATGGATTTTGTGGTTGTGTTTCTCTTCTGTTTTTGGAGAAAAAAAATAATGCTATTTTTTCTCTGTCGGTTTCCTTTTTTTCTGGTTTATTTACTTGTTTGTTTGAACAGTAGAATGGGTTTTGAACCAAGGGAATAAGCACAGGAACTTGGTTTATATAGATACAAATCCTGGTAGCTCGGTATTATCTACATGAGCCTTTCCCAAATCCATGCAAGGGCAAAACCCACATTGGTTGGAAATCTTAGGCCTCTTGTTTCCAATGCATATACATCAGTTTGTAAATATTTGTCCTGCACTGACCAGCAGAAGTTTCTCATGTAACTGTAAGTAAATCTTTCATGAAAGTCTTTTTTTCAGCCCTGTCTTGACAACCTACGGTCCACATCTTTGCTTTTGGCTCTGATGGCTTTCCTTGAGTGCACTTTGCCAAAACAGCTTTTAGAAAAATATTAATTCTCTTTAGGATAGCATTAGGAAGCTGACAATTGTTTAGATTATCAGATGTTTAGATGTTCAGATGTTTTCATTTGCTTAATTATTTATCTGGAATAATCATCCTATTTTAAGAGATAATATTGTTCTGGAGTAATGATTCTATGACCCAAAAATAGAAGAGGCCAACCAATTACAGTAAAAATTTATTACCCATGATAACCTAGGACCCACCCTGCAAGACAAATGACAGGACTAAAAAGATTACCGTATTCATAACTTTAAAGGCAAGTATTACACTGCACATCTGTTTAAATATTTAATTGCCATTTCTCTATTTGGAAGCCACTTGGCACCAAAGAGTGTTTAATTTATGCTTCTTGATACAGAAGTTGCTTATCTGAAAATAATGGTGGAGGACTTTCACTTATTACAATGTAATTACATGTCGCTAAGATAATATGTTTTAGAAACCGTTGTTCTAATTATACGGGAATTGCAGACTAATAACTTTACCTGTAGCTTTTCTTCTTTTCAGATTCATTACGTTGGTGCTGCCGACAGTACAGTTCAGTTTATTTTCTATCAACCTATTATCCACCGTTGGAGAGAAACTGATTTTTTTCCTTGTTCTGTATCCTGTGGTGGAGGTAATGAATGATAACACTGTTTTCTGCACTGCAGTTCTAAAAAGCACTGATACACATCACCATTTTTTTATGGAAATTCCTTCCTTCCTTCCTTCCTTCCTTCCTTCCTTCCTTCCTTCCTTCCTTCCTTCCTTCCTTTTATTTTTGGTTGTAAATATTTGTAGAGCTGTGGAATATTTGAAGATGTGGAAGTGCTGATTTGTCTTTAATTACCACATGTACAGTACAATGCAGCAACCTCCAGAAAGGTCTTTGAAGAAAAAGTTATATCTCATTTTTAGCCTGCTCTTTTTAAAACAAATTGTATTTTTCTAAAGGCCAAGGTTATAGGTATCTATAATCCCTAAGTTTTAATATCACTATCCATTTATCTTGATTTGTTCCCTTATTCACAGCCTGTCTATCTTTTCCTAATTATGCCACATTTATACAATACTGATGACAATTTAAAAGTATAGTTCCTTAAATAATTGTCATATACTCAGATTTTCTGTGGTGAAAGGGGAGCTGAAGTCATGCATTTTGTTTTAATTTTTTTAAAAAAATTATTTCCTAATTGCTACCTAGTTTAATAAGGAGAATACATAAACCCAAGAAGGACAGAAGAGGTAATATACCCCCAGGGTCAGGGGACGGTTTATAATATGGATAGAGCTGTGCAAAGAACAGGTTCATGGTTTGGAACTGCTCTTTGACCTTTGATCGCTCTGGATCTTCAGATGAAAAATGAGGGTGGCAAGGCATGTCACTACAGTACATCTGGTACATGCATTGTTATTATTTGGAGTTGGTTTGATCTGGCTGAAAAGTTTTTAAAAACCATCCTATAGTTCAGGCACGTCAAACTCGCGACGTCAGGTGACTTCGCACGACGTATTGGGACCTTTTCCCCATTGCCAGCAATGGGGAAGGCGCGGTTTTGGCATGACGCATCCCGCCCGCGGGCCGGCAGTTTGACATGCCTGCGGCATAGTTGAATTTCGCTGCCCAGGTAGCATAGCTATCATTTAATCGAGGCAAAAAGTTGTTTTACTGATCCTGTACTATATTCATTGTCAGACCTGTTGCCATACGTTAAATAAATAAATAAGTTGTCAGACCTGTAGCTGGCTTAAAGCATGACATCCAAGTTATTAGTTCTCCTAAATCAAACGGAGGGGGAAAGGTTAATAACTTTTGGTGCATACAGAGCACTATATGTAATGACTTCTTAGTGCACTTGAAAGCCTATGGTTTGACCTTTCCACCGAAGGCATAATAATTTTTGAGGACTCCATTTCACTCTAGTAATTGTCACCACGGCTCATAAATAAAGCCTCACGGGGAGCTATCCAGCCTTTGTGGTCAAGAAGAGCAGCACCTTCTCTGCAGAAAAGACAATTGGCTTCTGGTAATTGAAACGAGATAACCACAGCTGATACTCCCATATAGGAAATTAGAGATGGGAAATGAGAAAAATGCACAGAAGGAGGCTTCCATTGAAGAATGCAAAGCTGGCCTTCAAGGGAAAAGATAAATCACCCAGAACTTATGAGTAGCTAGAGAGAGCTTGTGCTTTCTTTTTTATTTCTTTATTGTGTTCATTTTCTATCCTCGCTCTTAGAAGTCCAAGATTTGTATAGGGGGGGGGGGAAAGAAGCAATCTCTGGTGCATTAAATCACTAAAAGAGAAGCATAAAATATCACATGGCGTGAGTTAAGTAGAAGCAAGGAATCATCTTTCATATACAGACAAGCACAGCCAAATTACAAGCGACACCGCTTCTACCAACTGCAAACAGAATTCATCAACTTTGAATGATAATTTATGTGCATTTGATTTACCTTTCAGTTATGCATCTGAAGTTAAAGATATGTAATACAGTATAGGATATTCGAATTCTATTCTTAAGATGTATATTCAGGTATGAACCTACTCAGGGGTAGGCAACCTCGGCTCTTTTATGACTCATGGACTTCAACTCCCAGAATTCCTGAGTCAGCTGACTCAGGAATTCTGGGAGTTGAAGTCCATGAGTCATAAAAGAGCCAAGGTTGACTACTCCTGTACTAGGTGAACAGTCACAGAGGCATCTTATTGATAATGGATGGAAACTGATCCAGCGTTGTGCAGTAAAATAGACTTAAGATACATAGTAAAAACACCAATAACTAGCTAACTGTGTGTGAGAGAGATGATTTGTATCCCTTTGTGTGTGTGTGTGTGTGTGTGTGTGTTCGTGTGTCCATATGTGTGTGTTACATACACTGGTTCATGTAACACAACCCTACCTACAATGGCCCTTAGCTTCCACAAAAGTTTTAAAGTATCATTTCCCTTGGCTGGAACACTGCCATCACTGTTTGTTCCCTTCTCTGATAACATTTTAAAAAAATTGTTTATTTTTTATTTTAAGTTGTTTTTATAAGAAAAAAACACTATGTAAAAATCACTATGGAAATTGTACATTGGCTATAAATCAACATGCTTTTAATTGTATGATCCAGGCTAATGAGATATCTTATGCTAGCAGATACGGTGATGCTTAGAAGGAGTATGTGCTGTGTTTCAGTTTTGCATTACAAACCATAAATGACATTTCTTGTAGGAATGTTACTATTCCAAATTTTAATCAGTCTCTCCATCTACATAATACTAACGCTCTCCTATCCATTTGTAACCTGTAGTTAGCCCAAATGGTGCATCAGAGCACAAACATTTTTGAATCAAGATGCCTGAAACCTGCATGTCAGGCATGTCAAACTGCCAGCCTGCGGGCTGGATGCATCATACTGAAACCGTGCATACCCCATTGCCGGCAATGGGGGAAAAATTCCGATACGTTGAGCAACGTCACGTGACGTCGCGGGTTTGACATGCCTGTGCTAACTGAAAGTATGCAAAATCTAGGGCCCATTATTCCTGTGTCGAAATACGAAGGGTCATCCTACCAGTTGTATTCGCAAAACTGTTGGCTGCCGTAGCTTCACCAGAGTCAGTTGCCATCACCTGAGTGTGATTTCCAATGCTCCCTGCTAGTTTCCCGCAATCAAAGTCAATGGAGAAGCCTGCAGGAAGCTGAAAGGTACCCTCCCCCCCACACACACACTGCTTTTTTTGGTCCACCTGTGGTCATTCTGTTTCTCTGTTTGGGTAAGGAAATATCTCTGAAAGAATGACCCAGTGGGTTGCTTAGTGTGACCTAATTGTTATTCAGATCCACAGATGATACTTGCTTGTTGATGTGGAACTACATAGCTGTCTTTTATCTTTACTCCGTCTGAATTTTTTTCCCCCAAAGGTTATCAGCTTACATCTGCTGAATGCTATGATCTGAGAAGCAGTCGAGTGGTAGCTGATCAGTATTGCCACTATTACCCTGAAAACATCAAGCCCAAGCCGAAACTTCAAGAGTGCAACCTAGATCCTTGTCCAGCAAGGTACATCAGTTAGCAATTTGGAGACATGTTTTATTTTATACTGAAATACTAGCAGGTTAATTATTTTCTTTTTTAAAACTTTTCAGAGCTTTGTTAAGATTCTTTAGTAGAACGTGGATAGAATGTTTTGTGTTACCTTTGGTCAGCAACAACAACAACAACAAAAGTGTCTCGCTAATCAGTATTTCCTCAGCTAGCAAACATCTCTAAAGCTTCAGAAAACTCATCTGGCATAACGTAAAAGAAGGAATTGAGGTCAGCCGGGTTCTTTTTTAATGGGATCGTTTTTGAATGTACATTCAGAAATTTAATTTTTTAATCATGTTAGGAGAACAGCCTTGTCCTTGACTTACAACAGTCCCAGTGGTGGGATTCAAGTATGTGAACAACCAGTTTTCTGTGTGGATGCCACTTCCGGAAGTCCGTTCTGGGCCTGGGCAACAAAAAATTAGCTACCGGTTCTGCCGAACTGGTGCGAACCGGCTGAATCCCACCACTGAACAGTCCACTTAGTGCTGTTCAACAGCACAGAAAAAAAAGTGACTTATGACCATTTTTCACACTTAACAACCGTTGTGGCATTCCCATGGTCACATGATCAAAATTCAGAGGCTTGGCAACCGAATCAGATTTCTGACAATTACAGCGTCCCAGGATCACCTGATCACTTTTTGCGACCTTCTGACAAGCAAAATCAATGGGGAAGCCAGATTCACTTAACAATCCTGTTACTAAATTAAACCACTGCAGTGATTCACTTAACAAATGTGGTAAGAAAAGTCGTACAATGGAGCAAAACTCATGTAACAAATACCTTGTTTAGCAACAGAAATGTTGGGCTGAGTTGTTGTAAGTTGAGCACTACCTGTAAAGTCATAATAATTTAGAAGATGAACTAAGCAAGCTAATTCACAGATTATACAATAGCAGGAGAGATTTAAAAGGTAACATTTTCTATTTTAAAAATATCTTAGTACACTTTGTAATCGTATTTTATATTGAAATTTCAGCTTAAAAGTTGAACTAAAAAGGAAAGAAAAAAATAGAACAATATGGAAAGAGAGTGCAAACAGGAGAAATGTGTTCTGTACCAGCCTGCTACCGGCCCTACAGCAAAAGCAGGGACAACCCCTTTACAAACGGCAAGAGGCTGGAATAAAGCCTGCCAAATTTATTACCACAAAAACAAACGGAACAAGACAAACCAAGAAACAGGAGCTTTAAGAAACATGAACTATCCAAGCGGTTGCCTTCAGCAAACCACCCTCCCACACATTCCCCTTATATAGAGTTCAGGGTGTGGCTTCTCTCTGCCTCCTTCCGAGGAGCCCCATTGCCTTCCTCTGTTTACTCCTAATTGACTGCCTCCTGCGTCGGGCGTCCTTGAACAGGGCCAGCTGTGGGTCATCTTCATCCACGCTGTCAGGCCCACACAGCTGGGTCTCTGTGGTGACCAAGTGGGAGGGGCCTGGCTGAGGGCTCTCATCAGCAAGATCTTCAACCCCCTCAGCAAGGTCTTCAACACCCCCCTCCTCCTCTGAGTCGTCCGACCCAACTGCCGAACCCACAGGCTGACCCTGAATCACAACAAAATGTAAACTGAATGCACTATTGGATTCAAGCATGAGCCAAGAATAGTAGCCACAGAAAATATATATAAAGAGGACGAACAGAGCCGTGTGAATAGTTTTGTTTTCTGCAGTCTCACAGAAAGAAGTTCCTGTGGCCTGTAGAAAATATGTAGCCTTCCATATAAGCCTCACACAGCACTGGACTGTCTGGGAGGGGAAAAAATTATATCATGTACAAGACTTGGTTAGAGTACAGATACGATCCACGCTCTGAATTCTGAACAAGTCTGATAATTAGAAGAATTGGAGCCCATGTATTGTATTTGCCCATCAACACCTTGCTCTCCGAAAGAGGTCAAAGCAGGGGTAGATAATCCCTGTTGTTGTTATTGTTATAACAGATGACTCACATATTCCATTTATTTCTGAAAATTTATCTTGTTATTTTCCGATTGAATTTTGTATACAGGCTTGATCGTTCAAAGGAAGACGTGTTGAGAGAGGTAGCTGCATGGCGCAGGCTAATTAAGAGAAGGGGAGAGAGAGAGAGAGATCAAAAAATCCTTCTGAACAGAGGCTAGGAGTAATACACCACAGATCTGTGTGGCTGAGAAGGATCCCGGGTGTGCAGGGTAGTTGGCGGAGATTGGACAGTGAGGATTGTTGTTGTTGTTAGTTGCGAAGTCGTGTCCAACCCATCGCGGTGAGGATACAGTGAGGATACAGCAGTGTAAACAACAACAACAACAAAAAAAACAAATTACATGTCCATACAAATCAAAATGGCACTGATTGGCATTAAAAAGAGAGGCATTATGAACCTTTTAAAAGCACAAAGGCAATGTGCTTGATAAAGACCTGTCCGACCTTTGCCGACACAGTTCCAGTTTATGATGAGATAGCAGATGCAGAATCTTGTAGCTAAGGAAATCTCTTCCTCTTCAATATGTTTATGACAACAGCTTGCCCCTTGCACTGGAGAGATGATTGTAATGGCGCCGTTATGGTTTGGGATGGCTAAAGATAATTTAATGTTAGAAAGATACGGATGCAGTAGTGCAGGCTAACGCGCTGCTCGCTCCAGGAGTTCAATTCTGACTGGCTCAAGGTTGACTCAGCTTTCCATGCAATCTGAGGTCATTAAAATGAGGAGCCAGATTGTTGGGGGCAATAGGCTGACTCTGTAAACTGCTGAGAGAGGGCTGTAAAGCACTGTGAAGTGGTATATAAGTTTATGTGCTATTGCTACATAAGTTGTTTGCAGTATGAACTTCATTATCAGTCATTTGAATCCTGGCTTTTTCAGAGGATGGTGGGAAGGAGGGCTTGAGTGGGAGGTTCAAAAGTAGTTAACCCTTCTTTGACACAGGGCATGAGAGCTACGTGCCCTCTCTTAGAGAAGCCATATCTCGATCCAGCCTTATATCAAAACTATTATCTTATCTCCAACCTGCCAATTTGGAGAAGATTGTAGAGAAGAAAGTGGTGGTTCAGTCAAAGAGGGCCTTAGATGAAGTGGATTATCTAAATCTTTTTCAATCCAGATTCAGACTGGACGTGAAATCAAAGCAGCAATGATCATTCTGGTTACATGATCTACATCAGGACTTTTGAGGATGATAACTCTCCTGCTCCTGATAGGACTTCCAGCAAGTTGAAATAATATTGATCATACTTATGTGGGGGATCCTTTCCTACTGTAGCAGTGGTTCCAGTCCCTATTTGGGTAGGGAGGAGGCACAATTTAACCAAGGTACTACAGGGCTCAGTTATTTATCCTACTACTGTAACAACTATATGAAACCCCTAAGGATGACCAACTATCAGTTTGAGGTAAGGTATCATTACATTTTCATACCAGTTTGATTATTTTCCTGTTCAGCTCTTGGGAGACAGATGTCCATAACCTGTTGACTTTCATCTCTGACCTGGATGGGGTAGTACGTCCTCATTCAAGGGTGGTGTGCAACTTGGGGGAGGGCTTCCTGGATTGTCAGCTCTTCCTCAATGAACAGGTGATAGCTGTGGCCAGGAAGGCCTTTGCGCAGCTCCGTCTGAAGTTGCACCTTTTCCTAGATTAGGGGATTCTTCAGAAACTCATTTGTGCCCTGGTCACCTCATGGCTCATCCACTGCAGTGCACTCCAGGCGACACTGCCCTTGAAGATGACCTGGAAGTTATAGCTGTTCCATAATGCAGCTATTACTAAGCAGCAATGGGCAGGCCTTGGAATGCCCATGTAACACTTTTGCTTCACGAGCTGCACTAATTGCCAGTTTGTTTCCAGGTGTGATTCAAGATGCTGGTTGTTACCTGTAAGGCCTACCTGGCATAGGGCCTGTTTACTTCAGAGACCGTATATCTCCCTGTGTCTGCCCTGCTGAACCAATCTGGCGGGGTTGATATGTTCTGAATTTTTTCAATTAATGCCATCTAACAGGAGATCAGAAGCTTCCTTTCTCTATAGTGGCACCTGCCCTATGGAATTAGGTTTCCTCCTTGAGATCTATACGGCCCCCATTCTGCTAGTATTTTGAAGGGTCTGAAGACCTGGCTCTACAACCAGACTGGTTAGGATGACTGAAGCCTCCTTTTAACCTCAGTTGTTTTTTTGTTTTTTTTTGTTTTTTGTTTCCACGTGGGTTGTAAAGTAACAGAAAAAGAAGAGGGCAAAGTGCTTGGGATTTTAGAATCCAAACATATAAGCACCTGCCACATAACATTCCCGCCTCAACAATTATCAATAAGAAAGACAAAAAAGTCTGGAGAGTGGACATGGCAGTACTTGGAGACAGCAGAAGAGAAGAGAAAAAACTGGAGAAAATCACAAGATACAAAGTCCTGCAAATAAAAGTAGAATGCCTGTGGCAAAAGAAAGCAAAGATAGTATCAATAGTAATAGGTGCAGTCCCAAAACATCTGGAGCAGCACTTGAATATTATCGGCATTGATGAAATCACCACCAGTCAGTGGCACTTTTGCTTGGAGCAGCTTATACCTTCCAACAGTACCTTTAACGCTATCAAAACAATAACATCTGCCTTTCACAGGTCCTTGAGAAGGACTTAATAGGTGGATAAAAGTGTCAAATCTAGTCGAAACATCTGGCTGACTGTGTGACGAGCCATGATAATAATTATGACGATTTTATAATATATTTAAAGCTGAGGCTTCCTTGGAGTTCTCTTTGGTTGAGAAAAAAAGTATATGGATAAGTACTTATTTCTATTCAAACCTCTTAGCTACTACAATTTGGGATGATTATGAGAAGATGGGATAATAAATAAAGGCACAAGTAAAGAAAGCATCCCATTTGACACATTGCCTCATAAAGCACAAGCAGAGACAGAGCAAGAATACTTTTCTTTGTCCCCATTCCACCATTAACTATTCACAGAGGGAGAATGATTAAAAGGGCATTTGATATGCAAATATTTGGATATTCTTCCAATGTAAAATGACTTTGGAGACTGCGGGTTTTGAGCAGAGAAACTAGAAAGAAAAAAGCTTAATCCTTCTGTTGCTTTCTGCTCAAAACAAAACAGTAGATTCCAGGCTCCTGTGCTCGATAGAATATGGGTCTCTTATCCAATGTGAGAAGGAAAGGGCTATATTTTAGTGTTTATTATGGATAAAAACATGGACTGGGAAAATCCTGAGAGACTGCTTTCCGTACTAGTTACAGAGGTCCCTTCAGTTTATTTCAAACTGGCAGATTCTGCTGGAAATTTCTTCACCACTTTCCCCTTACTCTGTCATCACAATACTGAAATGTACTTGAATACTGTAGATAGTAATAATAAGGCAAACTAACAAGCAAGTACTGGAACGGATAACACCAGACGTATCACTAGAAGGCAAAATCACGAAACTCCGTCTCACTTACTTTGACCGTGTCATGCGGGGGAATTCACTGGAGAAAAGCAATTATGTTCGGAAGAGTTAGCGGTAAAAGGAAACCAGCCCATCAGAGAACACGGTGGCTGGACACTATCAAAGCTGACAACAGACAGAAACTCAAAGAAATAGTGCAAGATTGGAAGATGTGGAGAGACCTGGCCATAGAATAGCCAAGAGTTGGACACAGCTGGATAGATATCATCATCATCATCATCATCAAGGCAAATGTAACAGCAAATTCATCTTCCTATCTCCATTACATCCATGTTCAGAAGACCAATCATAAATGAGATATTTTGTACAATAAGAACTTCTGCAAGTTTAAAATATGTCGATGGTTCAGTCTAAAGAAGAGTTAGCTGCCCTTACAAGCCACAGTTACTAGGACCTGATGTGTACCAGAGGAACAGAAGTACGGCTACTTTGTAGAGGGTAGAGAATACGGCTGGATCCTTATTCTGGACCGTGTGAGTCATTAAGAGTTGGGACATCCTGCATCCCAAACTATTTATTTGGTGATTCTTTTGATCTTTCAGTAGAGAGCTTTCTCCCTCGTGTAGATTGTATTTAAATAGATAGCAGTAATGAAGCAAATATTACAGGAATTGCAGATCCCTGGTTTAGTTTGTTTGCATAAATGGAAAGGAAGAATCCTCTTGATGTAATTTTCCTGCTTCCCAGGTTTAAAGCTGTTAATATATAAAAAAGAAAAGAAAAGCAGAGGTTTAACCTGTTTGCAGGCAAAATGCTTGACAACGAATGATATGAAAAGAGAAGTATGTAAATGAAGCCCGTGTTTAGATCTGTTGTGTCAACATGAATTAAACCAATATAGGAAATTGATCTGAAGGATCAATTTAAAGGATGTCTCTTAAAAACTACTCCTCTTACTGGTTCGTATGTGGAATAAAGTTAATCTTTGGGGGAAAGCAGATATGGACACTTTAGGACTTTTCTGAAAAGGTCCCTTTTAGGCTAAACAATAATTGCAGTGACAATGTATTACTGCTTAGTCAACATTAGTAGTGGCTTTAAATTTTTATTGATCTGTTTTTGAGGTTGAAGAGCTCAGTCTCTAAAGTTGTTGTTCTCTGCACAGTCTAACTCATCAAAATAGATTTTTATCTTTTCTGCTTTGTATATAGGAGAGAGAGAGAGAAAATATGCTATATATATATATATATATATATGGATCTTTGGTTATTCGGGTTTTTTCCCGCGTAGAACTAAAGGTGTAGGGGCGACGTTTCGACGGAATCCCATCCGTCATCATCAGGCTGGAGGCTTCTGCTTCCTTCTGGAAGCCTCCAGCCTGATGATGACGGATGGGATTCCGTCGAAACGTCGCCCCTACACCTTTAGTTCTACGCGGGGAAAAAACCCGAATAACCAAAGATCCACATACGAACACCCGCGAAAACCTCAGAAAACAAATATATATATATATATATATATATATATATATATATATATATATATATATATATATATATATATATATATATATATATATATATATATATATATATATATTCTCTTTCCTGTTTCTCTGTTTAAAGCAATTTTACATGTTCTCAATAATTTAGGAAGTTAAAGTGCTTACCCCTCAACTATGGCATTTGTGAACAGGAAATAATAATAAAAAACACATTTTCTATATTTTTCATTTATCAGAACTATGCAAGCTTTCTCAGGAGGGAATAACGTTCAGATATTCACAGACAGAGAGAGAGAGAGAGACACTCAGAGAGACATACACAGAGACACCACAGTTCCTACTGTTGGGAAACTGATAGCTTTTCTATTAGGAAGAGCAAGGTTGATGTTTAAAAGAGACAGAAGCAGCCCCTGCCTTTCTTGAATCACTGCCATTTTCCATCTGTTGGGGGACAGAGTTGTAAATATTGTGAACCCCCTAAACTAATATTCTGACCTTAGGTGCACTGGAAGATACTACCCTCTTACTGGTTGCAGTTCGGTTCATTAATGTACACGGAGGGATGCCAGCTTACCTGTTGCCTATGTTTGGCTGGCACAATAAACATAAGAAGATAAGCAATGATTACAGGAACAGTTCCCAATCATGGTAAGTTCCTGCAATTATTGAACTATCACTATGGGGAAAAATAAAAAAGAATTGCCATCGTGAATTAGCAAAATTGGCCTCCGTGAAATAAGTCATGCCAACTTTACTGTTCAGTTTGGATCACACCTGGGATATTATACTCACTGTATGGTTTGGTACCATACAACATGTAGTAACCTCAACCTAAATCTAAAGAGATGAGTGTTTTAGTAGCTAGAGGATAGTTTCATACTATAGTGAACCTTTGATCTATTGGATCTCAACTTAGCAAGCTTTGAATTTGATGGACAAAATCTGTTCATGTACTTTTGTGTATGCTTCTGTACGTGGGCAAAATCCCACTTGCCATTTTATATATGCATAAAGTTCCATTCAGTCTTAATGGGAAATCTGCTTTAAGTTATTATTTGTTTCTTTCTTTCTGCCACCGGCCAAAAGCTTAGCAATATGAACAGTTGACCAGATAAGTACTTTTACATTTTAATTTTTGGTGTAAAATTTCTATGGAAGCAGTGGTTTTCAGAGAGGATATTTTAGGCTAACTCACTTCAAATAGTTGGCCATTAGATTCTTGTAGGAATTAAAGTGTTGTCAGACTTCACCAGATTATTTAGCAATAAATTCTGAGTCTTTAGAACAGGAGAAGCTCCTCTGACTTGACATGGCTTAGATCAGTTGATCATTGCAAATAAAAATGAAGTAATCTGTTGTGTATATGCACACACACACACAAACACATTTGTGTTTGTATCACACCACACAGGCAGATGGGCAAAGAAGATCTGGGAACATATATGTCAGTGTCAGAGTTTAAATCCTAGCCTTTTTCTCCTATTGTTTTGAGACAGTGGAGTTTTGATAATTCTTTTCCTAGTCTTGAAAATTGGAGATAACTACTCCCTTTTTATATTAATATATCTGTGTGATCTGTGAATCATCGATTCCTGCTTCACCAGCAGCAGTCCTCATAGTAGTGGACATTAGATAGCCAATAAGGTAATCCAATTGTATAGCATGTAGGTACAGTGAATAAATGGTGCACTTTTTGTAGATTTAACCTGTTACATGTTCAATACCTATGTAGAAATGCAGTTACCGGTATATAGTCAAGCTTCAACAGACGTAACAGATAACCAGCCTCATTTTATATTTATTCCTGAGGAATTCAGAAATAGGTGCTTATGAAATTACATCGAGTATCATGTTCCAGACAGAATATTGCTACTCGGTAACAGCAAAATGCTTCTGCTAGATCACATATCCAATGAATGTTATTGACAAGTGGGGGGGTATCCCATGGACCAGGGGTAGGCAACTTTGGCTCTTTTATGACTCGTGGACTTCAACTCCCAGAATTCCACAGCCAGCATAGCTGGCTTAGGAATTCTGGGAGTTGAAGTCCACGAGTCATAAAAGAGCCAAGGTTGCCTACCCCTGCCATGGACTATTCACGTTTTTCTGTTTGGTATAAAAATGAAAATTGTAATGAGTTAAATGACTACAGTTGACAAGGAACGTTTGGCCAAAATTGGTCAAAGGACTAATTCCATACTACAGTACTTTTAGGATTTTGACTTCAGTGCAGTCAAGTGGAAGATTAGTTAAGATGAATCTTATTGCTTGTTTCTCGTGTGGAGTAAAACCTTCAGTTTAGTAAAAATACCCAACTGAAGCATTTAACAAATTGAGCTTGACAAACAGCCTCTGTTCATACAGCTTTGCGTGGTTGATGTTATAACAATATTGGTCTTTTGTTGTTGATTTTATTATTTGCCATTGCTTTTTCCATGATAATTTTTCTAGATGAATATTTAATTATTAAAGAGAGCCATCAGGGTATAGACTGATAATGAATATTCTCATTTGGTGATACAAAATATGTGGAAATCATATGATCCAAATTATAATGGTTGTTAGATTTTTCAGATTCAAACAAAGCAACCCAACCAAAAATAATGCACAGAAGAATCTTTAAACATTAAGGTTTTATGTGGAATTATTATATTACAATTTTATGAAATCAGTAGAGAGCATTTTTGTTTTTCAGTAAATAATGGTGAGCAAGATTTAATATTCTTCCCCCATACCCACCCATTTTCTCTTACTCTGACTTTATATTTAAGTTTTAATATAGTGTTTTCTCCATTTAATACATGTAGATTTAATTCCTTGTCTTTTTTATATGGAGAAATTACAGTTCTCTGTTCTTACTCATAAAAAATGCATTAATTCTCTTCCTCTCATAATTTTAATTCTAGAAAGCTTGTTGCTAGATATTTCCATGTTTATTATGGTGCTCATATGAACTAATTAATTAGGCTATATCAATTCATGAGATCTTTTGCAAAATAGTGTCTGGTTCCTTATATTTTGTCTGTAGATTGTAGCAACGAGTAGAATGAGTTAATTATCTAATGCTATGTTTTTGTATAATGTAATCATTTAGTGTTTATTTTATTGTGTGTACCTTCTACTCAGAGGGTTGGCATTATTGTTCCTAACAGTGATGGATACAAGCAGATCATGCCCTATGACCTCTACCATCCTCTTCCTCGGTATGTAAACCAAATGCTCTATTTAGCAATAAGAAAATATGTTTTTGTGTTTTATTGGCAAGCTAACAGAGTGACAGTCATTCACCAGTCACATGTTCTTAATTCTGGTGCTTTTTCTGCATTGTTTTCTGTTTTTCTTTACAATTCAAGCAAAAGGCAACTTTCTTTTGTCCTAAGTATTTATACAGAATAATTGTTCATGACACAAAAATCAAGGGTGTTTTTTTTCCTCCACTGGAAAGTTCACATGAGACTAAGATAAAATTTCATAGTCTTCCTCCTTATGTGGCAGCATTAATAAATTTACTAAGTGAACACTTGAATTTTCATTGGATTTATCTTCTTAGTTGCCTTTGTAGTCCAGTCATTAAAAATTGTATTTAAGGACATTTTTCATAACATTAAGAAGTTTTGACAGTTATCTCTTTTTCAGAATTATCATCTTCATTTAAAATATTCAAAAACAAAATTTCATGACTCACATAAATCAGTTGTTTGAGACCTTAGTGTCAGGCTGATGCTATTGAATACCAGATCTATCAATAAAGACCTTCTTGGTCATTGATCTAATTGTACACAGAAATATAGAGATGGTGTCTTATCACTGAAACCTAGTGAGTAGGATGAAGATACAGTATACCTATTTGGATTTCATGGGTTGCATCAGTCTCAACCCCAAAGAAGCAGAGGTCAAGTGGCATTGTGTCTAGGGCCCAGGGGTAGGCAACCTCGTCTCTTTTATGACTCGTGGACCTCAACTCCCAGAATTCATGAGTCAGTCCATGAGTCATAAAAGAGCCGAGGTTGCCTACCCATGCCTCTAGGCAGATCCTGATGATAACTGGAGCTCTGTCCTATAGGTATCTGGTGTGGGCCCCTATATATGCAGTGGGGTTAAGAGAGAAGCCAGGAATTTTTCTCTTGTACCATCTTTCCAACTGTAGTAGCATCCCTGCTTGAACCATCTTGTGTTGGTACGCATGTACACATATAAATGTATATGCTTAGGGGGAAAAGAGAACATATGATTTCTGATTACTGCACTAAAGAATTAATAATGTACTGTATTGTTCAAAATACATTAAAATGCTTTCAAATCTTCAACAGCTGAATCACCAATATAGGTGAAACAATTCTTTTTAATGGAGTGTCCCATTAACTCCCACAGAATATAGTTTAAGTAATTGCAAATAAACAGTTTTTCCCCTCTTTGGTAAGTTTCACTGTTGGTTTTTTACACGATCCTGTTCCTTCTGAATTCTTTTACGAATAAATATTATTTGATTCCAAGAATCAGGAAGAATATCACTGAGTGCTTTAAAATCATTCTAGTTTTTTAAAGAGTCCAAAAATTAGCCAAATATACATTTTGGATGTGTTAGAATGGTGCCTTTCTGAGTTCTGGGAGTTTCAGAACTCATCTGAAGCACACTAGATTGGGGAAACCTGCCAAAGCTATTTTAATTATTTGCTGGTAGTCCTCGGCAGTTTTTTTTTAGTGACCTTTCAAAGTTACAACGGCACTGAAAAAAGTGACATACGGCCGTTTTTCACAGTTACAACCTTTCCAGCATCCCCATGATCATGCGATCCAAATTCAGATGCTTGGCAACTGGTTCATATTTATGACGGTTGCAGGGTCCCGAGATCATGTAATCACCTTTTGAGACCTTCTGATAAGCAAAGTCAATGGGGAAGCCAAGTTCACTTAGCAACCGGGTTACTAACTGAGACAAGAAAAGTCGTAAAACGGGGCAAAATTCATTTAACAAATGTCTCACTTAACAACAGAAAATTTGAGCTCAGTTGTAGACTACCTCTGTTTAAGAAAATTTATACGGCTGCCCACTCACTCTCAGTGACTCTGGTGTACAAAAATAAAAACCCAATATACAAACAATAAAGAATACCCTCCATCCCGCTCTGTGTTCCTAGGCCCATTGGCAAAGCTAGGTCTTCAGGGCCTTGCGCAAATGTCAAAAGTGAGGGCCAATCTAATCTCCGCAGGGATGATATTCCAAAAGGAGGGCGCCATCACAGAGAAGGGCCTTCTTCTGAATCCCGACAGATGTACGTCCTTACAAGAGGAGACCTGCAACATTCCCAGCCTCCCTGCTCTGGTGGGTCAGTAGATATGACTAGGAAAAGATGGTCCTTCAGATAACCTGGTCCCAAGCCATGTAGCTCATGAAAGGTGACAACCGGCACCTTGAATTGTACCTGGAAGCAGATTGGCAGCTAATGCAACTCCTGCAGGAGAGATGACATCTGTGCACATCTGGGTCTGCTCAAGACCATGTGGGCCGCTGCATTTTGAACCAATGTGAGCTTCCTGATACTTTTCAAGGGCAGCCCCATATAGAGAGCATTGCAATAGTCAAGATTGGAAGTGACTAGGGCAGGGGTAGGCAACCTCGGCTCTTTTATGACTCATGGACCTCAACTCCCAGAATTCCTGAGACAGCATGGCTCAGGAATTCTGGGAGTTGAAGTCCATGAGTCATAAAAGAGCCGAGGTTGCCTACCCCTGGACTAGGGCATGAGTGACATACATACACATACACACAGAGAGAGAGAGAGAGGCATATTGTACATACATACTACAGTATTTGGAAAATCTACAGGTAATAAAGAAGAAGAGCTTCAAAGTTTCTTTAGCATTATATAGAGTAGTGTGCGGCTATTGAAGGGAATTCCAATTTCCTATGAAAGTTAGGAAGATGGTAAAGGACAGGACGGCCTGGAGGAACATTGTCCATGGGGTCGCGATGGGTTGGACACGACTTCGCAACTAACAGCATGAAAAATACAGTAGCTTACTTAGTTTATGTCATGTTACAAACTCATTCTTAAACTCAATCTTTTTTTATCAGAATTGGACATTTCAAAGCCAAGTATTGGCTGATGGACCATTGGATATGTAAGCAAGTAACAGGGCAGGGCCACGACAGACTAAAGTACTTGTGGTTACACAGACCAGATATGGTGCCTTTCCTCTGAACTGTATGTTGTTTTGAAGGTGGGAAAGCACCCCGTGGACTGCCTGCTCTTCTTCCTGTGGGGGAGGCATTCAAAGCCGCACAATCTCTTGCGTGGAGGAAGACATCCAGGGATTGGTCAGCTCTGTGGAGGAGTGGAAGTGCATGTACACTCCCAAGATGCCCATTGTCCAGCCTTGCAACATTTTTGATTGTCCTAAGTGGCTGGCTCAGGAATGGTCTCCGGTAATTACCTTCTTTTCATTATTGAAGTATATATTTATAAAGTAGCCGAAATAAGGTCATTGAAATGTCTGTATTATGAAAATACTTACAAATCTGTCAGCATTAGTATACATATATAAGTACAGGAATGGGAAAAAAGGCTAGTTTAATTAAAGGATATGCAGGGCAAGTTTGTAGACATGCTCAGGCCTAATGATGATGATGGTGGTGGAAGGGACCTTGGAGGTCATCTTGTCCAACCCCCTGCTCAGGTAGGAAACCCTATACCATTTCAGACAAATGGCTGTCCAATCTCTTCTTAAAAACTTCCAGTGTTGGAGCATCCATAGCTTCTGGAGGCAGGTTGTTCCACTGATTAATTTTCTTATCAGGAAGTTTCTCCTTAGTTCTAGGCTGCTTCTCTCCTTGATTAGTTTCCATCCGTTGCTTCTTGTCCTGCCTTCGGGCACTTTGGAGAATAGCTTGACTCCCTCTTCTTTGCGGCAGCCCCTGAAATATTGGAATACTGCTATCATGTCGCCCCTCGCCCTTCTCTTCGTTCAACTAAGGTAAAGGTAAAGGTTCCCCTGCACATGCGTGCTAGTCGTTTCCAACTCTAGGGGCCGGTGCTCATCTCCATTTCAAAGCCAAAGAGACGTCTCCATGGTCATGTGGCCGGCATGACTAGATGCCAAGGCGTATGGAACGCTGTTACCTTCCCACCATAGTGGTTCCTATTTTTATACTTGCATTTTTTACGTGCTTTTGAACTGCTAAGTTGGCAGAAGCTGGGATGAGTAACAGGCGCTCACTCTGTTATGCGGCACTTGGGATTTGACCCGCCAGACTGCCGACCATTTGATCGACAAGCTCAGCATCCTAACCCACTGAGCCACCGCGTCCCTTTCGTTAAACTACATATACCCAATTCCAGCAGCTGTTCCTTCTATTGTATGTTTTAGCCTTCACTCTCCTAATCATCTTTGTTGCCCAGTTTGGTCTTTCAGGTCTTCCAATGGTGTATCCATTGTTGCGGTAATCAGCTCCATCAACCATCATTGCTGGTTGATCTCTTCTCTTCTCCTTTCTTTCCCAGGATCATGGACTTCTTAAGGGAGTTGGTTTTCTCCTAATGTGTCCAAAATATAATAATTTGATCCTGGCGATTTGTGAGAACTCTGTGATTCATTCGTTTGTTTTGTTTTCATCCATGATATTCTTGACTCTTCTTCAGTACCAAAGTTCAAAAGCATCAAATGTTCTTTCTATCATGCTTCTTCAAAGACCAGCTTTTGCTTCTCTGGAATGTTGCATGGACAACCATTGTCCACACAATTCTGATCTTTGTAGGTACAGGCCAGGGGTAGGCAATCTCGGCTCTTTTATAACTCATGGACTTCAACTCCCAGAATTCCTGAGCCAGCATGGCTGGCTCAGGAATTCTGGGAGTTGAAGTCCATGAGTCATAAAAGAGCCGAGGTTGCCTACCCCTGGTATAGGCTCATCAGGGTATCTGGATATTTTTCTAAGGCTTTCATTGCCGCCTTACCAACCACTGGTCTTTTTTATATATTTTTTATTGCTGACTCCTTTACTGTTGATAGTCAATCCTAAAAGGTAACAGTTGCCCACCTTCTTCATTGTCAGTTCTAAGGTCCTAAACCCTCAGTTTCAGAAAGTGAAGGGAGCTAAGATGAAAGGAATTGCTTTTCAGTAGCAGCAGCACCTTTCTGAACAATCTCCCAGAGATCAGACTGCCTGCCTCCCTTTTTGATTAAGTTCAGAAAGATGCTGAAAATTGCACTGTTCCATAGAACATTCTAGTTAGGTTTGACCTTTTTTATTTATTTTTTTATTGATTAATTGCATTTGGGGGGTGGAATTTTTTTAAAATTGCTTCTCATTGTTATTTTGATTTTGACCACGAATGTTTTAATTTTGTCTGCGTCATGTAAACTGTTGAGAATTTATTTTGATTGCAGAAGGATACAGATAAGTAAATAATGCACTGATTTGCCTATGTGGTAGAGAGTTTTAGGTGGCTGTAGGCCAAAAATGTAAATGCTGAAGTGTTTGATCAGTAAGAGAAAGAGGAAGAGAACCACCAGCAAACAACAACAATATATCAGAAGAAAATCTCCACTAAAAATTTGCCTTGTAGTATCTGAGAGGCTTTCTCCTTGGCAAAAGAGAATTCTTGAATTTCTCTTGGTGGTATATTCTGAAAATTACTTTATTGATGGGGTAATGAACAACAGTCATGCATTACGTACATCTTTCCATCAGTCTGAAACCTCCTTGGCTAGTACACTTCCCAATCTGAAAAAAAGGCCAGCCGGAAGAGTTGCATCAGACTGTCTTCCTTCAGATTTAATTGGAAGTTGGGAAGCTGGGTGGACTGCAAACTAATGGAGACATGTGGTTCATCAAAAGAAAAAACATTCATGACTAATTAATAGTCATCTTGTGACCAAATAAATGCACAAGCACCACCCACTGCCCGTATAATTTTCACTAAAAATGCTTTCTCAATAGAAAGCTATTTTCAAAAGCAATTTTTTTTCTTTGTTTCAATTGAATGATAATTATTTTCCACAGTATTAATGCCAACAATGGGATTGGCAGTTGGTATCAAAAGCCAATGCAAACCAAACATTTGGATGGTTGACGATATCTTTCGGGTTCTGTTTCTCTTCCCCATGGCCAGTTAAGGGATTTAGCGGCAAATTTATTCATGGTCATTAATGGAATTTAATCGACGCTGGTTTTCCTTTCAGTGCACAGTGACCTGTGGGCAGGGCTTGAGGTATCGAGTAGTTCTCTGCATTGATCATCGAGGGATGCATACCGGTGGCTGCAGTCCTAAAACAAAACCGCACATCAAAGAGGAATGCATTGTCCCTACTCCGTGCTACAAGCCAAAAGGTAAATTAACCAGCAGCCTAATCCTGGCAAGCAGTTACTGAAAATAAGTGCATTTTTCCCCAGTGTGAAGATGATTGCACTTTTGGGTTGTGCAGTTGAGAGCTTATATGCCTTAGGCTTCATTTATTGAGCCAATACTGATTGTCATGCTTTGAGAAACAGAGATTTCCTGGCAGGAACTCTAAGCCTATGTAATCACTCTAAGGTCTACTTGTCTGTAATATGGCATCTTTATGGATGGAAGAAAGACAGAGGAAAAGAAACGCTATTACCACAAAGCAAGTAAGAGGGCTAATATATTTTGGTAATAAAATTAGGGACAAATCACTCTTGAGCAGATATGGATCCACTGATCAAGAGTTTAACTTATAAGATCCCTAAAATTGAATTCAGGCTCTAGTAATCACTTCTCTCCTGAACTAACTTACCAACCTTTGGCTGAAAAGTATTGATCCATTAGCCATTATTATGTTCTGCAAGTGAATTGTTAATTTTTGCCAAGTGCTACTAAAGAAAAAAATAGGTTTTCCTCATAAATGCCTTTCAGGAATTAATGATAGCATAAATACCTCATTATAATTCTGTGTAATAAGAAGACTACAGTTGCTGTGATTATGGTTATTTAAAAAGCAGGATCCATCTTTGCAGTCAGAATGCAAATAATATCTATAAGTAAGTAAAGTTGCCATGAACCACAGGATGGGTGGCAAATAAATTTAATAGTAAATGAAGTGTTAAAAAATGACAAAACAAAGTTGGAAATTGTCTGTACAAGACATCTTTTTTTTAATTCAATGGGGAGGGAAGTGAAATAAATTGCTTCTTGCATCCTTTAATTAACAAACAATTTAGCTTTATTTAACTAATAGAAAGTTGTTTTCTATTAAGGCTGAGAGAGGTACCCAACAGCGGCTTGATCAGTCTTTTTCAGGTTTTTAATAGACACTAACTGACTGGTAAGCAGTAGGATGTGTAGCACTTCAAAGTCTGTCTCCAAAAAATGCTTTGGAGCACATGGGAGTACAAATGTAGCATTTTTCTACAACACCTAAAGTAGCTACATCTTTTAGTGGGATCCCAAGAGAGAGCACTACAGAATGTCAGTACTGGTTTATTTGTGTTCTTCATGCCACATGACAATCTATCTGCAATGGAAATCAAGATTATTCCCCCCCAAACAACATGGAGGATTATAGGGCTACCTCTCTGCTTCCATAGGGAACATGTGATAGGTTTGTTCAGTTACACATCCAATCATCCCTAATTAACATGTCTTGTCTAACAAAGAGAAAGACTAGGGGTGATATGATAGAAGTCTTCCATTACTTGAGGGGCTGGAAGAACGGGGTCAACCTATTCCCCAAAGCATCTGAGGGCAAGACAAAAAGTAATAGATGGAAGATCATTAAAGAGAGATCCAACCTAGGACTAAGGAGAAATTTCTTGCCTCCAGATGTTTCGGGTATTCCATCATTGGAGGTTTTCAAGAAGAGAGACTGGACAGTTTCTTGTCTGGAATTGTATACAGTCTCCTTTTTTCCCTTTTCTAATGTTCAATTTCTGTGTTGGGTAAGATGGGAAAGAGAGCTCATAAACAACAATGCCTGGATTGGCTGCTTCCATTAGTGAGAATGTAGATTTCTATAACAGGTTTGCCCAGGATATAACATATGTAAATTTATTTATATATTTATTTATTACATGCTTGCTCAGTCAATCCAGTTCAATTCAATTCAAGCGCTAAAGCAAGGATAGAGAAGCTTTGACTCAAGTGTCTAATCAGACCTTAAAGGTTGAGTAGTCTGATCAAGTAAGAATTCTCTGCCTCACCCAAAGTCCCATCTCTTTTCTAACTCCACCATCTCCATTCCCAACTGGGTTTGTGCTAACAAATGCTCTTATAATACTCTGCCTTTCTCCTTCAAAAGAGAAGCATAAGCCATATGGGAAGCATGTTGCTCTTTTATTTCCCAATAGGAATCTTGTTTTATAGATCCAGGCCAAACCAATTTGCTTCACACCTATCCTCCAGGTTCTTCTACATAGAGAAGAATTTAGGAAACTATAGTTCCTTGTGTTCCTGTTCCATGCACAAGCAGGCTTAAATGATGTAGCAGAGTAGTCTGAGTTTATTTTGTTCAGTGAAGTGTGGGTCTAGTGTCCTTCAACTGAATCCAGTACCCTGATCCTGCACCAAAGAGAAGTATGCCTTTAAACAACTCTAAGGTTGATGATTTTCGCTTCAGACTGTTTTCTATCATATATTTAATTTCACCTTGAAAGAGCCTTCATGGCAGATTTGGGGGGGTGGGGGGGCAATATGATAGGAAGGAAAGTTCAGAAGTATTTCTGGATGAATGTCACATTCTGCATGGTCTCTAAACTTCAAATTCTAATACTAAAGATAGATTATTCAATGTCAATTGAATGTGTTGTATTGAGTTTACTGAGTCCTCTAATAAATTAGTGCAGCTACATTTAATCCTTAAGTCAAACTTGTTAGGAAAGTTATTGATTGAATAGTTTAAAAGAAGAAGATCCTATGAAAGATGATTTAGTAAGATCAGAGGAGAAAACAAAAGTGTATCATAACATATTTATAGCATGGTATTCATATGGCTTTTACAAATAGTACAATAAGCCATTAGCCCTGAATCCGGATGATTTCATATTCATTTAGAGTGTGCCTATCAATTTGCTATGGGTTGATTTTCATACCTTTTTCTTTTGACCTTCAAGGGCCAGTGCAGCTCCATAGTTTAATACAGATTTATGTTCCCACGAGAACATAATTTGGCTCTTCAACTGAGTATTTTATCAAATACTTTTAATGCATTTCTCTGATACCAATCTTGGAGAGGAAAGATAGAGAACAGCGCTGCTTTATCTCAAAAATGACAGTAAAACTATTCAGCTCGGTCTTTGAATCCACAATGCTGATGAACGGATAAACTCTGGCTAGAAGGGCATCGCTGAACTATTTTAAGTTTTCTGTTCGTTGAACCATCATTCATCACATCTGCATTTTCTTCTATGTCATAATAAGCTATCAAAGTGGAATACAGCAGAACCCTTTTTATAGACTGTAAAAATTGTTGCCACTTTTTTTTTTTTCATTTTCAGCCAAGCAGGGCTAAACTGCGTAGGACTACTAACTTGGAATGACTTTGTACGCTTCAAAGAAAAGTATACTTGTGTACAGTACTTCCTATCACTAATAATAATCATCTTCTCCATTCTGGAGGTTTCCATATGTATTGGACGAATATGAAAAGAGGGGGAAAAAACCCGTCATCTTCCACACTTCTTTGACAGAACTGTGCCAAATGGAATAAAGCAAGATAGGAAGATATATTTTGGCTCACGGGCAACCCTCCAAGGTTTTTCCTTTTGCACAATCCCAGCAGTTTTGAATTAAGCACAGAATCTATCTTTTGAAGCAGGAAATCAACTATTAACTAAAATTTGCCTATGTTTTGAAGTTGGTTTAACATCTTGACCTTTTCTAAAATTATTAACCATGCTTTTCTGATTTAGATGAAATAGGACACTACAGTTGATTGAAGAAGTGCTCGCTTTCCTCTTTCTCCCATAGAAGCTGAGCAAAGGGCAGTATGCATAGCCAGAAGGCTCATTCATATCTCATCTTATTAAATTTAGTCAGATTGTGTGAAATAACATTTCAGGAAGCTTTGTACTGTGCAAGCATTGTCTGGGTGCACTAATGATTGGATTGGCAGATACTTAGCAAATATGGAATAAAAGCAAGGTAATTCCTCTTTAGATAAGTTACATTATTTTTTCATGTTTCCTATTTCCCTGTCATTCTTCTTCTAGAAAAACTTCCTATTGAAGCTAAATTGCCGTGGTACAAGCAAGCTCAGGAGTTGGAAGAGGGAACGGTGGTTTCTGAAGAACCAACGTAAGTTTTAAAACATCATCTGCTGAAATCATTACACTTGAGGATCCAAGCAGCACATTACAATGATATATGATGTATGAATTACAATGGGAAATAGACTTAAATCTGCCTGGAGCTAAGGTATTTCTTATGGGTTTCAAAATACTACCCAATTTTGGTATTGCATTTATGGTCGTATACCGTCTGTGAAGAATTAAATCACAATCAATATGGTATAGTTTTGTGCCTGGATAGTTAATTCATGGAAATGTCACCTATAGGGGGGGTCTTTACTCATAGCAGTTTTTTTCATTTATACTTAATGCACTTCTCCTAAATGTTCATGTCTTATTTTGGTTTAGTTGGTTGAATAGTACAGTACAAAAATAGAAGGATATTTGTAGCTCACGGCTGAAATGAGCTCAGTGGCCTCTGAGCTTGGTTGTTTACTTGCAGACATTTCATTACCCAAACGAGGTAACACTGATGACGTTACCTAGTTTGGGTAATAAAACTTCTGCAAGAAAACAACCAAGCTGAGAGAGCACCAAGGGCCCCTCAATACAGTACAAACTTCCCATGTGCCCAAGTGCTTTAAATTTCATGCAACTCAACTTATTACTATTTAAAAAGTCTCTCTTTGTGGCCTACTAATAGCTGATTTAAATGTTACATTTAGGCGTGAGGAATTTCAACCTCAAGCGTATAGTTTAAAAAAAATTCAAGAATTTCATGGTGGCTTTCTCTGACCTCAGATAGTTATTCACCAGGTAGCCATCATTCTTTTATTTCCAATGTTCGGCTGAAAGTCTCGATGCTTCATATAGCAAAATGGCACCATGCCAAGTATAAGAAGGGAAATTTGGGAAACGGGGAGTTCAAGGGCTTAATTTAGCCAAGTGGGAATCAGGGATTCTCAGGTCAGACAGAACCATTATGTAAACATGAAGGGAATGTTTCCATCTCTCAAGGCCAAGAAAAGAAACCCCAAACTACTGACTTGAAAGGTCAAGTGGAAAAAGGTCTAGGATCGAGTTCAGGAGAGTAAATATCTATTGATATGCCAGGTACAATAAGACAACTAGATTTGAGGAGAACAAAAAAAACCTTCAAGGGAGGTCCGGAAAAATGGTTTAATAATTCTTCTTTTCATGATTTATTTTATTTATTTTTTATTTTAATCCCATTTATATCCTGCCCTTCTCCGAAGACTCAGGGCGGCTTACAATTTAAGCACAAACCAATGTGCATAGCAGTAGCCTTCATTCTATGTATATGCCTGCTTATTAGGGCTTTCGCCCGCCCCCCCCCCCAAGAGGCATTATTACAAAGTCAGCTTAATTGCCCCCAACAATCTGGGTCCTCATTTTACCTACCTCGGAAGGACGGAAGGCTGAGTCAACCTTGAGCCTGGTGGGACGCGAACCTGCACTAATTGCAGGCAGCTGGTGTTACTTAAGGAGGCATTAGCCCACTGCTCCACCAAGGCTCATGATATTTTGATAGTGTCGTAAGACCATAAAGGTAGCAAATTCTCTTCAGTTCTTTAAGGAGCAACTCAGAAAAAAAATCAGAAGCACAGCATTGCTGATAGGAATTACTATTGAATGTATTTTTAAGATCGGTTTCTACCTTTCAACTCATCTGTACATATGGATTTGATTCACTTTTCATTTTGTCCTAGAGGAAGATCTTAAGGATAATCAGAACATTGCATTTCACATTGCAAAATGATGACATTTTAGATCTGGAATATATCTCCGTATATTATGCTGTTCAGTGTTTATGCACACATCCACTCCTAACTCTTTCATGTGTGCTTGATCTTTTACTGCACCACTGCTAGATTTCCATTCAGCCTAAGACAAGTTATTTCCAAAGATACCTATAAAAAAAACACCTACAATATTTTCTACACAACTTGATATACCATAAATAACAGAGTATTTCATTTCTCTGTTATGACACAGTGACTTTGCCACATCTAAAAAAAGCATTTCTTTATTTACTGGTTTTATAATAATGCTTCATTGAAATAATACGACTCACGCACTCATGTACACACGTCACACGCACGTACAGTGTTGTGAATCATAATGAATCTAATCCCTATAACTTCATCTCTCTTTGCTTATATTAATATGGAGAGGTAGACCAAAGGGAATCAATCAGTCAAGTCTTTCTAGGAGAAATGTCAATTAGTCTGGCAAAAGTCACCTTTTGTGAGAGTTCCTGTTGTTCATCCCTGCTTTGGACAATTCTGAGATTCTTTAGAAAGTGAGGATTGGAAAAGTTGCAGGACTATTACAGGTCACAACTGAACCATCAAGAGTTAAAAGCATCCAGTAATACAACTCATAAATCTGTCTGGGGCAGTTTTAAAACCAATGAGGCTGTGACTTCCATTCCTATACTGGGAAACAATTTTAGAATTTCTTTCCTCTGAATATTGGAAAACCTTTTTTCTCCCACATCAGTAGCTGAAGTATGTCACTAGGCTCTCTAACATTAAAAGAACGTTTCCTTCTATTTTCCATAAGCAATTATTTTGGTAAGAGATTCTTCTGTTGTTCATATGGGTCTATATTGGAAATATATTGCTTCATCTTTTTCGAACATTTTTTAAAATGTTCTAAACCTCTCCTTAATATCAGTAGAGTAACTTCCATTCCATTATGTAAGATTATCCTCTTTGATAAGTCCCAAGCTTGTGAGAGCCCAAGCTGTTTATAAAATCATAAAATTTCATGTTTTAGGAATATAAAACATGAATATAAAACATTTACATCTTTAATTATTACATTTCTTTCTGAAGTTCTGTTAATAAATGGTATGCTTTGAAAGCAAAACAAAGCTATGGCTGGGAGGACCAAATAATTTATGTTAAAGAGCCTTTTCATTTCTTACAACTTCAGCACAAAAGAACTTTAATGTTCAACTTTTTAAAACATTCCTTGAAAGTCTTCAAAACAAGCATTATAAATCAACTGATTTCAGATATTCTTTATTTGGCCCAGGCATTCCAATAGAAGATCTTCAGAACTTGTTATTTCTTCATTTGGGGGTAACAACGTTACATCAGGGCTCAATATCTATGGAGTTTCGCAGTCATCCAGGTCATAGTTATCCCAAAGGTGCTTTTTCACGAGGCAACTGGATTTTCTTGTTTTTCTTTGCAGACATTTTGCTTCTCATCCAAGAGGCTTCTTCAGTTCTGACTGGATGATGGGTCCTTCCATTCCCCACCATCCAGTCAGCTGAAGAAGCTTCTTGAATGAGAAGTGAAACATCTTCAAAGAAGAAGGATGTCCATTCGCTTTGTGAAAAAGCACCTTTGGGATCAGAGATCAATATAGCCCAATCTGAGAACCTAGGGCGGGAGAGATCACTCTTCTAGTCTGTTCAGGATTTCAGTAGAGTGTATAAGGGCATTCAGCCTTCTTTCTTTCAATTTGGAGTAGAGCTCTTAGCTCGAGATGACAAAGCGGGAGGCAACTTCTCCATTTTGGCAGGGCATCATAATAAAATAATCATATAAGAGAATATTTGTAGCTCAGGGCCGAACTGTGGGGTCCTTGGTGCTCGCTAAGCTTGGTGGTTTTCTTGCAGACCTTTCATTACCAACCAAGATAACATCATCAAGGACCTCACATTAAAATAATGCTATCCTTAAGTTCTAAGACAAACTGTAAAGCTATGGGCACAAATATCACTCCTCGTTCAACTACCAGTATGAGCAATTTTTTGTCCACAGGATTGTAGCAAAGTAAAGAGAGGCAACTGGTTCAGCAACCATTAAAAACAGAATCCCACATCATTGCCCTGGCTAACCCTTGCATTGCCACTGCCTATAAAAGCATCATTTATTATTCTGCCTTCGTTGCTGCAAACTGAAAACTAAGCTAGGCCCCTGGATTTCATGCCTCTCCCACAAAATGATGGTCAGTTTCCTCCTTCACCGGACACCAGAAGCCCAGAAATGTGCATAGTTGGCCTGGCCTGATGGGATGGGGTTGGATTGTATTAATCTGTTTTAATCTATTTTTAATGTGTTTTAACTTATTCATGGGCATTTGTTTAATCGTTTTTATTTTTTGTATCTTGTTTTTTAATATGTATTGCCCTGTTCACCGCCCTGAGTCCTCCAGGAGAAGGGCAGTATACAAATAAAATTAATAAATAATAATAATAATAATAATAATAATAATAATAATAATAATAATAATAATAATAATAATAATAGTTCTCCTGCTGGTGCACTAGAATTAAACAAGTGCAAATGTGAACTTTCTTTAGCTTTAAGAAACCTATGCAGTGGATTGGCTTCCTTTGAAAAATACATTCATGGCATCTTTTGAAACGAGAAATATTTTCGTGTCATCAGAATTGACTCTGACACCAAAAAGCTGGCATGGCAGGCCTAAAATCCTGAGTTGCTATGAAAGCGGGCCAAAGTACTCCCCAGGAGAATAATTATGTATGCATATTTTTCTAAGTAGGATATAAATATTAAGTTCAAGTTATTCTTTCTTTTGTATATTTCCTTTGTGTCTTCATTTATAACAGAAGTTCCGGATACACAATTGGATCTATTTTTATTTATTTTAATTTGGCAGTCTGGTTTATGGGCTCTTGCCACTTGTTCTCCATTATTAAACTGTTTTTCTAATTCTGTATTTAGCAAACTAATTACCCCTCAACATGCAATGGGAATTTAGCACTGTCAACATATGTCAAATAAAGACCATATTGCTTACATTGGAAAAGGATTATTTGAATCCTACCCTCATTTCAGCAGGAGAACGTGCAGAACAAGTTAGTTCTGCATGCTGAAAATAAATGCAGACATTCTGTTACTGCAGGACTAGTGGCTCTTGGGTGCTTTAGATGTTGGTCCCTGATTCTGACCAGCCCCAATCTCAGTCTCCCATGATGGGAACTGCAGACTAGCAACATCTGGCGGCAACAGATGCCAGCTGGAGTCCCATCCCTTTCTAGGAAGGGAAACATTGTCTTGTCATGTCTCCAGGAATACTGTATGCTTTCCAACGTGTCACAGTCAGTTAGAAACCAGAATTTTTTTACTCTCCCTTTCTGATGTTAGGGTAGCCTCTTTTCTTCATCCTGGCTGTTAAAAATATCAGGCTAACTTTCAGAATAGCCTGTTTGACCCAACCTGCTTAGGAGTTTCCTAAAATGGAGTAGCTACAAAGAAGATATTTCTGATGGTAAGAGGTCCTCATTGTGCTAGGAAATGGAGAATTGGTGCCAACAACAACAAAAAAATTCTTCAATAACTTAACTGCATGGTAAGGGATGGTTTAATTTAAACTGCGGCCTTCCTAATGTGCTTTTCATGAAATATTTAATTTACACTTCATTAATTTTCAAAAATCTGTACCTTAAACAGTCATCAAACATATCACTGGAAAGGAAGATGATTACTAGCTGTTTTATTTTGATTTACATGTAAAATATTTTATTGCACAGTTCTAAACTCAAAAAAATCAGTGTAACTCCTAAAACCTTACCTGACTGGGTCCTGCCATATACCAGTTTAGATCTTCCAGTGTATGCAGAAATATAAAAGAAGTTTGGAAAAAGTTAATATTAACTGCTAGGCAATTTTGCATTGGTTAGATGCTTTTTGAGTACTGTCCTCTAAATCAGGAATAGATATAAACAAGCAGATTAAATGCTCATTCTCACAAGCCATCTATTTTTTTTAAACGACGAGTAGATGTACAGTCTATAAATGTAGAAATCCTAGATGCTCATAAAAGACACAGAATAGTGGACTTCATTAGTAACCATCCCTTTAATTCACGGGGGCTTCTGCTCCAAAAGGGCAGGTTAATGGTTAGATAGATATTGCAGATGTGATGCTCAGAAAAAGAGGTGGCTTTCAATCATTATTATTATTATTATTATTATTATTATTATTATTATTATTATTATTATTATTATTATTTGTATACCGCCCTTCTCCCGAAGGACTCAGGGCGGTGAACAGGGCAATACATACTAAAATACAAGAATACAAAAATTAAAAAGAGATTAAACAAAGTGCCCAATATAACAATACATTAAAATACATAAAACGATAATAAAACCAAAACCCATCACCCATCAGGCCAGGCCGGCTTGTTCGAACAAGTAGGTCTTCAGATCGCATCGGAAAGAGCGAAGGTCGGGCGCCGTCCGGAGCTCAACTGGTAAACGGTTCCACAAATCCGGCGCGCCCACAGAGAAGGACCTCCCCCTGGGGGCCACCAGACAACATTCTCTGACCGATGGCACCCTGAGGAGGCCCTCTCTGTGGGAGCGGACTGGGCGGAGGGAAGTTGATCAATCATACAGTCAAGGCTGCCATCTTGAATTGTTCATTCCCTTCCCCTCACCCATCCATGACTGGGCAAATTCCCTGGAGCTTCAATTCACTGCAATCTAGAAAGGAGGGCAGCAGCCTTGAGAGTTTGATTGGCAGGTCACACACAACAGGCAGTGATTTCCAGATGAGAGATTCTTAAAGAGTTTTTGGGTAAAGCAGAGCAAAGTTCCTTCAGCAGCCATTTCTGCCATGGTAGTTCCTTTAGTCCTTTGGCTACTTGCACCCCATTCTTCAGCCTTTTAATTGGGGAAAGGGATGAAGGTAAAAAAAGTCAAGATGGCAACTATGACCCCATTCTTCAGCTTTTTAATTGGGGAAAGGGGTGAAGATCAAAAAAAGTCAAGGTGGCAACTACGACTCTGTTCTTCAGCTTTTTAATTGGGGAAAAGGGGTAAAGGGTCAAAAAAGTCAAGGTGACAACTACGACCATATGATCTAAGTCCTGCCCTTAACTCTAATTCCCTAGGGCATGGGTAGGCAACCTTGGCTCTTTTATGACTCGTGGACTTCAACTCCCAGAATTCCTGCGCCAGCATGGCTCAGCTTGGAAACCTCTCCCTTTCCCCTCAGCATGGCTGGCTCAGGAATTCTGGGAGTTGAAGTCCACCAGTCATAAAAGTGCCAAGGTTGCCTACCCCTGCCTTAGGGGCATTTCAGCCCTATAAGGTAGAAACTAATTTCACAGGATGACAATACTATCCTTTACTGAGATGGGCTATTAAGACCCAAGACTTATAAGTCTGCTTGCGTTTTCCCTCCCTCCTTCTTAGAATACAGGGAGTTGGCAGGGGGGAAGGAACCAACAATTCTCTTTTGAATACTTCTCTGCCCTTGCTAGGCTTAACACATACACTTCCTTTACACTTGTGGTCCTAAAGATTTCTGGATCCCTTCTCCATGGAGATTTTCCATGGTCTCATTCCTCAACCCAGTGCTTTGATTAAACACTCACAGCAGCCCTTTTCATTTTTTTTATTTTTTTTATTTTGCCAGCTTGTAAAGACTAGATAAAGAAAAAAGATTGGGTCTATTTGCAAGGAGCTTGATGCTGCTCATCACCACGCTGATGAATGCTACCAACTTCTGCTTTTTTTATCATGTTAATCCCTGAAAAATAGCAATGCATGGGAGAGCCAGTTTGGTAATAGTGGTTAAGGCGCCAGGTTAGAAACTGGGAGACTATGAGTTTTAATCTCGCTTTAAGCATGAAAACAAGATTGGTGAACTTGTGCCAGTCAATCTCTCAGCCCACGTTTACTTCACAATGTCCTGGGAAAATAGGAGGAGGAAGGAGTATTAGGTAAATTTGCTGCCTTGAGTTATTTTTGAAAAAATAAGGCGGGATATAAATAAATGAATGTAAACAAGAAGATTTGTAGTGTATTTCTCCTTAAGTTCCAATGCATTTGGGAAGCTAATTTATTTTTGTTTTGATTTATTTATTTGATTTCTATAGCCTCCCATCTCAAGAGACTCCGGGCAGTGTACAGCATAAAAACATAAAACAATAAAAAATAGCAAATAAATATATATGGTTGCTGCTTAAAAAAAAATATTGCACACTTGGGACCGCAGGCCCAGGCACATAGCCAGGTTTTTACAATCTTATGAAAGGCCAACAGGGTCAGGATCATCCTAATCTCTGAAGGGAGAATCATGACATTCCTTGTTACATACCCAAACTTCTTGATCGAATTGGACGGGTGCAAGCAACTGGGCGAATTTAACAGCTTTTCTGCCGTTTGAACTACAGCCATTTAAACTGGAATGGTTTTTGTCAGTTTTTTGTTTGGTTAGAATGTTCTGGAGGAAAAGTTTTAAAGGTTTCATTTTCAATTTTTTCAAAAATGGTTTTGTAGGCTAACACATTTAACTTTTAATATTTTGCCATCACTAATGCAGTGAGAGCTGCAAAAATAAAATTTTAAAAAGTGAAGGAAGCAAACAGTAGTATCTGCATACCAGATGGCATTAGCCAAGTGATGGGACTGATTCAACAAGGCAATAAAATTCTACCAGGCATCTCTTTGAATCAAATTCACAAGGGAATAACATGGTTGCAAAAAGACCTAGAATCAGCAGAAAACATCATTAAATGTTACATCAAGCTTGGTTACAGCCAGATATTTTTTTTAACAAGCTTCCTTGACATTTTCTACCAAAAGAATCCAGGAAGATAATAAGCAACTAAATTCTAGTGCCACCTCAGGCATGAAAGCAGGATGATTTTGGGCCCGTCACACACTCTCAGCCCAATTCATTTTACCTCACAGGGCTGCTATTGTGGAGAAAATAGGAGGGAGTATTAAGCATATTGACTGCCTTGAGTTATTTATAAAATTAATAAAGGTAGGATTAAAAAAAATCAAAATAAATTAAATAGTTGTCTGGATATGAAGTACTTTCATCTCAGTAGTGCCAGATATCTTATTAGGCAGAGTGAAAATACCGTCCTTACTGATCATCGTCAGGACTTCCTCATCCATTTTTGTGTGTGTTAGTAGTAAAATCCCTGCCTCCTTGATCTCCTTAAGCTAGCCTGCTGCTCTTCATCTCAAGAGCAATGGGCACAGCCTTATGGCCAATGTTGAATGTGGGCAAACTGGTCATTTATATATCCCTGGTGTATTCTGGGAAGTGAACAGAAGTCAGTGTTTCCTATAGTGAAGTTAGACTTGTCTGAGGAGGTTAAGATGATGACCTGTAGGCTCGCTCATGTGGTTAATCCACACGTTGAGGTATTTTGAGAACAATGAACAGAAGTTACTCTGACCTATGATGAAGTTAGGCATTCTGATCCTGCTCAAAATAATACCCTGCAGCTTAGCTTGAGAAAATATTTTTTCTTGATGGATTATGTATCATCAAATGATTAGTAGGTAGATTTCACCTAGGGTGAGATATTTTTATCCTGATATTCCTGTGGCATCATTTGAGCTTGCTCATTTGTTCCTCCAGTGAGAACTGTGGGTTGGTCTGTTCCGTGGTTTGTATGTTTTATTTCTTGGCTGCCTATGGGGTTCTCAAGAATCTTCCACAACATCGGTGTTAAAAATCATAAATACCCTTCCATTTCTTTTTCTTTGAAATCCAGTTGTCATTTCCATAGACCAGGGGTTCTCAACCGTAGCAACTTTTAGATGTGTGAACCTCAACTCCCAGAATTCCTCGGCCAGATGATTGATTTGAAGTCCATGCATCTGGACTCTGGATTGTATATATTCACCTGTAACTTGTAACTCAAGGAAATAATCTATTTGTGCAGTGTTTGGGGGAAATAATAGATTATAGATTTTGTCTGCTTTCTTACAATGTTGATAAGGGTAAGGAGATTCAAAATATTACATCTGGGTGCGAGATACTTAGCTGTTATGTGGACATTATAGGAAGAGAGTTGTGTTAGGGTTGTGAAAACACTCTATGGTGACAAAAAAAAATCAGAAGTCTCATAGCATAATGTATTTTTTTTAAATCAGGTTCTTCTGACCTTTAGTTACTGCATGGAAAGCATTTAGTATAATTTAGGAACAGCAAAAAGAGTATTTCCAATCAATGTAACGATCACAAATGCTTGTTCATTTTGCTTTTGCATTAAGTTGTTTTTTTAAAAAAAACAACAACAAAGGAGTCTGTAGCTTGCTCATCCAAAATCCTGAGCATTCTTACTTTAGAGGTAGCATTAAATTATATAAATAGGTATTATTTGATACATTTAGGCATGGACTCATCTGTTTATAAATTGCTCTTTAAGACTATTAACTGTAGATATTCATGACTGCGTCTTCCAAGTGAAGATTGAGGATCGTAATGGTTGTTATCTCTTGTCCATTGAAACAGTTAAGGGAAAAATTTTCATCAAATTATATACAGTTGCAAGAAAAAGTATGTGAACCCTTTGGGATTATGTGGTTTTTTGCATGAATTGGCCATAAAATGCGCTCTAAACGTCATGTAAGTCACAACAATAGAAAAACACAGTCTCCTTAAAATAATAGTACACAAACATTAGTTGTTGTCATGTTTTAATTGAAGATAAGATGGAAACATTCACAGTGCAGGATGGAAAAAGTATGTGAACCTTTGGACTTAATAACTGGTTGACTCTCCTTTGGCAGCAATAACCTCAACCAAACGTTTCCTGTAGTTGCAGATCAGACCTGCACAACGATCTGGAATAATTTTGGACCACTCCTCTGCACAAAACTGTTTCAGTGTAGCAATATTCTTGGGATGTCTGGTGTGAATCGCTCTCTTAAGGTCATGCCACAGCATTTCAATCGGGTTGAGGTCAGGACTCTGACTGGGCCACTCCAGAACGTGTATTCTGTTCTGTTGAAGCCATTGTTTTGTTGAATTACTTGTATGCTTTGGGTCATTGTCCTGTTGCATCACCCATCCTCTGCGGAGCTCCAGTGGCGGACAGATGGTCGTACGTTTTCCTGCAAAATGTCCTGATAAACTCTGGAATACATTTTCCCATCAATGACAACAATCCGTCCAGGCCCTGAGGCAGCAAAGCAGCCCCAAACCATGATGCTCCCTCCGCCATGTTTTACTTTGGGGATGAGGTTTTGATGTTGCTGTGCTGTGCCATTTTTTCTCCACACATAGTGTTGTGTGTTTTTCCCAGACAACTCAATTTTGGTTTCATTTGTCCACAGTATATTTTGCCAGTAATGCTGTGGAACATCCAGGTGCTCTTTTGCAAACTTCAAACATGGACAGATGAAACCAAAATTGAGTTGTCTGGGAAAAACCCACAACACTATGTGTGGAGAAAAAATGGCACAGCACAGCAACATCAAAACCTCATCCCCAAAGTAAAACATGGCGGAGGGAGCATCATGGTTTGGGGCTGCTTTGCTGCCTCAGGGCCTGGACGGATTGTTGTCATTGATGGGAAAATGTATTCCAGAGTTTATCAGGACATTTTGCAGGAAAACATACGACCATCTGTCCGCCACTGGAGCTCCGCAGAGGATGGGTGATGCAACAGGACAATGACCCAAAGCATACAAGTAATTTAACAAAACAATGGCTTCAACAGAACAGAATACACGTTCTGGAGTGGCCCAGTCAGAGTCCTGACCTCAACCCGATTGAAATGCTGTGGCATGACCTTAAGAGAGCGATTCACACCAGACATCCCAAGAATATTGCTACACTGAAACAGTTTTGTGCAGAGGAGTGGTCCAAAATTACTCCAGATCGTTGTGCAGGTCTGATCTGCAACTACAGGAAACGTTTGCTTGAGGTTATTGCTGCCAAAGGAGGGTCAACCAGTTATTAAGTCCAAAGGTTCACATACTTTTTCCATCCTGCACTGTGAATGTTTCCATCTTATCTTCAATTAAAACATGACAACAGCTAATGTTTGTGTACTATTATTTTAAGGAGACTGTGTTTTTCTATTGTTGTGACTTACATGACGTTTAGAGCGCATTTTATGGCCAATTCATGCAAAAAACCACATAATCCAAAAGGGTTCACATACTTTTTCTTGCAACTGTATAATGTTTCTTTTAACTTCTCCATTCTCCTTGTCATCATTTTCTCATAATTTTAAACATCTTCTACAGTCTGTTGTAGAGAATTTAAAAGTTAATGCTATTTTCCCTACAAGCTAAGATAGTTATTCTCACAGTATCTACAGTATTTAAAAAGCAGAGGCTATTATAATATTTATTTATTCATGAGGTGATTTTTCTATGAGGAGCTACATGTTCCAACATGGAATTTGAATTTGAATCACATTGATTTTTTTAAGTTTTAAAAAAAGTCATTTCTTTCTGAAATAATTGAACAAAACTTAATATTTCAAAGAAAAGAGGCCTTAGATCAGGGGTGTCAAACTGCCACCCATTGAGTGCATCATATGGAGGCCACGCCCACCCCAGCTCCAGCAACACAAAAAAAAAATCACGATACGTCACGACATGTCACGTGACATGGCGAGTTTGACACCCATGCCTTAGATTATACAGTCTTGCCATAACTCCAAAATTTTATATTCTTTAAAACCACATTAAAATGCGGTCTAAAGTGACCTTCAATCCATAGAAGAAAACGGAGCAGTTTGCTTTTCATTTAATTTCTCCAAAAACATTATATGCTTAATTGTTGGGCTTGAATGTTCATGTACTACAATAGAAAATGGCTGTGCAGCCCTCTGGATTTAATTCTCAAAGGGTATTTCAAAGTGCATTGTGTATATTCATGAATATAGCACCATTCCGCCACCTTTTCAAGCATTGACTATCAGTCAATTCTGGAAAAAGCCACAATTACTTCAAAGAGTGTCAGAGAGGTGGTACATTTGCATTCTCACATATTCTGAAGCATTTTTATGGAAACTAAAGCCAAAACATTGTACAGAGAGAAGCCAAAAAAAAAACACAGAAGAGTTTTATAAATATGATGAAATTACAGTTGTGAAATACAAGTCTTTCAGCTACATAACACTGAAAGCATATACTTTTTTGACCCTAATACTTTTAGCTTCCAACATTTAATATAAACTTTTTGAAATCAGCATGGAACAAAATCGAAAACTAATAAATACATGAATAAATTTTAGGGATTGCCATTTGCTTTTAACATGAAATAGATGTAGAGAGTTCAGTTTTGTTCTACATGATGATTGAATACAGTGGTACCTTAGTACTCAATATTAATTGGTTCTGGGAGGTGCAACGAGTATTAAAAACGATGAGTGCCAAACAAGCCATCTGGCTTACCACATGACCCTTTGTTTCGGCCGGTAAGGACTTCCTGTCTGTCCCTTTTCCTATGTCAGTGACCTGCCTGGCCTGGCAGACTTTTTGTCCATTCTCCCCGGTCATCCCCCTTTTCCTATTGCAGCACATCGAGTACCAAACAAACCAGGACAACATTTTCCATCAAAATACCTTGAGTACTAAATCTGAGAAGTTTTGAAGCAGCTGAGTACTGAGGTACCATTGTATTAAGTTCCTTACTACATTAAATTGTGGCACTCTGGGAATTAACAACGATTCCAGTTTTCTAAAGCTAAAAATGTTTTTATCTAATTTCATAATCGGTATAATCAATATTTATGACTGTTAACTTCCGTTTATGCAGAGCTCTGATTTTGGCCATAAAATATTTTTATGAAGCAGTGAAAGTACTGTTCAATAGCTGAAAGGTAACACTTGCTTATGACCAACTTAGAGAATTGTATATATAACATGGGAAGCTCTCCTTCTTTCTGAAATTTAGCAAAGCAGCACTATCACTAGGCTTAAACATTATTATTAGCAAACATTGACTTTCTAATCCAAACATGCTATATTTTATTGCTCCCTGCCACATACAGTAAAGTCTCTTTATGCTTTTGAAACAAACATTACATAGTATAAACCTACCTTTCTAGGTTCATAATTCAACATGTAAAATAACTGTTCAGGAAACAGAAACGTCCTGATGTTATTTCTTGTATTTCTGTTATACATTAATATAGTACACTGTGACTTCATTAATAACGAGTATAATTTATGCAGTTGTTCACACCTACTGGATAAACATCTATGTGTTTTGCTCTTACTGTGAGCAGTGATAGAAATATTTTTAAATAGTTTTCTGTGAAAACTTACATTTTTTTAACCATAAAGTCTGTCTGCCAACAATGGAATTGTTAGAATAACCATGTATGGTGTAACATCGCCAAGAGCAATCATGGGAGCACAGAATTATAAAACTACCCTTTCTTTAAGACCATCTCTCCCATTTTTCTCTGCTGGAAAATGAGACCAAGTGGTCCATACATGTTATCAATATGTTAGTAAATACATAGAATGGGAGCTGGAATTACTGAAGTATCAAACACACTTTTATAGTATCATCATTTATTAAAAGATAAAGATACTCATTTAAAGTAGAATGAAACCATAAACGGAAAGATCTTTAGCTTTTTAGCCAGAAATTTGGGCCAGTGTTCTCAAAGTTAATGTTAATTGTTAATGTTAATTTAATTTATATACCGCCCTTCTCCCTGGGGACTCAGGGCGGTTCACAGGGCATATAAATAAAAATACAATACTATACAAAAGTTAAAACAAAGATTAAATCAGTGCCCAATTAAAAAACAATAATGCAATCTAAAATGACAATTTAAAACCCAGCTCCCCCATCAGGCCAGACCGGCCAATTCAAACAAATGGGTCTTCAGACCACGACGGAAAGTTCGGAGGTCCGATGCCGTCCGGAGCTCCACCGGCAGTTGGTTCCACAAAGCCGGGGCACCCACAGAGAAGGCTCTCCCCCTGGGGGCCGCCAGTCGACATTCCCTGACCGGAGGCACCCTGAGGAGGCCCTCTCTGTGGGAACGCACAGGGCGGAGGGGAGTTGAAGCCGGCAGCAGGTGGTCCCCGAGGTACCCCGGACCCATGCCATGTAGGGACTTAAAGATCATAACCAAGACCTTGAACCTCACCCGGAAGACAACTGGTAACCAATGCAGCTCGCGGAGCAAAGGTGTAACATGGGAGTACCGGGAAACTCCCAAGACAACTCTCGCGGCCGCATTCTGTACCAGTTGGAGCCTCCGAGTGGTCTTCAAGGGAAGCCCCATGTAGAGAGCATTACAGTAGTCAAGGCGAGAGGTCACGAGCGCATGAGTGACCGTGCACAGGGCATCCCGGTCCAGATAGGGCCGCAACTGGCGCACCAGGCGAACCTGGGCAAAAGCCCCCCTAGTCACGGCCACTACATGATCTTCTAGGGTAAGCCGTGAATCTAGGAGGACTCCCAAGTTGCGAGCCCTATCCATGGGGGGTAAAAGCTCACCACCCATAGAAAGAGATGGAACATTTTGAATGTCCCGGGATGCCGGAATGCACAGCCACTCAGTCTTGTCAGGGTTGAGCTGAAGTCTGTTCCTCCCCATCCAGACCCGAACCGCCTCCAGGCAACGGGACATCACAGCGAGGGCATCACTGGGGTGGTTTGGGGTCGAAAAGAAAAGTTGGGTATCATCGGCATATTGATGATACCCAACTCCAAAACCACGAATGATCTCACCCAGCGGTTTCATGTAGATGTTGAACAGGAGAGGCGAGAGAACCGACCCCTGAGGAACTCCACAAACGAGAGACCTAGGGGCCGATCTCTGCCCCCCTGCCAACACCGACTGCGAACGTCCCAGGAGATAGGAGGAGAACCACCGAAGAACCGTGCCTCCCACTCCCAATCCCCTGAGACGCCGCAGCAAGATACCATGGTCGATGGTATCGAAAGCCGCCGAGAGGTCTAATAGGACTAGGACAGAGGAATATCCCCTGTCCCGAGCCCTCCAGAGATCATTCACCAGAGCGACCAATGCCGTCTCCGTGCTGTACCCGGGCCTGAAACCCGATTGGTAGGGGTCCAGATAATCCGCTTCATCCAGGACCAGAGGGAGCTGATGCGCCACCACACTCTCAACAACCTTCGCAAGAAAGCGAAGGTTGGAGACTGGACGAAAGTTGTTCAATACAGCTGGGTCCAAGGCAGGCTTCTTGAGGAGAGGTCTCACCACCGCCTCCTTCAAGACGGTGGGGAAACAACCCTCAAAGAAGCAGATATAACCGCCTGGAGCCAGCCTCGTGTCCTCTCCCTAGCTGCATAAACCAGCCAGGAAGGGCACGGATCCAACAAACATGTGGAGGAGCTCAGCCTCCCCATAATCCTGTCCACTTCATCAGGGGTCACAGAATCAAACTCTTCCCAGATAACATTGACAAGACCGTCCGTGTCCTGATCGCCTGACTCTGCCCAGCTGGAGTCCAAACCGGTCCGAATCCGAGCGATTTTATCCGACAGATGTTGACTAAATTCCTCAGCACGACCCTGCAAGGGATCCTCCCTCACCTCCTGATTAAGGAGCGAGCGAGTCACCCTAAACAGGGCGGCCGGGTGATTATCTGCGGACGCAATGAGGGTAGAGAAGTAATTACACCTCGCCACCCTCATCGCTGCGAGATAAGACCTAATATAGGTTCTTAACCGCAACCGGTCGGGTTCGGATCGGCTCGACCTCCAACAGCTCTCTAGGCCCCGTTTCCGACGCTTCATCTCCCGGAGCTCCGCGGAGAACCATGGAGCTTGCTGGGATCTGCGCCGGGTCAGGGGCCGCAAGGGTACAACCCGGTCAAGTGCCTCAGTGGCTGCCCTTTCCCAGGTTTCCACTAAGGCATCCGCCGAGCTGTGAGCAATGGAGGCAGGTGGGGACCCCAGCGCCGCTTGGAATCTATCAGGATCCATTAAGCGTCTGGGGCGGTACCATCTAATTGGTTCCGTATCCCCACGGCGGGGGGTGGCAAAACGGAAGACCATCCGCAGGAGATGATGATCGGTCCATGACAGGGGCATAATAAATGGAGAGCCCCCACCAAGATCATCCAACCACCGTCTAGATAAAAAAATCAGGTCAAGAGTGTGGCCTCCCTCATGAGTTGGTTCAGAAATTACTTGCGTCAGGTCCATGGCCGTCATGGAAGCTATGAACTCCCGAGCTAGCTCAGATGAGCCTCCCAGGGATGGTAGATTGAAGTCTCCCAAAACTATAAGTTTGGGAAACTCAACCACCAACTCTGAGAGGATATCAAGCAGCTCGGGCAGGGCTGCCGCTGTACGACTAGGCGAAATGTACGTCAGCAGCAAACCCAACTGCGCCCCCGAACCAAATCTCACAAAGAGAGACTCACACCCGACTATCTGAGAAACGGTGGTCTCCCGCGGACATAAGGTCTCCCTAATAATAACCGCCACTCCCCCACCCCTACCTTGAGCTCTTGGCCGGTGCAGCACCCGGAAGCCTGGTGGGCAGAGGTCAACCAAAGGGACCCCACCCTCTGGGCCCAACCAAGTCTCCGTGATGCAAGCCAGGTCCGCCTGCTCACCCTCAACTAAATCCCTAACGAGGGGAGCTTTATTAACCACGGACCTGGCATTCAGGTACACCAGCCGGAGCTCAGGAGGCTGCACATCCTCGCTCCCGGAACCTCGGGGAAGAAGCAGAGGGTCGGAGCGCCTCACCGCTTGCAAATAGCGGGGACGGCCCTCCCGGTAACGATACGGCCCCCTGTCTATCCGCCTGCTGCCTTTCCCCGTCGTGGGAATTGATAATCCCACGACCCGCTCATGAGCCCCGGCGACAACGCCACCCCGTTCTCCCCCCGTGCCATCAGACCCAAGGCTGGTCTGAACCATGGTAGATCGGCCACCCCCCATAGCCAACCCACCGCTATCTCCCACCCCGCTCCCTAACCTTATAAAAAATTTGGATAAAAAAATAATCAGAGGCTTTCTAGAATTACATGGATAGCCCCTGCCCCTGCCCAGCCATCTCTCAGAGACCCAAAACTCGGGCCCGTCATCAAGGTCATCAACATTTAAGGAGGCAGGTCGCACCCAGGAGAGGGGGGCACTAAAGAAGAACTAAACCTTTAAAACCGTGTTAGCAGTAGACTTTCGATACTGTTTTACACTTGTTTAATATTTTAATTTTTTAAATTTATTGGATCGTTGCTATGTGTTTTGTTACTTATGTTGTATGCAGTCTTGGTGACATTTATAGGAAGATGAGGTAAATGTGGTAAGTTAGCTAATTGAGATAAACATTCCAAAACTGTGTTTACCACACAAACATTTTAAAATGTGAGCCTTATCTCCATCCAAGATCATTTAGCTATAGAAAATGGTAAGTACTAATGCATCCCAGTTGGACTCCTTTGGTGTGGGCAGCTATCCTTAAGGCACCTTTCTATGCTTAAATGTAAAAAGATAGGTGGCCCTGAAACGTCTTCAGGAGCAGATCTTCTGGAGCAGTCTTTAGAATGAAGATTGTGTTCTATGGTTAGTATGAGCCATGGATATGCTTATCCTGAATCCATGGACAGGCGCTTCTATAGTTGCATCACTTGAGGAGAGGGGGCAGTGAATGATTTGAAGTGTGTCTGTCCTGCCCATCGATTGCTCTTATGTTCTGTCTTTCTCCTCTCATAATGGCTTCACTACCACAGGTTCATTCCTGAGGACTGGTCTGCCTGCAGTGTGACCTGTGGGGCGGGCGTCCAGGTGCGGTTGGTGAAGTGCCAGGTTCTGCTGTCCTTCTCTCAGTCTGTGGCAGATTTGCCCATTGATGAGTGTGAAGGGCCCAAACCAGTGTCTGAACGAGCTTGTTACGGTGGTCCATGCAACGGAGAAACTGCTGAAGAGGCTGACCTGATCTTTAGAGGCTCACAAGATTTTGATGAACTTTACGACTGGGAATATGAAGGCTTCACTGAATGTTCTGAGGCTTGTGGTGGAGGTGAGTTCAATTTGCAGTTTCTCTCATTTCCTTGTTTCCCACATACTGGATTGTGGAAGCAATGTACTTGAATCCATTTAGGCTTCATTGAAATCAGTCATCTCTGCCTGATCCAGCTAATGTCGCCAGGATCCATCTCAAAGTCAGAGGCTTGAGATTTCAAAATATTTGACAGAATAATAGAATGACAGCCCAGCAGAGTTGGAAGGGACCTTGGAGGTCTTCTAGTCCAACCTCAGTTAACATCTAGCATATAGGATGTGTTATAGATTAACCTCGTACTAATGCCCTAAACTTTCTACTCACTGAAATGTGAAGATTCAGTCAAAGATAAAATCTTAGGTTAGTGGTAGTGGTATTTAAAAAAAGATTTTCTGTTGCTAACCAAGACAGTTGTTAAATTCATTTTGCCCCATTTTATGACCTTTCTTGCCCCAGTTGTTAAGTGAATCACTGCAGTTGTTAAGTTAGTAATGTGGTTGTTAAGTGAATCTGGCTTCCCCATTGACTTGTCCTGTCAGAAGGTCGCAAAAGGCAATCACATGACTCCAGGACACCGCAACTGTCATAAATATGTTGCCTAGTGCCAGAATTTTAATCACATGACTATATGGGTGCTCCAACAGTCGTAAGTGTGAAAAACAGTGATAAGTAACTTTCTTTGGTGCCACTGTAATTTCAGTCACTTAACAAATGTTCGTAGGTCAAGGACTACCTGTATTTAAAGTACTGATAATGCTTCTATTTCTCCTTCATTCCTTAGTTGCTTGCTGTTAACTTGGGTTTTGCTCATAGAGTTTCACTCTGTATCTCTCTTAGATCACAGAAAAAACTATGATACGGCCTGCAGGAAATGTTCAGGTTTTGATTGTCAGGTAGAAAACCAAGGATACTTCTTCATGGTGATGTTCCATTTAAGGCAGGGGTAGGCAACCTTGGCTCTTTTATGACTCGTGGACTTCAATTCCCAGAGTTCCTGAGCCAGCACCACAGGTTCTTGAGACAACTGGCAAAAGGGTGGAAATTCCTTGGGGTTCTCCATGGCCAATGCACTTTCCACAGATTACAGCCAACCATGCCAAGTTTCTGCAGCACAGAGATTTCCATCAGCTTCACCAAAATAGTCATAATGCGGGAATCGGCCTTCAGTCTTCTGGTTAAAACAGAAAAGGTGACTCTGTAGTGTAGAAGAACCATTGGAAATGAGGTCCAGATGTAAAACCATTTTGAATTGAGAAGGTATCAAAATTCACAGCTGGGGTCTTTCATATGACTAATGTAGTAGCCTGCTTGTTTACATTTCCTGCTGACCACTTACATTTGGGGCAGAGAATCATGTTTTTAGAGAGAAAGGCTAAGACAGGAAGCATCGGGTGTCATTTACTTTACATTGCCTGACGTCTGCCTCGTAAGCAGAGACATATGGATCTCAATACATCTTGCGTATGTATTTCTTTTTCCTGAATCTGTTGGCGACTCAGCTGGTTTTGATAGCTTATCCCACCAAATGACATTAGCTTGGATTTAAAGGGGAGAGAGAAAACATATGACAGAAATAGCTAACGAAACCACTGCCTGGAGCTAATAAATTTGGCACTTAAAGGAAAAGTCAAGGAGTATCACCATTAACGCCTGTTATGAGAACTGTTTGATATACATTGTGTCCAATCCAAATTCCATTAGTTTGGTATAATTGTTTATGGAGAGCTACCCACCTAACGATTCTAATCCTTAACTTCCTTAATTTCCCTAAAATGCTTATCTCCTTTTCCTTGTTGGAAGCTGAGATTTACCATACAAAAATTACGTCTACATAAAAAGTTGTAGAATTTCAAAAGGTACAAATACATTCTGAATAATAGGAAAAATCTTAGAGAGGGAACTTTTTCAGACAGTCCATCCCACTTCCCACCCACTGTAAGATGCGGCTTTGCTTTTCTACTTTGTTCTGAGATACAGTCAAGAAGACAGCTTCTTAAAGTGGCATAAAAGCTTTAATCTTCAGTATATCACCATAGTAACTGGACTTACAGCCTGACAGAACCACAGAACAGGTGACAGTTCTGTGCATCCAGGGCAGCTTACCTTTTACAGGTAGCCCCCAACTTATGACCACAATTGAGATCAGAATTTAGGTGGCTAAATAAGGCATTTGTTAAGTGAGTCGCATTTCATTTTACAACTGTTTTTCCCCCACAGTTAAGTGAATCACTAGTTGTTAAATGAACCGTGCGTTCCGTAAGCAAATCCAGCTTCTCCCATTGCCTTTGCTTGTCGGACGTTGGCTGGGAAGGTTGCCCATGTGACACTGGGATCCTGCAACTGTCACAAATACATGCCAGTTGCCAAGCCTCCGGATTTGGTTCACATGACTATAGGGGATGCTGCGATGACCTTAACTGTGAAAACCGGTCAAAAGTCACTTTTTTCAGTTCCATTCTAATTTTGAACAGTTACTCAACAAATAATTGTAAGTCAGTCACTGCCTTATGACCCTTAAACTCAATGTCAAGTCCAAATCAAAAGGAATATTGAAATAAGGTATGGTAAACAATTTATTTTATTGAATTACTGGCCAGTTATCTCCCTGCCTTTTCCTAAAAGAAGTAAATTCAGAAAACCTCCCGATGTTCTTGCAGCTTCCAAGTACAGATAGTCCTCAACTTATGACCACAATTGAGCCCAGAATTTATGTTGCTAAGTGAGAAATTTGTTAAGGGAGTTTTGTCCCATTTTTATGACTTTTTCTTGCCACATTCATTAAGTGAATCACTGTGGTCACACAAATTAGCCACACATTTGTTAAGTGAATCTGGCTTCCCCATTGACTTCGCTTGTCAGAAAGTCACAAAAGGGGATCGCAAGACCCCGGGGACACTGCAACCGTCATAAATGTGAATCCATTGTCAAGCATCCGAATGTAAATCACCCATGGGGGTTCTGCAATGGTCATAAGTGTGAAAAATGGTCATAGGTCACTATTTTCAGTGCCGCTGTAACTTTGAACAGATACTAAATGAACTGTTGTAAGTAGAGAACTATCTGTAAGTGCATTTAGCTAGCATGCAGTATAGCTTTGAGCAACATCATGCCTTACTTGATTCTCTTGTGAAAATATGATTGTTGTTGTTGTTGTTGTTAGCAGCTGCGAAGTCATGTCCGACCCATTGCAACCCCATGGACAACGTTCCTCCAGGCCTTTCTGTCCTCCATCTTCTGGAGTCCATTTAGGCTCACGCCTACTGCTTCAGTGACTCCATCCAGCCACCTCATTCTCTGTCGTCCCCTTCTTCTATTGCCCTCAATCTTTCCCAGCATTAGGCTCTTCTCCAGTGAGTCATTCCTTCTCATTAGGTGGCCAAAGTATTTGAGTTTTAGCTTCAGGATCTGGCCTTCTAAAGAGCAATCAGGGTTGATATCCTCTAGGACTGACCGGTTTGATCACCTTGCAGTCCAAGGGACTCGCAGAAGTCTTCTCCAGCACCACAGTTCAAAGGCCTCAATTCTTTGGCGCTCAGCCTTTCTTATGGTCCAACTTTCACAGCCATACATTGCAACTGGGAAAACCATGGCCTTAACTATATACACTTTTGTTGGCAGGGTGATGTCTCTGCTTTTTAGTGTGCTGTCTAGATTTGCCATGGCTTTCCTCCCCAGGAGCAAGCGTCTTTTAATTTCTTGGCTACAGTCCCCATCTGCAGTGATCTTGGAGCCCAGGAAAATAAAATCTGTCACTATCTCCATTTCTTCCCTATCTATTTGCCAGGAATTGAGAGGGCCGGATGTCATGATCTTGGTTTTCTTAATGTTAAGTTTCAACCCAACTTTTGCACTCTCCTTCTTCACCCGCAACAAGAGGCTCTTTAGTTCTTCTTCACTTTCTGCCATTAGAGTGGTAAAATATGATTAGGAACAGCCATTTTTGCAAGCAGCTCAGTTTGAAGTTTTACTGTCATGAATCCCTTACTCATGCATGTGTCCTCCTGCTAAATGAAGCATTGATAAATAAATGAAAAGAAAAGAAAGACAGAGATTGTGGTGTGAGAGCGTGATGGGTTAGATTGATTAGGAAACTTAGAGATGAAATCTCTACAGCACCATAACACATTTTAAAAGCAGAAAGTCTTATAATGATAAAAGAATAACTTGTTTGATTGCCAGTGGTGTCAACCATCTCATCAGTTAAATGTACTGAGAGAAGTTAGAGAGGAGGCTATTTGTCATGCATTGCTATTGATAGTATCATATAATATTGTGAAATCCCTAGTTGCCATCTTCACAATCAGTTGTCAATGCTGATTATGCAAATACTGAACACTTAATCTAAGACCTAATTATAACAGAGATACTCTGATGGTGCTGAGTAAAAATAAAGTACTGTCACTGGACTTTGGGGCTATGTTTGTATTTATTATCCTATTTATCATGTTTGTTTACCGCAGTCCATGTGTTCAACTCAGTATCTTAACAGTTGTTGGCAAAACAGCTGCCTTCCAGCATGTTTGAAGAAACACTTTCTGTTCACACAATTAAAATGAAATAAATACATTTAAGTTAATCTTACATGACAGATAAGTTAATTGTATTTTTTTCTACTCTCCATAGATGAAATATAATAGACAGAGAAGTGGGCTTTTGCCCTCAAAGGAATAGCAGCCAGAAGGAACTAATTAGTAATTTAGTCTATATTCAGTGGCTTCGTCTTCCACCACTGTCATCAAGTATCATGTAACAATTATGCTCTGCTAATAGATATAAACATTGCAAATCTCATTTGATGGTATATTGAAAGTGAATTAAAAACTACTTAGATTTATATTATGTCCTCCTCTTGCACCATGTAGCATTTTAATTTCCTAGAGAGATTTTTCAAGGGAAACTAGACTCGGCTTCTATGTTAAACTTATTGATGTTTTTTAAAACTTGACTCAAATACTCAAATTGTAATGTTTGATATATTTTTTACTCCCAGTTCTGAGCAGCTTTTTCTCATTATTTATTATTGCATTGACTTAAAAACATTTTTTCATCCTACTCTTCAGGCAGAAAGTTTTCCATAGAAGCCTACATTACTGTATAACCAGCGAAAGCAGAACAGTCTTTATTTGCAAACTTATAGTCTATAAGATACAATACAAAAGGAGGAAAAACAAAAAAGGAAAAAGAACAAACCAAAGTTTGGAGCAAATCATCAAGTTAAATAATATTGTTTAATTCAAGTAAAAGAGCTACCCTTGTCCTATAATTATAGCTGGACCTAATTAAATAACTTGATTAGGAAAGAATATTTGGTTTCTTTATTATATATTACATATTTATGTTTTAATTGTATTATGTTTATACTAATACAACATAAGTAATTGCTACATTAAGTTAAATAGTATTTTTTAGTTCAAGGAAAAGAGCATTCCACCAAGCATTCTTCCTTGCTATGAAATGCTATATATAGTCCTTTTCTGTAATAATGAGAAGCATGTGAATATTATGCAGTATCCATTTGCCAAAAATGCAAATATGACAAAGAACAGGAAACAATTCCAATGCTCTGACTAGTGTTTCCATACATTACACACTTGCAAACATGTGGTTGCTGTGTTCATACTTGACTATTTGAAGTGTAAGCCTAAACCTGTATTTTAGTGAGCTTTGGTTTACTGTTGTTTGTGTTATTTACACGAGGAAGCCTTTTTTCATGTTGGTGGGTGCACACACATAAACCCTCACTAATAGGAGCTTGTAAACTACAGTTTATGAATTAGACCTTTTTCTGTTCATGGCAACTTTCAGTTTATTAATTCATAAGCATGTTCTGTCCTGTTTTGACATCTGTCAGTGATAAAACTCCAATGAAATCCCATTTGTATTGTATGTTTTTCTACACAATGTGAATTTTTGTGTGCGTTGTATCTGAAAATACTCATTTGCCTGAATTTTATACCCATGTCATGTCTATGTATTTTTGAACCAAGAATTTAAATCATGAGCAAATGCTTATAGCATGCTATGCCTTTGTAGGGATACTGCAAAATCAGGCGAGCATGTTATCAAGCAAAATAAGTCGGGTTTAACAGCTCTGAGAATTTTCTCTTATTTGCTAAAATGCAATGTTATTTTGAGGAATAATGCTTTGACTGTCACAACAAAAAGGCATGTTTGTTTTAAACTTTGGCTTAAAAAAATAAGTCACTGTGTTGTATATTTTGTATAGATGAGCGTGTTATTTTTTTTCTCATTCGGCATAGTTGTTTCAAGCCTGCTTGTTGGTTTTATAAACATTCTGTCATCTTCAAAAGATTCAGATGCTTCAATGAATTGAACTATTGTGCAGCTTCTTCTGCTTCTACGCTGTTTTTTTTATCTCTAGCAGTAGAGGCAATGCCAAAGATTTAACCCAAGCTAAACATCACCATTCAAGTAAATCTTGAAATTACAGTAAGATGACCTTTGAACAGGGTGTCCAGACTGCAAAGGTCATTCCTGTACATTGTGTCAGAGAAAAGGGAATATGTAGCATCTAGTTTCTGAGGCTTGGGCAGGCTGTTTATTCCAGCATTAAAAACAGTAATGAAAATAGTGGTGGGCAGCAATGAATTTGCATATTTTAGCTTCCTTTAATTAATAAGCCCTAGCGTTGGGGATTGTAGGTTTTACTTGAAACCTGTCAAGAAATGTTTAGAGGATGTAGTACTCTGGCATCTAATAAACTGTTTTATCTCAAAGTATAGAAATGTTCAAAGTGTGCTGGAAGATCATAGAGGGTGTAGGAGACAGAATTACAGCTCAACTTTTCTTTTTAATCTTTTTTTTCAGTTCTGAAATTATACTGCTCATTGATAGTGGATTTTTAAGGTGGTCTTCAGAGACACAAATGCTGGAAGCATATGTAATTTGTTTTTTCCTAAAGGGTTATAAAAAAGAAAAGGATGTCTTGTGATTTCTGTAGGACATTCCTTTCTACTTTCCATGCATTCTGTTTTAATAAAAGTTTCAGAATAACAGAACAACAGATTTGGAAGAGACCTTGGAGTCAGGAATTCTGGGAGTTGAAGTCCACGAGTCATAAAAGAGCCAAGGTTGCCTAACCCTGTATCTAGTCCAACCCCCCACTCAAGCAGAAGACCCTATACCATTTCAGACAAATGGTTGTCCAATCTCTTCTTAAAAACCTCCAGTGTTGGAGCAGCCACAACTTCTGGAGGCAGGCCATTCCACTGATTAATTGTTCTCACTGTCAGGAAATTTCTCCCTAGTTCTAGGTTGATTCTCTTCTTGGTTAGTTTCTATCCATTACGTCTTGTCCTGCCTTCACGTGCTTTGGAGAATAGGTTGACCCTTTCTTCTTTGTGGCAGCCCCTTAGATATTAGAACACTGCTAGTCCTTCTTTGCATTAAACTAGACATACACAATTCCTGCAACAATTCCTCATATATTTTAGTTTCCAGTCCCCTAATCATCTTTGTTAGTCTTCTCTGCACTTTTTCTAGACCCTTAACATCTTTTTCATATCATGGCAATCAAAACTGGGATGCAATATTCCAAGCATGGTCTTACCAAGACATTATAAAGTGGTGCTAACACTTTGCATGATCTTGATTCTATACCTCTGTTAACACAGCCTAGCACTGCATCCTTTGGCAGCAAGCAAGGTTTCTTAAATGAAAAGGAGATCGATGGCTTTTTCATATAGAAATGTTGCTGGAAAGGGAAGGACTAATCCTATGTAATTAAAAAACCCTCATCATTCTGTGAGAATAGATCGATAGCACATGTGTCATGATGCCATCGTGCAAATGGCACAATTATGTCCGATGCAAGAATTTAAGTTATATATTTCGCATCATAGTGTCAGGATGCACTTGTCGTTATGGATTCCTTCCCTCCAAGCAGCAGAGCCTGCATGATGTTTCTGAAGACTTCTGGGGAGCAAAAAGAAAATAGATTTCCTTTAAAAAAAATCTCACATAGCTCACACACTCACGCAGTAATGAAGATTTTTCTAAACCAACGGTATGGAATGAAAAAATGGTAAAAGGGAGAAAGTCATTTATATCCTTTTGCCCTCAGTATATTCAGCACTCCTCTTTACCCTAAAGCAGCAAACTGAGAAATATCTTGAAGGTGACCTCTATAAAATTTTACTGAACATGGATTTCATCTGTTTATGAGGCCTGCTCCATGTTCACGTGAGTAGCCTGCAACCCTGATCTCTCTCTCTCTCTACAATGCTTTTTTAGCTAGAGCTTTTCAAAATTATCTGTAATTTTTGGAGACAAATTGAAACAAAGCCTTAAGGATTATCTGGATTACTCTGGTTGTGCCATTTTACAAATATATTTATAGCTCTAGTTGGAATAAGATCCTCAAGCCATTTCAATCCCATTGAATCACTAAATCACAATAAACCTGTGCTTCCTTTTTGTCGGCTATTTGGGACTTCTAAACCTTTGTTCCACTTCTGTAGACCCAGAACACTCAATTATAGTGATATACAGTATGTGCCGCTATCTAATAGGGTGGTTTTAATTTAGTGCTGGATTTCACTTTAGAACAATAAAAGGTTAAATGTACATTCCTTTAGCTGCAGGCCTTAGGGTTGCATCATTCTATTTCTTCCTAAAAAACAACAATAAAATAAATAAAATAAAATAAAATAAAATAAACCAGCTACTGCATCCAATCAGCAAAAAATAAGGAAGATGTTTTTCAACTGTCTAGAAGACCCATCATGTATCTGCCGTGCGGCGCTACGTTTCCACTCCTCAGTCACTTTGCTCCTCAGTGGGTAGCAGCCGTGTGTGCGATGCTGCCCTGTTGACAATAGAGAGTATCGGATTGCTTTCCTAGAGGCTCCAAGCCCCCAAGCTGGCTACTCCAAAAGATCTCTTGTTAGTATCATGTCTGCAGTTCTCTTTGCTGACTCTGTACTTGGAATGCAGCCTGCAGGATTTTAAACATTAATTTGATTTAATTTGGTTTGTGTGTACAGGTGTCCAAGAGGCTGTAGTGACTTGCCTGAATAAACAGACCAGAGAATTTGCAGAGGAAAATCTATGTGTGAGCAGTCGGCGCCCCCCGCAGTTGCTGAGATCTTGTAACCTGGAACCTTGTCCCCCAAGGTAGGCTGCTGCTTGCTCTTTGCTGCTCCTTCATCTGGCTCCTCGGGGCCCTGAGAAGTCATTTGCGCTTTGCCACGTTGGATTTGAAAGGCAGAGAAACTGAACGCAATTGGGAACATATTTCCTGGCATCTAGCAGAAATAACTGCACTGATTTAAAGTGAATTATTTTCCTATCCACTTTATTATATTCAGGGTTATTCCTAGGGCAGTATGTGTGTAAGTAATTCCACTCTGCAGTGGAATTCAAGATGTTCCCGGTGTCTGTTCTGTTTGTTCTGTTACTTTCCAGGCTGTTTGCCCACGCCTGGTTTGGTGTAAGTGGCAAGAGTCAGCCCTCAGAAGTTTGCAAGGGAAATCGATTCCTTCGCATACTTTACGTGGAACCGAACACTTTTTAACGTATCAAGTTGAACTGGAATGACTACGCTTAAAGGTTTTCTGGTTTGCTTAGTTTTTGTCTTATTCGTTAAAGTTTCTCAACCACTTGTTCTTTGCAATTCCTAATCTTGTCGTTTCTGGGGTTCCAGTTGAGCAAAAGCTGATTTAAGCTAACCTTGTCATCTGCGCCAGTTTGTAAAAGGCATTTGATACATTGGTTCATAAATGAAAGAATATCAATAAGGAGGCTGTGATCATTTTTCTCCTCAATCTATATTTCCTATGGTCATTCTGTAGCTTTAAAGCACAGTAAAGATGATTTTTAGAAACCAAAACTCTAGGAGGATTACCTCAGAGAAAATAGTCAACAGATTACCATTTTAAAGTAGTTTTGACGTAGTATACCTTGATTAAACAGGTGATCTTTACTTAAAAATGATGCTTGTCCCTTTTTTTTCTCATTAAATTGCCAAAATCATGTTAAATGTAAACGATGCTTCGCGTGTGCATGCAGAAACGAACTGACTAAATGGCCTTTTGAAAAGAGGAATTTTCATCAACCTAAATCTTAAGATTCTATAATAAGAACAGGTAGGGTCAGGATTGTTTAGCAACATTCAGACGTACAAAGATGGTTGGCTTCCACCTCGTGTTTGAATGCACAAGAGACTGGGTGTGGGTGTGGGTGTGGGTAGTGGAAGGGAGCGAAGCAAGAAAGGGATAAAACCCAGATGGATGGAAATAAAAGGAAGTCCAGTCAGGTTCTGCAGCTTTGTTCTTAAGGCAGTTTCAAAGCTAAGCTTTTATTCTTGTGCAAATAGCTGAATGGTAATGAATGGCGGGAAAGTTCCGGAATGGACAAATTCTTTCTCAAACTTTATGGTACCTAGAAGAACAGAGAGCAGGGTAGCGGAGAGCAGCCTAATGGTTCCAGGCAAGCCTGATCTGTTTCAGAACCTAGTAATTAGTAGATGCCACATCTCTTCTATTGTATGCTAATCTTTGACTACTTGTCTTCCCTCAAAGCTGTCCTTCAGCCTATTTCATGCATTTGGGTGTGTTTCCTTTTTTTCTTCTTTCTCTTTTGCTGATTATTAAAAAAATAACTCACACTCCCATACAATATAGAAACACATCTAACAACCATGCTCTTTTTAATAGGACAATTACTACAACAGTTTAGGCAATATGTATAAAAGTGCTGCAAACAATCGCTTATTTAGTGACCATTTGAAATTAAAGCAGCACCGAAAAAAAAGGGGCTTGCAACCTGTCTTTGCACTTGTGACCATCGCAGCATCCCCAAAGTCACACGTTCAACGTTCGGGTGCTTGGCAGCCAACTGTATTTATGAAAGTGCAACCTCCTGGATTCAAGGACGTTGCCATTTGCAACCTTCCCAGCTGGTTTCCGACAAGCAAGTCAAGGGGGGAAACTAGAGTAGCTTATGACTGTCGGAGATGACCATGCTGATCCCGAGGGAGGGAGTCAAATGCCTCATCAGTCTCGAGTCCCTTTGCACCCACAAATGATCTAAGTCAGGGGTAGGCAACCTTGGCTCTTTTATGACTCGTGGACTTCAACTCCCAGAATTCCTGAGCCAGCATGGCTCAGCTTGGAAACCTCTCCCTTTCCCCTCAGCATGGCTGACTCAGGAATTCTGGGAGTTGAAGTCCACGAGTCATTAAAGAGCCAAGGTTGCCTAGCCCTGATCTAAGTCCAGCCCACCTTGATCTCCATTGACTCTTATCTACCACCAATTTGCTTGGAGCAACAGTCGTTCAGCTTCTCGTAGTCAGCTTAAGCTTGCAATGAATCTTTATACTCCTTTGAACTGCCTGGCTCTCCTGATTTCCCCGATGCTTGGCAATGACCCTTTGATTCATTTAACAACGGCGGTAATTTGTTTAACAACTAGCAAAAAAAGAAGGTTGTAAAATCGGGCACAACTCATGTAACAGTTGCCTTGCTTAGCAAGGGGAATTCTGGTTCCCCTTGTGGTCGTAAGTCAAGGACTTACGACATTCCCAAGGCTTAGGATAGTGGACAGTATTAAAGAAGAGGCTGAGATCAATTCCAGTGTTTCTTTACAAGCTTTTCCGCTGTATTCCAGAATAACATACGGTATTCCAGTTTGTTCATATAATGTAAACATAGATCCCAAAATAGCTTTCACTTATCACTAGATGGGGTATCTCACTAGTCTCTTTTATGTCTTATCCTCGAGAGATTTGATGAATGATGAACATGTCTCATTCAGGCAGTGTTTCCATGTATCTAAAATTGTGGTTGGCTGCAAATACGTTTCCTTTCAGGAACAGTTCAAAACAGCATTTCGGTCTCTTTTTCCTCTTTCTGCTTAATGCAGAAGGGAAAACAAAATATACAATATTGTCAATGGGAATATTATAAGCAATTTGATAGCATATAAATTAAATCTCCTATATCGAAATAGTCTGGGAGTCAAATCTTGAGATATAAGATAAACATATAGACCTGGGAATGTCATGGTCCTTTTTAATTAAAATGAGGAAAAAAAATGTTGCTATTGTTTTGAAGTCATTATGGGGGAAATGCTTAGGTATTTGCATTATTTAAAGACAAAAAATAGCAAAAAGGAACTTTAGACTGGAAAGTTACATAAAAGAAATGATGCTAAATGATCCTTGAGGAGCATTAGGCTAAGAGAAGATGAATGGCCAAATTTAATTTTATTTTTTTAATTTTAATTCCATTTATATCCCGCCCTTCTCCGAAGACTCAGGGCGGCTTACAAGCTTAGCAGTAGCCTTCATTCTATGCATATGCCTGCTTATTAGGGCTTTCACACACACCCCAAGCAGCATTATTACAAAGTCAGCTTAATTGTCCCCAACAATCTGGGTCCTCATTTTACCTACCTCGGAAGGATGGAAGGCTGAGTCAACCTTGAGCCTGGTGGGATGCGAACCTGCACTAATTGCAGGCAGCTGGTGTTACTTAAGGAGGCATTAGCCCACTGCTCCACCAAGGCTTCTACCATATTGATAGAATTTTAAAGTATGATGGAGTCAGTGCCCATGTTTAAAAAAAACAATCAGATGATCCTTTGCTTTTGGTTTGATTAAAAATGTGTTTCATACCTCTGTTCAGCTTACATCAGCAGGACAGTTTACACAATATTATTTTAAAAAATCCTAGTACATGGCAACAAAAGGCAGCATTATACTGTATAAAACGATCAGTTTTTAATTGGCTGGGCAAACAAATAAGCATGATTGATGTTAAAGTCAATTCCATGTGAAATTTTTAGCCTAGAAGGTACACCATTGAACAGTGGGTGCTCCTGCCCAGTAATCCTTCTTTCATGCTGATTGAAGTCCCTTTTATGAATTTGTGAGACTTCACAAATTGCCCACAACCACAGCACTCCAGTAGGCTCTGAAAATTTCAATTTGGCTACTTACCAAAGAGAAGCCCTTTTCTTTTTTTAACAAGTTTGGAATCTAAACCAACTGTGAAAATTAGAAAAGTAAGAAGGAAAATGTTTTGCATTTGCTCCACAATGACAACTGACTAGAATATTGAACATATATGCAGGTCATCTGGCTATTGTTCTTTCTAAATTTGCGCTTTTGCTTATAAGTTAATGTGTACATTTATACTTGGCTTTCTTTTTTGTCCTCATTTTTTTGTTGATTGACTTTTTTGGTGTTTTGTTGTGGCTAGAATCTTCAAACTTAGGCCTGTCCAATTTTTTTCACTGCATATTATTGCCTCTCATTGTTTCCCACTTCCAGCTTTGTAAATTAGACATAGTTATGTTCATATCACAGTTCCTGCCCGTTGCGTCTAAGCTCATCTGCAACGAAGCTTAATTACTGTTGTTGATCTATAATCTCATTCAGCTTGCAGCTTTATCATCCTTACAAAAATTAATTTGCTTTCTTGGTGTCAATCACTTGACCCTAATTAAACTCTCTGTGTGTTTGTCTATAATTTATCAGAAGCAACTTCAATTTTCTCCCTTCAGTTGGAGTCATCTTTGCCTTCCAATAAAAAATAGTATATAGCGAAACATTTAGGAGCACAATCCCACTATAGTTTAAAAAGAAATTAGCTGGTTGTTAAGAATCTTTTGTTCATGAAAACATCTCATCAGTAAACGCAATGTGTAGCACTACGGGCAGTTTAATTTCCAAAACTTTCTCTAAGGAAGTAATTGAATTCACTGGCTCTTCACCAAGAGCATGAAGAATATTTCTGAGACAATGCAACCTATGCTTATCTATGTTTCAGAATATATGGATTACCTTGCTTGATCCCAACCAAAGAACTATTGCAAAAATAATTCACAAATGACAATCTGCACTGTTGTCCTGTGTGGGACTGCTTTATGCCAACTTCTCACATCTAGTTGTGTCAACAACTTTACTTTTTCTATGTTAGCTACCATCAGTATCTAAGCTACAAATGTGTATGGGAGGGAATTCAACAATGGCTGAAGTATGAGCAGATACAGTTTCTAGAGATGGAATGCATGCAATGTTTTTCCATCTCTATCTCTGAAAATTTCCATTGCAATTAATTAATTCAAACAAACTGTTAATTTCTTTATTTACGAGGCACTATGGCTTAGTTTTAACTTCATTTTTAAAATGTTCCTATAGGATCCAGATATGTGCATGTTAAAATGGTCATAAAATCTGTTCATAAAATGTCAAAGCACATCTGTAAAAACTTATAAAAATTATTTCTGGGCATGCCATTTTTCCTTCAACGATTCAACAATTCAAACATTGTAGTTAATGTTCCTCATGCACCGATATTTTTGTTTCCTCTTTATTACATTGGAAGAAGACACAATTGTTTCTTATAAAGTAATGTCACCGAATTCAATGCACACTCCATCTTTAATTGACAGTGAATGGGATCAGAGGTTTTAAATTCCAAAAAGGAATTTTTGAATACAGAAAGAATATTTTTCTTCCAGGACCACAGAAATGAGGGCATTTCTGTAACCCAAATCAACAATAAAATTAGTTTCAAACTCTGGGTATATCTTAAAAGAAGGATTATCTTTTGTTTCACTTTGCTTTCAGTATTTCACAAGCTGACATAAAGTACCTTACAGCCAAATAATCTTATTTTTGCACAGAGACTGCTTTATGTTAAAGTGATTGTTATTTCCATGCTAAATGCAGAAAATAAGGCAAAAGTGGTTTGCTTCGAAGATCTTCGAAGAGCTTATCATTTTTATGCCAGCACATTAACAATGCTTTGTTCATCTTTGGGGGTTTGTGTGAATACAGGTAGTCCTTGACTTATGACCAATTGCTTAGCAATTGTTCAAAGTTATGATATACACCCCCCAAAAAAAATATTGAATGTAAATCTTGTCACTAATCTACAGGATTTAGGAGGTACCTAAATCCTGACAAGATATGCAGATGATACCACTCTAATGGCAGAAAGTGAAGAACTAAAGAGCCTCTTGTCGCGGGTGAAGAAGGAGAGTGCAAAAGTTGGGTTGAAACTTAACATTAAGAAAACCAAGATCATGGCATCCGGCCCTCTCAATTCCTGGCAAATAGATGGGGAAGAAATGGAGATAGTGACAGATTTTATTTTCCTGGGCTTCAAGATCACTGCAGATGGGGACTGTAGCCAAAAAATTAAAAGACGCTTGCTCCTGGGGAGGAAAGCCATGGCAAATCTAGACAGCACACTAAAAAGCAGAGACATCACCCTGTCAACAAAAGTGCGTATAGTCAAGGCTATGGTCTTCCCAGTTGCAATGTATGGCTGTGAAAGTTGGACCATAAGAAAGGCTGAGTGCCAAAGAATTGAGGCCTTTGAACTATGGTGCTGGAGAAGACTCCTGCGAGTCCCTTGGACTGCAAGGCGATCAAACCGGTCAGTCCTAGAGGAGACCAACCCTGACTGCTCTTTAGAAGGCCAGATCCTGAAGTTGAAACTCAAATATTTTGGCCACCTAATGAGAAGGAAGGACTCACTGGAGAAGAGCCTAATGCTGGGAAAGATTGAGGGCAATAGAAGAAGGGGACAACAGAGAATGAGGTGGCTGGATGGAGTCACTGAAGCAGTAGGCGTGATCCTAAATGGACTCCAGAAGATGGTAGAGGACAGGAAGGCCTGGAGGAACGTTATCCATGGGGTTGCGATGGGTCGGACACGACTTCGCAGCTAACAACAACAAAATCCTGACATAATCTCTAATCTACCTATTTATTGTCAGCAAGTCTTGTGTGATTTTTTTCTTTCTTTCTGTGAATTATGCTACTTGATGAGGTTGTTGTCACAGTTTTATTCTGTTCATAGCCTGCTTATGGTTTCAAATGGGAAGAGATGTATGTTCCTAGCACACGGAAATCAAGTGCATCTCTGTGCAAGGGAGATGACTGAGTGTATCCACTACAGGAAGAGAAAAGCCAGTTCTTGATTTCTTTTTTTCCACGCTTTCAAGTAGCATGTAAAGCCATCTGATTAAATTAACACGGCTAATTGGTAACTCACACTATGAATGCGGTACAGATTGTAATGCAGGCCACGAAGTAGCAATAGCAATAGCACTTAAACTTATACACCGCTTCAGTGTGCTTTATAGACCTTTCTAAGCGGCTTACAATGTCAGCGTATTGCCCCCAACCATCTGGATCCTCATTTTATCAACCTTGAAAGGATGGGAGGCTATGAGTCAACCTTGAGCTGGTCAGAAATGAACAGCTGGCAATCGGTAGAATTAGCCTGCAATCCTGCATTCTAACCACTGCACCACCATGGCTCATAGCTCATTAGCAAAACTTATTTTTTTAATCAAGCTGTAATAGATATATTATTGACTTTAAATTTACATACTCCTTAGGGCAATTTGGTGGATTCTACAGGGTTTTAGCCTGTATGAATTTTACTAAATGCTACCCCCTTTACTAGAGTATACAATATAGTAAATGGTATATGCCTGATTTGAGAACAAAAGTCTTAGGTAGGTAATACCAACTTTATGATGAAGGCATAATATTTGTGACTGTGGTTGATCCATGGATAGCAAAATACAGGTCACTGACTAAAAATTACCACAGTTGGTCTTTCTGAATATGCAAGCCTTGGCCATTTCTTTCATAAGTCAACGTGTAACTTCAGGATTCTATCTCTAGAAGAGAATGGAAAATCAAAATAATGGAATCGTCCCAAAATAAAAGGCACTGAACTGTGTACCTGTGTGTCTTATATCTCTTCTTTGCTATACCTCTTATTAAAAGCAGAACCATATGCTAAAATAGTGTATCATATTAATATACATTCTCCTATTTAGCTCGTCATTAGATGCATTGGCTGTTGCCCATGACCAATTTCCAATTATCCTAGGGAAACAAATGCACGTTTCATAAGGAAAAGGAAAGCTTCTGAGACAGTCTTAGCCAACTAGTGCCTTCTTCATAATTCCTGAACTCCTAACTCAATTACTGTATCTTCAGACTGCGCTGCTTGTCATGTTTTTAAAGACATTTTTTGTGAATTATACGTGTACCTGGAAATGAATGAAGATATGTCTTGGCACAATTTCCTTGGAGTCTTATATTTCTTCAGTTCCTTCCCTATATTAGTTTAGTTTCTGAAAATGATTTTCCATCTAAAAAGATTGCATATACCAGTGAATTTAAAGGAAACAGGCCCTTTTCTGTTTTGTTTTGTGTTTTGTTTTTTTTTGCTATAGCTCCTTTTGTCAAATTAAGAAATAGCTGCCAGAGTCCAATTTAGAGATAGTTTTATCAGATTTAGGAATTGTGTTCCTTTGCCCTATGAGCAAGCAGATGAAAGATCAGAAGATTATGGGGCATATAAACTGGTACCATATTATTTTAGAATTCAATATTTTTAACAGTCAAAGTGCAAAAGCTCTCAGGTTTGAAACAGAAGGCATTTTTACTCTCCTTGAAGCAGAGTAAAGCTGGGCACTTGCTTTCTTGCCAATAGAAATCTTTGGTTTCCAAGTGTTCTGAACATGAAATTTGATGCATTTTTAAAATCTCTCTTAACACATTACCAAAGCGACCTTCATGACGGTGAAAGACCACCATAATAAGGAGGATGGGGTGCAAAGAATTAAAAAACCTAAAAGATACATCAGAATAAAAAAAACATATCTAAGAAGCTAAAAAAAATGTATAAAAACATTCTACAAGGAATCTAAAAAGAATCTAAAAGGATGGCAAACCAAATATATCACAATGCAGATCAGTCTAGAATAATGAACTAGGCAGGTCTCATAAAACTGATTTATCTTACTCTATATTAACCTACTGTAGATCAGGGGTCCGTTACCGGGCCCTGGCTTATTTGCAACTGGGCCGCATGAGCAGTGAGCTGGCATGCATGTTTTGCAGAAACCTGGGGGACGTAGTTGGTAAGGGGAATGGCCTTGAGGAACAGAAGGAAGAACCGTTACCATGACAACAGTTAGAAAAAAGAAAGCTGAGGCCCAGGCAGCACTGTAACACTTGAGAAAGCATCTCAAGACAAGATTCTCCCTAGTTGTCATGAGGATAAATGGAGAGAGGGGGAGGTAAAGTGTGACTGGTTTATGTAGCTTTACAATAATACTCCCATAGCCCTGCATCACTAGTCTGGTTTACCTTGAAGGGCTGACAGGGTACAGTTGAAGGACTGAAGGGTGTAACTTATTCAAAAGGAATGTATTTATTTATTTATAAAATGTATATAGGCTGCCCATCTTACCTCAAGGTAATGGTCGAATAGACCAGACAAAAGAAGGGGGGGAAGTAGAATTATATGTGCTGACCTCTATGAGATCCAGAAATTTAATCATGAGGGTCCAGTAGATAATGCTTGGGATAACAAGTAGACCCAACAAAGGTATTATTGAAAGGCAATGTCAGGGGGCACTTCTGGTCATTTCTCCCTGGACTGAATGGCAGAACTTTCTAGTGATGAAATCTACTAATGGAAAACTTTAGCTACTTGGAGATTTATTAAATAAACCAGGGAAGAATGCAGGGTCCCCCAAATTCCTCAGTGTTGGCTGTTTCATCTTTCAGAAGGTTACAGAATAAACAAGGGGTCAACTTTTCTAGATCTGATGTTTGCAAGAGATGGGACAAGAAGCTGCAATAATCCCTGGTTAATACTCAAGCTGCAGCTGCTGGAGAGATTTTGCTCAGCGTATCAAAATCCCATTTTACTTCTTTGAGGTATTTCCTGAGCGTAAATCTCTATAATTTGTCCTGGAGTTCATGTGTTCACCTTTTGTGACCTTCTGACAAACCAAGTCAATGAAAGGGGCAAAACTCACTAAACATCTTGCTTAAAGCGACAGAAATTTTGGACTCGGTTGTGGATGTAAGTCGAGGACTACCTGTACTGACTTTGCGAAAACCAGGTCTCCATTTTGATATTTGAGCATATGGTCGGCAGCCCTCTTACCAAGCAAAGACAGTTGCCAAAAACCAACATCTGTATCATTGCTTTCCAAACTGCTGAGCGTTTCCTTCTCCACTGGAAGGATCTTTCTTATTCTTCTTCGTAGCCCTTCAGTCTCTCTGAAAAGAATAAATTGCTGTTCTCTGTCTCAAGTGCAGCAGGTTAAGAGCTGCTGACGACAGCACATTTTGTTCCTTGCCAAAATTATTTGTTCCTTGCCAAAATTATTTATTGGAGCCTCGTATGCACTATTATTCTGTCTATTCTGTGCAGTTTGCAAAATAATCTCTGAAAGTTCATTTTCCTATCAGCTAATCAGGATCTTACATACTCCCAGGGATTCCCCTAATATGCTATATATAGGCTACCCTGGCTGGTTTGCCTTCTTTCCTTTCCTTTCCCTTTTTTTTTATTCTTCGTTCCACTTTCTGCTCTTCCCCTTTTTCTTCTGTTCAATTATTTATCAGCTGGCTTTGTGCCTTTTGAATTCACAAGCAGCTGTAAAATTCCAATGGATAGCAACCGATGCTGCTGTTCATTATTCAACTATTTTAAACTTTTGATCTGTGCGCAGCTTCATTAATGAGAATACCCGGTCATGCTGCTTTTCATGGAAATGTGTAAAGCAGCTGCTTTTTTTCAGAAAAAAAGAACGAAAACAACATATCATCAAAGTATTAATGTATTTGTATCTGAACTGTTGTAAACTGGTAATGCTGGAAAATTATGGAACTATAATTCCCAAGCATGTGAGGTCAACACTGAATTCAAAGGAAAGAAATTGCACACAATCTGAGACGTTTTGAGTTACGATTAAAAAAAAACTTATACAGGTAGCCCTCAGCTTATTTAGTGACTGTTCAAAGTTACAGCAGCATTGAAAAGAGTCACATGTGACCATTTTTCACACTTATGACCATTGCAGCATCCCCATGGGTACATGATCAAAATTCAGACGCTTGTCAGCTGACTCATATTTATGACAGTTGCAATGTCTCGGGGTCACGCGATTCCCTTTTGTGGCCTTTTGACAAAGTCAATGGGGAAGCCAGATCCATATAACAACCATGTGATTCACTTAACAACTGTGGCAAGAAAGGTTGTAAAATGGGACCGATGTCTCACTTATCAGAATAAAAGTTGGTCTCAATTGTAGTCATAAGTCGAGGACTACCTGTATATGTTTTTGTTTTGACATATGAAAGTATGTTAACACTTAATTCTTGTAGTATTTTTATGAATTATTATTGATCGGTTGTTTAATTTGTTTTATGGAGAGTTTGACCTCCCCCCCTTCTTTTTGACTATCTTGGACTTTTAAGACTTGGACTTTTGACTATCTTGGACTTCTTTTTGACTAACTTGGACTATCGCGGCTTGAACCAGCTGCAGTCAGCATATCATCTATGGTTGTCTGAACAGGCAGTTTTTAAAGTTCCATTGAAAAACATACATGTGCATATTTTAAAAGGGAAAATAAAAACCAATACAAAATACCCATTTTATAAAAGTCTGTCCAAAATTCGTATCTGCCAAAACCTTGAACAAGAAAGCCCAGTTGAAATAGTCAAAGGCCTTCTCTGTATCCAAAAAGATGCCTGAAGCTTGTTGCTTTTTATTACATTTCTCCTAATATTCCAAAATGTCCAACATGTTTCTAACATTGTGGTTTAACTATCTTTTAGATAAGAACCCAGATTGATCCTCATGAATAAATTCTTGAAAAATTGTTTTCGTTCTGTCAGCTAGAATCATTGTGAACAACTTGTAGTCATTATTTAATAATCATATTGGCCTATAATTTCTTGTTAAAGTCGAATCTTGTCCCTCTTTGGGTATTAATGCTTTACTGGCCTCTTTCCAATTCTCTGGCATTTTTCCTCCCTGTAGAATTGAGTTCATCATGTTTTGTAAAGGTTATAATAGTTCATCCTCAAAATATTTATAATAAGAACTGATAATCTATCTGGTCCAGGCGCCTTTCCCAGTTTAATCTTTTTTATAGCTTCAGAAACATACTTTATTAGGAGGTCTTTTTATAATGTTTTTATTAAGGACTATATTAAACAGATAAGACAAATACAAAAACCTTGTACAAAAATACATAGAAAAGGGAAAAAAATGTTTAGAAAGTATAGACCTCCCTCCAAAAAACCCGAAAGACAAAGAAAATATAAGAAAAAACTTCTTTCATTCCCAACAAATATATTCAGTATTAACAAGTTATAACTGTATCTTAAATACAACCAAATACCGCTTCATTACATATCTCACCCCATTTTTATAAACTCATTTCTAAATCTTCAACTCTCCTTATTAATTAGCAAAGCTCCAGTAAAAATTATCAAAAAAATACTTAATAACCTAAATATCTAATTTCCTTTCCCATTTAGTCTAAGCTCCCCTCCTCCATCTTAACAATTAAACATTGCCAAAAAAAGAATGAAAAACTATTAAACATCACCAGAAATCATAACTCCTTATTTAGATGTCAGAAAGTAATTCATTACGCAATTATACATTTCCAAAAGAAAAATTATCCGATCCAGATAACTATTAAGCAGCACCAGAAATAAGAACTTGCTACTTAATCATAATCAGATATCAATTTTATATTTTTAGAAACTTTATTTTTATAGTTCTATTCATGTGGTTCTGCTCTGTTTTTGTTACTCTGTAATTCTCAGTAAATTTGTTCCTTTACTGGTTTTCTCTAGAGCAGTGGTCCCCACCTTTTCCAGTTTTGCAGACTTGGGTGGGGAGGAGATTGTTCCACATGGCCGAGCATGCAGGTGGTGCAGCTCCATTTGCACAAGCGGCAGGCTCGTGTATCCGCCACTTGCATAAATGCAAGTGCGCACTCACAGGCTTGTCCACCATTTCCATGGCCCGGTACTGGGCCAGAGCCTGGGAGCTGGGGACTCCTGCTCTAGAGAAATGTCACTTCCTTTGTACAAATTGGAATAATATTGATGAAATGCTTTTTGAACAGCTGCATTGTCCATTAATATAGGCCAGAGGTAGGCAACCTTGGCTCTTTTATGACTCGTGGACTTCAACTCCCAGAATTCCTGAGCTTGCATGGCTGGCTCAGGAATTCTGGGAGTTAAAGTCCACGAGTCATAAAAGAGCTAAGGTTGCCTACCCCTGATATAGGCTATCCTTTATTTTCTAGACCCTCCCCAGAGTTATTTGCAAACCATTGGAATCCTATTTGATCATCAAGTTATATCTCAGTACAGTATGCTTTACAAAATTGTGGGGGATCGCCCTTTGCTTTAGTAAATCTCTACTGCTGGGGAAAGGAAAATCTAAGCATTTCCAAAAATATGATACAGAATATGCAGAATGTTCTGACACAGGGCAGTAAGAATAAACTTTTTTCTTGTAATAGTGTCATCGAATCAATATTGCGGACCTGCCGGAGAAAACAAAGTTTTCCACCTGATGTAATTGTCACTGTTAATGTGGCAAAAGACCAAAATAATTAAATACTTGATGGGGAAGCCGTAACTGTATGACTTAATTTGAGTTACTTTTAAATTAAAAACATAATTAACCTTTGTTCTGTCATTTTTGGAACCTGACAAGCAAAGTCAATGGGGAAGCCAGATTCACTTAACAACCGTGTTACTAACTTATCAACTGCAGAGATTCACTTAACAACAGAGGCAAGAACGGTGGTAAAATGGGGCAAAACTCACTTAACAAATGTCTTACTTAACCACAGAAATTTGGGGCTCAGTTGTGGTCGTGAGTCGAGGACTACCTGTATAAAAGTTAAATGAGCTTGAAATCCAAGTAAGTAGACATATTAATGTATTTTAAATTCTGGATCCAGAGTATATTACTTGAACATGGTTCCCAGTGACATCCACAGGATTTACTGCTAGATAAGAAACACGGAGGATACAATTTTAATCTGGATTCAATCTAGTGTTTTTGCTTCTGTTTTTTGCCCAGAGTCAGAATCCAACCAGAACTATTTTTTGCATAATTATGGGACGCTTTTTGTTTCCCTTCAGAATCTTTTTCTTGGCTTCCCTTTCAGGTGGGAGATGGGAAAATGGAGCTCTTGCAGTCTCACTTGCGGTGTAGGATTGCAGATCCGCGAGGTCTTCTGCACTCATCTCCTCTCAAGAGAGACTAATGAGACTGTGACTTTGGAGGATAAGCTATGTCACAGACCCAAGCCTACTGGGGTACAAGCCTGCAACCGTTTTGACTGTCCTCCATCTTGGTACCTTCAAGAATGGCAACAGGTAAATGTCAGTTCCCAAGGGAAAAACCTACCTGTATCTACTATTTGTGGCTGGAAATGGGAGGAATACTAATCTTAGAATTATAAATTCCATTTATGCTTTGATTTCTGGCCCACTGCCCTCAGGTAAAAACCTTTGGCTCTTTTTGCTGCTTTGAGAAAAACCCCATCCACCAAATTCCTATCTTACATCCACTTTTATCGACCGATTATTTTATCTAGAAATATTAGCGAGGCCTTTGAATTCTTTCAAAGTAAGTCTGTCTAAAAGTTCTAAAATTTTAATGTTCAGGCAGGAGAGTTTTTGTCAGTGTAATCACCAACATCTTGCTGCTTTCAGCAGAATAAGGAAACAGCATTGCACTACTGTACACATTCCACCCTTTTGGGAAGGTGCGTGCTGTCACAACAAACGTGGAAAAAAGACAGACACTGCAATGCAGACGCACGCATATATGCACAAATACTACAGATCACTGGCCCCTGGAAACGCTCTACACAGGTTTAATGTTTTGGCTGTTCAAGTCTGTGGTTTTAATTAGAAACATTTTTTTAAAAAAATTAGAAAGCCAATCTTGTTTTCAGCCATTGTTTTATCTCTTTCCCTTTGCCTTCTTTCCAAAAGAAAATGGATATAGCATCTCTTTAAGGGAAAAGGCCCCAGAAGTGTTCCTACTATTACATCTTTTTTCAGCCTTTGTTTTATTATCGAAGAGAAAGGCCTTTATAAAATCTGGAATGCATATTAAAAACCTGCCCCCGAACGCTTTTTAAAAGTCCTTTCCTTGTTCCAATCCCCTAATTGTTTCCGTTAGTATTTCTATCATAAGGCGTGCTCTTCCACACGCAAGTTTGGAGAAACCCATTAACTTCCATGAGACACCAGTCAATGGGTGGAAGCCAATTGCTGCTCAGGTTCTCAAGCTGGTAAGTTTCATAAGCTGCAAATGTTCTCCAGTGTTCCCAGACATGCGGAGGTGGCATGGAGAGACGGGAAGTGCTCTGCAAGCAGCGCATGGCTGATGGAAGTTTCCTAGAACTTCCAGAAACTTTTTGTTCCGCTTCACGGCCAACCTCCCAACAAGCCTGCCAAAATAAGGACTGTCCCCCTGAATGGCTCCTCTCGGATTGGACACAGGTATGAAGTAGCAGTGCAAATAGAATCTGGATTTTCTCTGCACCAAGGCTTCTCTTGGCTCAACCTAAATGTTATTAATTGATACTATAATTTCGTTAAGGTAGTATTTCTCACTAAAGCCTTGTAATCTCTAGATTAGGTTTATGCCAGGTGTCATGACAGCTGTTTATTTATTAATTGAGAATAGATTTTTTCCCCTTTATTATTGGATTTAGACTCTTGGGCTGACCCATTTATGCCAGGTAATATTATTACTAATAAGGCTGTAGTGTAATGAATCTGTAGAATATGCCACCCATGGAGACCAATCTTAGGCATCACTCTGAGAGTCTTCCAGAATTTGGACTGCAGTTGGTAAATAGCAAACTTAAACAACCCCTCTGAATCCACTGCAACCATGGGATCCACAGTCAAAAAATTAAGCCATTATGTATTTTGTTACTTTTTGAAACTACTTCTGTATTATAAAACTAGAGAAGACTAACAATAAAAAAAAGTTACACAGATTGTCACAATAGGGTTTTCAGGCCAGATTAAATTTAGTAGGCCTCGCTGTTGTACTGCACTAAGGAAGAACACCATCCAGAACAGATTCAATGCTTCTGCTATATTAAATTTCAGTGGACTAGTGAGTGGGACATTTCTGTTACCACTGATCTTTCAACTATGACTGCCCCTGATAAAATTCCAAGGAATATTTGCTGGAACTTCATTAGAAATCCATGATCAATGTAAGAATATTAAGGTTGGGGGAGGCTCTGCCAATCTGACTGAGCATTGCATTTTTTGTTTGTGTGTGTCCGAACTTTAGAGCAAAATTAAGAATATTTAGAATATTCAGAAGAATATTTAGACTTTCTATTAGTCTAGTTAGTACAAGGGTAGGCAACCTTGGCTCTTTTATGACTCGTGGACTTCAACTCCCAGAATTCCTGAGCCAGCATGGCTCAGCTTGGATACCTCTCCCTTTCCCCTCAATATGGCTGGCTTGGGAATTCTGGGAGTTGAAGTCCACGAGTCATAAAAGAGCCAAGGTTGCCTACCCCTCGTCTAGTACATTATTGCTATCTAATCCACATGCCTTTTTTATATGAATTATATTCTGCTGACCTATGATCCCTAACTAAGTATGGCTTTTCCTCTTACTCCTGTTCATGTCTTTCCACTCCTCCTTCGTCCAAGAAGCAGGCAATTAATTTGGTTGTTGAAAAACATATTCATGCTAGCATGGATGTGTACAATGTAACAAGCTTAAGTAATGTATAATGATCTAGCCTGACGGCCCAGCCAAATAAATAAATTATCTAGGTAAACCTGCTGTTAGAACATTTACCCTTTCTGAGGTAAATAGGCATCTGTCTATTCCTCAGGCAGTGTTCATTATTTTGCTTTTAATCATTCAAGGTATACATTGGAATCTATGCTACTCAATTTTTTTAGATAACAAATGTTTTCTTCCACACCTGGGAATATTTCATTTCCTTTTCTCACATTCCAACTTCTGGGTTTATGGTCCTCCTCTTCTAAATATTTATTTTATTTATTTAGATGTATACGGCCACCCAATTTGTGTGATCACAACTCAGTAAAACCAAATGAAAACCCAAAATTACATTTCAAACCAATACAATCAACAAAAACAAGGCATATAATCAGGGCCCATCAACACAGAATCTACCTCCCAAAGACAGGCTCATCTAGTGCATCAGCCTGGCCTAATGCCTGGGGGAAAAACAAACTTCCGAAGCTTTCCTAAAGACTAGCAGGATTGGGGACAATTGATTTGGGGAGATGGGGAAACGTCTTTCCAAAGGATAGGTGCTGCAAATGAGAAGGCACATATCTTAAGTCCCATCAGATGACATTGCTCTGGGGAAGGGACTTGGAACATGTTATAGCATGTGGGTAGACACGTGGTCCAATAAAGGGGAATATTTATAACTCAGAGTTGAAATGGGGGGGTGTCCCTTGGTGCTCTCTGAGTGTAGTTGTTTCCTTGCAGTTGTTTAATTACCCAAACTTGATAACATCATTAGTGCATCATTAGCGCACTGATCATGTTTCCTAGTTTGGGTAATGAAACACCTGCAAGAAAACAACCAAGCTTAGAGAGCACCAAGGATCACACATAGGTGGTCTGGCAAATAATTCAATCCTGTGCTATATTAGGCTTTATAATCATAACCAGTATCTTGAATAGCACCCGGCAGCCTATAGTACTGAGAGTTCGTGCATTTCACATATTATAAGGCCCATTGTGACCTCTAACCACTTGTACTGTGCATTATTTAAGGGCAGTCTCATGAAGAATGCATTGCAATAGGCCATCTGGGAGTAACTAAGATGTAAAGAGCGTTTGATGCATCAGCTTCGTGTACAATTGGTATACAAGCTGGAGTTCTATAAAAGCCTTCCTAACCACCAGTGCCGCCACCGTGAGGAGGAGTTCTGAGTCCAGGATAACTCCCTACATTTGCACTGTTTCTGACTGATCCAGAATGCAGTGGTACACACAGTTTTAGGTGCCCCACAGTTATTTGAGTCACTTCTGTGTGAGGTACACTAGCTTCCAGTTGGGTGCAAGTTAAGATGCTGGTTATCATCTTTAAAGACCTACATAGCACAGGATCAAATTACTTGCTGATTGCACCTCCTTGAGGGTATCACCCTACCCTACTACATAGAGTGGTACACCCCAGGTCCACACTCTTGCCACCTGATGGGACCTCAGAGATCCTTTGGTGGAATGCAGCCCCTCCTTCCTGAGAATCCAGACTGCATTCTACCACAGATACACCCTCTTGGTGACGTCCCAGCTGCTTGGAACACTTCCCATCTGAGATCCAAGGAAATCCCTACCCTTTTAGCCTTTTGGAGGCTCATGAAGATCTGGCTCATCCCCCAAGCATTGGGTTGGGATGGGGTTGAGCCAGAGTTAACTCCAGGGTTAGCAGGTAGTAACTAATGAACATTTAATAATTCCTAAGTAGCTGTTGTTCTGTTCCCAGTGTTCTGTTAGCTGTGGAGAGGGAACCCAGACACGAAATGCCATTTGTAGGAAAATGCTGAATACTGGACTTTCTGCCATTGAGAACTCATCACTGTGCCCATCTCTGCCACTCTCCTCCTTGGTCAGGCCATGTGTGCTCATGACTTGTGCAAGTGAGTATAGAAGAAGATCTGGAAGGGAATTGGGAAGATTGGGACATTTTCCTGGCCAAAGAAAATACATGGAGGCTAAGGAAATTCAAGGCAAAACATTCAGAGGGGCATAGTTTGGAGAAGTATAACATAATGCTGTAATTATTAACATTAATAGCAGGAGAGTGCTAGATATTTATACATTCATTTAAATCATAGGTACTCACTCTCTTTCACTTGAATGGTTGCAGTCCCAAACAGGAGCAAGGTTAGGTCAAGGAAGTAGATGAAAGCAGAACAGCACAGAAAATATATTTGATTTAATTTAAATTTTATAATTAATATGGATATGTAGTGCAAGGCACTTTGGAATAGGCATTATTAGCATTACCTTAAATCAAACATGCATTTCTTTGGGATCAGGAGGCTACGGCACAAGTCTGGAAAACGATGCAGCCTTCTTAAGGAGGCACTTATAAAAGATGTGTGTATCCATGCCCAAAGCACCTTTTTGACTTGACATCTGAAGTGTTGCACATTCTCAATAATTCATATGATTGTTCTCTGTGCATTGCCTACTTCTCTCATCTTAAATGAGAGTTTGATTATGAATCGGAAGTAATTTTGAAAGCAACTTTGAAATGAATCCAATCTTGAATATCTGTATCTGAAGATATGAATTTGAAATAATTAGAGGCTTAGGGTGATTAGATTAATAGTTTGCTATTGAGTGTACACATTATTTAAGAGGAAACAAAAGTGGTGATTGTTTTTCTGGCGGTCTCTGCTCTCTCTATAGGGAGATCTATCTCTATTTTCTCTTTAATGAATACTTAAATCTGTGCTGTTCTGAAAATTTATTGATGTCCATTATTATTATTTTTTGAGGGGTGGGCTTTGTTTTTTCATTTAGACCGAATAGCACAGATCATATATGTAATAAGTAGTCTACTGTGGAAACTATTGTGATTAAAAAAAGCAACTTGGTGAGAAAGCATCTTAAAACTTCATATGAAATGGGGTTTTTTAATCAACAATTAAGGTTGGTTTCATTATAAAATGTTTAATGTTAAACTTACTCTGTGGCGAGAAGTAGTTGTTTTTACTTCCATGATGTACCCTCAGAGTCAGTTGTCCCGAAGAGAGCTGTATACTCAGGATCTCTGTATAATCGATGAAGTGGTGATATTTATCCATCGTGGGATCTTCAGCTTGCTCTAAGTAGATTTTGTTCTGCTTCATATTACTCCAATAGAAGGGAATCTTTATAGCTCAGGGTTGAATTGCGGGGTCCTTGGTGCTCTCTGAACTTGGTTGTTTTCTTGAGGATGTTGTATTATCAAACTAAGTAATATCATCGGTGCAATGCACTGATAAAGTTACCTAGTTTGGGTAATGAAATGTCTGCAAGAAAACAGCCAAACTCAGAGAGTACAAAGAACCCGTCAGATTACTCCCTTGAGATTGTACTTCATTTGTTCCTTTGTCCTTCAGTTTCCACCTGTGTGGCCTAAGGGTTGGAATGATTTAACAAGATGAGTTCTACATTTGTGTTGTACGCTCTTTATGTTATATTGACTCTTCCCTTTAAAGACTTTTGACAACAAGAATTAGGTGTTTTTTTTCCCTTTAAATAAGTCTGACTGCTGCTTCTGCATTTGAACCCAAAAGGGATCAGATTTATTTAGCTCAGGCTGTATTTCTGAAGGGTGAGGCCTCAGCATCGGTTGAATAAATTTCTATTTTCTATAAATGATCAGAAGTGAAATTCCAATTAGTTCCAAAAGAAAGATCCTTGTTTGGTTTGGTGAGTTGGAAACTTCATTTTATTGCCCATCTGCAGATGCCCGTGCAAATGACATCCCAGGCTTAAATTTTCTGTAGTAACCTCCCCATTAAATGTCCTGTATTGCAGGCCATATTGTGGGGTATCATGCTATACCCCCATAGGCATCACCCATCAGTGATATGGAGTCTCTGCAGGAAACACATACATGGGCACAGCACAGAAGCATTAAAGGAAAGGAAAAAGAATTCTTTAATCCTTTAGTCTCCTTTAGTTAATTAGGTTGAACATGCAAATGTGACGTGGCACCTTATCCTAATAATGTTACTAACATTTCAGGAGACCAGAGACCAACTCACAAGCAGTCCCCTTTGATACTAGCTCAAAAGAAAGTTTTTATCCAGACAAGAAAGCAAAAGAAGTTGCATTTTGTTGTTGGTGGATATGCCTACCTGTTGCCCAAGACCTCTGTCATTCTGCGATGTCCTGTGAGACGATTCCGGAAACCAATGATCACGTGGGAGAAAGATGGCAAACGACTCATCAGCTCTGTTCATGTTACCATTGCGCCTTATGGCTACATGAAGATCCATCGATTAAAGCCCTCAGATACCGGTACATATACTTGCACGGCAGGACCAGCTCAGGAACATTTTGTGATTAAACTCATAGGAGGCCACAACAAATGTACCGCCACCTTGTCATCTAGGATAAAAGATGAAGAATCATCAAGGAAGGTCAGTCTGAATGAAGCTTTGCATGGCCAGGAGAAGCATCAGAATAAAATTTTCTTCAATGGAAGCAAAACTGAAAAACGAGGACTTGCCTCTGATCCTAGCCACCGGTATGATGACATTGTCTCAAGGCTTCTGGAATACAGAGGCTGGCCCCGGGTTAGTACAGAGCCATGGGAAGCTCAGGACTCCACAGAGAGAAATATTTCTTCGGAGGAAGACCAGGGTCAAGATTACAACCTGCCTTTCACCATGGTCGCCAATCAGGATCGTTTAGATGACATCTTAAAAAATTTGTCTCAACAGCCAGAGGAACTTAAGGATGTCTACAGCAAGCAGCTTATCTCCCAGCTTGCCCATGAAATTTTCAAGAGCCATTTGGAACATCAGGAATCTTTTTTCAAAACCCAGGGAAGGCGAGTCAGTTCCGCTTCAGTGGAATTTCCATTCACTAAGCATTTTTCTGAGTTTAACAGATTATTGAGAACATCCTCCTCTGAAGCCCACTTGTCCACATCTCTAGAACTCATAAATGGTTCACGTGGGCCACACAAGAAACCTGCCATCTTGAAGAAAATCTCTGCAGCACAACAACTATCTGCATCTGAAGTTGTTACCCACTTGGGACACACTGTGGTTCTAGCTAGTGGGACATTAAGCGTACTTCTTCACTGTGAATCCGTTGGAAATCCAAGGCCTATCATTACTTGGGCGAAGAATGGAGAAGCTGTGCAGTACAACAAGAGGTAATAAAATACTAATTTTATCATTATTACACACATACACACACACATGTACTCATCAAATTTTGATTTTCCTTTATTTTCATGCATTCTTTTTTTCTAAAACATATTATTTTGGCTATCATACTAATGGATGTGTTAGAGATGGTTCTACAGGAGCAGATAATTGGCTGAGTTACGTCTTAGTGGTTTAAAATCTAGGATATTCATTCCTAATTTGAGGTCCTGCAGATATGATGGACTATAGCTTACAAAATCCCCAGGCCCCAATTGTTGAACATAATCATCTATTGGGGAAAATGTAAAAAAAACCAGGTTTAGTTCTGCTCTAGATCGTTATATTTTTAGAGTGGAGGAAAAATATTATTTTAAATTTTGCCATACTGTATATACAAAACTAAACTCTACTGAGTAAGAACACTGGCACTTAATGGAAAGAGTTTCTAGTTCAGCTGTTCACCTCATTTGCAATTTATACAGAAAGTATTTTAAAACATCAAGAAGGAGTTTTTGAAATATGTAAGGAAAATTTATCTACCATTTTAGAAATATACCGTTATTTACATGCGGTTTGTGTAGAGAATTTGTGCTCTACCTAGTACAGAGAGCTTCGTAAAATTGATCCATACTACTTTTTGCAGAAATGAGAGATAGATGGTTGCATTCTAGAAGTATCTGTTTTACAACAACTAAGACAAGTGTTAAAACTGTTAGCAAATTGGAAGAATTAGATGGCTCTGGAACAGCTTTTCTGACTTTCTAACTCTAGATTAAGGTCGCAATCTACATGACACTCAGAAAATCTTTAAATATTATTCAGGCTAGGACAGGTTAGATCTACAAGAACGCAATGGACTTTTGTCAGTTCCCGATCAGATTAGATTTTTTAATCTAATGTCTGCATTATATTTAACATATATATAAGTGGGCTTTCTTTCTTTCATGATTAGTTTTCTACTATGCATTTGCTTCTCCTTATTCCAAAAAAATTACAGAGGTTTCATACAATCCTATCTTCCATTTATAACTGTCCAGTGTTTTCTGAAGTTCTTTGCATCTTTTTTCTTACTGCAGAGAACCCTCTAAGAAAGAGACAATTTGATAGCATGTTATTTATATTCCACCACTTTGGATGCAGCTGTGATCTCATCCAAATTGATTATATTTTTTAAAATATTTTGATCCTTCCTTGCCTCCAGAGAATTCTAGATGGCTATAGGTCCGTGGTGGCGAACCTATGGCACGGGTGCCACAGGTGGCACGCAGAGCCCTCTGTGTGGGCACGCACGCCATCGCCCCAGTCCTAGGCCTTCAGCTGGGTTTTATAAAACCTTTTTGCTTTAGGCCTCTGCCACTGTGTGCAAAAAAAAATAAAAGTTTCAATCAATCAATCAATTTTAACTTCTCGCGGGGGGGAAAAAAATCTCACAAATTTGGAATTGATTGATTGAACTTTTTAGTCCCACCCAGTCTGCCATTACCACTGCAGCAACACCCACCTAATAGTCCACGCCCACCCAATGGTCCACGCCCACCCGGCACCTGATGATACATAAGTGGGTTTTGGGTTGTAGTTTGGGCACTCGGTCTCTAAAAGGTTTGCCATCACTGCTATAGGTGATGCGGTACATATGAGCAATGGGTACACTAGTTAGGTCAGGATGTTTATCATTACAACCCTAATTCATTTAAGATCACTATCCTGGTCTCCCTTTAATAAATCCCAAGGATTGTTATTCATTGGTATTGTTAGGAATTACTTAAGGATTCTTAGCTTCCCTCCCCCAGAACTCAGAGGTAACTGAGAAAGGGACCTGACGGGTAAGCCAATTTAACTTTGTAGTATGGATATCGTATGTGTTTAGTATTTCAAAAAGGAATTGAAATCCTTAAGTAGAAAAATGTGTAGTGAGCCTGCTTTAACCTATATGTTGCTGCAACTCTTTCTAGCTTTTTTATATACAGTAATACAACTTTCGATAAATAGACAGTATTTTCGTGAAAATATAGTCATTCCCCACAGTTTTCTCAGAAATCTTTGGTGCAAGCATTCTCTTGACACATACTGCAAACGTATATCATAGGCACCTTTGCACTACAATCACAATTTATTTCTCCTATGATTTTTTTTTTATCCCGAAATGGTCTCGGGGCAGGTCGCATCTGGACCAAATCACCCATTACAGATATCAAATATATCACAAGGGGCAGAATGAGTTTCTTTTCAGATGCCAAGTTAATGGCTGATGGGGATGCAGGTTTCTTGGAACCAAATTACAGTAAGAGCCAGTTTAAGCTGCACCAGATCCTCAAATTCAGCATCTTGGCAAAGATCTCCGTTTAAACCTATATTTCTGAGAAGGCAAGCAGAAAGAGTATTTGTTTAAATATTTCTCCTTTTGATGTTTTTTAGGACAGATTTCTCCCTCTTAATATCTTTTTGGTTGACAAATATAGGATCTCCACATAATTAATATATATATTGTTGTTGTTGGTTGCGAAGTTGTGTCCGACCCATCGCAACCCTATGGACAACGTTCCTCCAGGCCTTCCTGTCCTCTACCATCTTCTGGAGTCCATTTAAGCTCACGCCTCCTGCTTCAGTGACTCCATCCAGCCACCTCATTCTCTGTCGTCCCCTTCTTCTCTTGCCCTCAATCTTTCAATATATATATTAATAGTCGCTCAAATGATATTTTAAATGAAGGTGTTCATAATGCATTTGTTTCTGATTTTTTTTAAAAGCCTAAATCTCTCTCAACTCAAGTTGCCAAACATATTCGACACACCTTCCTCCTCCCTATTTTCCCCACAATGGCCCTGTGAGGTAAGTAGGGCTGAGAATGAATGATTGGCTCAAAATCATCTAGCTAACTAAGGCAGGACTAGAACTCTAATTTTCTAACCTGGTGTTTTAGCCACTAGATCAAACTGTCTCTCCGTTGCTGAAATACAGCTAGCATTAATAGTTGATCTGTGGAAAGCATACCATCTTAAACCTCATTGTTAATTTATTTACATAGCTGGAATATTTATATGATAGTTAACCAGCTTAGAAAGATTTGATTCCAAGCGGTAGGCTCCATTTATCTTTAAGAAAGGAACTTATTTGCTTGGATGCATAGAGAAGAAACCCTGTGACTTTTTAAGACACCCAAGATATTCCACAATGCCACCACGCAGGTACGCCCATTTTTTTGTAAAGGTTTTGAAGTTCATCAGATAATATTCCATTTCAGTGGTCTCAGCCAAAAATCTTATACCTTCTTGCCTGCAAGTCTTATGTAAGAATAAATAATTCCTGCGAGACGCGAGGATTTTTCAGCAGTTTTATGAAACAAAGTTGAATTACTTTTAAGGGTGGCTAGACTCAACCGTACTGACCTGGAGCCTTATGTTGTAATTTTGCTATTAGCTATCACGGTGTTAATGTCTAATAAGAGTACGTTGTTCATGAAGATACTTAAAAGTGCTGATGTGCTGGAAGGGATACAGTAGTCCTCAATTTACAACCATTCATTTAGTCAGCGTCTAAATGGCACTGAAAAAAAAGTGACATGGCTGGCAACTTTCCCAAACTGCTTTCCCGACAGACAAAGTCAGTTGGGAAAGTCAGATTTGCTTAGCAACCAGTTGATTCCCTTAACTACATTGATTCATTTAACAACCATGGCAAAAAAAAGGTCATGCGTGCCCACAGAGAGGGCCTCCTCAGGGTGCCTCCAGTCAGGGAATGTCGACTGGTGGCCCCCAGGGGGAGGGCCTTCTCTGTGGGTGCCCCGGCACTGTGGAACCAACTGCCGGTTGAGCTCCGGATGGCATCGGACCTCCGATCCTTCCGTCGCGGGTTGAAGACCCATTTGTTTGAGTTAGCTGGTCTGGCCTGATGGGGGTATATGGGTTTTTAATTGGTTTTTATTTCACTATTGTTATATTTTAATTTGGGCATGGTTTAATTTTCTTTTAATTTTTGTATACTTATTTATATATGCCCTGTGAACCGCCCTGAGTCCCTTAGGGAGAAGGGCGGTATAGAAATTAAATAAAATAAAATAAAATAAATAAATAAATAAATAAATAAATAAATAAATAAATAAATAAATAAAATTGAGCGTGACTACTTAACAACTGCCTTGCTTAGCAATGGGAATTATAGAAATTAAATTAAATAAATAAATAAATAAATAAATAAATAAATAAATAAATAAATAAATAAATAAAATTGAGCGTGACTACTTAACAACTGCCTTGCTTAGCAATGGGAATTCTGATCCCAACTGCCATCACAACAAGCCGAGGACTTTCTATGTACATTAGTTGATGTTTTTCAGAATGCAGCAGTCCAGGAATTTTTTTGCCAGTCCATGTTTCCTCTGTGTGTAAATTATGAGCCTGAGATTAAACATCCACATCCTGTGACCAGGGTCAGCCTCAGAAATGAGAAGGCACAAAAAGAGTCAACCCAAAGGGACCCAAATGAACTTTAAACACCTGGTTTCTCTGGAATATCTAGCAAGTTCTTGATTTATCCAAGGTGCAATTCAGCCCTGTGGTTCAGATACACCATTAGTTTGCTTGCTGCCTTCCTTTCGAAGTGGTTCGAAACTCTCCTGATTTAATGATTTCTGTAATTTCCTTTCATTTGCGGTGTCATTGCGTTTAAAAAACATTTTTCCCCAGGCAGATAGAGCATTCTTTTTTTTTAAACTACTAAAAGAAAACGTTAAAAAATGAAAAAGTATGTTTTCCCTCCTATGTGAGAACAAGAATGTATTTGTTATGGAAAGCACATGCAGCCTTAATCAAATATAGGCCTATGGTATAAATTTGGTTGGACTTCGTCCTATAAAAATACATTTCTGGCATTTCGAAAGTTTTATATGCAGATACACATTGCCAGTGGTTACATCCTGTTGGGAAAGTGCACATAAGGGTTTTTCTTGTTTATATATGTTGTTAAAACTACTAGAGAAATGCTTTTCTTCTATGCTGTTAAAAGATATCCAGGTTACAAAAAGCCCATAGAAAGTTTACGTTCAGAATTGAACATGAGGAAATCATATATCTTCTCATGTCTTAAGCAACCCTGCCTTTGCAATACTGGAGCACCAATGTGCTGTTCCGTTGTTAGAGGGCAAATAATTTCCATTAGTTCCAGATTTTGCGACACGTGTATCTGAGTCGAGCAGTTCCCAGGGGTTAATTTTCAGTGTTTGCCATCTTTCCTTTCAACTATTGCCGTTAATTGGCACTGTCTTCTAATCTAGAGCTACTTCATACCACCTTCCGGATGGGATGAGGGGGTTGTTTCTCTTCTGGTTGGATTGTATATAGAAAGTGTTTCTCAATCTTAGCTAGCGTAAGATGTGTGGGCTTCAATTCCCAGTCAGCATGCTAGCTGGGGAAGGAGCTAGCAAGAAAAAGGCAAGGAACAGGAAAAAGTAAGCAAGACAGGATGGTGCAGGACAGGGCTTCTCAAACTTTTTCAGACCACGGAACCTTGTTGTTTAAGTCCTGGGCCCCTGATCAAGAGGAGTGGGATGGGATGGAATGGGATGGGATGGGATGGGATGGGATGGGATGGGATGGGATGGGATGGGATAGAATGGAGTGGAATAGAATAGAATAGAATAGAATAGAATAGAATAGAATAGAATAGAATAGAATAGAATAGAATAGAATAAAATAGAATAGAATAGAATAGAATAGAATAGAATAGAATAGAATAGAATAGAATAGAATAGAATAGAATAGAATAGAATAGAATAGAATAGAATTCAATTTGCTTTGGGAGGTGGGACAAGTATGACAAGGAATTTGTCTCCGGTGCATAAGCTCTCAGTGTACCCACAAAGCTTTAGTGATAGAACATTTGTTGTGCCTGATGAACTTGTTTTGTTTTGCAAATGAAGGCAAACACACATGTCCCAGGATAACGTTGTAGGATCCAATCTGAGTTGGTCACCAGGACCAAAGGTTTATTCTTCCAAGTTTTCAGACTCAACGGAAGTTCTCTTTCTCCTGAATTGTTTTGTTTTTCTCCTTAGTCTCACACAGAACTCCATCAAGTTTGTGGAACCCTAAGGTTCAAAGGAACACAGTTTGGGAAAACCTGATGTAGAAATTGGCAGAGGGGACTCTCTCAAAAGATACGAGTTTGTACTTCCATGCATTTATAAATGTAAATACTTTGTTGATATACTAAGTCTTTATGGGGTTAGACACCTTTACATAACGAATATAAATACATATTTCTGACAGTGTAATTTGTGAAGCAAACCTCACTACAGTATTTGAGAACTCTGTTTTCAAAGCCTTCTTCCCAGTTTTTCTGTAGAATTTCTACATATGAGTGTTGTTGGGGGCTTTTTTTTTCCACAAATAGTAGAAGCCTTCTCATTTGTGTTGGGAATGTCCTTCTCGTTTATTATCTCTGTCTGGAAAAACCAAGTATTAGTCTACTTAATATATCTTTCTGAATATCCCAATTAAGATCATTTTGTATGGTAGATTATGATGATTAGTAAGAAGCTGATGGTGAAAGAGGAGCCCCTTCTTGCATTGCTTTTTCCTTCCTCCTTCTCTTTCTCTCCGATACAACGTTCAATGGGTGGGCTTAATCTGGTTTGCTTTAGAGTGTGCCACCCATGGTGCTGTGAGGGAGATCAAATATCCTTAACTTTGTGGTTCACGAGGCTGCCGTTTTCATTCAAGGGGGGGGGGGAAATCTCATCAGCCCATGGTAAGGGACTAGGCTTTGATTGCATTTGGACGGGCTTTCTCACTCCAATTCTCTCATCTTCTTTTGTCTACTCCCCCAATTTATTTATTTTTCTATTACCATCCTGACAAAAGAAGTTATGGAAAACAGCTGCTGCAGTTTTCTTGTGAGAAAAGCAAATTTGCCTATAGGCTGTGTCATTAATTCAACCTAAGAATGATTGGAGGCAGGTTAGAACTTTGCAATGGAAGCCGTGATATTAAACATATGTCTCTCAGTGGGTCAAGGCCACCCGGAGGCTTCCAGGGACCCAAGCAAAACCAATTTGGAAGTACTCCAGCAGAAGGACGTTACACAGTATACCAGCTGAAGCCATAATGCCAAATCTCTGGCATTGTCCCTGAAACCTTCTACATACCAAGACTAATTTCAAAATGGTTTGAAAGTTTATATCCACCTTCTGCTGCCCAGGCCTGTCCATGTGTTCCTTACAAAGCCCCTCATCATTATTAGGAGATTGTGTTTTCTTTTCATTTGCACAGGGTTGTACTGGACATAAGATTATTAAGAATTTTTTTTCCAGAAGTATCAGTTATTTCCTACTATTAAACTAGAGGATATTGTTCTGTTGTGAAAATGATGTGTTCTCATGTATAATAACAACTAGACAACCCATGATCCCTTGGATTATTATTTCAGAGAGAGAGATGAATTCCTCGATGCCTTTAACAACGGCAGAGATTCTAATGTATTGGAAAAGTTCTTAAAAATTCAGGAAGATATTCCGAGATGGATCTGCCTCGAAGGGAGCCCACGTTGAACTGTATAGCACAGTCAAATATCAGGAGTTGACTACAGGAAACATTTCAAGACATTCTGTATAATGTCTCAAAATGCTCTTTAGGATGATTTTTATGTCATAAAATGTATTATAAAAATCACCAAATTTCAATTCTACAGGTATCATGAATCTCAGATTTTGGACATATTCTGAAATATGTCGAGGTACCTTGGTTCAAATGTTTTGCACCATTTTGCTCAGCTATAGATTACAGACACAAGAGTTATAATAATACAGTGGTGGCTCAGTGGGTTAGGACGCTGAGCTTGTCGATCAGAAGATTGGCAGTTTGGCGGGTCGAATCCCGAGTGCCGTGTAGCAGAGTGAGCGCCTGTTACTTGTCCCAGCTTCTGCCAACCTAGCAGTTCGAAAGCACGTAAAAATGCAAGTAGAAAAATAGGGACCACTCCGGTGGGAAGGTAACAGCGTTCCGTGCGCCTTTGGCGTCTAGTCATGCCGGCCACATGACCACGGAGACGTCCTCGGACAAGCGCTGGCTCTTCGGCTTTGAAACGGAGATGAGCACCGGCCCCTAGAGTCGGAAACGACTAGCACGCATGTGCGGGGGAACCTTTACCTTTACCTTTACCCTTGATACTCAACTGCTTAGAAACTCATTAAATTTGGTACTCAGTGCATTTTGACGTGAAAATTTTGTCCCAGTATTCATCATTCACTTGGTACCCAGCGCACAGACTAGAACTTGTCAGTGTCAGTTGCCTTGTGACTCACTACATTATTCCTTAATGGGAAAAAATTGTTTGGTACACATCGTTTTTGGTACTCATCGCACCTCCTGGAACCAATTCACAATGAGGAGCGAGATACTTCTCTGTGTAGATTCAACTCAATATCATTGGATGATTTCCAGATGTTTGAGATATTTCCAATTGGGGTTACACCTTTTTTTGAAAAGTTTATGGAACCGATCATAAAACATCCTGAAATGCACAGTGGTCCAATCTTCGTACAAATTTAGTTTGAAAAACTTACACAACGCAAAGAGATTGTGCATGAATTGCATCGTATACTTAGCCTTTAGTCTTTCTTTGCAATGAGGATGAATAAAGATTATTAGTTTTTGTTTACTCTTTTTTTAGACAAATATAAAAACATCATTAAAAATGATGTGATGGCTCCTGAGATAAGAAATACCAGGTTTCATTCTTCTGAGATCCTTTTGACGGTCTTGAATAAATTAACTACAGCCTTTGCATTTTATCTCTTTATTTGTTGCCTGAACCATCTGGTTTATCCCTATTCTGTCTTAAGTTCAGATCAATTGGAAAGTTATTTACACAGGTCTGAATTGCAATTACAGAGTATAACATGGGTGACAGAGAATACAGACAACCGGTAAATTAGAAAACCAACAATTCAGGTTCAGATTAGAAATGATGTTTAGCTTTCTTTGTAAAAATTTTTTAAAAAAAATGAAAAACAGCTTCTTGAAGCAGAAGAATTGCAGGAGAAGAAAAAAGAAAAAAAAAGGGTCTGCTTAAATTTTCCTCCTTTGGGTCCCCCTCCCTCCCAGCTGTATTGTACTTTACATCCAGCGGCTGCTATTCTGTACTTCTTCATCTCTGCTGGACTATCTTCAGTGCTCACCAACTCTGGGGCCACAGAAAAAATATTTGGTGGCCCTATCCACTGGTGGGATGCGGAAGACTTTCGTGTCCTTAGCAATAGTACAGAAGTAGTTCATCACTGTCTTCTACAATGTTTTTCAACTGGAGGGGGAGTGATTTAACCTTTCAGTTGAGCAGAGGCTACAAAACAGTAGAGCCATAGATTAGCCAATATTTAGGACATACAGGGACGTTCTTTAGTTTTTATCCTTATAGCCCTGTTTTGTAGTCCCACTCAAGTTTCCCACCTCAAAATTGCAAGACTTTGCAGTCAGTTTTAACAATCATAGATAAAAAAGAATCTTGAGGATGATGATCACTATTATTTGTATGTACACTGAGAGCTTACACACCGGAGACAAATTCGTTGTGTGTCGAACCACACTTGGCCAATAAAGAATTCTATTCTATTCTATTCTATTCTATTCTATTCTATTCTATTCTATTCTATTCTATTCTATTCTATTCTATTCTATTCTATTCTATACTATTCTATTCTATTCTATTCTATTCTATATTCTATTCTATTCTATTCTATTCTATTCTATTCTATTTGTCATAATGTTTGGGGATGGCTCTCTTTAAGCACCTATCCTGCAGGGTACAAATATAAGACAATGTTGTGTTAGGCTCTTTCTCTGCCAGAAGAAGTTTTGCAAAAACTTTTATCTGGTCATTCAGGGAATGGCCAAAAAAGGGGGCTTTAGAAGCTCATTATGAATCTCTGCAAAGTTGCCACAGAACAAGTTAGGCACTAATTCAGTTTATACAACTGAGCTTTAAGAATCCTTCATCTAAGAGCTGCCATATCCTGTTCTTGTCCTGGTGTCAGCAGTGCTTCTGTGGTAAAACCCACTTTCTGAACTTTAACTTCAGTTTTACTCTAAGGTAAATTGTGGTTTTTTGAGCAGGATGAGAGTTGTAAAGTTTTGGGATTATAATTTCAGATACCTTGTCACTAGCACTGATGTGCGATCAGGAGATTCTTCCAAATATATACCTTTTACAGAGTCAAGAGCACCATAGTAAAATCCATGGAATCGGTCCTTTAATAGTTCGGGAAACTCCTAATTTTTAACACTTACATGATGAGGACATTTGAAAGAGGGTCCATAACCAGCCCTTTTGCACATGGTATTTCTTATTGCCTCATATTGTCCAATTGGATCATTCTTGGGATACTAAGAAAGACAACTTTCCAAGGGAAATGCAGAATGGAAGCTCAATATCAATTACTTGATTATTTTCTGAACAAAATATAGCAGAGTCACGAGGCCAGACTCTGAATTTCGCATACTGACCAGTTTGATAGGCAGCGGGAGGAATAAAAAAAAAAATCAGCAATACCTTTTTCTGTTATCCTCACATTTTTCAAGTTGGTGGTGATGCAAGATGTCTCCTTGATGGAATCTGATCTGTGCAGTGGCTTATAATATCAAGGTTGATAGGAGATGAAATGGTAAAGCCTGCATATTTTAAATAACAGCAGGCTACAGATAACCTACCTAGTTTGGGATTGGTAAATATTGCTTTTTATTTAATGAAACTGAAACTGCAAACCTTGTATTTAAAATTTAGGATGACTTTGGGCCAGTCATTCTCTCTCACCTCCTAGGGTGGTTGTTGTGGGAAAAGTAGGAAGCAGGAAAGTGTGGAAAGTGTGTTCTCCACTTTGAGTGGTTTGTAAAAATAATAAAGGTGCAATATAAATAAATAGTGCTGGTACTGTATATTTGCCATCTTGAGTTATATATGGAATGGAATAGAATAGAATGGAATGGAATGGAATGGAATAGGAATGGAATAGAATAGAATAGAATAGAATAGAATAGAATAGAATAGAATAGAATAGAATAGAATAGAATAGAATAGAATAGAATAGAATAGAATAGAATAGAATAATAGAGTTGGAAGGGACCTTGGAGGTCATCTAGTCCAACCTCCTGCTCAAGCAGGAAACCCTATACCATTTCAGACAAATGGCTGTCCAGTCTCTTCTTAAAAACTTCCAGTGTTGGAGCATTCACCACTTCTGGAGGCAGGTGGTTCCACTGGTTAATTGTTCTAACTGTCAGGAAGTTTCTCCTTAGTTCTAGGTTGCTTCTCTCCTTGACTAGTTTCCATCTGTTGCTTCTTGTTCTGCCTATGGGTGCTTTGGAGAATAGCTTGACTCCCTCTTCTTTGTGGCAGCCCTCTGAGATATTGGAAGATATGAAGAAACAGGATTAAAAATTCTTTTTAAAAATGTCATTCTGAATACAATCATTGAAAGAAATTTAACCTTTGGCTAGTGTTTCCCCCCCCCCCTTTCTGGTGGTATTACCCTGAAGTGTTGAGTGGCATCCAATTTTAAGACTTAATATATTTGTCTGTCATTGCAGGATTCTTCTTCAACCAGATGACTCCTTGCAAATCCTAGAACCGGTCGAAGCTGATGTAGGCTTCTATACTTGCAATGCAACTAATATGTTGGGATCTGACTCTGTCTCCATTGCCATCACATTAGCAGGTAACACATTTACGGCATGGAAATCCTCCTGTTTTTTGCAGTTTGAAGCGCAAGCATGTAGGTTAAAAATCCTACCAGTGCTGGAATTGTTTAACCTTTAATTTGGTTTACTGATATTTTCCCCCATTTTGATGATTTGCTTTAAAAATTTCATGAGACGTTAAATGCTAGCTTGATATATTTGACTCCTTCATTTTCTGGGATTATTTGTAGAGAGGGCCGTAGCAGTTTCAATAGAATTGGTGAAGCTTCCAGTTTTGTAGAATTTATTTTAGGTTTCTCATGTGCGAGGTATATTCAAGGACGGAAGAATTTGTACAGAGCTTTTCTTTATGCCAAGAACTAGGTTTGGCATTATTTTGAGATTCTAAAACATACTCCTATTTTAGAATTTCCAGAAGTAGTCTTGAAGTCAGGTGCCAGATCTAGGAAGTACTCTGATTTATGCTTTACTATATGTATATTAACCCTCTGTACCTTGACCCATTATGATTGGTCCTCAGTTTGGTAGCTAGCAGCTCCTCTCACAGAGGTCACCAAACTTTTGGGCACCAGGGACCAGTTCCGTGGAGATAGGTTTTTCCATGGACTGAAGGATGTACGGTTTTGTGTGCTGCCTGCATCCCCCCGATGCCTGGTACTGGTCCACCGACTGGGGGTCAGGGACCCCTGTCCTATCAGAAACCCCCACCTTCAGAATTCCACTGGGCACTGTCACTGAGACCACAGGAAGCTAAGCCACCCTGAAAACAACAAAGAGGCTGGTGATATGGGAATATTAACATTTTGATATACAAAAAGAGGAGTTTAAAATTGCTTAATTCTGGGATGTCCTGTAGTTTACTTTTTAATATACACTGGCATTTACATTTTAATATTATTGCGGAGATGATTATTTAAGACAATGATATTAAAACATGCGCCGTGTTTTTCATTCCGCGTTCCCACTTCTGTCATCTCTATACATGTCAGGGGAGAGAGTAATTGATTTGATATTTTGATATATATATATATATATCTGTATGCTCAACTTGCATACCCTGTATTTTGGTCTGATCTCTCTGCCACATTTTGCTCTTACGACTATTTCTCCTTTTAATAGAATGGTAAGGATTTGATTTGTTGAATCCATCAGAGTGGGATGTTTTGATCTCTTTATTATTATTATTATTATTATTATTATTATTATTATTATTATTATTATTATGCTGGGTGGTGGCTCCAATTTCTCTGTAAGTCTTTCTCTCTTAGACTGAATTGTAGAAGAACCAGACATCTCATTAGAGCTGCAGCCAAATTTTAATAGTGATCTCATGAGAGTCAGTGAGATTCCTCATATTCCTGAAGTTAAGCATTGCTCCAAATAATTGGTTGGATTGCATGTTATCTGCTCAGTCAACATCTTGTAAGGTCAAGCTCTTTTTTCCCCCGTGTTGCAGCCAAAGCATGGCTGGCACACTTCCCGTCACCGGCAAGGGAAATCTCAGAACAGATTAAGTTTCTTGTTTACACCAACAGTTCAGTTCTATGACAAATTAAATCTTTGTTCACTTGGATCAGCACTAATGAAAACCTTTCTTGAAAAGAGCAGTGACACTATGAGATTGTTCTTGCTTTAAACTCTTTAGGTGCTTTGGCCAGCAAGTAGCTTTACTAACGTGCAAAGTTACCAAATGAAAAAATAAAAAGAATCTAGCTAGATCACTCCAAATGTTCATCTATTCCAGATTGTTTTGTCCAAAATGGAGTTTGGTTCTGTAATGGATCTCATGCTTTACACACAGGAGGTGTCAGGTTAGAATCTGGATCCCCTCTTGTTGAAAAGTGCTACCTAATAACCTGGAGAACTGCTAGCTATTGCAAATCAGCATCAACAGTTTTTGGCTACGTATCAACACGTTTGCTCTGTCTAATGTGGCCTTAATTATTTAGGTGAACAGTTGCAATAAAGGCCCTCTAGAATTCCACAAGTAGACAGAAGAAAAACAGCTCCCGGTACTACCACTTGTATTTAAGCAAAGTGTGCATTTCCCCAGATATATGAGACGCCTGTCGACCTAGTTCTTTTAACTTGAGAGAATGAAACTATCTTTTAGTAGGCTATTTCTAAGAACATTGATACATATATTTAGTTGAACTCACGAATCAATATACTATGTATAAAAGTTCTGGGATAAAAATAAACTATAGAACTTACGCAGAGGAGACCGGAATAGTAAGACAGCCAGTTTGGTGTAGTTAGTAGTTAAGACATTAGGCTAGAAAACAGGAGACTATGAGTTCTAGTCCAGCCTATCCTTAAGCCCAAGGTCATCTGACTGACCTTTGGCCACTCATTCCCTGTCAACCCTCAGAAGAAGGCAATGCCAAGACACTTCCAAAAGTACATCAAGAAAACTGCAGGACCTAGTCTAGGCAATTGCATTCTAAGGCACATGTTAGTGTGCCATGCATATAGACACACAAAGGTATCATCTCAAACTTTACAAATCCTAGAGTTCCTTAGTTCCTTACTGTATATCCTTATTATGGGTATAGGTAGGATTGCCAAACAAATGGCAGTGTGGTAGTCTTGTGTGGAAAGAAAAACAGCCTGTGATGCTACAGGTATGAGCCACTGAAATTAGAAACAATTTTGCATAGTGCTGCAGAATTTTTAGTTTGCCATCTGAAGTACTTAAAGGTTAGGGTGCAGTCAAAGTATTTAAACCAATATATATGGAGCTACTCCAGACAAATAGCTAGCTGATACTTTTTTCTGACCCAGGACCCAGATTCTGATCTAATTTAGGCATCATTCTAAACTATTTTAGGATTACATATGCACAGCTGCCACCTCACCACCATCCTTTTTTTTTCTGGCGCAAAATCAGATTTATTCTCTTTTGAACTAATCAATTTGTCCAAAGTAGAAACAGAAACTGTATTTAAACTGTAGTCAGTCTAAATAATCCAAGATCAAAAATCATGGCTTGATACATGCTTCTCAGTTGCTTTAGACACCAAGATCACTCCAGTAAAAGGATTTAGGAAGGACTGCACGCAAACTTCTACATAAGTCCCCCGTGGGTTTTACTCCAAAAATGTTGATCAAGCTATCTGACAGTTCTAAGAAAATCAGTTCACCAAACTAATTTCTCATCATTAAACTTCACTTTTACATTAATTGTGGTGGACAGTTCCCCTATCCACCCCATGCTTGCTTTAGGAATATTTCCTCCCTTCAAAAACAACAACAACAACATCAGTACCGCTTTTTCTCATTAAAAACACAAATATGGTAAAACAACATAGACTTAACAGCAACACAACATATAGCATTGAAGTAATTAATCCATCCTGATCCAGGTAAATGCTTGAGTTTTAAAGTTTAGCGCTTTCAACAGAGCATAGCAATCCAGGCTGCAAAGAGTCTTTGCAGTTTGTATATTCCCGATGGGCACATTCCAAAAGCTTTAACTTTAGACGAGAGTTTTGGAAGGAAAGCCTCTTCCTTCAAACCACAGTTTTGATCCAAGCCAATTTATGGAGCCTAATCAATCACTGTCTGATATGTGCATGCGTGTAGGTTCATAAGACACACAGACACACACACATTTAGATTGTTTGCAGGTTTTCAGTAACCAGCAACAGTTTTTTCTAATAAAATAGTCCGTGCCTTGATTTCATTTTCTCATGCAAACAAATTAGGAAATGCAAAATCTCCTGGGTCAAATTTTCTAGATGCAAAGCTGCTTTTGGGCAGCTTCTGAATAGCCTCATCTGTCAAACACCAGCCACAGGTATCCAGTCATTCAGCAGCTTCAGATCTGGATACCAAGTTGTAGGAATGTGATAATGTGCAATTAAAACAACATTGTGGGGAAGGAGGGGAGGCCTGGATTTCTCAGAGGAAGTGGGCAATCTTTGTTCAAGCTAAATGAAACACTTGGCTTATTGATTAATTTAACACATGAGTTTGCAAAGGGCAAATGTTTCCATTTTTGGAATGACAAATTACTTTTTACAGGCTAACAGCAGACAAGTATATAATCTAATGAGAAGATCATGAAAAAAGAAACAGTGAATTAAAAGACCAGTTGCCAGTTGAGGTCTCTCTTTCTCTGTGATTTAGGAGTACCCAATAAAAAATGAGAACTGTGTGAACTTTTCATGACTCAGTAGAACATATTTGCGGCTGGATATTTCGTTATATTGACATTTAAAGGAATCTGCATACAAGTGATATAAACAAAAGCTGCCCAACTGCCATGCTTTGGTGGGTTACTTCTACAGGATTGAAATACAGCCAGTTACACATAAAGTATATTTTAGCTGTTATGATGGCTTACGGATTTGTGTTAGTGACACATGTATTGGAGGAAGGGGAGGCCCAGAAACAAAATCAGATTTCCATATTTTTACTTGAGACTGCCAACTAAAGCACCCATAATTCTTCCTCCTCCTCTTCCTTCTCAATTTACAGCCACCCTTTCCGTGCCAATTCTTTCCCCTTCCTGCTATTGTAGATTTATAAGGGATTAATTTTTTAGACATTATAGGCTCCTGTCTTGGCCCAAGCTCATGAATTATGCAACCTCACCCATTTCACATTCTGATGGCCTATGAACAAGCTCACATAGAAGCCTCCACAAAATCAGCCAGCATTCAGAACTTAACCCACAGTGCAATTTTCTGAAGTGGATGCCCAGAATGCAGATAGGTGGATCTGCATTGAGGTTTATATATTTCTAGGATTTTCTGTCACCCTGCCTCCCTCCCTACAGCATGAAATTTCTACAATTCATTAAACTTTGCAGCATTCTTATTTTAGATCATCAATTTAGACCAGGGGCCCCACATGGAAATTTCCAATGAAAGGGGAGAATTAAGTGCATAAGACCTTAAGGAAAAACATTAGGATAATTTAAATTAGCATTATAGAAATAATCAAAGTGAGTCTAGTATCTGCATACAATTAAATGTTCAAGATTGTGATTTCATTAGGCAGATAATAGCTTTAGTTACATTCTGATTTGTTGATGCAACTGGCTTTCATTTCTTTAGTTCTACAGCCAATTTGCTTGTTGAAGGGAATTTTACAGAATAATTCTTAATACACATAACATCTTATAAAAGCAAAAGATATTTATCAAGGATCTGTTTACAAGCTGACATGTTGTTTACAATCATATACAAATTGTCAATGATTTTTGAGACTGTTCCTCCCAAGATTATTATTTCCATTGTATTTCACCTCCATTTGTCTTAGTAACCAGGTTTGTATGCTGTTTTCATTGCTTAGTTCAGCAGAAATCATTTACTGGTATGAAACTGACAAATAAATAAGTTGTAGTGAGGGGTCCCTTTTGCTCTCTGAGCTTGCTTGTTTTCTTGCACATGTTTCATTACCCAAACTAGATAACATCCCCAGCATCAAAAACAAGCACGCCCAGAGAGCAGCAAGGATCCCTCACTTCAACCCTGAGCTACAAATATTTATTGATAAATTATAACTGTGGCTATGCTTTGTTTCTTGTCTTATTTGTTTTATAATTCATGGTTTCTTTTCAGGGAAACCACTGATAAAGACATCAAGAACCAGCCTGACCAACCAGAACTTGCCAACTATTTCTGTTGATATCGGAAGCACAGTGAAAACAATTCCAGGAATAAATGTGACCATTAACTGCCAAATTGCAGGTCTGTTATAACTATATTAACAAGCAGGCTTAAAGCCCTGCATTTAGGTTTCATTACATCCAGTTTGAAAAGTAAAACATTTTATTGGGTTGTTTAGGATTCTCTGCAATGCTCATCAGTGGGGGGAAAAATAGTTTAATTCAGATCTGAAATACAGCTTCAAGCATTGACCGAGGTCTTAGAGTTGATGCATGTCAGCCCTGGGTGAGATGGAACAATCATTTAAATCAGTGTAAGGTAGTTTCAGAAGGGACGCGGTGGGTCAGTGGGTTAGGACACTGAGCTTGTTGATTAGAAGGTCGGCAGTTTGGCGGGTCAAATCCCGAGTGCCGCGTAACAGAGGGAGCGCCTGTTACTCGTCCCAGCTTCTGCCAACCTAGCAGTTCGAAAGCACATAAAAATGCAAGTAGAAAAATAGGGATCACTACGGTGGGAAGGTAACAGCACTCCGTGCACCTTTGGCGCCTAAGTCATGCCAGCCACATGACCACGGAGACGTCCTCGGACAAGCGCTGGCTCTTCGGCTTTGAAACGGAGATGAGCACCGGCCCCTAGAGTTGGAAATGACTAGCATGCATGTGCGGGGGAACCTTTACCTTTACCTTTAAGGTAGTTTCATGGTTTTGGAGCACGATAAAACAACCTTCATTTCCACTTATTCACCCTGAAGGCCTTAATCTTCAATTAACCTCAAGACACTTTAGTTCTGTTTTACCAAAAAATGAATCATGGATCTACCTGCTTTCCAACTGTGCTTTCAGGAGAAAATGGTTATACTGGACAACTGAAGATTGAAATGTAGCTTATCTGATAAGGCAACATAAGGCATCAGGTTCCATATAGTGAACTCTGTCCTAAGGTTAGAGATATATGTTACAGCAAAATTGGAAATCTGTATTAGCGCAAGTCAGAATAACAAAGAACAGCAAACATACTAGAACATCAGGGAAGCGCCTGTGAACCAAGCTTTTATGAGCAGCGTAGCCTTTTATGAGCAACGTAACTTGTCTATTTTGAGTAAACCTACTAGAGAGCTCATATTTTAAGGGAAAGCAATCCATAATTTTAAAAAAGTAATCAAAATAATAAAAAAGTCTGCTATTAGGATTCCTCTCTGCCATATTTTAATATACAGAGTGGTTTGTCACCTATATTTTTATTTCTGGACTCAGGAAGGAATATATTCAGAAATTGTGGCTTCCTGCTTTGCAAAGATGTTGCAGGTTAATACCAGGCCTTGGCACGAGGCTTGGAAACAAGCAGGAGCCAATGAAACCAGAAACCATGTCCAGTTTGGATCAGAGTTGCCAACTTTACTGACATTTCTGGATTATCATAAGAGTAAAAGCCTTAAGTGTTTTTCCTTCAGCCATCTTTGAATTTATGGGGAGAAGGGAGGAAATTGTAAGCTAATATGAGAGAATGGCTCATAAGGTATTATTCCATACTGAACCCTTCTGGCTTTCGGACCTACAGAGGAGCGAGCTATAAGAGCAAAAAAAGAAGAACTGGATAGAACAAGGGTTGGAAAATAATACTTTGAACTTGATGGATAATGTAGCCCACCAAAAAGGATAATCCTTAATGACAACAAATTAGTGGATCGTTTCTACATCCCTTTTTGGTCCAGAGTACCAACTGTAACAATATCAGGCTGCCTAGGCCAGAGGTAGGCAACCTCGGCTCTTTTATGACTCATGGACTTCAACTCCCAGAATTCCTGAGTCAGCTGACTCAGGAATTCTGGGAGTTGAAGTCCATGAGTCATAAAAGAGCCGAGGTTGCCTACCTCTGGCCTAGGCCAAAAAAATTCTGTACAGAATTGCCACTGAAAAGCAACAGTGTGTTTTCTTCACTCTTGAGTCCCAGAGTTTGCAGAAATGAAACCAACAAGAGGAAGTAACGGGCGGAAGATAAAGTACAATCATTCATTGCAATTCCCAACCGATGCAAGGTTGCTAAATCAGATCAAAAGTCTCTCTTTGCCGTAGGCACCTGGGTAAGAGTGAAATTAGATGTCATCAGGAAGATCAGACTGGATCTCCCAACTTATTTTTTTCCCCAGCAGAGGCTGGATTAGGGCCAAAACATTGGAGGAGAAAAATTAGATCTTCCCCTGCTAATTCCCTAGCTAAAATTGGCCCTTAAAGCTTGGCCAACCGTAGGACAAAAGAGAAAGGGTATATACTCAATAAGCTTAGTTGTGTGGAGCAACTAGTTCCAGTAATAATGATAAGAGCAATCCAGGGCTAGTTCCAAGCTGTAGGACAAGGGAGATTACGGGCAGTTCTTGATTTAAAACAGTTCACTTAGTGACCATTCAAAGTTACAACGGCATTGAAAAAAGTGACATGACCGTTTTTTACACTTAACAACCATTGCGGCATCCCTGGGGCCCTGCGATCAAAATTCCGATGCTTGGCAACTGCTTCATATTTATGACGGTTGCAGTGTCCTGGGGTCGTGTCACGTGATCCCCTTTTTGCGACCGTCCGACAAGCGAAGTCAATGGGAAAGCCAGATTCACTTAACCACCGTGTTACTAACTTAACAAGTGCAGTGGTTCACTCAACAGCTGTGGCAAGAAATGGTCACAAAATGGGGCAAAATTCACTACTGTTCTGCTCTTGCTTAGGAACGGAAATGTTGTGCTCAGTTGTGCTTGTAAGACGAGGACTACCTGTGCACAGTCTCCCTCTGCATTCCAGCACGAGGAAGACCAGGCCAGGCACTGTCCTCTTTTGAGAGACTGTCTCCCTTCCAAGGTGATTGAACTTCTCTTGGGGCTACAAATATGGGAAAGAAGGATCAGAAAAGGCGGAGCTAGCGTGTCTTTTCTCCAGGACAGAAATAGCCTCAGAAATGGCGGCGCTACAACTAATACAGTATCTGCTGATGATTTGGGGAAGGGAAAAGGCACCGCGTTCAGGGAAACTCGTTTGTATGTTTTCCCTTTTTTGGGGTGGAAGGTTAAATGTAACCTCTGGAATCTTTATACTTACACTTGGAATGAAGTATATCAAGTATACGCAGGGCTTTTTTCCTCATAGAACGCTCAGAACGGAGTTCCGGCACCTTTTTTGGATGGAACCTTGTAGGGTAGGCAAGGCGGGTTGTATGACATGTGTGAGTTCCGCCCCCCCCTTTTTTTAACAAAAAAAGCACTGAGTATACCTTATACTTACTTATAAGTACGACCTCAACTTAGCCCAAAATTCCCATTGCTAAACGAGACAGTTGTTTAAGTGAGTTTTGCCCCATTTAGTGACCTTTTCTGCCACAGTTGCTGAGTGAATCATTGCAGCTCTTAAGTGAATCGTAAGCTCCTCAAACATATCTGGCTTCCCCCCATTGACTTTGCTTGCTGGAAGCCGGCTGAGGAGGTTATAAAATGGCGATCACATGACCTGGGACAGTGCGACTGTCGTAAAGGCATGGCAGTTGCCAATCACCTGAATTTCGGTCACGTGACCGTGGGGATGATCGTAAGTGCGGAAACCAGTCACAGATCACTTTTTCCAGTGTCATTATAACTTGACTGGGCATTACACAAATGTTGTAAGTTGAGGATCACCTGTATAAAAACCATTTTTTTAAAAAAACGATGAAAGAGGCTGTCAATTAAATAACTTTAGAATTCAAATTTTTGTAAAGCATGGAAGACGAAAGCAACATACCTGGAACTTTCGTACGTTGAAAACATTTTTTTTTAAAAAAAAATTGCACTGTTAAACTACAACAAAAATGGAACTGTGGAACAATGTGTTGCTCTGGTACCCCACAACAATGCTTTTGCACGAGGTTCACAATGGGTATTCTTTGTGTTTCTCTCTGTCTCTCTTTCATTGTGTTCCTACATCAGGTGTGCCCGAGGCAGAACTTACCTGGTTCAGAAACAAAACCAAGCTGGTCACTGACCTTCACATCCACGATGGGTCCCTGCTGATTCAAAACGTATCTATCTCAGACCAAGGGTTGTATTCTTGCAGGGCTGCCAACATCCGCGGGGAAGTAACAGAAAGCACGCAGCTATTAGTCCTCGGTAAGTTAAAGTATGCAATCTTTTTGAGAATTAATATCTTTCGTCTTTTTTTTTCTCCAACCAAAAAGCCTGTGATCAAAGGATGTGTGGCTGTGTAGTGTAATTTAATCGGGGGAAATCAACCAGCATCAAAATACTTTAAATATATTTGTATTTAAGGTACAGATTTTCTTTTATGAAAACTGCATTATTCCTGAGAGGGGAACTGATAAATAATTGGGGCACAAAAGGCATCAGGAGTTCATGCCTTTTGTACTGATATTTTTAACGTGAGGAGGAAAGGCGAATAGGCAACCTTGGCTCTTTTATGACTCGTGGATTTCAACTTCCAGAGTTCCTGAGCCAGCATGGCTCAGCTTGGAAACCTCTCCCTTTCCCCTCAGCATGGCTGGCTCAGGAATTCTGGGAGTTGAAGTCCACGAGTCATTAAAGAGCCAAGGTTGCCTAGCCCTGGGTTAAGCATCAGGCTAGAAACCGGAAGACTAGGACAAAGCCAGTTGGATGGACTTGGCCCAGTCAGTCTCTCTCATCCCTAGGAAGGAGGCAATGACAAACCATTTTTTTAAAAACCTTGTTAAGAAAAGGGGGGTGGGGGGAATCTGCAGGGACATGGACAAGTCGAAGCAATCTCTGAGAATTGAACATGATTGAATGGAAGGGGGAAAAAATCATGAGAAGAATCAAGCTTCTACAAAAAGTAATTATGTTAGGACCAGCTTCCCAACTGATAAATTAACGGGACTTTTTCACAAATGCCCTTTGATCCCATGGCAAACACTTTTCTCAGAATTGGGCCTTGACAAAATGGTAGCATTCCTCATCTTCACGTGCTCTTTATTAGTGACACCCTCCCCCTCCATTGGAAAACTGACCCGATTTTCATTTTAAATAATGCATATCATAATTTTATGCCTCGTGCTACCAGATCTGGGCTACCACAGTCTGCAAGGCTACTAGATAGTATAGGTAGTCCTCTATTTACAACAGTTCATTTAATGAACATTCAGAGTTACAGCCGCACTGAAAAAAGTAACTCATGACCGTTTTTCACACTTCTGACCATTGTAGCGTCCCCCCACGGTCACGTGATCAAAATTCAGATGCTTGGCAACTGGGTCACGTTTATGACCGTTGCAGTGTCCCCGGGATCATGTGATCCCCTTTTGCGACCATCTGACAAGCAAAGTCAAGGGGGAAGCCAAGTTCACTTACTAACTTACCAACCGTGGTGACTCACAACTGTGGCAAGAAAGTTTGTAAAATGGGGCAAAACTCACTTAACAACAGAAAATTGAGGCTCAGTTGTGGTTGTAAGTCGAGGGCTACCCGTAGCGTAGGGACTGTTTTCTGCGCCTCTGCGCTGTCTTCTGATGGTCACCCAGATTTTTCCAACCCAAATGTGACAGCCATGGATGACATTCGTCTCCTGAGAGACGCATTGAAAGTTTTTGTCCTTGATTCCAATTTCCCCGCTTTGGACTTGTTTTAAGGGAACTGCCTAGTAAAGTTAATCTTTGGAATATTGTCGTCCTCATTTCACATGGCAATGGCTGAGAATGCTATCTTGACACTTAAACAGTCGAACCATGAAAGGCAGCCTTCCAAAATACTTTCCTGCTAGTAAATGTAATTCAACTCAGTGAGTTTTATTTTTGGAGTCCGTTTAAGACTGCATGGAAGACCAAGATGTAAAAACATTTACGGGGGCGTCAGGGAGAGGGGCTCAAGGACCGTTAATCTCTCCCACCTTCAGACCAGCCATTTCCCTCTGCTTTGCTCTGACCTGACAACTACGGGGATAAAAATTAGCTTGTCTTATGTAAGTGGTGCCACTAGAAAGAAATCTCTGCTGTTAAAAAAAAAAAAAACAACCACCGAGGGGAAGCCGCTGATTGCTGTGAATTACAAGAGGGTATCCGTAACAAATGTCCTCGCCATATAATTCTTTTACTCTGGCCCCCCACTTAACATGAAATGTGTTGGAGGGCCAGACCTTTAAACCTGACTGAAAAAAATCTCATACACATCCCCAGCTCCCACTGACATCCCTGTAACCTGTGCTGACGACCCCTGCACTGGGTTCAGGGTTTGGGGAGGATCAGTCAACTTGGGGAGTTCTTCTGGCAGTTTTTCCAAGCAGCCGAAGACGGAAGGGATTGTGTCTCCATGGCAAGCTTCCCTCCTTGAAGAAAACACTATCCTGCTGTTTTCTGTCACAGCGTTGTTGGAGAGGCAGGAGCTCTGATAAATCACCAAGTGACACTGTACCAATTTCACACCTTGCTGACAAATGCATAAACTCAGCCTGCCAGCTTTTTTTAAAAAAAAATACAACAAAAAAGGAGGGACTCGGTCACCGAAGGGTGAAGTTTACTTTGTCTTACGTTTCCCAATAGGAAACAGTTTGAGTTTAGCTGGGTGATTTAGAAAGGCTTCGTCAGGTCCAGAGGCTGAGTGGTAATGTATTCCTGGGACTGATTTATGATACTCACTGATGGATTTCCCTGCCTAATAACATGTTTGTGCCGCTTTTCCTCCATACTGCTGGAGAAGAGAAAGACAGCAGGCTAGACTAAGCAAAAGCTACTGTAGTTTTGTCGATGAAGTGTGCCCCTTCCAGAAACCCCGGTGCCTTCCCCAAATCATACATCAATACCTTGGGCAGATCTTATTTTTCAGGGTATGACTTTGGCCCTGTTTTTCTTTTTCTTTTTTTTGGTTTTGTTTTTTTTGTTGACACAAGTTTTCTTAGCTCGTAGGAATCCCTCTTCCATTTCTCTCTCTTGCTTTCTTATCCACCTCTCTGGCGTGCGGTTTTTAAAAATGGGCTTTTCTCAGAATTCATTTCACCGAGATTTATCCGAACGGATTACTAAACAACCTTCAGAATTAATCTCCTGGATGGAGAGAAAGTTCCCTATTGTATCATTGTCTCTGTAATATATTCCCAGACCCACCGCAACTCCCCCATCAATTGGAAGACATGGCAGCCACTCTGGCACTCGTGGGGCCAGGCGTTCCTTCGGTGATAACCTCTCCTTCAGGAACAAGAAAAATATTGAGCCAAGGAAGCTCTGTGCTCATAGGTGAGTTCCACCCCCTGAAAAAGCTACCTGTCCTAAATCTATTCTCCACACCCCCAAGAGGTTGGAAAGAAATGGTTAGATGAGTTCATGGCCCAACAGAATTATTAATTTACATCAGCTTCATTTCCAAATACATCTAGCGGCTGGTAAGTTGTTTTTTTCTTTTTTTTCTTTTTCTTTTTTTGTTGAAGATTAAGTAGAAATCTACTCCCAAATGTACTGTAATAATGCTCTATGATTATTGCAAGGAATTTTGCCCAGAACATGTTGGCTTCTCTTTCTCTAGGTGAAAAATAATTTATTTAGGGTTCATACTTTGCAAGCTTCTGGAGGGTTGTTAAAAAAAATAAATAGCAGCTGTAGATTAATTACCTATCAAATAAAGATGCTGCAAGTAATAAGGGCTACTTCTGTTGTGCCAAAAGTATGAATCTGACTCTTTAGTCCCGAGTTGAAATATTTTCAAATTTTGCTCCGCAGAAAATTCTGGATATGTCTAATAAGTGGTCCCAAGTGTCTCCTCTCCCACATATGTTCTTAGATACCCAGGAATATGATCTTCCTGGCATACGATAATTTAACGAAATCAAGTATGTCTAAACCGATGGCTAAAATGAAAAATAAAGAAACCCAGCTGACTCCTCATTCACTTTCTAAGTTAACTATAAGAGTGTACAAGAGAAGAAGGCTGAGTGAACTATAGTTCCTTGCTACTTAATACAGACTGAGAGCCAGTCCAGATTCTCTACTTATCTAGTACCTTGATTAATCGGGGTTGCAAATTACAAGATCTTTATGGCCAAGTTGTTCTCAGTTTATCAAGAGTAATGGCTATAGTGACTGAAGACATCGGCATCCGCAGGGGAGGAAAGGGGACACAAGGTTCACCCGGTTAACATTAACTTTACTCATTTTGTGCATGTAACATAATGTTGCATGAACGTAAGAGAGACAACTGGCACCACAAAGACTCACTGTGTCATTTTGGCTGAAGGAATGTCTTTGGCAAGCATGTTGACCCTTGCTAATTATGCCCACTAATCCTATATGGAAACATTCTCCTTCATTTTATGTCTTAGTTCAATTTGGTGAGGGGGAAAAAAAAGAATCCGTTGAAATTTTGTTCTAAGGAGAAGAGCATTTTAGGGAAATTTACACAGATGGATTATGATGCTTTTGCACTTAATTTTTAAAGTGAACAAGGGCATGTGGGCAAATACTTTTTTCACTGAGCCGTCATTTCTTCAGTTGTCCGTAGTCTCCCAGGTTTACTACACTTTGGCTAAATCCTAAGGGTCTCTTCTGATTGGTTGGTTTCAGATAGGAAATTAGCCAATCAGGAAGGATCATTGTGATGGAAAGATATGCATCGACTGCATCCTTTTGTGTTCTCCATCACTTTCAGCAATAAACTCAAAAACACCATTAAGAGAAATTTGAAAGGGTTGTTCAAGTGTGTTGAGAATAAGGTTTAAAAATAATAATAAATCCTCTTTTTCAAAGGAAGAAATGTTTTGAGAAAGTTGCATGGTAGGTATCAGCACTATTCCAGTAGCCAAAAACCTCTCTCTCTCTCTCTCTCTCTCTCTCTCTCTCTCTCTCTCTCTCTCTCTCTCTCTCTCTTGTGTTATCATTTCTAATATACAAATCCTTTATAATCCAGCCAAGCAATAAGCTACCCTGCAGTGTTTGGAGTAAAGCAGATTTCACAAATTTCAAGAGAAATTAATCTAACGCTTAAATCAAGGACTGTAAATCTATCCATAGCAACTACTTTGTACTATTATATAACTCAAGAGAGAGGTTACATTTATACATTATCAGCTATTCATAAACAGGTGCCTGCAGCAATTCTGAAATGCTATCATTTTAATAATATTTTGTCAATCATCCATTTCAAATTTTAAAAATAATTTGATCTCCAACTCAGTAGTTAGGGGGGAAAACATAATCCTGTTACAAAATTATGGTTCATTCCCACAAGCAAAAAGAAATACTTTAATGGAAAAAGTAAGGTTATTTTCTTTCTTGTTGTTGCAATTTTATTAGAAAGAAAAGTGGACTTTTTTGTTTGTGAGTTTACTATTGAAGATATGCTGGATGGTAAATGAATGGTAGATAAGTTGACGTTGGCCATATTTCCATGAAATGACCTGTTCACCCTTTTAGTTAAAGAGAAAAATATGGTGGCAGAGGGCAGTAGAACAGGGGGAAAAAGGAGATCAGTTAAGACCCTCTTTTTTCCCCAGTTCCACTTCAGGAACTTTTTACTTAGCTAAGTTAGTTCTGATATCAGAGCTTGGGCGAAGAAATAATCAGTTGACAGGTGAAGGTGTTTTAAAAATTTATTAAAATCTGATTTGCTGACCTTATTCTGCATGATTGCAGCAGTTTTTTATTCAGACATATGGAACCAGAATAAAGCAGTTTTCTTTCATTCAGAAACATTGAAGCTACAGAAGCAGACTCAGGAGGAAAAAGCAACGCTTGGGATAACTCCTTCACCAGCCTCAGACTTTTTAAATGGTTAGCTGCTATTGAGTCAAATTTGGAGAAAGGTTCTTTGTGACAGAAAGCATAATACCAGTTGAATCCTTATTATCATTAGAGGATAAACACTAATGTGAATTGCTAAAGTGGTCTACTGTTGGAATTGAGCTCTATGTTTAATAAACCTCTTCTTTTACACCTGTGTATTTTAATGATAGGGACGCGGTGGCTCAGTGGGTTAGGACGCTGAGCTTGTCGATCAGAAGGTGGGTAGTTTGGCGGGTCGAATCCCGAGTGCCGTGTAGCAGAGTGAGCGCCTGTTACTCGTCCCAGCTTCTGCCAACCTAGCAGTTCGAAAGCACGTAAAAATGCAAGTAGAAAAATAGGGACCACCACGGTGGGAAGGTAACAGCGCTCCGTGGGCCTTTGGCATCTAGTCATGCCGGCCACATGACCACAGAGACGTCCTCGGACAAGCGCTGGCTCTTCGGCTTTGAAACGGAGATGAGCACCGGCCCCCAGAGTTGGAAACGACCAGCACACGTGTGTGGGGGAACCTTTACCTTTACCTTTATTTTAATGATGGAGAGCCAGTTTGCTGTGGTGGCTAAACGCATCAGGCTGAGAGGTTTTGCATTCTTGTCCTGTCTTAGACACAAAGCCAATTTGATGACTTTGAACCAGTTACTTAATTCATAGGCAGAACGGAATGGCAAACCACTTCCAAAAAATGTTGCTAAGGAAATTGTATGGCTTTGTCCGTGCAGTCACCAGAAGTCAAGACTAACTTGAAGGCAAAAGAAAAAAAACACTTTAGTGATGCCCAGACAGTGATCCAGATTTTCAATACAAGTTGCTGTAAAAAAATAAAAATAAAATAGCTCTGATTCATAGGTGGTATGTAATAAGAACAGTAGTGTTAGCCAGGAAAATGTGCTTTTTATGACTAGAGAAATACAGTCAGCCATAAAAAGGAAATCCTGCTGTTCCATATTTATTGTTTTCTCCCATAGTGACTTCCATATCAAGTTTGCTTAGTTCTCAAATCAGACCAGGGTCTTTTTGAATCCAAGCTTTGAATCATAGAGAGCCGGTGTTTTTCTTTTATCGTACCTCATTCCCATGGACTATGGAATGAGAGTGTGAGACAACTTTCTCCGTTGATTCAGAGATTGGACAATAAGACTTATGTCTTCTTATTATGCGAGCCATTGCATTATTTAATTATAACAATTGTGTAATGATAGGAACATATTCCTTTTGCACTTTATTGGGTAAATGCATAAAAAAATTATCCCAGAACTTGTCCATTCACTTCTGGACTCTTTACTTCTGAAGAAATAAAAGGAGAAAGTAAATGGAAGTACTGCTTTTCCTCCTGATATATTGCTCATCTCTTTGGAGAATCCAGATGACCGTGTAGCCGTAGCTATGAAAAGTAGAATTAAGACATGATGAAATTCGGTGGGAGTTTGTTTCATAAAATTATATAAAGTTAATTAATTATGTATAAAGCCTGAATGTGCCCATTCTGGATTTTAAAACGGCATTGTGTGCATTTCTGTGTGTGTTTTGGAGACTGGGAATGCAGACTACTTTAAAATAAATTAAGTTGTGGCTGAGGAATGCGTTTTATAAAGCAGGCACCAAAATAATACTGACTAGGAGCTCGTCTTTTTCCATTTTTCTTAATAGTTTTAAGTACTAGCTTTAACATAACTGTGATCAAAACAACTGCAATTTGCAATAGCCTACAACCAGTAGCACTCTAGGAGACTTTAAATAAGAAATTGGATGACATGATAGCAGTGTTCCAATATCTCAGGGGCTGCCACAAAAAAGAGTCAGTCAATCTATTCTCCAAAGCACCTGAAGGCAGGAGAAGAAGCAATGGATGGAAACTTACCAAAGAGAGAAGCAACCAAAGAGAAATTTCAACAGAACAATTCATCAATGGAATGACTTGCCTCCAGAAAATATGGGTGTTCCAACTGAAGAGATTGGATAACGGTATAGGGCAGGGGTAGGCAACCTTGGCTCTTTTATGACTCGTGGACTTCAACTCCCAGAATTCCTGAGCCAGCATGGCTCAGCTTGGAAACCTCTCCCTTTCCCCTCAGCATGGCTGGCTCAGGAATTCTGGGAGTTGAAGTCCACGAGTCATAAAAGAGCCAAGGTTGCCTACCCCTGGTCTAGGGTCTCTTGCTTGAGCAGGAGGTTGGAGCAGAAGACCTCTCAGGTCCCTTCCAACTCTTTTATTCTGTTCTGTTTGCTTCATGAAATGTTGGTCTCAGCAGGTGCCCTGTGATGTTGGCTCCAATGCAGTCTTTTCTTCATCATAAATTTTGTGAGCTGTTTTCTGGATATGGCTGAGAAAAAAATAAATTGTTGATTTTACAAGGAGTTATCTCATTCCTTCTCAGATAGCTCTCCGTATTTGCTTAGGTAGAGCTCAGTGTTCTTCGTGAAAGAATTTTTACCATCAGTTTCAAACTAGTGTGCTTTACTTTTCTTTCCCATAAAAGTATGTAATGTCGTGATCTCAAAGCTGAAATAGGCTGGAAATAGACAAATATGCTGATTCATTGTTTCATCATCAACCTTGATTTCCCAGATGTTTGTGTTATAACAAGGAATCCGTGGTTAGCCAGTGTGTTAAGTTTTGACCTATTTTTTCTGCCTTTCTTTACATCTTCTAGGCTGCCCAGTAAATGGTCATCCCACTCCTAACATCACTTGGTTTTTCGATGGTCATCCCTTCCATCTGCCCTATCAGGTGTTAGCATCTGGTCAGATTCTCCAGATCCTGAATGTCAGCAATGATTATCAGGGAGAAATCAGCTGCAGGGCTCAGAATGAGGCAGGCTTGCTTATTCAAAAAACATCTCTGGTCATCCAAGGTAAAACATAGTTCTAGATCAGCCTAACCCAACCAGTAATTTTTCCATGTCTGAACTTCAGTTTCTCATAGTTTCTTCGAACTATGATAACTGAAGCCAAGTAGATCTTTTGAACTAACCAGTGGAATACACAGTTTGGGGACGGGGGGGGGGGGTATACTCTGGTTTTCTGAATATTTGATACATATTTGCCATTGAATGTTATCAGAGTTTCCCGTAAGCTATACAGAGGGAGTGTGAGGGAATGCTTAACACCAAACAGGCATTTATTCCAAAGAGAAAGTCATCCAACCTAGTCTGGGTGTTGCTGTAGAAATCCAAGAAATCTTATACCAAAGTAAACAGTTTCTGGACAGTAGTATATGTTCTGTTTTAGAATATTGCATATTGTCCCAGTATTAGCTCCTGGTGGACTAATTTTTCTGGATTCTTTCAGCATAAAAACAAACCCAATTAAGAAAACCTGCATAGGTTTTATGTCAGATTGCTTACCCTGAGGAGAAGAAGAAGAAGAAGAAGAAGAAGAAGAAGAAGAAAAAGACAGCCATTTAACAGTAGTAGAATGCAGCAGACTGGCAGGGGCATTATAATAAGGCTGTAAAGGTCTTGCACTAAGAGTGGGGAGACTGAGGTTCTAATCCACCTTCAACCACCGAAGATTACTGGGTGACTTTGAACAGTCACCTCTTTCTCAGTGCAACCTGCCTTGCAAAGTTACTGGGTGGTATTATTCTTTATTGACCTTTTGGGTGTATTCTTTCATTTTCTTAACGATCCAGCATAGGATCATTATGCACAGGTATAGTATAGGTGGTACCTTGCTCAATAGTAGTAACTGTGAGAGAGATCTCGGAGTCCTAGTGGACAATCACTTAAATATGAGCCAGCAGTGTGCTGCAGCTGCCAAAAAAGCCAACACAGTGCTAGGCTGCATTAACAGAGGGATAGAATCAAGATCACGTGAAGTACTAATACCACTTTACAATGCCTTGGTAAGGCCACACCTGGAATACTGCATCCAGTTTTGGTCACCACAATGTAAAAAAGATGTCGAGACTCTAGAAAGGGTACAGAGAAGAGCAGCAAAGATGATTGGGGGACTGGAGGCTAAAACATATAGGGAACGGTTGCTGGAATTGGGTATGTGTAGTTTAATGAAGAGAAGGGCGAGGGGTGACATGATAGCAGTGTTCCAATATCTCAGGGGCTGCCACAAAGAAGAGGGAGCCAAGCTATTCTCTAAAGCACCTGAAGGCAGGACAAGAAGCAACGGATGGAAACTAGTCAAGGAGAGAAGCAACCTAGAACTAAGGAGAAACTTCCTGACAGTTAGAACAACTAACCAGTGGAACAACCTGCCTCCAGAAGCGGTGAATGCTCCAATACTGGAAGTTTTTAAGAAGAGACTGGCCAGCCATTTGTCTGAAATGGTATAGGGTTTCCTGCCTGAGCAGGGCGTTGGACTAGATCATGTCAAACACAAGGCCCGGGGGCCGGATCCGGCCCGCAAAGTGGTTTCATGTGGCCCGCGAAGCCATCCTGGAAACAGTGAGGGAACGGCCCCCACTGCCTTGGCCCTGGCCCAGAGACCCTCCTTCTGCCAGAGACCCTCAGATCTGTCCCACTCCTGCCCAGGCCCCCATAGGCACCCTTGATGCGAACGATGTAGAGCTGGCCACGCCCACCCAGTAGGCCATACGCACTCTAGCCACACCCACCCAGTAGGCCACGTCCACCCTGGCCACGCCCACCCGGCCCCCTGAGGGCAACCACAATGCTGATGCGGCCTTCAATGAAATTGAGTTTGACACCCCTGGACTAGATGATCTCCAAGGTCACTTCCAACTTATTATTATTATTATTACTGTATGTGAGCAACAAAACGTCCTTTCTTTCGTTCTTTAATTTATATGCCACCCATCTGGCCTAGAGGTGACTTTAGGCAGCTTACCGTCACAAAAGCAATAAGTTAAAACATTAAAGTGATAAATACTGTACCAACATTAAAATTGACAAGACAGGAAAGGAAGAGAGCAAGATGCACATGGGGAGAGAGCAGGGTCTTAGCTTAGTCCGGGGGTAGGCAACCTCGGCTCTTTTAAGACGCGTGGACTTCAACTCCCAGAATTCCTGAGCCAGCCTGGCTGGCTCAGGAATTCTGGGAGTTGAAGTCCACGCGTCTTAAAAGAGCCGAGGTTACCTACTCCTGGCTTAGTCCATTAATCACCTCCAGAATGATACATCCCAATTGGGGCTCCCAGGTTTTCAGGCCCTTTTTGAAGGCTAAATGTTACTTATTTTTGCTCTTTCTAAAAGCAGTCTGAACTTCGGCCACTTCCCTTTCCTCGCCGGGCTCTAATCTGTGATGGATGATTTTAAAGATCATTTTACTTATGTATGAAATTATGCTGTGCGATAATTTGCACAATCTTTTAAATCTCCTTTCTTTGCTATTGATATATGGATTTGCCTCTTTCAGTCTGTTGGCCACTTGTGGTGCTCCATATTTGCTAGCATAGCTTGGTTAAAGCTTTATGGTACACCCAGGATGCACACACACAGCACTGTGTATGGCTCCTGGAGCTCCTGTACATTCTTATCTCCTTTCTCTAGACTAGGCTTAGGCTTTTCCATTGAATTGAACTGTTGCAATTTCAGATTACCGATGGTCAGTGGACAAGATGTCACCTTGTTCAGCCTCTTGTGGCAATAAGGGTCTACAATACCATCAGCTGACATGCTTACTGGATGGAAGCCAGGTCAACCTGTCCCGTTGTGTGGAAAAACCCAAACCAAATCTGCAACCTGTGGCGTGCAATAGAAGAGATTGCCCTTCAAGGTTTGGCTTTCCATTGAAATGTGTGTTGAAAACTTCGCAATGAAGCAAGGGTTGCTAACCTTTATAGAATCTTCACTTGGCTAAGCATTGTAGCAAAAGTTCCTTTATCAGCTTAAACTGCCCGGTAGCCAGGGATCAAGGAATCTCTTTGCAGGACAGAGTAAGGTATCTCTGTCCATCATTGTCAAGGAATATCTACTGACAAGTTAAACTTGGCAGGTGTGAAGTACTATGCCTCTTGACGGGCAAGTCCATAAAGTTGAGTCCATCAGAAGAAATGCATCACCCCAATCTTCCGTGATGTATACATGACTAGGACTACAATTCCCATAATAAGGGTGGGGAAAGTTTTCTCCTTCTTACATTCCTTTTGTAAATGGTGGAAATATGGTGCTAACGTGACACAGCACAGTCTGGACTAGCACATTCCTTAAGTGGCATAGCACGTTCTCCAGCATCAAATCACTACCGTTATATTCCAACCACGTTTTGTAGTATGTCTTGACCAAATGAGAATCCCGATGCCTGAAAAATTATTTCTCAAAGAAACTGCCAATGCTTCACGATAGATTGCATATAGATGCTACTGTTCTTTGAGACTTTTAACAAAATAAAGAGTATCCATCATCTTGGTGTAAGATATCACTCATGTCTGGGGCCTGACAGCTAAAGAAGAGACATGATGAGTAAAAAGCATGTGATCATTAGAACTGTCCTCAAATTGTCTCCAGCCTCTTCTTCATGTTTTACTATCCACATTTGCAGTTTTCCAGTTCAGTCACTTTTCCCATTGTTGATTAAATTCCTTCTGTCATTACAATATGAGCCATGAGGGCACAGTGGTTAGAATGCAGTAGTGCAAGCTAACTCTGCTCATGTTGCCAGGACTTCGATTCCTTTGATTCTGACCATTTCTGCCATTTGTTGCCGTCTTTGTTATTCATTGCAGGGAAATATTATTTTTTCCAATTTTAGATGCCAACGGCAAGAAATCATTAGATTTAGTTAAATAGATAAAGCAGTATTGCCTCAGAAGAAATGAAACTGGGAGTTTTGTAATCTGCCTACAGTTCTTTCAAAGTAATTTCACTGAAAATTCTGCTCCCTTACGTCTCCCGATTAGATGGATGGTGACATCATGGTCTCAGTGTACCCAAAGCTGCGGTGGGGGTATCCAGTCCCGGAGGGTGACTTGTCAAAAACTGACAGCTGCTGGCATTTCCGTACCTGTGTCCAGTGATATTTGTGCTCAGTTTGCCAAGCGTCCAGTAGATACTCAGAGTTGCAATAGACAGCTATGCGTGGAGTGGGCAACTTCGGCCTGGGGACAGGTAAGTAAATTTAGCCCACACTAATCATTGTGATTCTGAGAGGGCAAAGGTATCAGTGTAATTGAAGGTCTACTTGTGTTGAATAGGAAAGAAATATTATTGGTCTTACAGTGAACATGAACAAGGATTGAACTCTAAAACAAGTATGAAGGAAGAATGAATAGGTCAAAAAGAACAAAACTGAGGTAGTTAGTTATGCCTGGGTGGAGTTGAGGCTACTTTCAAAGTAGTAGTAGTAGTAGTAGTAGTAGTAGTAATCATCATCATCATCATCATCGCTTTGGGTGCAATCCCAAAACAACTGGAGCACCACTTGAACGCTATTGGCATTGACAAATTTGCCATTAGTCAATTGCAAAAGGCGGCCTAACTAGGAACTGCTTCCATCCTGTGACGATATTTGTAATACTATCAAACATCCACATCTACCTATCCCAGGTCCTTGGTAAGGACTCGATAGGTAGACAAAAATGCCAAATCCAGTCTGAACATCTGGCTGACTGTGCGATTAATAATAATAATAGTAGTAGTAATAGTAATAGTAATAATAGTAATAATAATACAGTTGATTGATATCGCTGTACCAGGAGATGCCAGAGTCGAAGAAAAAGAACTGGAAAAAATTCCGTGACCTGGCCATTGAACCTGCGTGATTATGGATGAAACGTGTAACAGTGATACCCATTGTCATCGGGACACTGGGAATTATGTCCAAAAACTTTGCAAAACACATCAAGAAATTACAGCTTCCTGCAATAACTCCAGCAAAGCTACACAAAACTGCGCTACTCGGAACATCTTACATTTTAAGGAGATACCTGGTTGATACCTAGGATGCTGGCAGCAACCCGTGTCAACCATTAGTGCCAGTCAATTTGAGTGTTCAGTTGACTGAGTTTCATGTTTTATGAATAAAAGTTTTATAATAATAATATACCACCTTTATTGACTAGCCCGTGGGCCATATCAAGGTGCAGAGTTTCAAACACACATTATACTAAAATGCAGTAAAAACAAAATGGAAGAATGCAAGTTGGATCATAGATGAGTTGAAGAACAATTGCAAAGTACCGGTATGCACTGGCTTCAAGCAGAACTGAATCCATCATTTTTTCAATTAGCAGAATCTCTGCACTAAAACCTACATACCCATAGCCATACATTTAAACATAAAAGATCTTCTGTAACAGGAATGCCACCTTTTTATTATTATTATTATTAAGGATAGTTCCTGGGGATTTTTTTTTCCTCATTTGGGAATTTCAGGTAAGGGTTGTTGTTGTTGGTTTTTTTAATGCATGCAGTCTTCCAGGTCCCTTAGGAAGATGACTTAGTTTATATCATGCCATGACGTCATATCCAGGCTCATTAACAAAAGCTTATATGAATTCATTGACTTCAGTTGACCTGTTGGCTTTCTAACGCGATATTTCTCCAGCCAGGAAAATGAGGGGAATTTTTAAGCACTGTGGAAACATGTACAACTCCATTTTGAGGCAGGTCCACAAATTGATTATTCCAATTACAATTAAGAACAGATTATGGTCTATATATAAATGGAATTTTGTTATTGTTTCACGGAGTTCATCCCAAAGGATATCAGTTTCCTATTGGCCAAGCTCAATTATTGACCTTTTCCAAAATGCAGAAGAAAAGAAGCATATTCTTTTGACCCTTTGAAAATAAGCCTTTCCATTATTCCTGTCTCCTGTAATCTAGTTTTGAGATGTCTCTTGTAATGACCGCAGAGAGGGGATTTTATGCAATTATTTATCAAAGAAAAAGAACTTTTGTTCATGTTTATAGTTGAACTTTTGACATCACCGTTTTGGAATCTAATAGATTTTTTTTTACTTACACTCTGAAGTGGGGGAGTCAAATCTTTTTTGCAATATGTCCAGACCTTTGTCACATTCGTTACGTTAACATTAATAAATCTAACCATGGTTTTCCTTCATGAAAATCAAAGAGGAGAACGGCATAACTGGGTTTTTTCCCCTTCTGTCCACTCGATTTGTTGGCCTTACTTTCTTCTCCATGCTTCAAAGATTTGCAATCAGAGGGTAGGTTGTGTGTGCTTGGGGCTCAATCACAATCACAGGAAAAACTAGGATTGTGCCAAGTAGACACCCTAAACTGGCGCGCAATGCAAGATTTTCAGATGGACTGGGCTTGATAGAAATATTAGAAGCTAAGCCTTCTGGTCTTCTGTATTTGGAGCTGCAACTTTTGACTCTCCTGAGCTCTGAGCAGCTCCAGCTGGTTGAAGATGCCTCTCTGTAGAACTAACTCAAAACATCCATGGATTCTATGAACACAAGTCAACCAAACTGGTGGTGAATTTTACTGGATTATTGCAATGTTCTCTATACAGCCTGCTCTTGAAGACTACTTGGAGGCCTAGCCTTTTTCAGAAATAATGATCCTGGGCAGTTTGGGGCATGCCAGCCTTGGTGGAGCAGTGGGCTAATGCCTCCTTAAGTAACACCAGCTGCCTGCAATTAGTGCAGGTTCGCATCCCACCAGGCTCAAGGTTGACTCAGCCTTCCATCCTTCCGAGGTAGGTAAAATGAGGACCAAGATTGTTGGGGGCAATGGGCTGACTTTGTAATAATGCCGCTTGGGGGGCCCCCCGAAAGCCCTAATAAACAGGCATAAGCTAAGCTTGTAAGCCGCCCTGAGTCTTCGGAGAAGGGCGGGATATAAATGGAATTAAAATAAATAAATAAATAAATAAAATATACATAGAATAAGGCTATTGCTAAGCACATTGATTTGTGCTTTAAATTGTAAGCCACCCTGAGTCTTCGGAGAAGGGCGGGATATAAATGGGAATTAAAAAAAATGTGGCTATTCTCTCAGGCCTTGGTGGAAGGACCGAGATGCTAGAAGACGATAATTCTCAATTTCCTTCTACTGTCTGTTCAATGACGTAATATTTTAGAGTAGTAACTCAATCAGTTTTCATTAGGAAAAAACGACATGATGAGCAATGTTTGTGCTTTGATACCAATGTTGTGATGTCAAAGTCTTGTGCAGCTTCAGCTTTCAAAAAAAATAAAAATGTTGCAATCCTATGATCCCTGAATATGCCAGGCTCGTGAGGTTTTTTTTCAGATCGTCCAGCCTCACAGGTCACTCCATGAGACTGCAAATAGTGTACTATCGATTCCATTCTGATACCAGTCTCCAAATCTATTTAAACTTTTTTTAAAAAAAATCAAGACTTTTAAGAAGATAATGTTCCTTCTTACCTATCCTCCTCCTATAATAAGTCTTGAAATGAGCCACCTGCAGATCTTACCATTTTATGCTACAACCCAAATGCTGGTCAAACTGCTTTTACTAGTAGCCAAATACCATCACATTATCTAACATACCCAGTAATTAATCTTTTTAGAGACCTGGAGAGAACCCCAGTAATCAAATTAATCAAATTCAACACCTTAAAGAAGGACTCTAACTAGGATGGATGGAGGTCTTGGAGAAGAACAAGATCATTGGAAATGAACTATAATCGAATCATATTCTATCCCAGTGGTTTTGGTTTGGGTTTTGTGAGTTTCTGAGGCAAATCTGTATTCAAAACTAAACTTACTGTATCCTTTTCTGTTGAAGGCGATATTCCTTAACTATCTCTGGATAAATTTTGGCAAAGCATAGTTTATTGATCCATTCCTGGTAGCTCTCCAGAAACATTCCTCAGGGACTTTGGGTGGGACTTGTAAGGATTAATGCTAAGCACTCATAAAACGTTACATTGTAAAGAAGGGAAGACGGATACAATCTAAATCACAAATTTATTTATTTATTTTATTTTTTTTAATTTTAATTCCATTTATATCCCGCCCTTCTCCGAAGACTCAGGGCGGCTTACAAGCTTAGCACTAGCCTTCATTCTGTGTATATGCCTGCTTATTAGGGCTTTCACACACACACCCAAGCGGCATTTGAATGAAGGTTTGTTTCCACTATCATGTGAAAAAAAGATTGTGTACCTTTATTAACTGCATTGGTTAAATTTCTAGCGTTTAACATTGACCGTATCTTCCTTTTCAATTATTCATAACATGTCTCCCCGAATTCTGTTATACCGGTTGCCTATCGGTTGTCATAAATATTTGTCGTAAAATATTTACAACAGCAGACAAGATCTAGTGACCCTTTCTGAAATAAAATTTTGACGCTATCTTTTAAAATGCCAAATAGTTATAAAAAAAGGGGTTGACCCGTTGAATGAGTGAGCCAGCTGCACAACACTGCTAGCTTGACTCAGGGAGATTAATACGACAACTTTTCTGAAAGTTTCCTCTTTGTGTCTGTCAAAACGTTAGAATTGTAGCTTAGTCCACCAGCCAACTCAAATTCGAAAATCCTGTCTCTTACCACTTCACACAGCCAGCAAGTGAAGAGGGTTTTTTTTATATCTGTTCTAACCAGTGTCTTGTTTTTTGTTTGTTTGTTAACAGTGCAATGGGCTTTGTATTGGATCTCGTCTGGCACTCCAGCACAGGCAGGTTTTTTGCCAGACTAGGGATGGGGTCTCCGTACCGTCTGACCAGTGCAGTTCCCTCCCAAGGTAGGTCCCATTGACACCTTGAAAACACCCAAAGCTCTGTGTTTTGGTGCTCAAACATAACGGATAGCTGATAATCACAATGAATGCTTTTGTCTCACTGGTTATATAAAAAGTCTCCAGTGCCCTCCTTGTTCTAATGATTAAGGAGAAAGTCATGCTTTTTCTTTGCAATAGGTTTTGTTTTTTTTCCTGCATCTTAACCATCAACCTTTTCCGCAAAATACATGCTTTTCTACCCTCTTCCTAATGTCTGAATATATTTGCATTTACCTGTGTACAGAGAGCAGACATATGGCTGAAGCTCCAGAGAAAGCCATTTTAATTTTGTGGCTTTGCCTCATGACTAGCAACATTGGAATATGTTATAGGGGGGGGGTTCCCCAACCTGTGGGCTGGGGTCCATTACCAGGCCATGACCTGCTGGCCACCGGGCCACGGAACAGGCTGGCCAGAGCGCGTACGCGTGCACTCACCCCCACTCGGGGCTAGCGCCGCCGCCTCTACGCAAACGGTGCCGCACAGCAAAAACAGGGCGGTGCTACTGCCTGCGTGGCGAAAACGGGGCAGTGCTAGTGTCACACAGATGCTAGCACCGCCCTGTTTGTGTCGTGTGTGCTCGCAGCTCCATTTGTGTCCGTGCGCACATGTGCAGGCAAAATGCTTCCCCCTCCCTTTTACTCCAGTCTGCCATGGGACTATTTCTGTAGTCTTTTGTAAGCCATTTTTGTTTCCAAACGCCCCTGAAATTAATCCCAGCTCCTGTGTGGATAACCTTGAATCAGTTTCCATAAAGGGTAACATGAAAATATTGATGTTTTTTTCCATTTTACGTTATTTTTTTCCCCATCAAAGGCCTTTAAGCACTCAGAACTGCTGGACAGATGCCTGTGGTGTACACTGGAGAGTCAGTCTGTGGACTTTGTGCACTGCTACCTGTGGGAACTATGGCTTCCAATCTAGAAGAGTGGAATGTGTACGTGTTCACACGAACCAGCTGGTGCAAGATCACTTATGCGCTTGGAGACCCAGACCTGCTAACTGGCAGAGATGTAACATCACTCCGTGCGAAAATAGTACGTTTTTCCTATTTCACACCCTAGTCAATGGGCAAAGCAAGCAATCTGAATATGCATGTCCTTATGAGTTATTCACACATACCTCCCGACAAGTATAGGCAGTCTTCACTTAACAAGCAAAATTGGGACCAGCAACTCCATCACTTAACTCTTAACAGTACTTTTGGCAATACGGTCACATGATTGCCATTTGCAATCTTGAAACCCAAGTCAATGGGGAAGCCGGCAGGGTGTTGCAAGTTGTGGTCATGTGACATCGTGCTTAATGGCCATTGGTGAATCACTTCACAGCCAGGCTGGAACTGATGTTAAGTTGGGCACAGTCATTTGATGTTTTACTTAACTGTTAAGTCCAACTGTTAAGTAAAACATCACATGACTGTGCCCAACTTAACATCAGTTCCAGCCTGGCTGTGAAGTGATTCACCCATGGCCATTAAGCACAATGTCACATGACCACAACTTGCAACATCCTGCCGGCTTCCCCTTTGACTTCGGTTGTCAGAAGCCTGGCTTTGAAGGTTGCAAATGGCAACCTTGTGACTGCAAAGCGCCCAAATTGCAATCACATGACCATGGGGATGCTGCAAAGGCCGGTTGTAAAACTGTTTTTTTTTCAGCACTGTTTAAAGTTTGAACAATCGCTATACAGGAGAGTTGTTAAGTGAGGACTGTCTGTCATTGCAATTCTTCTGCATGTAGTTACACTAGTCTGCCTCTCAGATTTCTAATCAGATGGTATGTGATAAAACTCATCTGTCTTCCTTGAGAAGATAGTCTAGCTTCCCATACAATGTCCAACTTTCACAATAAGTGGGATTCTGTAGTCACTCCTAGGAATAGTAGTTCCTAGAGAGAGAACTTTGTCACTAGCTAAACCAGAGAAAAAACATAGCTTGAAATACCTTAAAATTGTTTGTTAAAATGTTGGACCTTTTCCATCCTTTCTTTCATCAAATAAATATTTTAAAAAATTGTCACCCACACTGCTTACACTCACCTAATAAGAAATAACCAGAGATTTTTACCTGATGCATCCTACATTCCATTCTCTCCATTCAACGTCCTCTAAAAAAGAACTCCAATTACTTTACATGTACTTTTGTTAATACATTACAAGTTACAGGTAGCCCTCAGCTTGCGACTACAATTGAGCTCAGAATTTCTGTTGCTAAGTGAAACATTTTGTTAAGTGAGTTTGGCCCCATTTTACGACTTTTCTTGCCACAGTTGTTAAGTGAATCACTGCAGTTCTTAAGCCGGTCACAAAGTTATTAGGTGAATGTGGATTCCCCCGTTGACTTTGATTGTCAGAAGGTCACAAAAAGTGATCGCATGACACACACACACACACACACACACACCAGGACACTGCAACCGTCGTAAATATGAACCAGTTGTCGAGCATCCGAATTTTGATCACTCCCGTGGGGATGCTACAATGGTTGTAGGTGTGAAAAACGGCCATCAATCACTTTTTTCAGTGCAACGGTGAGAAGTCAAGGACTACCTTATAATAAGATGAGTGGAATGAGAATCAATTGCTGTTAGAAATATCTTCCTACACTAAGGTCGCATTCATCCTTGCTTATTTCCCCTATTCTGAGCTGGAATGGGTAGGCAATTTGGGCAATGAAGGTCACAGATTTTATAAGCCAATGTTTTTATTTTTCATTTGAGTGTTCAGTATCTCCCAACAGAGCAATTCTCCTCCATGCTGCTTAGAGTGCAGATCTATCTGAACTCTCTGTATGAGACTGCTTTCCCCCCCCACCCCAAACTCTTTTCTTTCCCATACATCTGCCCTTTCCACTTGTCCCACCTCCATCCTGCTACAAAGAAGGAGGCAAATGAAAGTTTTGGTACTTGTGTGTTTGTACAACAGTGATTCGCATGCGAGAGAAAATGCTTGGTCTAAAGCAGATAGGGTTCAAATAATTTTACATATTTTTTGGTTATGAACTCAATTGATACCTACTCATTTTGTTAGTTAGTTAGACTTGGCTCTTCAAACATTTAATTAGGAGGGGGAACTCACTAGGACTGGTTTCAGCTGGAACTGACAATCCCAGGTCGTCAGGATGGGACACCTTGGCATTTGATTGGACTTTTTGTACATGTTTATATTTCTTTTCCTGTTCACTTTTTTTTCTTCTGGAGGTGGGAATGTCGTAAGTTCAGGATCATCTTTCATCTGAGTAACTACAGATGTTCTAAAGTTAGCCAGCCAGAAAGATTCAAGATGAGATTTGTCATCCCCCCCACCACTTTTTATTATTATTCTCATCCCCTTTTTCCTAGTTGAGTGCAGAGATACCACCAGGTATTGTGAGAAGGTGAAGCAGTTAAAGCTCTGCCAACTGGCACAGTTCAAGTCGCGCTGCTGTGGGACGTGTGGAAAAGCATGAAGGCAGCAGCGAAAGAAAGAAAGTGAATTTAGCAACTGATGGCCTGGCTCTACTCTGCTCCTGAGAAGAGCTGCTTGAGAGAAGGAAAATTGGAAAAGCAGTTGCCTCATCTGCCACTTATTTATTTATTTTTTTTCCTTTCTCTCCCCTTCTCTTTTTTTTTCTTGTTAAGAAATCTCTTTTAACAGAGTCATTTGTTCTTTCTAAAAACAAAAAAAATATGACCTTGACAAGGTTTCTCTCCTAATGATGGGAAACACATGCAGTGAGTCACAGTTCATGATGAGGGTGAAGGCCAAGAAAGGAATAGAGAGAGACATCACTGGGGGCCCTTGACGGACTGAAGAAAGACGGGGAAGCAACTGGAGACCAGACACCCAGCTGGATTACTAGGACGTGAATCGGAATGGAGCTTGACAGACACAGAAAGCAGAGATTAAAATGGACGATTGCCACCTTGCAAACGTTGGCAGTGACTCTGGCACACTCGTAGGGAATCCTCTTCCCAAACGGAGATTTACTATGTTGCGCTCACCGTCGCCACCCAGAAAGCTGGTAGTGTGCAGTCTTGTACTTGTGAGCTCTTGGAATTTCGCCACAGAGGCTTACCAGCAAGAACAGCTGGTCTTTGGGGCTCGGCAATGGTGGTGGGGATTCTCTATTGCCAACACATCCAGAGGCCACCAAGTTTGGGGAAATGTAATTAAAAATAAGGGGAAGAAAGAGGCTGGTAAAGTTCTCGTTGCCTATCTCGATACTTCTGAAGAGGTTCTTTGTTCGTACATTTGAAGAAGGGATGGCTTGCCTGTATCCATAATGAGATTATCATAGCTGTATGTCTTTTTTTTAAATGCTTTTGCGATCCTCAGGTGGTAGAGTTTGACTCTCAGAATGCTACGGTAGATTAAATTGCATTTTTAATAATGTGGCTGAAAAGGCAGGGGGGAGCAATGCCATTCATATTAGGAAGAAGGTGCACCAAAGATTAACTCTTACAGTTAGTTCCTTTTGGTTCCTTGTGATCCAGCTACCAATCTCTTCTTCACTTCCTGAAAGCTTGGAGTTCTTTTTTAATTTATTTCATTAAAAAAAAAACCTCGCATAACTAAATATATTGCATGCAGTTTAATCCTGATTACTCTTGATTAATATTGAATCTGATGAAAGTAGAGGGAAATACTCAAGAGGTTTCCGTCGCATTTTTCCTAGTAACTTTTTTTAGTTGAAATGAACTTGGAAACTAATAAATAAAACTAAAGAAGAAATGGGGATGGAAGGTTGTATAGTCCACATGATTCAGAGTGAGTGCAAAAAACCCCAAAAAATATTTTGCAATAATGAAAGAGAAATTATGAGGCAAACAGTTAAGAGGAATAAGTAAACTCATTTGCCCAAAAATGTTTTTTTGAAAGAGGTTGGCAACACCTGTTCAGCTTCACCCCTTCTTCACTATGGAAGTACAACTCAATCCATACAATTAATGTATAGATTTTCTACATTGAAATTCCATGTGATTAGATCACGTTTAAAATGGATTGCTGGTGCAGAGTAATCATATTAATCCTCGCTACTGTGATGCCCACTGCATGGAAGAATGCAGAGGTGAATTATAAACATCCTCTAGAGCTGATGAAATATATTCACTGAGCAGTTTTCTCGCTTGATGGAGATAACACAGAGAAAGACAATCAACATAGGTGCATCCCATTTCATGATCCTCTCAAAAAAAGAGGGTTGTTTTTTTGTTTTTTTAATTAAAGAGGTTGAAGTTCACAAACTCTGCTGAACTGCTTGGAGCTAAAACATGGCAGCTCTGAAATACACTTCTTTGTAGCTCTGATTGATGGGCTGTTGCAGCAATCTTACAATGCCCCTTCATTTAGCCTCCTTTGCCTGAGCGCTGCATGACGGGGTGAGTTCCCATCCTCGCCGCAGCTCCTGCCCAACTAGCAGTTCAGAAGCATGCAAATGCAAGTAGATAAATAGGTACCACTTTGCTGGGAAGGTAACTACACTCTGTGATGTCAGGCCTTGAAATGGAAATGAAAGCCACCCCCTTATCATCCTCAGTGACTCGTGGAGTAAAATCCGCAGGGACTTCTTGGGAAAAGCAGCCAGATGGAAAAAAGGAAGCCACAGTAGAGTGGAGGTCCCCAACCTTGGCAACTTTATGACTTGTGCCTAGCTGAGGAGTTCTGGGAGCTGAAGTCCACAAGTCATAAAAGGGCCAAGTCTGAAGACCCCCTGCTTTAAGAGATGGTTCCAATCTCACACAGGCTCCAGATCTCTGCAGTTCATTAAAGCAGTTCATCTATTATTATTTTTTCAGAGCCTTGAACCCCCCCCCCCACCTTTAGGTTTGCAGTGCCAATCAATTCCTTAATGCGACGGAATTCGCAAAGGGATGGGCTGTTTTAATGAAGAGTAAGAGGTCATTTTGGAAGCTCTGTTCTGAAACATGGGCTGCCCCATGACACAACTCAAACAGGGCACATACTATATTTCCTGCCTGCTGTTAAAGGACAAGGCAAGGCAGTCTGTACGGCAGCCATCAAGTCTATAGTGTCCTTCCCAACTTCTAGAGTCCAGTCCAAAAGCTGAGCAAATGAATGAGCTGGTTCCCACAGACCCTGACTCAGTAGTGATAGAAGAAGCATGTGGTTGCTTTGTCTTGCTTTGAGGGCTGACTGTGACCCAACATTCGGCAGGTGTGATGGTTTTACCCAGCGCTGATTTCTCCAAGGTACAGTGGTTGCATGTCTGTAGTAATTATCCAAAGGCTGGGCTTTAGCAAAAGGAAGGACTGAGCATCTGTAAATCAAAACTGGTATTTCGTATTTCCAGAGAAGGGTCTGCAAACAAAAAACATGATTTGTGCTGCACATTTTGTACCCCAATCATCTTCAGGGTGGGTAGGTGGAGTCTTCAGTTCTGGGGGTTCAGTTGAGCACAAGCACTATAAAAGGCCAGAGCTGCTGCTTGGGTGTGTTTTCAGAGGAACCTTGGCTTGCATTCAATCGTAAAATGTGCGCTGAAGGTAGCATTGACAGGTTGCAGCTTTTTATTACCTGTGTATTTTAAAACAAGTCTGGAAGTTCTCTGATGAGGTCAATGTCAGGTCCGCCAGATTTAAATTGCCTTCTGTTTTGGGCTTTCCAAAATGTATCTGGCAGAGTATTTGCTCTCTTTTCAGATGGGTCTCTGAGCTAACTGCGTTGCCATGAATCAGTGCAACATTTATTTAAAGAAAAAAAGAAGAAGAGAATGTCTTTCTACGTTAATGTAAATGTATCATTTGTGTATATTTATTAGAATTTCTTGTATAAAAAGTGCAATATGAATAATTGAACATTATTTTGTCCAGATGAAACTATTGGGGGGGGGGGCGGGCAGGAGGGAAAAAGGGATTCTTTTGTAATGCATCTGCTCCGTTTTTGTAATAACAGTGACAATGTATTGTCTGCTCCCTATTTTTGTGTTTAACCTTGACTACATTCGTTTCACACAGAGAAAACTGCAACAGGGTATTAAGGGGGCGGGGTGGGGGCGGCATGGAGAGGAAGGTTATATTCTGCGAACAGAAGATCACTTTTCTTCAGCAGCAATGTGGTTGCTGTTTTTTCTCAGTAGAAAAATAAATAGATTTTCATTAGAGCCTCAGACTTCAGTAGCTAAACTCTTTTGGATGGTGGCCTTTTGGAAATTCTCTGTGAAAGGAATCCATTCATTTCAGCATTCAAATGGGCACAGTGTTTTTTTTGGGGGGGGGCGGGCTTAAATATAGATGTGAATGAGTCTCCCAAAGAAGCTGGCTTCCCTGTTTATTTCAGCACTCAAGGTGTGCATCTTTGTGTTGTCAGCACCATTAATGCTCTTGCAACCCAGAGACCTGAATTGAAACAAAGGGAGACAATCTAGTTCTGACTTTAGCCGAGCTCTGTCCAACTCTGAGTTGCCTTCCCCCACCCCCTCACCTCCAACTCTGGGTTGCCTTCCCCCACCTCCTCCACCCCCAGAAGTTGGCTAGCTGCTCTGTCCCATTTGCAAATCCCAGCCAGGATCCTCTGAGTCAAGTCCCTCAATAATTGACATGTCTATAACTGTGCTAAGGCTCGCAGCCTATGAATGTAATTACGAATGTTTCATGAATTGTGACTTGGCAGCATCCATGTAAATTTCTTGTTAAGGTTGACAAATACTACAGGAGGCAGCTCCCCCCCCCTTTTTTTTAAAACTTGTTTATATAATTTTTTTGTACAAATAATGCATCTTATTTATTTACTTTCTTGTCAGACTGGTTCTTTATCATTTCCTCTTGGAGTCTTGGGAATTACAAATATTCAGAATTCATTTTTGTCTTATGTCTAAAGAAAAACACTAAATCTCTGAGGACCTGAAGAGAACATTCCAGGATCCATAGCCATACCCATCCTAAAGCCAGAAACAGTAAAATAATAATTATAATCATCATCATCATCTTTATTATTGTTGTTTGGGGCCTTGCCAAGCTGAAGAAACTCATTGCCAACCAATTGCTGAAAAACAAAACCAACAGTGATCTAGAAAGGCTATAATCTATGGTTACTACTAATAAAATAAAGTACTTTTAAGTTAAAAAAAAAGACTAAAGTTTAACAGACTTGCAGTTTCCATTCATGCTTCCAACACAAGGAGGTAGCTGTTTTCAATCCCACATGATACAACCAAGAAAGTATTCCACCTCACATAGTACAATGCCTTTACACATTAGATCCCAAGAACCCACAATTTCTACAACTGGTGCTGCTTCTGATTTGATTGAAACAAAACATTTCAGGATGCAGGAAAGTGCAGCTGAGTTTCTATGAACAAATCAGCGTGACACAAAGATATAGAATCTACAAAAACCTTCTAATCTTAAATAATAGGGTACTCACATCATTACTGCGTGGAATCCGTCAATATTTGCTTTAGGGTCAGACATACCCTATGAATTGGCAAAATTGCATTCAACACTTCCTGGACTTTAGCAATATCAAAGACTTTGCTTGTCAAGGACATTTAGGGATTAATATAGCTAACTACCATATTTGTAGACCACATGCAAAATCTAAGCATGTAAGTGTAAGCCTTTGGAATCTCTGATACCATGAATGAATTCAGATAACACAAATACTTTGTTAGGCTTTAGGAATTGTGCGCTGACCCATCTGTTTGTGATTAGAAAACGCCAAATGTGTTTTTGTTCACAGTGTAGCAGAAGATTGGCTCAATGGACATGTCCAATCCTTAATTCCTAGGCAATGGCTTGTCACTAGGAGCTTCCTTCTAGCTCATACTCTTGATTGAACTGGATTTAAAAGAGGTGGGACAAGTGCCATATAAAATATCTTCAGAATTTATGGCAGACTATTCTTAAAGAATTACTGCAATGGAAATGAATGGCATGATTTTGTCCTGTGAGGTTCATACCTGGTTGTATTTTAATTTTAAAAGAAAAACATGCAAGAAAGACGACATATGTAAGTTAGAACATTTCCTGAAACTGGCTAAACACTTCCCACACTCTAAAGAGCCAATAAAAGTAAAGACTCCCTTGGTGTAGTTTTCTTGGCAGGAATTAGGAAGTGGTTTGCCTCTGATTTCTTCCAGAATGTTTTTCCAACTTCCAGGTCTAGCCTACAGTTCTGAGAATGATGGTCTCCCATCCAATATTAGCCAGATCTAGCCCTGCTTAGCTTTGATAAGGCAAAAGGAGAGCAACTAAGATCAGTTACACTGTCTCTGCAATCCACACTATCTTTTACACAAAAGTCCCTTGAATTTCCCTGTGTGCAATGAATGTCAGGTGTTTGATTGAGAGACATACTGGTACTAGAATTTGGAGGATTTCCCAGCCATTTGCATCCAGCTTCAGATTTAGAAACAAACTATATTATACCTAAATGTTGCATGAAACAGAACCATAATCGTACCTGATTTTCTAAAAAGTAGCTTCCAGATCTTCTACAAGGCTAGAACAAAGGAAGAGAGTTGCCTCATTTGGCTCCTCATGGAATTCCTTGATGCAGTAATTTTGCCAATGCTTTGCATCTCAAGAATAATTTCACAAACAGTTACAATGGGGATTCGCAAAACAGGCTAAGAAACTCTCCACATTACAAACACATTGTAAACAAGCGCGATATGCTACAGCCCCTTATATAAAAGGTGAGAGCAGAACTGATCTGCCTGCTTCAGAATCCTGATCAGTGGGATTACAAAATGAATCATCCTCATTTACCAGCAAACTCTTCTTTCTTTAGGCCCCAGTTCAAAAATTCTCTTGGTTTAAAAATAGCTATAGAATTCATGTTCTAACTCAATTGATCAAGGAATGCAATGTGTCTCATAGCTGGATCTTTGGAAAGTCTTCAACATGTTCTTCTTGGTAAAATAATGAGTTATATGATGCTTCTGTTAGATGGACTCACAATTCACTCCATGACTCCACCCAAAGACTGCCAGTAAATGAAAGGAATGGCATTTCAACTGAAATGTAAAGGTCTGCATTTAGCAAAAAACAAAAAAAAACATAAGCACAAGTCTAGGATGAAAGATTTCTGGATTAGAAAGCAACAGGAATATTGAATCCAGAGCACAAGAGGTAACGGTTCCCTTGTACTCTGTCCTTGTCAGATCCCATTCAGAATTATCTGTCTAGTGCTAGGCACCAGAATTTAAAAAAGGACATCAAAAACCTGCATCATGTTCAGAGACAGACCGTCGAGATGTTCAGGGATCTGGAAACAGAGGCATGTTGAGGAATCTGACTATGTATGACCTACAGGAGAGATTACAGAGGGAAGAAATAATAGCAGATTTCAAATATTTGAAGGATTGTCATTTTCAATTTTAAATCTGTTGCCTCACAGGGCAGGACCAGAGCAGTAGGGTGAAATGATAGGGAAGGGGATTCAGGCTAGATCTCAGGAAGAGCCTCCTGAAGGTATGACTTATAGGATCAGCAAATAGAATTGGCCGCCCCATGAATTGGGGGCTGAGGGGGGCTTTCTTTCACCGGAGGTCTTCAAGTAGTGTCTGGATGGTCATTTGTCATGGATCTAATGGATCCTACACTGAGGAGGGAGTAGGACTCATTGATTTCCAAGATTTTTCCCAACTTGGAATTCAGTGTAAGGATGCATCTGCTCATATTAAATGACCTAGAAAATAAACTTAAATATACTGTGCACTTTTTCATTTCCAAAGGGAAAAGGTCTGAAGACTATATTCAGTTTAGCATAGCAACCGTAGCCCTCCAACCACAGCAGTCCAATCACATTTGAGGTGACTTAATTTGAGCCATTGGCTTCAACATGACTTGCTTATTTATTAATTCAGTTTGTATGCTGCCTGACTCCCATTGTCTCTATACCTGTTAGAACAAGGCAGCTGATCCCATCATTTGCTAGTTCGGTATATTCATGGTTTCATTCTACGTTTTCCTGTTTTGCCCATTTACTATCCAATCTCATGCTTTGCTTCCAAGTCCAAAAACACTGGTTGCTTTCCATGTTAATTCAATTTCCAACCAGACATGTGATGCCAAAACCATTTACTGCCCCTCGCGGAGGAAGCCTTCTTTCCCACACCTCAAAGCAGATGCTGTTAATCTTGGATTAGCCCCCAACTAGGGCACCACAAAGTTTATTCATTCATTGAAGCAAAAGGATTTGCTGCTAATGGCTTTCTCTCTTTTGCAACGTTAAAAAAACATCAGATCTATTGACTAGCCAATGACAGCAAGATTCTCTGGGCTTTCTCTCACCTGTTAATGGAAGTGTCCGCAGAGGCTAGTCAAAAAATCTCAAGAAGGAGGGCTGCAATGGTGCAGTCAAAGCTCTGCCTATTTTTTGAGTATACGAGAAGCAAAATGCTTTGATCAGACCGTGATGGCCCAAATCTTGACTTTTTGACACCTCTGTTTATTAGTGTGACCTCTTACCTTTGTTTATCTCAGACAGGGGAGAGGGACAGGATTGGTGTCACATAGAGATCCCTGCCAAAGTCTTTGGCATGAGTTTCTCATTCAAGGTCGATCAGGAGCCTGCCAAAAGCCTAATAAAATGGAATTTTAGTTATCATTATAGGAAACCAATGGAGACATTTGGACCCAACTATCCTAGGGGTGTCCACAGAGGGGTCAAAAGGGTCAAGACAGCAGCCACAAACATGAGACAGAAGGTCAAAACTGGGTTTTGACTGCATGGTTTTCACAGTGACATCTCTGACCCGGCTGTTCGTGTATAGCTCATTCAGAGGCTCTCAAACATAAACCTGTAAAAAAGAATAAAAATATTTAAGAACAACCTGATTAGAAACCTGTTTATGGCAGCCCACATTCATCTGGAAAAAGAGGCCAAAATTCAAGGCCTGGATTTTTGGGGCCATCTTTTAATTTGAGGTAACCAATGATGGGCTTAGACACAACTCCCAAAATTCCTAACGACTAGGATTTATGGGAGATTTAGATCAAAAACTAGCAGCCATCCGCTAGCCTACCTACCTTCTCCGTAAACCCTTATTGAATTCATACGTGTCCTTTAAAGGCTGGAAAGTGAATGCTTATACAGGAGATTAGATCTCCAAACTTAGTGGAAACCAAGTGTTATTTTCAGCTTAAAATATCCCTCTGCCTTTCATTACAGTTTGATATACGAGGCAGCTATGTCAAGCATTTTCTTCTTCTTTTTAACTCAAGTATAACCCCCACCCCCACCCCAGTGTATTTAATTGGGTTTGGCTTTCAAGGAAGCAGCTTCAGGCTGATTTAAAGAGCTGAGCATTACTGGAGGTTGGAAGAGCCGATCAGATATAAACTAGCAGTCATCGTGCAGTAAAGATGTCTGGCCGAGAAGCAACTAAATGTCGGAGGACGGTGATTTAATGCGCCTGCCTGGGGTTGGGGAGCTGGTCCCGTTTGCGCACTCTTTACTGGAGAAATGTTGGCCTTCAATTCAACCTGGGGAACAGAGAGGCACATTTCTCATGCCCTCTTCAAATCTTATAAAACGGTCTGCTGCCGATAGCTTCTTTGCCAGCTGGGGCTGACCTCGTGTTCCACCCCACTGTCGGGACCCAGGAATGCCAGGTGAACCAAAGTGTGCAGAGAAACTACAGATTATTTAATTGCTAATGAAGGGAAGATGCATTTCTCTATGCCAGGCAAGGAATCTTCCTGTGCTTGGCCTAAGGATTAATTGGGGCTGGGCGTCAACCATAAATCTGATCCTGTCCTCCAATCCTTCCCCCAAACAATTGATTAAGCCCATATTACCAGTTTAAAAAAAGGGACGTGGTGGCTCAGTGGGTTAGGACGCTGAGCTTGTCGATCAGAAGGTCGGCAGTTTGGCGGGTTGAATCCCGAGTGCCGTGTAGCAGAGTGAGCGCCTGTTACTCGTCCCAGCTTCTGCCACCCTAGCAGTTCGAAAGCACATAAAAATGCAAGTAGAAAAATAGGGACCACTACGGTGGGAAGGTAACAGCGTTCCATGCACCTTTGGCGTATAGTCATGCCGGCCACATGACCACGGAGACGTCCTCGTACAAACGCTGGCTCTTCAGCTTTGTAACAGAGATGCGCACCGGCCCCTAGAGTCGGAAACGACTAGCACGCATGTGCGGGGGAACCTTTACCTTTGCTATCAGTTTAAAAGGAAAGATCCTGCGAGATTGCCAGATATTTGTTTGTAACACTTTGACTAGTGAAACCTTTATGGGTTTGCTAGCTTCGGTTTCTCTCCTAACCACCTTCCCCTGGAGGATTTAAAAAAAAAATTCAAGAAAAGGCAATTGCAAATTTGCTAGTGAAAAAAAGACCTTTAAGGAACTGGGGGCATTCAGTTTGTGCCCCTGGGATACAAGAGCTCCTTTCAAGCCTCTTTTTATTACCTGGATGGGGTTGTTTTTAGCAAGGGCACTGAGGATCCCAGCCAAGGAGGCCTCTTAGTATTGTCCATGCATTCACATCGTGTGTGTGTTTGTTGATTAGTGACTTTATCTCCTGCCCAGCGAAAAGAGGCACAAAATGACTTGCCACAAAAGTAAAATCAATACTGAAATTCAATTAAAGCCCAATGAACAACATAATTAGAATTCTATTTAGAAACTCAAGAGAATAAAATAGCCAGCAAAATATTCACAGCCTCAGCAGCCGTGAATGACTTTTGATCGTATTTATCCATTTTGATTTGATCTCAGCAGGAAGCAATTCCTTAAATGTTTCTTTAAAGGAAGGGACTTACTGGCCAATCTTACTTAGCACGGTATTCCAACAAATCAGAGAAATCAGCATAAAGGCCACAATTTCATCTGTAATTAATACTAGACAACCCATTGGGTTATTGTTTCAGAGTTACTTACTTATCTAAACAGAGAAACAGAGTCACCATAGGTGGGCAAAAAAATATATATCAGTGGAAGTGACTTACTGTTGACTTCCTTATTGAGTTTCCTTGTGGGAAGTTGGCAACATGCATTCAAAACCTTCCTTCCTTCCTTCCTTCCTTCCTTCCTTCCTTTCTTCCTTTCTTCCTTCCTCCATTCACCCATCCATTCATCTATCCATCCATCCATTCATCCATCCCTCTCATTCATTATTTCTTCCCTTCGCTTTCTTCCCTCTCTTCCTCCTCCTTCTTTCCTTCCTTCCCTCCCTCCTCCCTCCTTTCTCCTTTCTTCCCTCCTTCCTGCCACATCAGGTTCCATTGAGTTAAGGATCACAAAGCCAGCAGGCAGTTCCAAGTCCAAAGCCAGCAGGCAAGTAAGTGACTGGCAGCCAGATAGAGGGAGAGAGCGAGAGATTGTGCAAGTTTACGTTTACGTTTACGTTTTATTTAATTTGTATACCGCCCTTCTCCCTAGGGACTCAGGGCGGTTCACAGGGCATATAAATAACAATACAATACTATACAAAAGTTAAAACAAAGATTAAATCAGTGCCCAGTTAAAAACAATAATACTATTCTAAAACAACAATTTAAAACCCAACTCCCCCATCAGGCCAGACCGGCTAATTCAAATAAATGGGTCTTCAGGCCACGACGGAAAGTTCGGAGGTCTGATGCCATCCGGAGCTCCACCGGCAGTTGGTTCCACAAAGCCGGGGCACCCACAGAGAAAGCTCTCCCCCTGGGGGCCGCCAGTCGGCATTCCCTGACCGGAGGCACCCTGAGGAGGCCCTCTCTGTGGGAACGCACAGGGCGGAGGGGAGTTGACGCCGGCAGCAGGTGGTCCCCGAGGTAACCCGGACCCATGCCATGTAGGGACTTAAAGATCATAACCAAGACCTTGAACCTCACCCGGAAGACAACTGGTAACCAATGCAGCTCGCGGAGCAAAGGTGTAACATGGGAGTACCGGGAAACTCCCAAGACAACTCTCGCGGGCGCATTCTGTACCAGTTGGAGCCTCCGAGTGGTCTTCAAGGAAAGCCCCATGTAGAGAGCATTACAGTAGTCAAGGCGAGAGGTCACGAGCGCATGAGTGACCGTGCACAGGGCATCCCGGTCCAGATAGGGCCGCAACTGGCGCACCAGGCGAACCTGGGCGAAAGCCCCCCTAGTCACGGCCGCCACATGATCTTCCAGGGTAAGCCGTGAATCTAGGAGGACTCCCAAGTTGCGAGCCCTATCCACGGGGGGTAAGAGCTCACCCCCCATAGAAAGAGATGGAACATTTTGAATGTCCCGGGATGCCGGAATGCACAGCCACTCAGTCTTGTCAGGGTTGAGTTGAAGTCTGTTCCTCCCCATCCAGACCCGAACCGCCTCCAGGCAACGGGACATCACAGCGAGGGCATCACTGGGGTGGTTTAGGGTCGAAAAGAAAAGTTGGGTATCATCGGCATATTGATGATACCCAACTCCAAAACCACGAATGATCTCACCCAGCGGTTTCATATAGATGTTGAACAGGAGAGGCGAGAGAACCGACCCCTGAGGAACTCCACAAACGAGAGACCTAGGGGCCGATCTCTGCCCCCCTGCCAACACCGACTGCGAACGTCCAGGAGATAGGAGGAGAACCACCGAAGAACTGTGCCTCCCACTCCCAATCCCCTGAGACGCCGCAGCAAGATACCATGGTCGATGGTATCGAAAGCCGCCGAGAGGTCTAATAGGACTAGGACAGAGGAATATTCCCTGTCCCGAGCCCTCCAGAGATCATTCACCAGAGCGACCAATGCCGTCTCCGTGCTGTACCCGGGCCTGAAACCCGATTGGTAGGGGTCCAAATAATCCGCTTCATCCAGGACCAGAGGGAGCTGATGCGCCACCACACTCTCAACAACCTTCGCAAGAAAGCGAAGGTTGGAGACTGGACGAAAGTTGTTCAATACAGCTGGGTCCAAGGCAGGCTTCTTGAGGAGAGGTCTCACCACCGCCTCCTTCAAGACGGTGGGGAAATAACCCTCACTCAAAGAAGCAGATATAACCGCCTGGAGCCAGCCTCGTGTCCTCTCCCTAGCTGCATAAACCAGCCAGGAAGGGCACGGGTCCAACAAACATGTGGAGGAGCTCAGCCTCCCCATAATCCTGTCCACTTCATCAGGGGTCACAGAATCAAACTCTTCCCAGGTAACATTGACAAGACCGCTCGTGTCCTGATCGCCAGACTCTGCCCAGTTGGAGTCCAAACCGGTCCGAATCCGAGCGATTTTATCCAACAGATGTTGACTAAATTCCTCGGCACGACCCTGCAAGGGATCCTCCCTCACCTCCTGATTAAGAAGTGAGCGAGTCACCCTAAACAGGGTGGCCGGGCGATTATCTGCGGACGCAATGAGGGTAGAGAAGTAGTTACACCTCGCCACCCTCATCGCTGCGAGATAAGACCTAATATAGGTTCTTAACCGCAACCGGTCGGGTTCGGATCGGCTCGACCTCCAACAGCTCTCTAGGCCCTGTTTCCGACGCTTCATCTCCCGGAGCTCCGCGGAAAACCATGGAGCTCGCTGGGATCTGCGCCGGGTCAGGGGCCGCAAGGGTACAACCCGGTCAAGTGCCTCAGTGGCTGCCCTTTCCCAGGCTTCCACTAAGGCATCCGCCGAGCTGTGAGCAATGGAGGCAGGTGGGGACCCCAGCGCCGCTTGGAATCTATCAGGATCCATTAAGCGTCTGGGGCGGTACCATCTGATTGGCTCCGTATCCCCACGGCGGGGGGTGGCAAAACGGAAGACCATCCTCAGGAGATGATGATCGGTCCATGACAGGGGCATAATAAATGGAGAGCCCCCACCAAGATCATCCAACCACCGTCTAGATAAAAAAATCAGGTCAAGGGTGTGACCTCCCTCATGAGTTGGTTCAGAAATTACTTGCGTCAGGTCCATGGCCGTCATGGAAGCCATGAACTCCCGAGCTAGCTCAGATGAGCCTCCCAGGGATGGTAGATTGAAGTCTCCCAAAACTATAAGTTTGGGAAACTCAACCACCAACCCTGAGAGGATATCAAGCAGCTCGGGCAGGGCTGCCGCTGTACGACTAGGCGAAATGTACACCAGCAGCAAGCCCAACTGCGCCCCAGAACCAAATCTCACAAAGAAAGACTCACACCCGACTATCTGAGAAACGGTGGTCTCCCGCGGACATAAGGTCTCCCTAATAGTAACCGCCACTCCCCCACCCCTACCTTGAGCTCGTGGCCGGTGTAGCACCCGGAAGCCTGGTGGGCAGAGGTCAACCAAAGGGACCCCACCCTCTGGGCCCAACCAGGTCTCCGTGATGCAAGCCAGGTCCGCATGCTCACCCTCAACTAAATCCCTAACGAGGGGAGCTTTGTTGACCACGGACCTGGCATTCAGATACACCAGCCGGAGCTCAGGAGGCTGCACATCCTCGCTCCCGGAACCTCGGGGAAGAAGCAGAGGGTCGGAGCGCCTCACCGCTTGCAAGTAGCGGAGATGGCCCTCCCGGTAGCGATACGGCCCCCTGTCTATCCGCCTGCTGCCATTCCCCGTCGTGGGAATTGGTAATCCCACGACCCGCTCGTGAGCTCCGGAGACAGCGACACCCCGTTCTCCCGCCGCGCGGTCGGACCCAAGTCTGGCCTGAGCCATGGTTGATTGGCCACCCCCCAAAGCCAGAGAACCCTTATCACCCACCCCTCTCCCTAACCCTATAAAAAATTTAGATAAAAAAATGATCAGAGGCCTTCTATTAACTTTATATTGACGGCCCCTGCCCCTGCCCAGCCAGTGTGATGCAAGCACGGACAGACTTGGGAAGTTGCATGGTTAGGGGAGACGTACCTGAGCAATTTGCAACCTTCCCTGCTGGCTTCCACGTTGACTTTCTCCCTGAAAGCTTCCCACAAGCAAAGAGTTAACTGGTGGGAAGGTTGCAGGAAGCATCAGCAGTCAACTTGACAGCTCCTGCCAGCTTCCCTACTGTCTTCTGGGAAATCGTCAGGGAGTGCTGGAAATGAGGATAACACGACTGTGGCAGGATGGCAGCCGTTTTGAAGTGACAACAGTGCAGCAGTGCTAAAGTCACCACAATTTCTCCAAATTTCATTCCCATGGGAGTCATGGCTTTCTGGCAGTCTGTACGTTAGCCCATTTAAGTTACCTTGGTTCATACCTGAATGCCCTATACCAGGGGTAGGCAACCTTGGCTCTTTTATGACTCATGGACTTCAACTCCCAGAATTCCTCAGTCAGCATAGCTGACTGAGGAATTCTGGGAGTTGAAGTCCATGAGTCATAAAAGAGCCAAGGTTGCCTACCCCTGCTCTACACCTCCAATTTTGCCCAATTGAAGGTTACAAACCTTTTTTAAAAAGCAACAAGAAGAAGAATGCTCAATAACAGAACCAAAGATGCTCCATTTTGCTTTTCTAGAACGTTATTATTTTTTTCAGTTCCCCGAGAAAGGGTCAGTCCCAAGGAAATGAAGATTATAGTAATCGCATTCATTATAGAATAGAATCATCAGTCTGTTCCAAAGCAGGCTGAGCGCCCTCAAGCTTTCAGCCCTATGTCTTGAAGACCTCTGTGATTTAGCTGGCTGCCAGAGTGGCCTCTGTAATCAGCCAGCTTTGAGTCTGATGCACGTCGGGATTGCACCACGGTTGCCGGACGGAACCGCCTATGGCCAGCTTGATCTATCTTATCGAACACGTAACCAGGCGGCTCTTTGAAAGAGGCAGGACATATATGCACTTCCTTTGCTGTATAACTTGTGCCATAGGTGGTGGTCTCGGCAAATGGCGCACGAGGTCTGGCCACTGGCAAGCGGGGTCGGAAGCTCTTTATGGAAGGGAGCGGGTGAGGAACGTAATGGGTTTGGAAGGAGGTCATCAGGTCCATGGGCTCAGAGGGCAAGGTGATCTCTGGATGAGGCATGATGGGCTTGGGTCTTTCGGCGTGCCAATGCTGGAAGTCTTCCTTCATAGTGGAACAGTGGCTAAAGGGTTCTGTGTATTCAACGACCCTGGCCAAGGGTTTACATGATGTTGCTGGGCGCCCATGAGGATCTCCATAGTGGATCTGTGCTGATGTCTGGAGGTCCATCTTCTCTTTAGGGGGAGTGTAAACTGCTGGCTTTCTGGCGATACGAGCAGCTACTGGCCACGCTAAGAACTTCTCCTTGAATTCAGTAGTGCCCATAAAATTCCCTGCATCTGGCCTGACATAATCTGGTTTTGTGGACTTTGCTGGCTCTCCTGCTAGCCCTTTGTAAGAAAGGTTGTGGGTGGTGAGCCCATCAAATGGGACTTCGCAGCTCTTGAATGGCTCTTGCGTGTGGATGAAGCGCTGTGGGATGGGGTGAGGCACATAATTCAGCTTATAATTGGTCATGCTCTCCAAGGGGATCTTTGAGGTTTGAAGAGGCTTTGCAGGCTTATAGTTCTTGGTGGTGACCAGCCCTTTGTATTGGTAAGCATCCTGGTTAGTGGTCCTGTGATCAAATTTTTTTTCTGGCGGACGGTAATTGTGATCTGGCTTAATCATCTCTCTTTTAGGCTGATTCCATGCCACGTAATCAGCTGAAATGTAAGCAGATGTGATTAAAGAGGCCATCATTACTTTCAAACATTCCCGCCTCCATTCTAATAAAATGCAATTTACTGCAGTTAGGCAAACATAAGACGGGGGGGGGAAATGAAAAACAGTTCTTTGGCTATTGGAATGATAGCAAATGATTACTTAACAATAAACCACATAAAGATGGAGTCGTGGGAATTGTTAGTGGAATGAATATGGAATCAGACCACTATAAACACATCGTTTTTGTTATTTTTTTAATTTTGGAGTATTGATATTATGTTACTATCCTATTGCCAGAGAGCCTCTTTCTTATAGTGCAGGGGTAGGCAACCTTGGCTCTTTTATGACAGTCATAAAAGAGCCAAGGTTGCCTACCCCTGTTATAGTGGTTAAGACTTCAGCTAGAAACTCTGAAACCCTAAGTCCTAGTCCTATCATAAGCATAAAGTCAGCTGGGTGACCTTGGGCCAGTCCCTCTCTCTGAGCCCTAGAAAGCAGACAATGGTGAACCATTTCTGAAAAACTATGTCAAGAAAGCTTTGGGGACTTTCTCAGGGAGTGGGCAGGTCTCAGCACTGACTTAGAGGTAATCCTGAAAAAGCCCATTGCCGGCGTAGAAGTAAAATTTGGGTACAGTCCCATCAAGCATCTGTAAGTAGAATCTGGAAAGGTAGATGGCATCTTCACAATGAAAAGGCAAGATAACTATAGCCTTGGAGACGTTCTACTCATGGCATCCATTTTAAGGATAATTCAAGGAATCTGGAACTTGTACTTTGTATCCAAAGCCACTAATCCTAACATAGTTCATACCTAACTTCTTTTCATTGCATACCTTAACTGCAAAAGCAGTTTCCTTTCAAGCATATGGAAATTTGCTCTTTTCAGGTTTACCATTCTGGCCTGGAAAACGTCATGTGACTAAAAGATGGTGAAAGGTTTTTGTAGTTCTGCCCTTCAGATCTAGTAGGCTTATTTTATCTTCTCCTGAAATGTCTCAGAAAGATGATGACATCTCTTCTTCTTAAGCATTGAACTGAAGGTCAGTTCAGACTTCTACAAAGAAGCCGGAAAAAGTCAGAGACTCTTGTGTTCTTGTCCATTGCTTCAAAGATGGGATTCAAATCTTAAATTCCTCTGGATTCTGTTGTCAATTGAAATCTTTTTCTACAGATATAATTTTATTAAGAATTTGGATTGCAGCAATACGTCTAATGCAAACTAAACTTTCAAAAAGAAAAGAGAATAGTAATGAGTAAAAAGGGCAAGAAAAAAGAGAAAGAAGGAAAAATAGTAAAAATATAATAAAGAGAAAAATGTATAAAGATTTCCAGCCTTCATTGCAACAAATGTAAACAAATTTACTGACTCCACTCCCTTTAAGGATACAAACATTTATCTCTTCATCCCACACCCCATCTCCTAGCTATGAACAAATCCATAAAATTTTCATTTTTTCAATCCTGAAGTCAGCAGAAATTCCATAAAGGGTTAGCAGAAATAATTTCATATCTTGTTTTAACCTTGATCAAATAAGCCAATTTTATATTCTTTCCTTTTACTTCTAACACTCTTTAGTTTGCTCAAATACAGTCAAAGAACTTGATGTCTTTTCATTTCTTCTTTGTCCTATTGATCAGAATTCTTCAAGGCTTTAACAAACCTGTTTTGTAAATCTACGAGGAAAATATTTTCAGGTTACTTTCTTGGTTTGTCATTTGTATTTCACTTTTTCACTTTAAAACCTCAGCCACTTTCTTTTGTATATCTAGTGAAACATTTTTCTAAATCATTCTCTTGGCCTTTCAGTTGTAGACTTCTTTTGATACTACCTCTTCTTTTCAGACAAAATGTATTCTTCCTATTTAGCATATTTTCCTGTACCTAAAAACTTTAATTCCCTCTAGTATCCAGTTTTTGAATTCATAAAATTATTTATCTTTGTTTTGTCTTGTAAAAACCAAAACAGAATCTATTTTCCATGAGCAGTGGTTTCTTGTTAATTCCAAAATCTTACTGTAAGAATTTTAATGCTCCAATTTTATCTGCACCCTAAGTCTGTTTATAAATCTCTAAGATCAAGACCTTATTTAGCTCTTTGCTGTTTATTTTAGATTCTTTAAATTCTGAACATTAAGGTTAAAAAAAATTTTCATTCAGGATTGAAAGTACACTCACCTGGCATTTTCAAAATTGTCAGTTCAGAGGTCTCTAATAGCTTAGATGTAGCTAATAAGCAATTTCCCAAACTGATTAGAAAGTGAGGTTTGCGAATTTAGTGTCCTTTAAAAGTCTCCTGCAAGAAGTAATAATGGCTTCCTGTGTACCAGGATTTTTGAAAAATTAGGGCACCACAGAAGAAAGAAAGACATTGAAGTGAAACCATGCATAAAATGGCTCAGGCAGTCATTAGCATTGTCAAAGGAACTCTAAAATTAGATTATCTCCCTATCTGGAGCGAGAGCTCTGTATCTCAGTGTTAATGAAAAAACTAAAACAGTGCACTGCAAAGCTGCAAAGAATTCGGATATTTTATCATATCACTTACAGGCACCTCATCCTGCTTAGTAGTGAGTATCATGTTTAATATTCTTAGATTATTTTTTCTTAATACTACACTTATTATAGCCCATTTTTCTATTCTATTTTCTATTCTATTCTATTATTCTATTTTATTTGATTATTCAATTCTATTTTCTATCTTCTATCTTCTATCTTCTATCTTCTATTCTATTCTATTCTATTCTATTCTATTCTATTCTATTCTATTCTATTCTATTCTATTCTATTCTATTCTATTAATCCCAGAATTCTCTTTAGATGAATTATCTTCATGTAATGCAAGAATGGCAAATTTCCAGGCCATAGGCAAGATTGAATCAGTAGTAAATCCTAGGACTGTAGGCAAACAGGAAGTTAGAAAAAAAAACATTTTGGAAGAAGACATGGGCAAACCACTTTGCATTCATATAATTATTAGGAGTGAAGCTGAATTGAGGAAGTATTTATGCATCTGTTTTGATTGCCATGCAATTGGTTTGGTCAAGAACATGCTGGGGGTGGGTGGGTAGAATTCTGGGAACTGAAATCCATACAAGTTGTCAGGTGTGAAAAACACCGACTTAGAGTATACTGCAGGAGATAAAACATGAAATGGTAGACCAGGTAGCGTATAGACCACAATGATCATAGATAAGAATTGACATGCAACATTTAAATGTTCTTGACTCAGGAAGGGAGCAGAAATTTGAATTCTTGCAACTCTTACTAAAAACACACAAAAAAAAACTACAGTAGGTATTCTTAAAAAAAAAGCACAACAAAATCCTTTAAGGGACCAGGCTAGAAACCAGGAGACTGTGAGTTCCAGTCCTGCTCAAATACGTAAGCCATCTGGGTGACTTTGGGCCAGTCGTTTATTCTGAGCCCATGATATCAGGCTCTGGCAGTAAGGCAGATGGTCACTCTCAGTCGCCATCAATGCATCGGAACAGGGCTGATCTGAAAAAAGATGTTCCTGCACTTACCAGGAAAATGCTAGGTAAAAAAAATTGAAAAGCACAGCCTGATATATCATGAAAACAAAGCTATAAGATACATCATGTTGCGGAAAAGGCAGAACAGCAGAGAGGGGATATGGTGGCCTTTTGGATGTTTTTATTTATTTATTTTTATTTTAATTCCATTTATATCCCGCCCTTCTCCGAAGACTCAGGGCGGCTTACAAGCTTAGCAGTAGCCTTCATTCTATGTATATGCCTGCTTATTAGGGCTTTCACACACACACCCCAAGCGGCATTATTACAAAGTCAGCTTATTGCCCCCAACAATCTGGGTCCTCATTTTACCTACCTCGGAAGGATGGAAGGCTGAGTCAACCTTGAGCCTGGTGGGATGCGAACCTGTACTAATTGCAGGCAGCTGGTGTTATTTAAGGAGGCATTAGCCCACTGCTCCACCAAGGCTTCTGTTGTCGGCTTCTAACTCCCATCATTGCTAGGCACCCCTGACCCCACTGCCTGCCTGGGGATTCTGAAAGAAGTGGCTTTACTGTCCTTGGAAGGCCTTAGGCTTCCCGTGCCTGGTCTTAAACCAGACATGGTTTCCCCACTTGAAAAATAAGCCATGAGAACAAGGAAAACTGGAAGTATTGGTTCATAAGACAAGATGGACACTTAACAAATTAGAAGCAGGTACACCAGATCCCCTTCATGGATTACTGCCTTGTCGTGGCGAAGGGGCTTACGTAATTCAATGAAGCTATGAGCTATGCCGTGCAGGGCCACCCAAGACGGAAAGGTCATAGCAGAGAGTTCTGACAAAACGTGATCCACTGGAGAAGGAAATGGCAACCCACTCCAGTATCTTTGCCATGAAAACCCTATGGACAGTGCCAAAAGGCAAAACGATATGACGCTGGAAGATGAGCCCCTCAGGTCGGAAGGCGTCCAATATGCTACTGGGGAAGAGCAGAGGGCTAGTACTAGTAGCGCCAGAAAGAATGAAGCGACTGGGCCAAAGCCGAAAGGACGCTCAGCTGTGGATATGTCTGGTGGTGAAAGGAAAGTCCGATGCTGTAAAGATTTTTTCTCCATAGGAACCTGGAATGTAAGATCCATGAATCAAGGAAAGCTGACGTGGTCAAACAAGAGATGACAAGACTAAACATTGACATCTTAGGTATCAGCGAACTAAAATGGACAGGAATGGGTGAATTTAATTCAGATGACCATCAGGTATACTACTGCGGGCAAGAATCCCTCAGAAGAAATGGAGTAGCCTTCATAGTCAATAAAAAAATAGGAAAAGCAATACTGGGATACAATCCTCAAAATGACAGAATGATCTCAGTTCGAATCCAAGGCAAACCATTCAATATCACAGTAGTCTAAGTCTATGCCCCAACCACCGGTGCTGAAGAGGATGAAATTGACCGGTTCTATGAAGCCCTACAGCACCTTATAGAACTAACACCCAGAAATGATGTCCTTATCATCATGGGGGATTGGAATGCTAAAGTAGGAAGCCAAAAGATAACCGGAATAACAGGCAAGTTTGGCCTTGGAGTACAAAATGAAGCAGGGCACAGGCTGATAGAATTTTGTCAAGAGAATACGATGCTCATGGCAAACACTCTTTTCCAACAACCCAAGAGACGGCTTTACACATGGACATCACCAGACGGTCAACACAGAAATCAGATTGACTATATGCTCTGCAGCCAAAGATGGAGAAGCTCTATACAGTCAGTAAAAACAAGACCAGGAGCTGACTGTGGCTCAGACCATGAGCTTCTTGTTGCAAAGTTTAGGCTTAAATTAAAGAAAGTAGGGAAAAGCGCTAGGCCAGTCAGGTATGAATTAAATCATATCCCTGTTCAATATACAGTAGAGGTGACAAATAGATTTAAGGAATTAGATCTGATAGACAGAGTGCCTGAAGAACTATGGACAGAGGTTCGCAACATTGTACAACAGGTAGCAACCAAAACCATCCCAAAGAAAAAGAAATGCAAGAAAGCAAAATGGGTGTCTGAGGAAGCTTTGCAAATAGCTGAGGAAAGGAGGGAAGCAAAAGGCAAGGGAGAAAAAGAAAGATATGCCCAATTAAATGCAGAATTCCAAAGAATAGCTAGAAGAGATAAGAATGCCTTCTTAAATGAACAATGCAAAGAAATAGAAGAAAACAATAGAATAGGGAGGACCAGAGATCTTTTCAAGAAAATTGGAGAGATGAAAGGAACGTTTCATGCAAAAATGGGCATGATAAAGGACCAAAATGGCAGGGACCTAACAGAGGCAGAAGAGATTAAGAAGAGGTGGCAAAATTACACAGAAGAACTATACAAGAATGAGCTTAACGTCCCTGATAATCACAATGAGGTGGTCACTGACCTCGAGCCAGACATCCTAGAATGTGAAGTGAAGTGGGCCTTAGAAAAGCTGAGCAACAACAAAGCTAGTGGAGGTGACAGTATTCCAGCTGAGCTATTCAAAATCTTAAAAGACGATGCAGTAAAAGTGCTACGCTCAATTTGCCAGCAAATTTGGAAAACTCAACAGTGGCCACAGGATTGGAAAAGATCAGTTTACATTCCAATTCCAAAGAAAGGCAGTGCCAAAGAATGTTCAAACTATCGCACCATTGCACTCATTTCTCATGCTAGTAAAGTTATGCTTAAAATTCTACAAGCTAGACTCCAGCAGTATGTGGATCGAGAACTACCAGAAGTACAGGCAGGATTTCGAAGAGGCAGAGGAACTAGAGATCAAATTGCTAACATACGCTGGATCATGGAGAAAGCTAGAGAGTTCCAGAAAAACATCTACTTCTGCTTCATTGACTATGCTAAAGCCTTTGATTGTGTGGATCATAACAAACTGTGGCAAGTCCTTAAAGAGATGGGCATACCAGACCATCTTATTTGTCTCTTGAGAAATCTATATGCGGGCCAAGAAGCAACAGTGAGAACTGGACACGGAACCACTGATTGGTTCAAAATTGGGAAAGGAGTCCGGCAAGGCTGTATACTGTCGCCTTGCCTATTTAACTTATATGCAGAGCACATCATGAGAAAGGCAGGGCTAGATGAATCAAAAGTTGGAATTAAGATTGCCGGAAGAAACATCAACAACCTAAGATATGCAGATGATACCACTCTAATGGCAGAAAGTGAAGAAGAACTAAAGAGCCTCTTGTTGCGGGTGAAGAAGGAGAGTGCAAAAGTTGGGTTGAAACTAAACATTAAGAAAACCAAGATCATGGCATCTGGCCCTCTCAATTCCTGGCAAATAGATGGGGAAGAAATGGAGGTAGTGACAGATTTTATTTTCCTGGGCTCCAAGATCACTGCAGATGGGGACTGTAGCCAAGAAATTAAAAGACGCTTGCTCCTGGGGAGGAAAGCCATGACAAATCTAGACAGCACACTAAAAAGCAGAGACATCACCCTGTCAACAAAAGTGCGTATAGTCAAGGCTATGGTCTTCCCAGTTGCAATGTATGGCAGTGAAAGCTGGACCATAAGAAAGGCTGAGCGCCAAAGAATTGAAGCCTTTGAACTATGGTGCTGGAGAAGACTCCTGCGAGTCCCTTGGACTGCAAGGCGATCAAACCGGTCAGTCCTAGAGGAGATCAACCCTGACTGCTCTTTAGAAGGCCAGATCCTGAAGCTAAAACTCAAATACTTTGGCCACCTAATGAGAAGGAAGGACTCACTGGAGAAGAGCCTAATGCTGGGAAAGATTGAGGGCAATAGAAGAAGGGGACAACAGAGAATGAGGTGGCTGCATGGAGTCATTGAAGCAGTAGGAGTGAGCTTAGATGGACTCCAGAAGATGGTAGAGGACAGGAAGGCCTGGAGGAACATTGTCCATAGGGTCGCGATGGGTCGGACACGACTTCGCAACTAACAACAACACCAGATCAGAAACACTCTGTTCATAATATATGGCCCCACAATTTTACAACTATGTTCCCTTATCAGGGATTTCTGGGTAGGAAGGTTAGTGACGGTCATACGCAAAATCCTTGGCACTGAGTCCCTATCTGCAAGGGGTCAGAATAAACTAAAACAAGAGTGAATAATGCTGTCAAATTGTGGCCCATTCACTGCAATGTAACTTCTTTTCAATCTTCTACTGTATTCCTACCTGAGCCTGCAGTGTGGCACCATTGTGTGTGCAACTTGTTATTTTGTAAAAAGGTAAAGGTAAAGGTTCCTCCCGCACATGCGTGTTAGTCGTTTCCGACTCTAGGGGCCCGTGCTCATCTCTGTTTCAAAGCCGAAGAGCCAGCACTTGTCCGAGGACGTCTCCGTGGTCATGTGGCCGGCATGACTAGACGCCAAAGGCGCACGGAGCACTGTTACTTTCCCACCGGAGTGGTCCCTATTTTTCTACTTGCATTTTTACGTGTTTTCAAACTGCTAGGTTGGCAGAAGCTGGGACGAGTAACAGGTACACAGCTTCTAATTCTATCCCTGTAAGCTGCCCTGAGTCTTCGGAGAAGGGCGGGATATAAATGGAATTAAAATAAATAAATAAATAAATTTCCCCGTGGTCTCCTCTTGGTTGTAAGTGGGATCCCAGTCATTTCAATGGATGCACATGTGCTCATAGGAGCAATTGAGGAGGAAACAGCTCATGCATGTGTATACCGTATTCCTTGAATACGGTTTTTAAGGGAGATCTGATTCTCCTTATAGGCAATCCAATTGCCTGGATATGAAAGATCACAGGCTTTGTCGTATCCTTGAAAACTGGTGAGCTTAAGGGATGAATCACTACAATATGGAATAAGACCGTAGGACCAATTATTTGAAGGTTTCCGTTTGCAGGATATTTTGAAAAAATCTTGCAAATTGCAACCAAATGTGGTAAAGCTGCATTTTATCAGAGCTCTTTCAATCCTCAGTTGAAGGCTGTTCTAGATAGTACAGACCTTTGACCGAGACTTACATATGGCTCGTATCATATATTATTAAAGCCCATTGATAAAGAAATAGATTTATGTCAATCCACACATTTGAGATAATAAGACTGTCCAGATGTTCTGTGTATCTGATGCATGTCAAGGGAGAACAGGAGTTGCTTATCATCATTTTTGTCATTGTAAAGGAAGAGTAACAGCGTCTGTGTACCCTCAGTAGGATCCGACTGTTTGGACAAAGTTATCATGCGGAAGAGTTTGCTAGACTCCTAGTTTTGCTGAACGAGCAAAAGGGATTGATCTGATCCTTCTTTCTCTTTCATACTTGCTATGGATGTGCTCAACTAGCAGGCAACCTTCTTGTGATTAATACCTATGGAATGGGTCCCACTATGATTGACCTACAAGAATGGATTTCTTTTCCTCCTTAATAGTTGATGTAGGTCTCCTTTGATCATACATAGCCAATTCCCCATTATTTCACTCACCTCTCCTCCAAAGTCCCCCCAATGCCCCCCAAAAGTTGTAAACCATAGAACACCAAGGAAAGGGATGGGGGGAAACCAGCACACATGATCTGTGTGAGGGTCTTCCTTTAGCATTTGCACTTCCTTAGACACTCTGAGAAGGGACAAGATCATAACTTCCAGAAATTTCGAGAGGACATAAGTTTAAGGGGCAAAAAAGATGCATCAAGGCACTTATAAGCACCCCTTAAAAATGTGCCAGCTTGCAAAGTGGGACAATGATTTCCATTTGGGAGGTTACTGAGAAAAATGGATGCTTAATGCATTTCAAATATTTCTAATGATTCTTTCAACTCTTACTTTTATACGTTGGAACTGTGGTCATCTTCTCAGCAGAAGAATAATTTTGTTCCTGGGGCAAGCAAGGAGGCACTCGAGATACATGGTATGGGTTATAATCTTGTCTATATGTAGACTGTAGGTCCATACATTCATCTTTCTTGACATATTTATCAGGAGGTTTCTGTTTAATAGGGAAGATTTCATGTGGGATGTAATCTCTCCTGTAAAAACATCAACAGGTCTGATTAAATGAATAGCCTGTAGTATACACATAAATGTATCCAGACTTATCTGTGCCTAACTTAAGACAGTCCTATTGAAAACAATTTGACATGTTTCCAAGCCATCCCATAGATTTTAATGACTCTACTTTAAGCATGACTAAGTCTAAACCTACCAGAATGTTGCTTATTAAATTTACATGAATCCTGCATATCTCATATTGGAAAAGTTCCAGCTGTTAATTTTCTTTTTGCTTATCAGAGATTTGGAGATACTGTTACCTTTCAAATTGTTGCATTATTTCTCACAGATACATTTAAAAGAACCTGTGACATAAGAGTACGAAATCTTTCCACTTTAGGAAGACAAAGCAGCAGAACTTACCAATGGATACTTTCTGTACTGCAGGAAGCTTTTCAGCAAATGTACAATAGGGCAAAGATGAGGAGAATATTGCTTGAATTGTGATGATATAACTTTTCCTGTACTCCATCAATCAATAAATGCTGGCATAACGCTTAATAATTTTAAAAGGCCTTTTTATTTAGTTAATTGTTTGGATCTTAGTCAATTTAAGGATTACAGGGTTTTGTGAAGGACAGATTAACATTTTTATTCTTCAAGGTCTAGTGACAATAGATTTGTTTAATTGTCTATTGACAGTAGTGAATAAAAGTACTTTCTTATAAAATGCTTTAGCTCAAGAGAGAGAGGCAGTTTAAATATTTGTTTACTGAGTTGACACTAAACTACAGAAACAGTACAGTACAAAAACACTGCATGAAAAAGCACTCATGCTGCTTTTAGTTGTTTATGCCACTGGTGTACAAAGACGGCATGTGAACCTGTTTCGCATGCCTCAGTTGTGGAGCGTCCAAGTTTACTCCACAGGTAGTACAGGAAAATGTCTTGGAAGGTTATAGGTGATGTTTAAGACAATACTAACAAAGTTATAAGAAAGAGGATGGCCTTGACTATTTCCATTCGGGCAGGAATTCTTTCAGAGGGACAAACCCAATTAAATGGATTTGTGTAATCATTCTACATTTCTTTCCTATTGGCAAAAAAGCAGTAGGAAAAGACAATTGGTTTAAGAAGTGAGAGGCAATTACATCTACATTCATTTCTCACATTTCATGAAGGCATCTGCCCAAAAATTCAGTTAAAGATCTCATCCAGAAGCATCCAGATAATAATGAAACCTACTGTTATCATCCAGATCTGGGGAAAAGAACAATGCATTGCAACATTATGCCCACCCACCCACCCAAATACACATATATACAAATTATGCATTCAAGTTCACAATCTTTGGCCTTTAACAGCCCTTCTTTTGGGGCTAAGGTAAAGGTAAAGGTAAAGGTTCCCCCGCACATGTGTGCTAGTCGTTTCCGACTCTAGGGGCCGGTGCTCATCTCCGTTTCAAAGCCGAAGAGCCAGCGCTTGTCCGAGGACGTCTCCGTGGTCATGTGGCTGGCATGACTAGACGCCAAAGGCACACGGGATGCTGTTACCTTCCCACCGGAGTGGTCCCTATTTTTCTACTTGCATTTTTACGTGCTTTCGAACTGCTAGGTTGGCAGAAGCTGGGACGAGTAACAGGCGCTCACTCTGCTACGCGGCACTTGGGATTCGACCCGCCAAACTGCCGACCATCTGATCGACAAGCTCAGCGTCCTAACCCACTGAGCCACCGCGTCCCTTATTCTTTTGGGGCTACTATTCTGCAATTCAAAGGACCACTAGATGACAGCCATTACACAGAGAAGTCTCTTTGCTCCCACCTGGTGGTCATTTGGATAGTTGCAAGATAGATCTGGTAGCCCTCCCTTTGCTTCCATTTCTGTTGTCTTACTTGGTTGTTGAAAGGGCTTCCATTGGCACTGGCTGCTTCTGGTACTTTGTGGTGGGTTTGCATGATTCCCTAGGTAGAATGTTGGCATAAAGGGGGTATTTTTCCATGTACTCAGAAAGAAGACATGGCTTCTCGTTCGTGTCAAAGAGCCTGGTTGGCAGATGAGGACAATGATGGCGTCTGTTGAAGAAAGGAAAAAAAAATATTGGGTTCACCAAGATGCACAATCGGAGTTGGAAACTCACAGATTTGACATGATTACTTTAGCACTTGAATCATGTTTTACAAATGTGTAGATATTAAACAGGGCAGCCTCTACAGCAGGGGTCTCCAACCGTGACAACTTTAAGACTTGTGGACTTCAACTACCAGAATTCCTCAGCCAGGAATTCTGGGAGTTGAAGTCCACAACTTTTAAAGTTGCCACGGTTGGGGACCTCTGTTCTACAGTACTTTCCTTTTTCCATCTGGTTGTTTTTCCCGAAAAGTCCCTGCGGATTTTACTCCGCTAGTCACTGATATGATAGGGGGAGGTGTTCATTTCCATTTCAAGGCATGACATTACAGAGTGCAGTTATCTTCCTACCAAAGTGGTGCCTGTTTATCTACTTGCATTTGCATGTTTTTTGAACTACTAGTTGGGCAGGAGCTGGGCCGAGGATGGGAGCTCACCCCATCATGTGGCGCTCAGGTCTTGAACCTGGGCTGTCAGTTTTCAGCTGACAAGCCCAGTGTCTTAACCATTGAGTCACCGCATCACTCCTGTTTTTCCCAACCTTGATACTAAACTGATTGATTTTAGGAACAACTGAGAAACTTTAATTAGAAAGACATTTTAAAAAACAGAGGAGGATACTCTATGTATACGGTCTTGAGCTCTTGGAGGAAAGGTGGGATATGAATCCAATAAATTATTAATTTCAATTGATAATAAACATAGGCCTTAAAAAGTTCTTTAATACATTATCTTAACCAAGAAAATATGTTAACTTTTAATTTATTAATGAAGTCTATAACTGTTGTGATTCAGTGTCAGCCTATACTCCCAGCAGCTGAGTCCAAGGAATCTGAGGAGGAGGAGGAGGAGGAGGGGTTTGGAGAGCCTTCGGTGTCAGAGGGAGGGTCTGAGGCACTGCAGGACTCTCAGCCTGGCCCCTCCAATCGTGTTCCTCATGAGGCTCAGCTGTGTGAGGAGGACGTGTCGCACTCAGAGGAGTCACAGCTGAATCTGTTCAGAGATGCTAGAAGCAGATGGCAATCCAGCAGAGCAGAGCAGAGAAAATCAATGAGACAACTCAGTGAAAAGAGGAGAAGGCATCAAGAAGCCACGCCTTGGGACTGATAATAAAAGGGGAAGGTGTGGGCGGTGCTGGTTGCTGAAGGCAACCGTTCGGAGACATTTAAAGAGTATCCTGGTCTGTTCTTGCTAATTTGTTTGACTCTTATTTGACTCTTGTTGGATGTTTTGAATCATGTATTTATGGTTGAAGAAAATATTCTGCTGCTTTTTTGTTTGAAAGACTTTATTATTTGGAACTGTAAATAAATTTGGGTTGGTTATTTTCCAGCCTATTGATTGTTAAAAGGAAAAAGGGGTTGTCCCTGACACACAAACAGGGCCGGTCGTAGGCCGGAACAGAACAATAACATCATTTTATGATTCTGATTTGTATTTCAATTTTTCAGATTCCCTTACCAAAAACATTGGTTTAGATATTAGTATTCGCCCTTCATCATCCTCAATGAAGCAAGAATAAAGTCAACTATCTACAGCCTCCTAAATCTCCTTCTAGTGCAGGGGTGTCAAACTGCCGGCCCATGGACTGGACACGTCATGAAGAAACTGCGCCCATCCCATTTGCTGGCAATGGCGAAAAAGCTCCGATACATCGTGCGATATCACATGATGTCACAAGTTTGACATATCTGCTCTAGTGCATCAGAAAATGCTTGTTGGCCAATTATTTCCTTACCCATTTTCCACCTTTCACGCCTGGGTGTATGTGCGTGCGATGATATTTCATACTTAGGTGCAATGAGAGTTTGTACAGGTAGTCCTCAACTTATGACCACAATTGAACCCAAAGTTTGTGTTGCTAAGCGAGACATTTGTTAAGTGAATTTTGCCCCATTGTATGACCTTTCTAGCCACAGTTAAGTGAATCACTGCAATTGTTAAATTAGTAATACGACTGTTAAGTGAATCTGGCTTCCCCATTGACTTTGCTTGCCAGAAGGTCACAAAAGGGGATCACATGACCCCCCCGGGACACTGCAGCCCTCATAAATATGATCCCGTTGTCAAGCATCCGAATGTAAATCACATGACCATGGGGATGTTGTAACAGTTGTATGTGTGAAAAAGGCCACAAGTCAAGGACTATCTGTTTAATGTTTAATAATTCTTTTTATAACACTTATAACCAACAGCAGTACAAAACCTCTTTGTACAGTACAATTTCGGGGCTGCTTCTCAGCCACAAGATCATCCAGAGGTTTTCTTTATACCAAGATTCATTGAAAAGTGGTTAAGAGAAAATAATAATATTGAAATTTCAACGCCTGGGTTGTTTTCTACCTTTAGAATTTCATTTCTCTCCCAGTTTCCTAAGATGAAACTTTTCTCAATTCATGCTTCTATGAAGAAGTAATGATCCGAATGTGAATTTCCTTCTTCATCTCAATCAATTTAGCAATACTTCACTCAACTTGTTTTCCGCAAGTTTCACTATCTTCTTGAGTCTTCTTCCTGGGTCCTTGTTGTTCTCCTGTATTAGGTATCTTTCAGATCAAGGCTTCCTGGATCTTCTAAGCTACCTTAATTTTATCTCTCACTCGCCTTAACTTCCAATGGATGAGAGGATTCTTTCCTGATTTACAATATAATCTGGCTGCTATTTTGGTGGCTATTTATAGCCCCAAGTATCCTGAAGAGATTTGAAATTAACCCGTATTCAGCTCCGGCCTAGGGAAGGACTGCTGTTTTAAATGGGGGTGCTTTACTAAAGACTTGCAAATGAAATAAAACTGGGGGAATTTCAGCAGCCGAACCCAGCAACAAATCCATGCTTCATTGGATTAAAAATTCAGTTACACTTGCGTCGACCTACCAACATGCCCAGAAACGAGGTTCCCTTTGAATTTTAAAATGTGGAATCTCTCTGGGTGCCACAAGTGGAAATAAACTGAAACATTCCTAGGGTAAATTAAAATTTTTGTTCAGGCCTCCTTGGTGCATTTTGTTTCAAATTATAGCACAGAGACATGCTGCAAATGCCGAATGTTTAGTCCCAATGGTTGAAAACTGCTCCTTTCTTACTTCATCCCGAATCTTTAGAGAAGAGAGATAACATCTCTACAGTTCAGGAAAACATTGGGCTACTGTTCCGTAATCCCCAATGACTTGCCATCTGGAATAAGGCTAAGTAGAGGTAGGAGTCAAATGACATCTGGAGAGCTACAGGTTTCCTACATGGTGGGAAATTAGACTGGAAATCTAGCTTTAATCCTTCATCAGGGAGAAACTGTTTAATTGGCATGCACTATACACGGTTAAGAGTCAGTTTGTAAAACGTTAGGTGTTTGCTGCAGCAGCCAAACCACAATGAGAAGGCCAAAAAAAAAAAGTGAAATGGGAGAATGGTGAATATAATGTGATCACAACAGCTCTGTGTATGCACAATGCATTCAGCTGATGATTGTAGCAACCTTTCTTTGATGTTGCTTGTGGCTTCAAGGGAAGGTGACTACCTTTAGGGCCAGCTCTCTCTGATAACCACACCGGGAATCAGTGAATACAGGTAATCCTCGACGTACGGCCACAGTTGAGCCCAACATTGCTGTTATTAAGTGAAACGTTTATTTGACAACCTTTCTTGCTGTGCTTGATAAGTTAGTAATCTGGCTGTTAAATGAATCTGGCTTCTCCATTGACTTTGCTTGTCAGAAGGTCGCAAAAGGGGAATCACGTGATCTTGGGACACGGCAACGGTCATAAATATGAACCGGTTGCCAAGGGTCGGAATTTTGATCACATGATCACGGGGATGCTGCAACGGTTGTAATTGTGAAAAACGGCCGTAGGTCACATTGTTCAGCGCCGTTGTAACTTTGAACGGTCCCCAAACAAACTGTTGTAAGTCAAGGACTAGCTGTACACAGCTCTGTGGAAAACTGAATATTTGTTGCAGAGTCTCAGCCTACAAATTTAACGGAATGAAATCTGAAATCCTTAGAAAGCTGAACTTTCGGGGAGTTTCACAAACGTTTCCATTTTTACTGTGGCTGCTGTTCTCATCCTGCTTTTAAATTTTTAAAGACTTATCCCACAGCTATTTAACAGGAGCTTGTTTTGTTTTTTTCCTAATACGGAAAAGCCTAGAAACAAACAAGGAGGCGTCAGGTGCTGGTAAATTCACAAAACACAGAAGGAGGAAAATTGTAAGGTGTCAATCCGATTCTACACTCAGGGGAAAAGAACTAGTGGAAGCAATTGCTTTAATTAAGTGACCGATCAGTCAAAATAGGGAGCAGCTTTTGGGGGGAGCAATAAAAGAGTACAATTCCATGCGCATCCATTTGGAAGTATCGGGTCCAGCAAGACTTTCTACTATATAGACATGCATAATGACTGTAATTATTAGCACAGAGAGAGCAAGAAGTCACACATTTTGTATTTATCGTGGCTGATGTCTACTGCGTGACATCATCTCTATGAAAATGCATTTCCAAGTTCAAGCAGATGATTAAGAGATTGTTTGAAACAAAATGCACCAAGGAGGCCTGAACAAAAATGTTAATTTACCCTAGGAATGTTTCAGTTTATTTCCACTTGTGGCACCCAGAGAGATTCCACATTTTAAAATTCAAAGGGAACCTCGTTTCTGGGCATGTTGGTAGGTCGACGCAAGTGTAACTGAATTTTTAATCCAATGAAGCATGGATTTGTTGCTGGGTTCGGCTGCTGAAATTCCCCCAGTTTTATTTCATTTGCAAGTCTTTAGTAAAGCACCCCCATTTAAAACAGCAGTCCTTCCCTAGGCCGCAGCTGAATACGGGTTAATTTCAAATCTCTTCAGGATACTTGGGGCTATGGGATCAGAACTGCAGGTAGTCCTCGACGTACGATCACAAGGGAGCCCCAAATTTATGTTGCTAAGAGAGACAGTCGTTAAGTGAGTTTTGCCCCATTTTACGACCCTTCTTGCCACATTTGTTAAAGAAATCGCTGTAGTTGTGAGGTTAGTAACACGGTTGTTAAGTAAATCTGGCTTCCCCCATAGGCTTTGATTGTCAGAAGGTCGCAAAAGCTGACCACACGACCCCAGGGACACTGCCGTCATAAATACGAGTCAGTTGCCAAGTATCTGAATTTTGATCACGTGACCATGGGGGGGGATGCTGCAATGGTCATTAAGTGTGAAAAACGGTCATTAAGCCCCTTTTTTCAGTGAAGTTGTAACTTTGAACGGTCACTAAATGAACCGTTGTAAGTCAAGGACGACCTGTATCTTAGACATTCTGCTCTCTTCTCTATGGAAATAGAGAAGATCGTCTTGTTTAAACCACCATCAATACATTAAAAAAATTAAAAAATTAAAAATTGTTCAGAAGCCTGAACCCCTCATGCCATCCTAAGGAGAACTTAGCTTAAATATGAGATAGGAGATGCCAAGAGAAAAAAAGAGGTAGTATTTAATGTTGAAATAAGAGAAATTTTGGTTACTAAATTTAAGACATTTGGAAATTAATAGAAAATAAGAATGCTATACTGTATTATTCATTAGTTGATGTAAGATGGTGAGAAATAGAATATATTCAAATAGATAAGACGTGTATCCTGAACGTTAGATTTTGTGATGAATTGGGACAAAGGGAACTGTGGTTATTCAAAACTTGGAAATTATAAACGTTAAATTTACATATTAACGGGAAACTAAAAATCGGGAAAAACCAATTAGGACATTGATAGTCTATAAAGATTGAATGTTAAAATAACTAGGATATGTATAAACGAAAAATTATTGAAAAATGTAAGAAAGCTATTTTTATTTAATTGACATAATAAGAATAGTATTAGTTTAAACAGGAGACAGTAAACACTAAGGGGAAAAGAGAGGAAATTTATTATTTTATTTATTTTAATCCCATTTATATCCCGCCCTTCTCCGAAGACTCAGGGCGGCTTACAATCTAAGCACAAATCAAATGTGCTTAGCAATAGCCTTCATTCTATGTATATGCCTGTTTATTAGGGCTTTCGGGGGGGCCAAGCGGCATTATTACAAAGTCAGCTTAATTGCCCCCAACAATCTGGGTCCTCATTTTACCTACCTCAGAAGGATGGAAGGCTGAGTCAACCTTGAGCCTGGTGGGACGCGAACCTGCACTAATTGCAGGCAGCTGGTGTTACTTAAGGAGGCATCAGCCCACTGCTCCACCAAGGCTCATTACTTCACGTAATAAGTTTGAGATTTGTACTAAAGATATTTGTATGTTATTGAATTGTCGATTAACTGAGCTGCCCCGTTGCTTTTTAAATATTTAAATGTAAAACGAGAAAATCAATACAACTTTTTTTTTTAAAAAAAGGAGAACTTTGCAGGCCAGGGGCCCTAATTCCTTAGGTGAGATAACCTCTAGGGGAGCATGCCTTCAAAATAGGACCACTGTGATGCCTGCAGGTCTACGGTTAAGAAAACGCGATGCTTCAGTTGCGAACACGGAGCCACCCAAATATAGGCTATTACAGGCAAGGAATGAGGAAACATTAGAAAACCATCTTTGTTTTTCCTACCCAGATCGCTGCTGTTAACGAGCTTAGCATTGTTTGCCTTTCTTTTCAAATGTCTGGAGACAACAGAGGTCTGTGCAGAAATGAGGTTTGACTGCTTGTATGCCGGTTGCCTTCATTCCTGGCAGATGAAGGGCTGTTTGTTTTTATTTTTTAATCATGATTGGTTCCCTCCACAAGAGGCCCGAGCGCACCAGTCAGTTCCCTCTGTAAACACTTTGCTAACTTTCATTGTGCTTTGACAGTGGGTGCACATGTGGAAGGCCGTTTTCAATAATAATAATAATAATAATAATAATAATAATAATAATAATAATAATAATAATAATAATAACAATAATAATAATGATAATAAGTTAGAAACCCCTTGCACGTAGAGGATTGGTTACAGACAGTCCTTCATTTACAAACCACAGTCGAGACCAGAATTTCTGTTGTTAAGCAAGGCGGTTGTTAAGTGAGTTTTAAGCCTAATTTTATGACCTCTTTTTTTTCCCCATGGCGGTTCAGCAAATCACTGCACTCCTGTTTCCCCCGTCGACTTTGCTTAGTAGAAGCCAATTGGGAAGGTTGCGGATGGTGATCACATGATCCCAGGATGCTGCAACTGTCGTAGTAAGTACATGCCAGTTGCCAAGCACCCAAATTTTGATCGGGTGACAGTGGGGAGGCCACATCAGTTGTAAGTGTGAGAACTGATTGTAAGTCATTTTTTTCACTGCCATTGTAATGTTGGTCACTAAATGAGTGGTTGTAAGTCAAGGACTTCCTGTACTTTTCTCCAACTTCAGAGCCAATGCCAATATCTCCAGGTTCATCCCCGGCCACTGATCAGGAGCAACGTTTTGTTGCTCCAATAATTTTTTCCCAAGAGTAGAACAGGCTTAACTATTAACCAGTCAGCCACCAGAAGTTGTGGATGCTTCAACACTGAAGGTTCTTAAGAAGAGACTGGATAGACACTTGTCTGAAAGGGTAGAGGGTCTCCTGCTTGAGCAGGAGGATGGATTAGAAGACCTCCAAGGTCCCCTTCCAACTCTATTCTGATTCTGATTCTTAAATCTATATAACCTGGAAAAGCAACAATAGAACAGGAGCCATTCCAGAGCAGTCAGTAAAAATCCTGAAGGAAGTGGGGGAAAAAGATGATGATTAGTTGGATATGGATATATGTCATGTGAACACAGTACAGAAATTCCAGATGTCTACATGGACTAGATGACCTCCAAGGTCCCTTCCGACATCATCATCATCATCATCATTCCTTAAGTTACAACTGTTAGAAGTTACATCTACAAACAACAAAGGTACATGTGACCTGGTGCTGACGTTCCAATAGGCTGGGCCTCCATGGTCACATGATTGGATTTCGGGCACTCAGCAAGCCATCTACATTTATAGCGGTTGTAGTGGCCCATGGGTCATGTGAGCATGATTGACATTTTTGTTGAAAACTAACATTTATTTCTGGTTCTCAGCAAAAAACACCCCATTTGTGAACAAATGGGTTTGCTTCATGACCGCGGCATTTGCTTAACAACCGTGAATTCGTTTAACGATCATGATGATTACCTGGTTTATAACCATCGCAACTTACAACAGTAATGGGCAGGCTCCATTATGGTCATAAGTCAAGGACTACCTGTAATGAGATAGAAGATTGGTATCAACTGACTGTAGACTCTTTTTGTGTGGTGTGGTAGACTCTCTGTGTACAGGAATATGGGCTACACAGCTGGATTGTGTGTTGCAATGAATCTTTTCCAGAATAAAAGCATCAGTTGTATGTCATTCAATTTTGTTGATATAATACCGAATGTTGCTATCTGTTTGATATCAAACAAATGCTACCAGCAGAGTTAATGTATTTATTGCAAAATGTTTGGGATGTTGTCCTCTATTTCATAGCACTCCTGTTTAGTTAGCCAGGACAGAAAGCAACTGGTCAAAATCGTCCCAGAAAACTTAACAGCTTTCCCTGGTCCAAATGTAACTTTTTTTTCCTACTACAACACTCCAGCTGTCTTAGTAGCAAACTAAGAAGATACTACTGTAGGTTCTTACTTTATTTAGTCAATAAAGTAAGAATATACAGTAGTCAGCCTTCTATTCTTCTAGATTTTCTTACCTGGGCCTCTAAATTTTGGGTGTAGGGTACCAATAGAAGCTTCTGCCAACCTAGCAGTTCGAAAGCACGTAAAAATGCAAGTAGAAAAATAGGGACCACTACAGTGGGAAGGTAACAGCGTTCCATGCGCCTTTGGCATCTAGTCATGCCAGCCACATGACCACGGAGACGTCCTCGGACAAGCGCTGGCTCTTCGGCTTTGAAACAGAGATGAGCACCGGCCCCTGGAGTTGGAAACGACTAGCACGTATGTGTGGGGGAATCTTTACCAATAGGAGAGAATATTTGTAGCTCAGGGTTGAACTGTGCAACCTTTACTGCTCTCTCTGACTTGGTGCCTTTCTTGCAGACATTTCGTTGCCAAACTAGGTAATGTCATCAGATCACCAAACTCAGAGAGCACCAAGGATCCCTCAAACACCAAGGGAGCAGAAGAAAACACCACCAATATCCATTTACCTCATAAAGCAGGTTCCCCAAGCTCCGGGCCATGGCCCACTACTGGTCCATGGCCCATTCAGAACTGGGCCACGGAAGCGGGGGGTGAGTGCACACGTGTGTGCATCTCCACTTGCACACACAATGGGTGAGCAAGTACCCGCACAGCTCCATTGGTGTGAACTGCAGGTGTGTGGGCCACCTGCACACGTGCCGACTGCTTGCGCAAATGGAGCTGCGCACGCATGCGCAACTCACCCACCAGTCTCACGGAACCGTCCCCTCTCCCCGCCGCCACCACCAATCTCCAAAGCCAGAAAGGTTGGAGACCGCTGCCATAGAGAATCCTCATTACTAAAGGATGTTGAAGAATTGGAAGGGTTGCTACGCTTCCTTGTTTGCCACAAAACAGGATCCCTGGAGCCCAAGGTGGTGGTGCTGAGTTTCTGGGTAAATAAAAAAGCTTGCCAAAGAGAATTTAGCTCTTCACTAACTCTCTGAGCTGGAGAAACTTTCTTTAAGAAGCTTTGCAATGAATGCTCCCTGCTTGCATTTTACGAAGCTTTGATTAAAAAAGCCCTGCTATAATCCAAAGTGAGCTGCAGGAATTCCTATCTACTTTGCCAAATCCCCTGTCCAGCATTACTAGCCGAGGTAGCCCAAAAGAGGTAGATAATAACGCTGCCAATTTGCCTATGAAACAGATCAAGGAGTTGTTTATGAGAACTCCAGGAGAGAAATAAGAACAATCCAACAGAAATAAACAACATTCCTTAGAACCATTTGTGTGGATCCAGTCAATTGCTATGATATACTGTGTTAGTCCAAACCATTATATAGCTTTTTTTCAAGCTTGGGCAGAACATCTTGTAAGCACCTGGACATTGGCTCTTGACTCATGGTTTAAGACTCTGTACAATATGCAAATCCAGCTTATCCAGCAAACCATTGTTTAACCAAACCATGACTTACTGAAATGTGTAAAAGCAGCCAGAAACTAAAATGTGAAGCAAAGTGTTGACATAATCAAGAAATGCTTCCTCCAGACAGCAATGGCTATCCAAGGTAACAGAAGCCAGAAGTATCTCCAAACATTCGGAGGTGAGTTATGGGGCCCTTCCAGGCTGTAGAACCATAGGAACAAAAACCAATCTGACAATTCTAACCCTCCACAGGTTTGTTCTCCTAATTTCCAGCTATTTCCTAGAATCTGACAGAGGACAAAGAACATAGAACAGATGAAAATTTCCCATGTCCCATAATCTCTCATCATTATCCTTCTGAGCAGGAAACGTTAAGTGCGTGGGACGAGGCTAAACTTGAGAAGGCAAAGCTTGTATTGAGGTTGGTGGCTTGGAAGAGAAGATTTAGAGGGCACATGAGCTGCAAATCCCATACCATAGCCTACATTTTAGTCTTCGTGGGCTTCAGAATTCTTATAGGCAAATCCCCTACTTTTGGCCAGGGTCTTTGACTCATTTATTTAGATTCATTTAATTTCAAAAGTCAGCCAACCACCAGCCTCAGGTGTAGGTGCATTTCCAACAAACGATCAATAGACTCTGTACAGACAGACGAGCTTCCTTCAAGCTGAGCTTCATGCTTGGAGACTTCATGACGGTTTGAAGAAGCAGTATGGAAGTGATTTGCTACCGTCTTCTTCCAGCATGAATAGATAGATCATAGATAAAAATAGGAAAGCGGGGGGGGGGGGAAGGGAGAGAGAGAAAGAGGGAGGGAGAGAGAGAAAGAGAGATCCTCAGGAAATAAAAATGGTGGTTGGCTGCAGCCCAGCACTTTGGAAGTGAGCCCAGAAAAAGACAATTGTGGGGTGATAGAAAGTTTCCTGGAAGACTGGAAGGGAAACATGCTTAGCTGGTCTCCTAATAGATAGAACATTGTTCACCCACATCATTAGTGGTTATTTGACGAGAGTATCCATAGCGTGCTACCAAAATTTCAAACTTTGGAGACCTGGAACTTAAGGTGTAAACATCTCAGTCATCATCTCCCCCCCCATTCTCACATCTGCACCTCACAGATGATGGAGATGGAGGAGGAGGAGGAGAGCAGATGAAGGATGGGTTCGCTTAGAGATACAGATAGTCAAGGAAGAAAACCATCCCTGTACAATGCATTTTTGGATATGGCACCATAGATTATTTAATGTGGATCACATTATGAAAAGGAAAAAAAAATAACACCGTAGATAAAGCCATATGGAAACAAGAACACTCTTAGATGTTGAGTGTTTTAGACATAAAACTTACAAGTGCAGTAAAAAGCAACAGCTCTACTGGGAAAGCAGAAATGTGAAGGTTCTCAGCTTATGACCGCGCACGAGAATTCAATCCAAAACCTTTTCCAAATGTCATGCTCGGGGCCTTGCACTCTGACAGATAAGCCTCACGTAATTGAGGGCTCACTAGGAAAACTGGCCCTCTTTCACACTAACACAATCCACGCACGCATCTGCATGTCTCAGTATTTCAGAGGTGATGCTGCGCTGTTGTTAGGGACTTGAGAAACATAAAACATTGACTCTTAGACCAAAGATTATAACCAGACCATTTGCCTGGTCTTATTATTATTATTATTACTACGCTTCTCTGAAGGATTTCTGTTATTTATTGAATCTTGCATTGATTCCAACAACAGCCTATTCCGTTGCTGTGCTGAAGGTATCGTGGAGAGGGCAGATTGTAATTACAGCTGGTCCTAGACTTATAAGCATTCATTTAGTGACCGCTGGAAATGACAACAGCACTGGAAAAAGTGGACTTAGGACTATTTTTCACAGGACCATCGTAGCAGCCCCATGGTCATGTGATCAAAATTCAGATGCTTGGCAACTGGTTCATATTTATGATGTCCCGGTGTGTGTGTGTGTGTGTGTGTGTGTGTGTGTGTGCGTGTGTGTGAAATGATCCCCTTTTGCAACCTTCTGACAAGCAAAGTCAATGGGGAAGCCACATTCAATTAACAACCGTGTTGCTAACTTATCAACTGCAGTGATTCACTTAACAACAGAGGCAAGAAAGGTTGTAACATGGGACAAAAATTCACTTAACAGCCGTCTCACTTAGCAACAGAAACCTGGGGCTCATTTGTGGCCTTTCACACTAAATACAATCCATGCACCTATGACACCTGTAATAGATTGCTGAAATATAAGAAATCCCTATAAAAACAAACATGCAAATAAAGTTTCACAGGTATTTCATCCCACAATAGAACTTCTCAGACTTAGAACAGTTATAATGTCAACGTATTAACTGATGGTGATGGTGACTACTTTTATTTAAGTATGTAAAGTTTCCTGTGTGGACAGATATGGAGAGAAAATTGCAGGCTCTCACTTTATAGCCGCATGTTAATTTGCATCTCGGTTACCACGCATGTATTTTATTTGCAGTGAGACCACATTAAGATGGATCTAGTCCACGGATTTACATGTGCAGATTGCCTGAGGTTCAGATGCGTACACAGCTTTCAAAAGTAGCCCCTGCATTATCAGACACTAGAAATTGTACAGTTTTGAAATTATCATACTTATACAGTATAGGTAGAAGAGGAAAAATATGAACAATTCTCTAGAAGAAATTATTTTGTCTGGAACATTTTTATCAAGGGTGTCCAACCTTGTTAATTTCAAGACTTGTAGACTTCAACTGCTAGAATTCTCCAGCCAGCCTAACTGGTTAGGAAATTCTGGGAATTGAAGTCCATAAGTCTTAAAGTTGCTAACGTTGGACACCCCGTGTTTATACATCCTGCTTTCCATTGAGGAACTCAAAGTGGCATAAGTGGGGTTTCTTCTTCCCGTTTACCCTCCCCAACCATTCCCCTGTGACGTAGGTTGAGCTGACCATGTATGACTGGCTCAGTAAGCTTTGGTGGTTTAGGATGGATTGAAATCTGAAGTCATATTCCAGCACCTGAACCACACCACCACACTGGCTGACCTAAGGGGGAAATAGGAAGGGAAAATCTGCTACCTCCAATGGTGTCCACAGAATATGGTGACAAAGGTCAAGATGCCAGCATAGGGGTGCCATTAAAGGTTTGGCCATTTTTGTCTGTGTGGACACTCCTGGTTCCTCTAAAGAAAAGCCCAAGGAGAATTCGAGCATATTCATTGCCACAAAGTGACCTGGGAGAAAAAAAATAACCAGGAATTCGTCAACTGATGAATCCTCAAAGAGAGTCAGGCTAACTAACATTGTGGGCCTTCATATTACAAATATTTGTGGCTCCCTCTCTTCTTCCTCAAAAGCAAAAATAAAGATGGAGAAGAAAAAAAATTGGCCTGCTTTTCTCTTCCACTCATTCACAGATTTTTCTGAAATGGATTGTTGACATTTTTATTACATATGTGTGTCTATATGATCCTTTCGTAGCCACAGAAAGCAAAGGTGAAACTTAAGGAATTATGCTCTGAGCAGATCCTGAATGGTGTGATAGAACCAATTGTGATTTATCCGCCATTGGGAGCTTTTTAAGTGATTTGCAATGGGGTCAACCGTCTGAGCACGGGGCTGATGGTGGTGCAGGTCGTTAGAGACCCTTCCGAAGTGTCCCCTCTTTGCAAGCCAAAGGGAAGCAGAGTCAGGACGAGGTCAACCCTTTTACTGTCTGTTCTCCTGGGTCAGCAAAGGGTCTCTGCAATGAGATCATTGCATTTCTTGAAACAGATGGCCTCTCTCGTGTTCTTCATGCTAACTCTTCTTTGTGTTTGGAGGATTAAGAACCTAAGTATGTAAACGGCAGCTGGCAAAATGGGAATTTGCTTTTTGGCGATGACTCCCATGGGAACTAATTTTTGCACTTCTGCTTTATAGATAGAAGTAAAATGCTGGCTTCTAACTGGAGGCACCCAAGTGGCCCTGATCAAAGGACTTGGAGGCCTCTCTGTATCGGCTTTTGCCAACCAGATGCCCAGCAAATATGTTGGGATTGGTACTTCTCCCAGATCCCACCCGTTTTTATCATTTGGTAAATGAAGGGAATGTTATAAATAATTAAAGTAGAATTTTTTTAACTGTAGTTCCAGCTCATCTGGGGGGACACCTGGTTAGGGGAGGGGCATTACATTTTATTACAACACTGTAATCCAGGGGTCTTCCAACTTGGCCCTTTTATGACTTGTGGACTTCAACTCCCAGAATTCCTCAGCCAGGCTGAAGAATTCTGGGAGCTGAAGTCCACAAGTCATAAAAGGGCCAAGTTGGAAGACCCCTGCTGTAGCCCTTAAATTTGGCTGTATAGGCGTATATATGTGCTATGTCTATATATGGGCTTGAGAGAAGAATGAAACAATAAAGACTTACAGTCTACTTATTGGAGCTAACAACTTAAGAAGGGTTGTCTAGCTATTGCTATTTTAAAATTAAGAATGCTCCTCTCACTACTGTAACTGCTAATTATGGGAGGGGATGTGACAACCTTTAAAAATATACCATAAAGGTAAAGGTAAAGGTTCCCCCACACATGTGTGCTAGTCATTTCCAACTCTAGGGGCCGGTGCTCATCTCCGTTTCAAACCCGAGGAGCCAGCGCTTGTCTGAGGACGTCTCCGCGGTCATGTGGCTGGCATGACTAGACGCCAAAGGCGCACAGAACACTGTTTACCTTCCCACCATAGTGGTCCCTATTTTTCTACTTGCATTTTTTACGTGCTTTCGAACTGCTAGGTTGGCAGAAGCTGGGACGAGTAACAGGCGCTCAACTCTGTTACATGGCACTCGGGATTCCACCCGCCAAACTGCCGACCTTCCGATTGACAAGCTCAGCGTCCTAACCCACTGAGCCACCGCGTCCCTAAAAATATACCATAACTCAATTCAAATACTCCCAAAGGTGTTTTTTAAAGAGGCAAGTGGACTTTCGTGTTTTTTTCCTTGGAAACATTTTGCTTCTCATCCAAGAAGCTTCTTCAGTTCAGGATGAGAAGCGAAACATCCTCCAGGAAAAACAAAGAAAAGTCCAGTTCCCTCTTGAAAAAATACCTTTGACCTGGATGACTGAGAATCTCCATGGATCTTCCCGCAGTGATGCAAGAGAAATCTGTTTTGTTATCATGGCTGGAAATGAAGCCCAGATTACAATGTTTTGTTTAGGGAGCTAGCTTATTTCAGGGCTACAGTGTCACAGAAAAGCTTGCCCTACTGCCTCTGGCTGATGGATTTATGAGCCTCATCAGTATCTCACTGCATGTTATATAGACCATCGGCTCTGCTAACCGCTATAAATCAAATGGGGCATGCTGGGAAATTTTCCACAAAGCATTCTGACATAGCATGTCTGATTGATGATGGAATAATCATTTGATGGACATTAGGAATGTTGGGGTTTTTGAGCCTTTGGTAAAGACAGGAGAGTCCTCATATGGCCATACTGTTTTTAGGACTGCCTGTAGCCCAGGTAAGTGAATTATACGCGTTATGAAGTCTCACGTCTTCGTTGGCTCAGTCAGCCCAGATGTCATATCAGCAGATATAAAAATCTGGAGGTGGGACAAACAGTTGAATTACACATCGTACCCCTACTGTAAATGTTCCTCTTTGGTGTCTTTATTCACAGCTAAGCTTATTTCTGCTATTGAACGATAGCTGGGGAAAGGAATTATTTCAAACAGCCTGGAGGAGATCGGACCTGAATAGATGGGATAGATAATTTGAGTTTTTAATCAACTCAGTAAATTTTTTCCCTCCAAACATTGCCTTCGACTGATCTGCAAAAGAGAAATGCCAAGGATGGGTTCTCCCACTGGTAACGAAGCCAATTAAAGTGATGTTGTGTCCATGGTTAGCAGTTTTCAAATCCAGCTCTGCTGTCCGTTTTTCTGGTTACATATAATCTGGTCATAAAAGCACAGCAGGATTTAATCCAGGCAAACATGTGCAGATGGTCGTGCTTCAATTCTGATATTCTCAAGTATAGGCTGCCACCTTGTGGTGATCAGAGGGAAAAATAATTGGGAAGAACCAGAAAAATTGGCTTCCGTGAATTAGATGCCAGGTGATCATAAGCAGAAACAAAGGCTTACTTTCTTTGAAAAAGAGAAAGCAAACAAAAGAGAAGCAGAAAAAAACCCTTATATGTCACCCTTCAAATCAAATGTCTTTCTAAGATTGATAAATGCTTTAAAAAATTCTAAACTTCCAACTGAAAGCATGCATAGGGCTAAAGCTTTACTTAAACAGCCCTGAAGAGGGAATAAACTACAGCCACAGAAATGTAGTTTATTAAAATATCTCCACTGCGGCAGAACAAAGCTTGCATGAAAGGCCGTGGGAGAATTATCTCTGAAATGGTAAGAAGGTGTTGTGTTTGTTTTGTGGGATAAAGAATTACAGAGCTTAAAAACGCCACTGGGCGACCTCTTGTTATAAGATTGGAACATGAAAGAGAAGCCAGATCAGGGTTCATCATAGTGATAAAATAGTAGCTGTACAAACCAGAAAATGGACTTCCTTAAAAACACTCAGGATCTCATCCTTCCTAGTGAACAATGACAGCAAATCTTCAATTCCCTGGCATGTTTTGCTACAAACAGTCCTCCACTTATGATCACAACTGGAAGCAGAATTTCCATTGCTAAGCAAGGCAGTTATTAAGTGAGCCAGGCAGTTGTTAAGTGGATCATACGGTTGTTAAGCTTCCCTCTTGCACTTGGCTTCTCAGAACCTGGCTACAAAAGTCACAAATGGAGATCACATGACCCCTATGATGCTGTAAATGTCATAAATAATTGCTGGTGGCCAAGCATCTAAATTTTGATCATATGTCTGTGCGGGTGCTGTGATAGTCACTAGTGTGAACAATGGTCTTAAGTCACTTTTCACTGCTGTGGCTAAATGTACTTGTATGGGCCTCTCCAGAACCTGCTAATCCCTACACCGTTCCCACCAAAACTTTTTCAACCTACTTATGGCCAATGCAAGTGCAGAACAATGTGCAAAACTGATCAGCGTTGACTGTTTGATATTATATCTACCACTGCTTTGCGTGAACAAAAGTCTGTGGGATCTATCTTGATGGGACTTTACAACAGTACCTAATTTAATGTAAACCAGCTCTTAGGCTAGGTGAAGAAATCATTCCTTAGATAGCAGATGCTGTGGGAAGCTGCAGCATTTCCTCCTAAAAACGTGAAGATGAGTTGGTTTGGTCTAGTGCAGGGGTAGGCAACCTTGGCTCTTTTATGACTTTTATGACTATGCTGGCTCAGGAATTCTGGGAGTTGAAGTCCGCAAGTGTTGTGATTCAGCGTCAGCCTGTGATACCGGCAGCTGAGTCTGATGATTCTGAAGAGGAGGAGGAGGAGGGGTTTGGAGAGCCTTTGGAGGCTCTGATGCACTGCAGGACTCTCAGCCTGGTCATGTTCCTCCTCAGACTCAGCCATGTGAGCACAAGGTATTGGACATAGAGGATTCACAGCTGGATCTATTCAGGGACGCTAAGAGCAGGAGGCAATCCAGCAGAGCAGAACAGAGAAAGGCAATGAGGCAACTCGGTGAGAGGAAGAGAAGGCAATGAGAAGCCACGCCTTGGGACTGCTGATAAAAGGGGAAGGTGTGGGAGGTGCTGGTTGCTGAAGGCAACCGTCTGAAGATCTTCTGCTAGAGTCCAGGTCTGTTATTCCTGTTTAACTCTTGTTTGAACTTGTTGTGATTCAGGGTCAGCCTGTGGGTTCGGCAGTTGGGTCGGACGATTCAGAGGAGGAGGGGGGTGTTGGAGAGGTTGCTGAGGGGGTTGGAGAGCTTGCTGATGAGAGCCCTCAGCCAGGCCCCTCCCACCTGGTCATGACGCAGACCCAGCTGTGTGAGCCTGACAGCGTAGATGAAGATGACCCACAGCTGGCCCTGTTCAAGGACGCCCGACACAGGAGGCAGTCAATCAGGAGTAAACAGAGGAAGGCAATGGGGCACCTCGGAAGGAGGCAGAGAGAAGCCACGCCCTGAACTGTATAAAAGGGGAATGCGTGGGAGGGCTGGTTTGCTGAAGGCAACCGCTTGAATAGCTCCTGTTTCATGGTTCGTGTCTTGTTCTGTTTGCTTTTGTATCCATAAATTTGGCAGGCTTAGTTCCAGCCTCTTGCCTTCTTGTAAAAGGGGTTGTCCCTGCCTTTTCTGCAGGGCCGGTAGCAGGCTGGTACAGAACAGTACTTTTGGTTTAACTCTTGTTTGAACTTTTGATTTCTTTGCAAATAAATTTGGTTGGGTTTTTCCAGCCTGTTGACTATAAAAAGGGGTTGTCCCTGACATTCAAACAGGGCCGGTCGTAGGCTGGAACAGAACGAGTTATGAAAGAGCCAAGGCTGCCTACCCCTGGTCTAGTGGCTGAGGCATCACACTAGAAACCAGGAGACTGTGAATTCTAATCTCACATTAGGTGTAAAAAACCAGCTGGGTGGCCTTGGCCCAGTCACTCTCTTTCAGCCCAACCCACCTCACAGGGTTGTTGTGGAGAAATATAGGCCATTCCAGTCTCAGGTAGAGGATGATCCTGTAACTCAGGATGATACAGTATGTAGTTGGCTATGTGGGCAGTTTCTTTAAGTGACAAGACATCATTTAGAATTTCTTAGGTAGCAAGATGGTCTGAGCCAACCTGCAAAATCGAATCAACAGCCAGAACTAGCCTAGCCGTTTTTCTAGCTCATAAAAAAAAAGACCGCCCTTCACGATGGATTTACCTTGTCCTCTTTAAAGGTTGGGGTGCACACAAAAGGCCTTTTCAAATGTTATTATGGTGCCATTGACTCCATTTCAATGAAATTGTCACCATAAAACTCATTTTAAAATGAATCCCAAAGAGATGCTGACAGATCTGGAGATATTCTTTATGGTACATCACGGGAATTCTCACAAGTTATATATTTCCCTGAAGTACAGCGCAGAGTTAAAGAATTTCTCAGCAAAGGCATGGAGCACATCTAAGATTATTAGGGAAAAGTATTTAAGCAGGGCAATAATTGTTTTATCTCGACAATTATTTGATTCCTGAAAGTAGAAACCCAGTTCCTTCAGGTTTTCCCCTAGCAGGCATGAAAACGGGGACTTCCTAGATTATCCTTCATCAAAAGAAAGAAAAGACAGATAAGAATTCTGGCATAGCCTTCCTCAAGCTGGTACCTAACAAATGATTTGCTGGCCTCCACTACACCATCCATGATCAGCAGCTCATGAGAATTCTAATCCAGAAAGTTTGTGCAATTGAAAATCAACACAATACAAGGTTATGATTCCTTAAAATAATCCAACTACAAGCAGTTTTGATAGGCGGGCTATTTGCATCAGAAAATGTATTATTCTAATAGAAAGGAACATTTGTAGCTCAGGGCTGAACTGTGGGCTCCTTGGTGCTTTCTGAGCTTGATGGTTTTCTTGCACACGTTCCATGAGGTAACATCAGTAGCACAAGCACTGATGAGGTTACCTAGTTTGGTGATGAAATGTCTGCAAGAAAAACTACCAAGCTCAGAGAGCACCAAGGACCCCACAATTGTATTATTCTGGACAGTTAGCTTTAAGAACCAACTTAGAAGAGGAAGAACATGACATGAAGTCATTTTTCCCCTTTCTTGAAATAAATAATAAGCTATTATTCCCATCACCAGGTTCAACTCATGCCCAATGTGCAGAAGAGCTGTCCACATGCTGAAATCTGTGCATAGGTCATCCTTTCTCTGCTATGATGGTAATTTGCAAATTTCTAATTCAATTTACTTCAATAAAGTTGTTTGTCTCCATGCCCAAGAGATGCATCAGTGGCTAAGAACCAAGGGTAGGCAATTCAGTACTCTCCAGATATTTGGGCTACATCCTTCATGATTTTCAGACATAAATAGTTGGAAATTATGAGTTCTGTGTAGACCACGTTAGCCAAAGACAATTGGACCTAAGGTTCTGTCTTAGAAATAAATAAGAAATAGGGGATCGAAGAGGTCTTCCACAAAGAAAAGTGGCCTGGAGACCCAATCAAAACATATAATAGATAATTGCACAACTGTTATTTAGCTGTTACTTTTACATTCTACTTTTTTCCTTTGGGGGGTCAAGAACTTCTTTTCCAGATTTCCCAAACCTGTCAAATAAGTTAGTCAAATCACCAAGTAAATTCATGAGATCTGAACTCAGGAATCAACCACTAAAGTTTGGTACGTAATAGTGACACTATATTAATTCTCATAGATTACAAACAATGCAATGTCTTAACACATTTAAAACTAGTCTTCAGACATTGTCACGTATTGTGGTGAATCTCTACTTTTCATGTAAGCATTACACCAATGGCTTCCTGCATTTCTATATATTCAGGTACAGGCCACAGGCCTTGAATAGCCTCTTAAAATGTAACTGGTCCTTATGAACATTTTGCACATATTTTCAACCTATGCTGACATATGTTTGCATAGGCATGATGTGAAAGAGCATTGCATGGTTTTTCCCCCAAAAAGCATCGAGATGAGCAGTCAGTTCCCACGCTGTTAAATCTTTCAGCCACACCAAAAGTAATCCACCAATGAACACACTCTTATTTTTCAGGAGGCCCAAAGCAAAGAAGATATAGTTCCCTGTTGACATACAAGCTCTCCAGCCCTCTAGCCAGTCCTGATAAATATTCTTAGCTTGGCTCCCCAGCCCAGAGTAAATAGTAATTTGCTGATAGATGTAGAGTTCCTCTTAAGTTAAATACTGCTATGATCAGCGTCACAAATAACTATGCAGTAGTTTTTTATTTTTACACTGGACAACATCAACCAATTGATTGGGATATTTGGCACACAAGCATCCAGAGGGATAAGAGAAATAGAAAGCCCCAAGTTGGTATGTACATTATGTTGTTTACCGGTTACAAATTCCTTCACTGTGTACGGGAAAATATGCATGTAAGAGAATGCACCAGTATTTGCTTGAGTGTCAATATACTTGGTGCTTTGGATTGGAAAAAGTAAAAAAAAAACATCTTGAAAGTACAGTCTCTTCGATGGATTTAATGCTGCTGAATTTCCTTTAAAAAAGGGAATGTCTATAATCAGTGCTTTTTTTGTAAAAGAAAAAGGTGCCGGAATTCACAAATGTCATACAACCCGCCTTGCCTACTCTACAAGGTTCCTTCCAAAAAGGTGCTGGAACTCCGTTCTGAGCATTCTATGACAAAAAAAGCCCTGTCTATAATGATCAAGAGACAGCTTAAATTATTCTAAATACTATTTTTTTATTTTCTTGTCATAGCATTAAAGTGTGTGTGTGTGTGTGTGTGAGAGAGAGAGAGAGAGAGAGAGAGAGAGAGAGAGAGAGAGAGAGAGAGAGAGAGAGAGAGAGAGAGAGAGAGAGAGAGAGAGAGAGAGAGGCCATGTCAATTTGGAAAAGAAATAATGTAGCAAACCATCAGAACCCGAAAGAAAAAGCCATCATTATTGATTGGTAGCAATGCATATTTTAAAACCCAGACATACTGTAGAAGGTGAAGCTATACAACTCAACTATAGCTATTGTGAAAACCCACTTGATCATTCAGGCACATACTATTCATCCATCTGTTATCTATATTCTCTGATCAAAGACCATTTGCAGCCATTGTCGTGCCTAATATCACATTTCATTTCGTTTTGTTTCCTCCCACCAGAAGTTCTAGCCAAACTTCATAAAGAACTGGAATAAAACACCCTAAGCCAAACTTACAAGGTCAAGAAACAAAGATAGAATTTAGTATAAGTAACTTAAAAGTTCGTGTTACTCCATATTACTACTACTTTGTATGTATCCCACTCCTGGCACACATGAAAATAAAATCCGGCATCAACTTTAGCAGGGTTCCATGAGCTACTCCTGAAACTTGTGGGGAGGAATTACTGGGTATCCACAATGTAGAAAAGTGGAGTGGTAGCTTAGTGGTAAGACTCTCACCTCCCATCCAGACGGTTGAGAGTTCAATCTTAGGTTGCGGCAGATGTTTCTCTCCTAGGGTGGAAAAAATATCTGTTGCAAACTCCACATAGGCGTCAGGAAGGGCATCCAGCCAGTAAGCGCTCAGCTCCATCCAGTCGCCCTGACTCTGTCCCAAATTAAGGGACAACAGAGTTGTAAAAAGGGAGTTTTATCCTTAACGTAGAATAATGGAGGAAATATAGCATATGCAGCAGGGACTCTGCTTCTTTTAGCACGATGTTTCTTTCAGGCTTTCAGCATGTTCCGCATTACATGATTGCCCTCTTCTAGCTCTACATTATGCCACTTGTCCTGGTTTGTACAGTCCTCGCCCTCCAGACTGCTTTTTCTAATCGCATGACACAGAATGCTGTCAATGCTCAGTACTGTTAGAAGTGGGAAAGGAAATATTGTCTTGAATTATGTTAGGCAAACAAAAATGTCACACCGCAAACACAAATAATTGCAAAATAATATTATTCTGCTGCATGCTGTGCTGAAAAAGCCAGCTTCTCGCAGACATCCCGGCACAGTGTCCCTGGTGCTAACCACTGAAATGTAGACACTTGGAGGAGGCAGCCCAGCAGCCATCTCTGTAAGTGGAAGATTAAGACGAAGGCGGAGCAAATTCAGCACCAGTGTGACTCTTTATAAATACATTTGAAAACCACTGTCAGTCCCATGGAAAAACAGCAACAGATGTTAAAGACTAGGAAGAAGTGTTCTTTACCCCCCAAAATAAAAAGACACAGATGTACTAACAGTTCTACTCACTGCCAAATCCACCAAAACCAGTGACAGGCCACACACATTGCTCCAGACAGAAATTTCCCAGCTAAGCTGCCTCTTGCAGATGAGAGCAACTCTACTCAAGAGGCTGAAGAAAAGTGCCATTTAATGCTGACAGTTATTCACCTCCCAGGATACCTGGGCTATTTCTAAGGCCTGAAATTTAAGCACCAAGGAGGCGTGACTAAGGCTAAAACTAGTGCCGGGGGCATATTACAAGAGTCATTAACAGTGATGCCAAAGCCAAGTTAAAAACAAAAACAACTTAACAAATGGCATTGTGTATTGACATTTGGATTTGCACTCATGAGAACTGGAATAACTGAGTTTCTCAGACTTCAGTTACATTGCTCACTCTCACACATACACAGATGCCCTAATGAAACTATCCACAATCTGAGGCCCTCTGGATGTGTCGGGCTACAACTTCATGTATTACAACCAATGGTCATAGTGTCAGGATGGGAGCTGTTCTAATGTAAGTCCTTACGAGCACCTACAAGTGATCAAACTCTGCAAAGCAGCAAAATCTCCCGTCCTAAACACTAGACCAGTGCTTTTCAAATTTGGAAACTTTTAAGATGAATGGACTTCAACTCCACTCGCGGGAAAACACCATATACATGTACACATACATGCTTTGTGAGACTAACATTGAGACAATAGCAACAAAAGAAAAATCTAATTATATTACAATGCAGATTTGCTGATGACCACAACTACTTTTAATAAACAGCTGCCTTGATCCCTTCCAGTAATGCTTATTATACAATTTCTACTATCGGGAAAGCTCTTCACATACCACCTAACCATAATCAGGGGAGCCTTGGTGGAGCAGTGGGCTAATGCCTCAAGTAACACCAGCTGCCTGCAATTAGTGCAGGTTCGCATCCCACCAGGCTCAAGGTTGACTCAGCCTTCCATCCTTCCGAGGTAGGTAAAATGAGGACCCAGATTGTTGGGGGCAATTAAGCTGACTTTGTAATAATGCCACTTGGGGGTGTGTGTGAAAGCCCTAATAAGCAGGCATATACATAGAATGAAGGCTACTGCTAAGCTTGTATGCCGCCCTGAGTCTTCGGAGAAGGGCGGGATATAAATGGAATTAAAATAAATAAATAAATAAATTTATTTTGAAACGTCTTGTTAGCTCAGTTCTAGGTATTGGAGAATCCTTATACCAAAGTTTAGCCTAAGTCATTGAGCTGCTCAAAATATTGCTCAAGAATAAGAATACTGTAGGATGTGATTGGGTAACAATGATACGGGAGTAATTTCAGTAACCGGTTATTCGTGCCTATAGTCACTAAGATAGAGAATATGAATGCCGCCTGTCTTCATGTCAACAACCCTCTGGAAGGCATTTGACTTAGCAGGAAAGCCATAGAGCTGCACTTTTTAAAATGTAACCTTGGAAATCAATACGTTACATACCCACAATCACAGATCTCACAGATACATTTGCCAGAGAATTGAGTTGGTTGCGGAGTCATTTTGGAAAGATGGGATGGCTGCAGTCCTGGTGTAATCGGTTAGCTAGCTCTTGCCGATTCTACTGCTGCAAGGATTGGTAGAAGACTGTTGCGGGCACATCCCAGCTAAGCGAGCAGCGCAAATTCTCTTCCACCTGCTGAAAACTAATGGAGTCCTCACCTTGCCTGTAAAGGTGCAGGGGACACATAACAACTTGTTTAGTAGTCACCTGGAGATCCTTTGTGAAGTCACCAGGAAGATTTGGCTTTGCAGGCAGTAATACTGCCAAAACAGAGTATCTGCTCCCAGAATTGAAGAGTAATTTACATCCAAATATAAAGATACTCCATTTAGGTTTGGGAACCGATAAGTGTATCCCAACTGTGGGAGTCTAATGAAAAGTGGAAGGGGCCACATTAGAGAGACTATTGAAAAGACTAGAGCATGCAAATTTATAAAAATTATATACAGCGAAGTCGGCCTCAGAGATCAACAGCAAAGCAACCATACGAACACAATATACATTTTTTGTCAATTGATTTCTGTTTCTCATTTCAAGTATCTATGATGGCTAAAAAGATGTAACTTCAGGAATCCAAAATGTCCAAAGATTAATATATAACGTATTAGGACTGCATTTTTCTTGGTTACTAGTCAAAATAAATCTATATTTTGGGCTTATGCTAGAAAATTTGCTGAAACCAGATCAGTATTTCTGGGACATGTCAGAAAACTTTTGCTATAGTTCTGGCCCTGTATATTTATTAGCTTGTTTTTATTTTCAGTCAACTCAAGGGAGTCTACATACTTAACTTTCCTGCCTATTTTGCCCACAGCAATCCTCTTTTAAGTATTGCCACATTCCAGAAAATTGGTTGTGTTACCAAAACGAATGAAGAGCTAAACACATGAGGAAATTTTGTCTTTTTAAATCTTTCTTGGCAAAAAGCTTTTGCCAGGGTCAGTAACCCTGGTAAACACAAGACGTATTTCCCGCTTTCTGGACAGAGTGCCCCCATTTTCCTCCAAAATTATGATTTTAGGGGAGTTGCAAATATTTATATTTGCATGTCACAAAATGAGTGTTTTTAAATATATTAGCCACATCTCCTCAGATTTATTTTTCTCTGAATTTACATCAACAAGGCATATTGTAATTATAACCATAGTGCTTGATATGATCAAGCCCTTACGCCCCGATTTTCAATAGGACGTCTGCAAGGGAAGCTCCATGTAGACTATCAAGTCCAAAATTTCTTGCACTTTTTAACTGGGGTTTTTATTTTCAGGGATAATTTAATCTTTTTAATTGTCTTTTAACTTTTGTATTTTGTATTGGTGTAATTTTAAAATGCCCTGTAAACCGCCCTGAGTCCTTCGGGAAAGGGCGGTATATAAATCTAATAAAATTAAAATTAAAATTAAAATTAAAATTAAATTAAATTCATAAGTGAACAGACTAAACAGAATAGGATAACAAGAAGACTGACCGGAATTCCTAACAATCCATAGTTTCCTGATAATAGAAAACTGACGCTGGCTCACTCAGTATCACATAACGATGATTTCTCGTAAGGAACGAAATAAGCTAACGGAAATAAGAAGTCAGGCCTCTTCTATATATTTGAGTTCAGAAAAGAATTGACATGGGGAAAATAAATGTACAATCAGAAGGTTTTACTGAGCGCAGTTTATTATAGTATTATTTTAAAAATACGTATTTTAAATAAATACCTACCAACATTAGTTTGTAAGACTATCAGAAGTTATGTTCAGATGCTTGAACACCAACATTTCCCCCGTCTCATTTGTAACCTTAAGTCTTTAAAAATCCAGTTGTTCTATTTTTTAACTTTTGTTATCCATCAACTAATATCTAATGCGTGGGATGAAAGTGAAAAACTAACTCTTCCCATGTAACTTTTCCCTACGTTACTGGATCATAGAGATGGGACATATTAACATAGGTGACTATTTTAGAACATCTTGCAAGACTTATCGGGGTCAGCACTGAGAGTTAACACGCAAGGCATCAGCAGTTTTCTATTAAGACTATTTCTCTCCCATGCTTCTCTTTCTCCTTCCATGGGCATCCAGCTGCGTTCTATAGCAATGTTTCTCAACCTTGGCAACATTTGAGATGGGTGGACTTCCAACTCCCATAGTTCCCAGAGTTGAAGTCCACCCATCTTAAAAGTTGCTAAGCTTGAGAAACCCTGTTCTACAGGATTCCCAAATCTCTAGAATAGATGTGGGGGATTACACAGGGAATAATTCTTTAGTTTCGGTAATCTACTCTCTTTTCTATTCCATTGCAAAATGGACACTGTTGGATACAATTTTAAAAAGGAGCTGATCTGCACCACTCGTTCAATTTATTCTTAAAAATGCTTCTCAATTCCCAGATGTGGAGAAAAGGTGAAAAATGGGGGGGGGGAAACCATTTGATTTACTCAATTGTTTACCAAGGCACATCATCTGTAGGTTTCCTGAGGAGTCAAACGAGGTTTATCCTCCAAAATCTGAACTAAATATGGTAGCCTATACTTAGATAAGACATTTTATCGCTGTTTCTTTAAACACATAAAGGTCTCCTTGTGACTATTCTTAAAAGATCACAATTCATCTGTATTGTTTTGATCACTGATAATACAAAATTATCTTAAGTTTAAAAAACTCTGCAAGAAGCCTGTAGTCAGGATTAGTTAACACTAACATTGAAAGTTGAGGTTTGCAAAAAAAAAACACTTTTATCTCGTGAAGTATTCAATTTAAGTCAGTGCATCATGATTATAAAACCGTGGAATGGCTTCTTCTTCGTAGTTGAGGGTTCTTTTGTATCCATCTTCAAATTATTTTTCTGAAAGAGAAACGTATCATGTTTAAAACCTTTTTTTTTAAAGTAGGGTTTTTTTTAGGTATATACATGGATTGTGCACAGGGTAAAAATCTATTTTGAAGAATCCTCCATGGAAATCTCCAACCATCAAGTACAGAGGGATTATTTTCACAGACACTACAGTTGTAATTCTATGAAGGGCAATATAGCCATTACCTAAAAATGTATTTTAAATTCAGGGATAGACTTTTTAATGAACCATTTTCCTTAAGGAATATCTCATGCCCAAGCCCTAATTAATTATGATTAAATTCACTAGTTAATTAATTAGTTAATTAAATATGATAAAAGTCACTAGTCTGGTGAAAAGAAGGACTAGGGGTGACCTGGTAGCAGTCTTCCAATATCTCAGGGGCTGCCCCAAAGAAGAGGGAGTCAAGCTATTCTCCAAAGCATCTGAAGGCAGAATAAGAAGCAAATGGATGGAAATTAATCAAGGAGAGAAGCAACCTAGAACTAAGGAGAAATGTCCTGTAAGTGAGATCAGTGGAATGACTTGCCTCCACAAATTGTGGGTGGTCCAGTGCTGCAGTTTTTTAAGTAGAGATTGGGCAGCCATTTGTCCGGAAAGGTATAGGGCAGGAGTAGGCAACCTTGGCTCTTTTATGACTCGTGGACTTCAACTCCCAGAATTCCTGAGCCAGCCATGCTGAGGGGAAAGGGAGAAGTTTCCAAGCTGAGCCATGCTGGCTCAGGAATTCTGGGAGTTGAAGTCCACCAGTCATAAAAGAGCCGAGGTTGCCTACCCCTGGTATAGGGTCTCCTGCTTGAGAAGGAGGTTGGACTAGAAGACCTCCAAGGTCCCTCCCTATCCTGTTATTCTGTTAAAAACTTTATCCCAAGAATAAACTTTAAAAGCCAATCTTTTTAAAAACATGGCAACCTCTTTACTATAACTAGCTAGCATGAAACAATAACCTGTTCTTAAATTTTAAGCACTGTGATATAATATACAGGGATTTGGACAGTAGTGTAAAGCAGAAGCTACTTGGGACATGATCAGTTAGATGTGCAGTTCCTCGACTCCTCTTTGAACATAGGCCGTTTTGCGCAGCTATCAGCTGATTTATGCACGGAATGCTGCACAATCACTTGCATTCTGCACTAGCAGCTCACCAGCAGTGCATAGCATCTATTTCCGCTTAAGAGGGCGCTCCAAGTTTCACATTTAAAAAAGTGCGGCAATTTCCCCCCAACGCTCAGAATTTGGCTGCGTTTCCACCTACAGTTCGAAGGATGCACCAACCTTTCCGTTTATTAAACACGTCTCCTCGATCCTGCGTGTCTCTCCTCTCTCTCAGCTGCAGCGGAGAGAATGCAAGTAAAGGGGAGAAGCTGTTCTTTCCTTCAAGATGCCTGGGGTGTGAGGATTTCTTGACAAGTTCTGCATCAGAGGCGTAAGGTTTTCCCAAAGGGGTAAGCACATCTTTCATTTCCAGGCTTGCTGGCCTGAGATTAAACTCTGATCTGCACCTTGGCATTTGCTTTTCAGGAGCCGGTGGGTGATCGCAAAAAGTCTTTTTCAGTGCTTCGTACCGATTTAGAATAGACTGGAAATTTAACGTGCACTCATTTCCCGGCAGATCACCTGTCACATAGTTGCCGTCTCTGGAGTCTTCTTCTCTCGAGTCCTCCAAATCGTGGAGGCTATTAGGACTGATAGAGCCTCCTTCTTCTGGGAGAGTTTCCTGAAGTATACCTAGCTGCAGAACGTCGTGGCTTCCAGAATCAGTACAGCCATTTGCTCGAGAAGCGTCCCTCAACAAAGCTGCAGACCTGGTAGAATTCTGACCCACGCAGTGTGACAAAGCCTCTGATCCAGCATGGTTGCCAGAGCCACAGCTTACCTCATGCACGCTTTTATTTAGTGTCTTGAAGACTGGTTCCGGGTTTTCCACTTGACCTGGAGCAGCAAGGGACAACTCTTTCTGGCCAATCATTTCATCCAGGGGCCTAAAAGCCTCTTGGTGGCTCAGTGATTCATCGGTAATGCCTTGCTGCGAACTCCCCGAAGGCTCCACGTTTAAAAAGGGAAAATCTCCTGCATCAGACGGGCAAGGTGACAAAAGCCAGGTCAGACTTGAATCGATACGGTGTCTGAAGGCAGGAACTGCCTTCTGCGATAACGTTTCCGCTGCTTCGGAATGAGGCAAAGCTTCACTTGAAGGCGGTTCGGTCTGAATAGCCTTTTTCCACGAGCTTCTAATTTCTGTAACTGAAAAATGAGCGATAAAAAGATTAAGCACAATACTGTAATTTTCTTTCTAACAATATACTTCTTCATTCTACACACCACCTTTGAAACTATACTAACATTCCCTTAGGACAGGGGTAGGCAACCTTGGCTCTTTTATGACTCGTGGACTTCAACTCCCAGAATTCCTGAGCCAGCATAGCTGGCTCAGGTATTCTGGGAGTTGAAGTCCACGAGTCATAAAAGAGCCAAGGTTGCCTACCCCTGCCTTAGGACATAGATTTTTTAGAACGCTGTAACTTGGATAAAATATAAATAAAATCTTTTGTCCACATTCTGGGCAGAGAAGACCCTTGGTTTGAAACAGGGGTCAACAGGAGAGGAATAAGACACCAGCTATCCCGTCTACAATGCAGCCCTTTCAGCAGCTCCAAGAAGATACCACAACCAATTTGCACTCTGATTAAAGGTGACCCTGAAGGCACAGATAAATCCCCAAGTGGCCACAACAGCTCTCAGAGACAATGCTAATTGACCAGGTTACTAAAAAAAAAAACAACCCACCATTCTTCCTTCCTCCCTATCATCCAATCACAACTGACGAAGCTTCTTGGATGAGAAGCAAAACATTTTCTTTCTCTTCTTCTTCCCCAAGCAAAGTCCAGCTGCCTTTTGGAAAAAAAAATGCACCTTTGGGACAACTGTATGACCTGGATGATTAAAAATCTCCATAGACGTTTTGAGAAAAAGGTTTCTTTGTAAATGCCGATCTCTGAATTTAAAGATATTATACTTGTATTGCTCTGTTCGTCACATACAACAGCATTGAAGCTCTCAGCTATGACTACTGGAAAATCCCCATCTGTCTCCTAACCCCCCCCCCACCCCACCCCAATTTAAACCCTACGTCACCCTAGCCACTCTATGCACCTGATGAAATAAACTGCATTTCATCAAAGCTTTTAAAATCTCTTCGTTCATAAAATGTGCTACCAAGCTCTGATTGTCGCTTGTTACCTACAGCACTGAAAGATCCGTTTTGTAAACACTGTATTTGATCTCTCTGCAGATCTGAAGAAATACCTTTACAAACAAGCAAAGAGGAAGCTCAAGGATGCGCATTTGACTTTTATTATATATTAATGGCAACTCTAATAGAAACTGCCAAGTAGAAAGCCCTTTTTGCATGCAGACGGTCCTCGGGTTACGACAGTACTTGGGACCAGAATTTCCATTGCTACGTGACATTGCTCATAAAGTGCAATATTCTGTTACTGCATCGCTTAGTGACAGCAATACTCGTAGTCTCTACTATATCATTAGGGAGCAATAAGGAAGCAATATACCCATGGTGGCGAACCTATGGCACGGGTGCCACAGGTGGCACACAGAGCCCTCTCTGTGGGCACGTGCGCCATAGCCCCAGTCCTAGGCCTTCAGCTGGGTTTTATAAAACCTTTTCGCTTTAGGCCTCCGCCGAGTGCAAAAAGAAAAGAAAAAAGGTTCAATCAATCAACTTCTCGCGGGGGGAAAAAGTTCTCGCAAAGTTGGAATTGATTGAACTTTTTAGTCCCACCCAGTCTGCCGTTACTGCCACAGCCACGCCCACCCAATTGGCCACACCCACCCAATGGGCCACATCCACCCAGCACCCAACGATACATAAGTGGCTGCCAGTGCACCCTTAGAAACAGAGGAGAAGGCTCCGTTTCCAAAATGCCCCATTCCAGGTGTACGGAGCCTGCAGTCTGTGTCAGGTCTCCTCATGCGATATTAGGGGGCCCCCAGGAGCTTCCACCGACTCTCCTCTCCCTCAAAGGCAGAAACCGCGGTAGGGAGGAGACGGATCTTTTCAAGATGAGTCTGGCGCAGCACGGAGGGAGAGGGAAGCGTGAGGCATCTTAATGGGTTTGGGGGGTCTGTTCCATCACTAGGCCCCTCCGTGGCCTTCCCCACCCTGATATCTCATGTGCACTTCACGAGCCGACCACACATTAACAAGCAGGAAGCGATCTTGTTCCGAGGTACGAGGTTCACTCCCACGAATTCTCGAGTTACGAATGGAATGGGCAGGCTCCATTACATTCATAACTCGAGGATTACCTGTAACAAATATCTGAAGTAAGGGCTTTTGGGGCAGGAAAGAAGGGAAGGAGAGTAAGGCACCGCAGCTCCCATGTTCCAATCCACTAAAAGGAAGTTGCTTAGCCCACAGTTCTATATTTTACAGAGTCCACTTATACTAGCAATATACCAACAGCTAATATATAGGGGATCTATAAGAAGCTTATCGTACAAATAAGATGCATTGCTAGCGCTAGTTGGTCTTTTTTATTCCTGACAGCGATAATCAACGGAAGAGAAGACAGGCCAAAACAGAGTGACAGAGTAGTTCACAAAAATAACAGTAGAAATAAATAAACCAAATGTGAAATAAAAACAAAATGTGAAAAAGGGCACAATGCAAAGTTTCAAAAATACTCCACTGGGACCTTCATTTTGTGGGGTGCTTTACTGTGCCGTATTGTTTGAATATATATACCATAAAGGTAAAGGTAAAGGTTCCCCCGCACATGCGTGCTAGTCGTTTCCAACTTTAGGGGCCGGTGCTCATCTCTGTTTCAAAGATGAAGAACCAGTGCTTGTCCGAGGACGTCTCCGTGGTCATGTGGCCGGCATGACTAGACGCCAAAGGCGCACGGAACGCTGTTACCTTCCTACCGTAGTGGTCCCTATTTTTCTACTTGCATTTTTACGTGCTTTCAAACTGCTAGGTTGGCAGAAGCTGGGACGAGTAATAGGCGCTCACTCTGTTACGCGGCACTCGGGATTCGACCCGCCAAACTGCCGACCTTCTGATCGACAAGCTCAGCGTCCTAACCCACTGAGCCATAACCATATACCATAACCATAAACAAAATCATATCCTCACAAACTGTAAACCCATATCAATTTCAGGATGACCGAATGCACTGCAGTGTAATGTTATGAATACTCACTCAGATTTTCTGGAGTCCGTGGAATCTGTTTCCTTGTTAAGAAAGGATTTGAGATTAAGTTACTGATCAGATCCCCTATATCCTTCCCAGTGTTCTGGGGTGAATCAGATGTTACTACATTCGCCACCTGCAAGAAAATGTACATACTTAAAGAGACAAGCCACAGCTACACTGCTGAAATATGCTAGCTGTAGATGATCAGGATGAGCCTGAGGGAGGAGGTCAAAGGTGTCACAAGTTACAAGTCTCTTCCGGCCTACACAGGATGAATTTGATTTAAATCAAGTCGATTTAAACCCCGATTTAAATCCTGATTTAAATCGCTAGTAAAAAGGCTTGATTTAAATCAACTTGATTTAAATCAGAATTTTTAAAAAGCAACTGTCATCACTGTCCCGCAGCGCCTCCTCCTCTGGCCCGCTGTCGACTCACGGCTGGTGATGCGCCAGTGACACAAGGTGAGGGACGTGGCAGGCAGCAGGTGAGTGGATGCCCGCTAACAGGCGCTGCCGTGATGGATCTGAAATGACAGGTGCTCTTTAAATGTTAAGGACTCATTCTTGCTGGTAGTTAGAAACTTTATTATTATTATTATTATTTGCAAACAAAATGGAAGGTTTCCTATTTAGAATAATAAGCTGTCAGGTTAGTAAAACAGCGATATGAGAACCGATTTTAGGTTAATAGGTTAATCATACATCGTTGGAGAACTCAATTTTTTTTATTAAATTAAAACACTTAAGAGCCTGGTATAGAGGCATTTCTCTTCAAACAATCGTGCAGTTTGTAGTGTACATAGATTTGCAAAACAATGGGATAAAGGAATATTCTTGAACTTTTGTTTTATGATTTATCTCATGGTTACTGTGAAATTGTGTGAATGCATCAATGCTGTGCATGTTATCTCAGCTTGCAAAGCTAGGATTCATTGAATGGGTTTACCAAAAATGTAAATATTGAAGAATATACAGCCTCATGCTACGTAAGTAAGCTCCATTTCATGCTGAATAAACTAAATTACTAACGTATCTTAAAACAGAAAACTATCTTTAGATAAGATTTTTACTCCAAAGCATTTTATTAAAATAAATTTGATAAAAATTTTAAAAAATCCTATTTAAATTTTTAAAAAAGCCAATTTAAATAAAAAAATCTGATTTATTTTTTTTTTTAAACTCATTATCCACACCGTGCCCACAAAAGATCTAGGTACAGCCCGCCCTGAATGCTTCTCTCATCTCCCATTCGTTTCCCTTAACAGTCAGTTGGTCATATTCTTGTAGAGAGCTTAAGTTTGCAATAAATCTTTATATTCCTTTTTGAACTGCCTGAATCTCCAGATTTCCCCTGTGCTTGACACTATCCTTGGGAATTAACCTGCCCCTTGCCCTCTTCCTTGGCATCTACTACTCTGCCTATCCTGAGTTTCCCTTAATTTTAGAATCTGTTTTATTATTTAAAGAGTGATTAGATATTGCGTAATAAAAAAATGATATGAATACACAGGGAAAGGTAAACATTACAGTTAATGCAAATTAAACCAAGTATAAGAAACCACAGACAATAAACATCATGATACTGCCAGATTCTTCATGAACGGGGATTTTCATTTGAACCCTCAAATATGCTCTGGGCTATTTTCAACCCTCTGAAAGAGGATGTTTCTCCAGCAGATTGTTCTGCAAGTAGGTAACCAGCACCCAGTGCCAAATAATATTCTACATTTTTAATAACAGAAAGGTATTATCCTTATTGCACTGACTTGTCTAATAAAAATATTGGATTTTAAATTTTTTACTTATGGCCGGTCAAGCTATCTTTGCTTTTTATGTACAGTAAATAAAAAGGTAAAGGTTTCCCCGCACATGTGTGCTAGTCGTTTCCAACTCTAGGGGCCGGTGCTCATCTCCGTTTCAAAGCCGAAGAGCCAGCGCTTGTCCGAGGACGTCTCCGTGGTCATGTGGCCGGCATGACTAAACACCAAAAGCGCACGGAACGCTGTTACCTTCCCACCGTAGTGGTCCCTATTTTTCTACTTGCATTTTTACGTGCTTTCGAACTGCTAGGTTGGCAGAAGCTGGGACGAGTAACAGCTGCTCACTCTGTTACGCGGCACTCGGGATTCGACCCGCCAAACTGCCGACCTTCTGATCAACAAGCTCAGCGTCCTAACCCACTGAGCCACCGCGTCCCTTACACCGCATCCCATTTATTTATGTAAATGGGTATCCTCAAAAAACTTCAGATTATGTAATTACTAATGTTTTATCTGTTTTAACGTACTCTTTACCTCTTCAGCCAGCTGCTCTTGGGCCTTCTTTAAAGGATCTTCTTTTTCAGCTGATGAATGTGCTCTAACTGGATCAGCTTGCCTTTTCTTTCCACTTTCTACTCGTCTAGAATGTCTTCCTTTATACTCTAAGATTTGAAACCGTGAGTTATCGGTCCTCTCGGGAGCTTTGACATTTGATGTCTGAGGGAGGCGGGGGGGAAAAAATGAAAACTGAGCTTGCAAGCGTAGACCCATATTTTATATTTGCAACAACTATGTTTTAATTTTCATCGCATATTTAGTAGCATTCATGGGTCTCAGGAAAAGATATAAGATTCCATTAGGACCAAGGAAAATGGTGGGTTACCTTTTCAGAATGTGTGGCAAGTTTCAAGGTCCTAAAAATACAAGAAAGCCTTATTATTAAATGTGCGCTGTTAAAATCATGTACTTGTACAGCCGCTAAAACCTGTATGCCCCGTATCTGTCCGTTACAATTTCTCTCAATTCATCCCGGTCATCGAAAGGCAACATTGTTATAGGGAGAGCTTGTGACAATTAGAGCAAAGCCTTTCTCTACTTGGGTATCAGCCTCCCATGCATGCAAGTTATATGCATATATCAGGAATATAAGCATACAAAAAAAAAATGCTAGCAATGATTCCTGCGTAAAATATATCAAAACTAGATTGTAATTTTAAGATAACTTATCAGAGTTAACTGGACCCAAGAGAAAAGATGAAGAAAAAAAATATAAAATCAATATCTAGTTTTAACACTTTGCAATATATGTTCTGAGGTACAATTTGAATTCTATTTTTATCTTCTGACACAGAGGCATCTAGCTATGCTTCTTCCATTTTAGACAATCACACATAATCTACATCTACGTTCTAATTCTTTCTATGGCGTGGTCCCGTGTTATTTACACAATGTCAATATATTCTACTATTCTATGCAAGGACATATTACAATCATACCTTTCCGGGACTGCCTTTGTTACATAATCTTCATTTCCCAGTGTCTTCCCAACAGTTACAAATTCCTTAGCCTGAACGTTCTTTTGGCTCGAATCTAAATACATTTTCCAAAAGTGAATCAAAAATCGTATTTACTTCATAAGATAAATATTTACCGCGTCACTAGTTCTAAGGAAACACTGTTGTATTTAAGTCCTATCCGACCCAAGCCCAGAGATGAGAGTGAAATCCAATCAAGTCCAATCCTTTATTTGCCTACACCTAATAGTCACAATCTTGCCAAACTAAAGCTGTAACTTTCTAAGCTACTAGATATAGTTCAGATTCTAGGTCAGGGGTAGGCAACCTCGGCTCTTTTATGACTCATGGACTTCAAATCCCAGAATTCCTGAGTCAGCAACTCCTGGGAGCTGAAGTCCATGGGTCATAAAAGAGCCGAGGTTGCCTATCCCTGTTTGAGTTTGTCCTTACCCTGCACCTCTTCCTCCCTCCAGCTCTAGACCGCGCAGTCTCTTGATCCTGGGAACCCTCTCAGTTGGCAAAATCCTCCTCCTCTGTTACCGCAGGTACATATTCCTATTACAAATCCTCAACTTACGACCATAACTGAGCTCAGAATTATGGTCATAATCGGTTAACAGTCATAAACCGAAGACACCCATGTGACCAGAACTAATCTCCTGATCTTTTTTGGGGTGGTTATTGAGCAAATGCCGCAGTTGTTAAGCAAACATATTCATTTGACAGATTAATTTTACACAGTGTTGAAGCAGTACTACCTTGTGTCTGTTTTAAATCACCTTCCAATTAGCTTCATAGGATAACTATCAATCCTGGTGTTTTAAGAAAGGAAAGTTACCTTTATTTTTACCATATGTTATTTTATACCGTACAATCGTATACCCTATAGTTATCTTTTTTTTCTAACTTAAGAGTCCCCCAAATTCTAGCCTTTTGTCCTAATTAATTTGGCAATTCCATTTCCAAATCTATATTTTTTCCCCAGAAATGTATTTACTATCCCTTTGTTTAATAATCCCCAGCATCACAATCACTTTTCTCACAGCTGCCACACTTCAATATATTCATTGAGCGATCAGTGTGACCAAGTAATTTATTATAGACAGCTCAATCCTATCATCTATATGTGAAGTTAAGAGGAGGCGCTCCCAATGTAAATCATTTCACACTTATTTAAATTGAAGTATATTTGCTACTTAGCTGTTTTCCTTGTTTAAAGAAATTATTCTGAAGTTTTGTATGGCCCGAGTGGTTTGGCTTAATACAAAAACTCAGCAAATTTATTCCTTTGTCTCTAAGCAAGATCACTGACAAATAACATAAAAAGAAGCAGTCCCAACCCCACATCTTTAAGGGGCTTCCATTTCTTTGTCCTTGTATTTCTATTTTGTGGTTTTGCTTTTATATTGTTACTAAGTCATAAAATGGCAGGTACTTTTAACCCACAATTGCTAAATTTGATGGGAGCCTTTGTCAAAAAAGTCTTTTGAAATTCCAAGTGTGGAATGTCAACAGGAACACCTCTATGTCTTTATTTATATTCTTTAAAAAAAAATCTAGGAAGTTGGTGAAGGAGGATTGCAAAAGGCGATCACATGATCGCAGGGCAACTGGTCATCAACGTAAACATGTGTTTGAAATGTAGTCATGGGACTGAAGGAAGAATGGTGTGACATTTTATGAAGTCCAGAAGTTCTTAATGAATCATAAACCACCCCTTCTGTGGCTGTCATGACCACAAACTGTTGTTAAGTGCCCGTTTGCAAGTAGAGGACTACCTGTATCACCTTTTAAATTAACATAGTGCTATGTCGGAAAGGCTGTATATGTTTATATGCTGAAGATCATAGGGATAGGTTTGTAAAGAATCTTAGTATTTACCTGGAATTAATGCAGGGTATTGACTGAAGACACTGCTTTTATACGCTTCCTCAGTTGCCGGAGTAAAAGAAAGAGGAGACATGGCGGGTAATAAATCAAGTGCCTTTTAAAAAAAAATATATTGAAATGTTTAGAATTCAAATACACATGCACAAATAAAATAAGTTACAAAGCCAGTCTATTCTAAGTTCAAAAGATTGGATATCTGCTGTGTTTTGCCTCTAGTTCCTTCACTGTTATGCTTTTAACCAATTTTAAGTTGCCATGTACCAGATGACATGAGTTCTAAGATCTTTAATGCCATAATTATTTATTTCATTTATACCATGAAATAAATAATTATGGTATTAAAGATCTTAGAATTGTGTTTACCTTAACAAATAATTCATACAGAGCACAGGGACATGCCTACTGGAACTTTTAAAGTCAAAATTCATTTGGATTATATACTGCTAACATCCTCAAAATGAATATATTCCTTCTTGTTCAATATATTAGCTATCAAACATATACTTACAGGGTTTGGATCCTTAATTAAATGAAAAGGTGACTGGCCAAGATAATTTTTCCACTTCAAGTGCCATTCCTGTTGTTTTCCAGCAATTGATTGAGTTACTGAGATATGATCATTGCATTTTAATTTTTGCCTAAGGGAAAATTGTTAACAAGAATGTTGGAACATTTTGAGCTGAATCAAAGCTTTTACAAATGAAAGCATTTGCTCAAATGCATTTGTTTTGTTATAAAAACACAGCAGGTTGCATTCAGTATTAAGAAGGTGACATCATTTCTGCAGTGCAATTTTCTAAAACGTATGTGTGCTCCAAATCTCCTCAGGATGATAATCCTCTTCAGCATCATTTCTCAACCTCAGTAACTTTAAATTCTGTGGATTTTAACTCCCATAATTCTGGACTTCTGCCAGAAGCCGACATACTGTGCCTTAAAATTCCTGATAATGGAAAACACTGCTGTGTAGCATGTCTAGAGTTACAATACTTAGTTACAATAGGGAGACAAATTCATGTATTCTGCTGGCATGCTGGTAGTATTTGACCTATCACACAAACCATTGGCTCTGAAAACATTATTAAAACATTATTTTGGTTACAACATCAATCCATGTTTCCCAGGAAAAAGAAAACAACAGGATGCACACTGCACCTAATGATAAATTAATAAATGCTGTAACGATTCTAAATGGCAACCAGCAAAGCTTCTTTAAATATATTTAATAGTCCCTTAAAGATCACAATCTTTCCCCCCTGAAATTTGACAAGAATATTTCTCACACACTAGCAATTGAAGAGTGTGCTTGTTAGAGTTAACTGTACTTTAATAACACAAACCTGCAAATAGTTCTTGCATGTATGATCATATGGATGTTATGAACTTGCCATAATATACAAATGAGAAAATTCCAAGGTTTTGTTTACATAATCAGACTAAAATGAGTAATATATCCACATCGTCTTTCCTTTCTTCCAACGCAACCTTTACAAAGACTATTAAAGCATAAGATTTTCTCTAATGTTGACACCAGGCAGCTGATGCCCAACAAACTAGGATCAATAAATTATGGATAATTGCCTGGTTCGGATGTAGGTATTATTTATATTAAGTACGGTAATCGGTATGGACTGAATTAAAATACACAACAGTAAAATGCAAACTGCACAATCCTAATAGTTTTAAGTAACTCCATAGTATCTTTATTAAAAGGTTTGTTTGGAAGGCCGCTGAATCCACAGAACAGAGACCTCTGAACTTACCTCAGTGACTTCAGCCCCAACAAAGTCTCATTCTGGAATCTGGTGATTCCTTCAAGATCCTGAAGATCTACCTTGAATGCTTTCTTGTCGTAATGCCGGCGCTCACGCAGCAATAACTCCAAGGCTTTGGTTAGTAATCGGATAATGGTTAACATGTTCAGTTTCCCCATTTCATACACATTCCCAACAGGAAACTTTAAAAAAGAAAAAAAATGGATTTACTGAATTAAGAGCATAAATGTGTGTGCAATGTCTTGCACAGGGCATCAGGTTACGCACACCAGTTGGCATTATCCTCACAAATGATCCCATCGTTTTTTTACTTAGGTTTGGTTTTTCACGTCCTTCCGCTGGAACTAAGCAAAATTCCAGAATGACTAGAAAGTACTGTTTAGACAAAGGAATGTTTTATTTGGTATTTTGCCTCATATTAACTTAAATTTCCCTTTGTCTGTTCCTTAAAAATCATTGCTTTTGTAATGCTTGTTTGAACAGTTTTAGCTTTAAGGTAAAAGTAAGCAAATCTGGTGATTTCTGTCATTCTTAGATATTTAATTCTTCCTATATTTGCACTAAAACATTTGGTTAGAGAGAGCCAGGAAAGCCTACCTTTTTAAAATGTATCTTATGAAAAGGCCTATTAGAAGCTAAATAAAATGCGCTTTATACATTTTCTCATTAAGAGACTATTTTTTGCCAACTTTAACCATCCTGTTTTAGACTACTTGTCTATGTTATTTGTCATTATTCTCTGGATTTAAACTTTTGTCCTAAATATTCCTTTTTAGGATTTTTAGGATTAGGATTTATTAAATTTATATGCCACCCTTCTCCCTTAAAGACTCAGGGCGGCTCACAACAATAAATATTAAGAGACATAAAATACAAAAATTTAAAAAAGAATTAAACAATGAATATAAAAAATACGGGACAATTTAGCACAATAAAAACCAAATTAAAAACCATGGTCAGTCCAGGCCCACTTGTTGTGTCCAAATAGTTTCAAAGAACATATATTTTGGTTATACAAACAGGTGAAATACTCCTAAATGTTTTAATTTTACAGGAATAAAAATGAGCTTATTTTGGATTAGTTGCAGCTACCAATAATGTGCTTTAAATGTTATCTGGGAAGTACTCAGGTGTTGTTGTTTTTATTACAATCTAACAATGTCTCCAATTAATCTCTCTAATTTTTTAACCAATCATAACATCAGCCAATCAATTTCAATGAATTAATGAAGTGATAGCAAGAAGCAGAACAATTATTCTACAAATATTAACCATCTGAACAGAAGCACAGATACCAAGAAACTTACTTTATACATTTCTTTTTCTACTTTTTGAAGCAGAGGCCTTGGAATGCTAACAGACACACTTGTGCCATCTAATGTATACTGATCAACATGACCTTTTACTACTGAATCCACTACTTCTCTTTCTTTTTGCAAAAATGTCAGTGTTTCCATTACTGTTGCCCATAAACAGCGAACCTTTGGAGGAAAACAAAAACATTTTTCATCAAGCAGAAAAAATGTGCAATTAAACAAATGTTAAATGGAGATTAATGAAAACCTGTTGACAAGCTACTCACTTTTTCGATTCTTTCTGTGTTATTATTACTTTGGCCAGAATCAACTTTTTTCCCCATTCTACCCAAACAGTGAGAAACAAACAAACAAACAAACGCTATTAAAGATAACAATGTTTATATTGTAACTGTTCTTATTTTTCTGATAATAGAATAGCAATAGCAAACATATAAATGAGAGTATCATATTAAAAAAACTCTGTTACTCAAACCTTCTAGCTTGTCATATTTATCTTATAGGAATTGCATTTCTAATATGTTATTAAGTTTTTATTATTATTAAACCACTGGTAAAGTGCGGTATTGTAGGCAAACTCTGCCCAATTTGGAGTTCGATCCTGACAGGGCTTGGTTGATTCAGCCTTCCATCCTTCTGAGGTCGGTAAAACAAGGACCCAGATAGTTGGGGACAACATGCAAATAATGCTGACATTGTAACCCATCCAGAGAGTGAAGAAAAGCACTATGTATATAACACAGTACATAAGTCTAAATGCTATTGCTGTTTAAGAAAACAGGAAAACAACACAAATGTAAATAAGCTATAAGATGCATTTCTCATAAAATATTACTTGCTTTTGTAATCGTTTGTCCAGATCCACATTTCCATATCTTAAATCTCTGATTTGCTTAGTAAAAAGTCTGTGAACAGAAAAAGCAAGCCACAGTTGTGTGGATGAAAAAATGAAATACCCCTATGAAATATTAACTATTGACAATTCAAATTATGAATTGAATTTTTTTCATTATCAAGTATCTTTTTCAATATCAGTAAGAGAATAATCTAAAATATACTCTTACCTATCAAACTATCCTGTTTTGTAACATTCAACATCTTGCCTATAACTTTATAATCTACAGATCACATTTGTAGCTACTTTACTTACAGCGCTTTTTTCTGAAGTTCTTGAATCATCAAATCTTCCTTCTGCAGACACTGTGAAAATCTGTTCAGTGCCACTTGACATTTTGCAACAGCCATATTCAAATCTGGAGATCGTAAGTTCACAGCTTCTGGATAGGGTATGCCAGCACCTACACAAAATGATTCCGGAATCTACATTGGGAAATATGAACTTAACAAGCACCAAAAGGCAGCAGTATTTTAAGGCAAGGCTTTTCAACCAGTGGTATGGGTATCACCTGTGGTGCATTGGCACCTGGCAGGTGGTACGTGACCATCCTAGAAAAGTGGTAGCAGGGGGAGGGGAATGAGCTGAACTAGTGGCAGTACCGCACAAGCCTGAGCAAGAGACGGCTGGAGCTGCAGGGCTCAGCGGAAGCGCCAGGATCGGTGCCAGGCTCCAGCTGGAGCTCGGCGCTGATCCTGGCGCTTGTGCTGAGCCCAGAAGAAGCGCCGATCAGCTGGAATGTTGCAGCATCTCCAGGGTCTTGTGATTTACATTCAGAGGCTTGGCAACTGATTCATATTTATGACGGTCAGTGTCCCATGACCAAAACCTGCTGCAACCACTCAGCAGACGGGGCAGGGGAATAAAAATAAAAAAAAAAAACCACACCCACCCCACCCCCGCTGCCAATCCTCAACATAAATGCTCACAACAATGAAAACCTCGGACAGGAGGAAGAGCGCCGCCGGGTGAGCAGGCAGGTGTCTTGCTCGGCTATGGCTTGGGGGGCACTTTTTTCAGTGCCATTGTAACTTCAAACAGTCACTAAGCAAACTGTTGTAAGTCGAGGACTACCTGTACTTCACCACTTTTTTCCTTTTTTTTTGGTCATTAAGTTTTTGACACCTTGCTAGGCGACTTGGTACCCGGATGTTGCCATATCCTATAAGTGGTACAGTGGGTGAAAAGGTTGAAAAGCCCCGTTTTAAGGTATCCAAGCCTCTCAATCAAGCAAGAGGCAGAAAAGCAGGGTAGAAGAATGACTATGGTGAAAGCATGATATCAGGACAACCTCATCTATCTATGTGGTCTGGTAATTTCAGAATGTATCCAGGACTACTTCAGCGAAGGAAAATTATTTCCAATTTTTAAAACCTTTTGATATTTTGGCCCATTTCTGAATGTTTCCTACAATGAATCCACGAAAACAGCCTGCTGTACAGGAAAATTCCACAGATGATACAAAGCTAAAGCTGACAAATTACATTCTGTCAGAACCCACTTCACCTTCTGCTATGCAATTTTGCTCTAGAAGTAGCTAACCTTTAAATCTGATGCCAAAAAAAGCAAACACACAGAGCAGGCAGCAGGTACAGCTACACTCAGTCACGTTAATTTGAATAACAATTTAGAGAATTATATATTTATTTTTCCTTTTGAATCATTGTGATGTTACGGGCATTTGTTCTTTCACTAGATTTTGTCTTAGAACCCTATCCATTATTTTTTTCAAAAATATTACTGCTATTATCAGGCTCACCTTCAAACCCTTTCAATATTTGAAAATTACGAACTGTGTTAGCGTGCCAATGTAACAGACCATATACTTCATCTTTTTTTGTTTTTGTTTTTAAGTATGTAATTTTAAAAAAATGTAGTGTTGAGGTGCATTTAAATTATTACATTTAGAAAGGATTCTGCAATAGGGTCATAATTAATGCCTGGAATACGCAGGTGGCTGAGTCCTTGGACCATGCCAGCCATATGCAACCTTTCTGTGTGCCAATCCCAGGTGGGCACCTTGGTTTATCTAGAAACTCAGAGAAATCAAGTGCCAGGAGAGAAACCTAAAGCACCATCGAAGGAAGGCTGATAGCCAGTCTGAACAAATGTAGGCAAGAGCCAACATCTGGGACTATCTCGCAGTGATAAGCACGGGAAAACACCAATATCATTTCACCCCAGTTGCATTTTATTTATCAAATTTAGAAACCACCCATCTCTCCCACAAGAGAGAGACTCTGGGTGGTGTACAAGTAATATTCAAAACAAAAACAGTATCTAAAATTTAAATGTGAGGCAAATAATAGTTAAAATTCAACATTAAAAGTTAATTATAAGGCCAGGGGAGGGACGTCAGGATACCAACCAGACCCTACCCCCCCAACCTTGTGCTCCTCCTCCCTGAGCCCCAAGCGAGGGGGCAAAGCCGGGTCCTGGGACGTTTCTGAAAGGCCAGGAGAATAGGGGGGCTAGCCTCACCTCTGGGGAGAGAATTGTCCATAGGGCAGGGGCAATGGCAGAAAGGGTTATGTTCCTGGACCCTGCCAGGTGAAATTCTTCCAACTGATGGGGTTCACAAAGTGCCTTTCCTGCTTCACCGGATGGGACAGACTGATGTAATGGGCAAAGACAGTTAGCTAGACCCCTGTAACGTAGAACTTTAAAGGTCATAACCAAAACTTTAAATTGGGACATGTAAAGTGGTAATTAGTATTTTAATTATTTTAATTAATAATTTTAGTTACAATTTTATTGGCATCTATTGCTCTTTTGTTCAATAAAGTGATCAGGTTGTTCTCTATTTTTGTTGTTTATTGCACTGTGAAACTCCCTGGAATGAGTTTGGAATTGAGTCTGTCCAATTTGAATTAAATAAATGAAAACTGAAAATGCTGAGGAGAAACTCTGTCCTCATTGCTGATGATCCCCCGATAATCTTGTACTGGCAACAGAATGCTGGATGGATTCCATCGAACGCTCTTTGCTTGCAACCATCTTTCACACTTTATTTAAAATCTTCTGAAGTAGGTGGCTTTAGGTGAGGAAGTTCCTCACCAGCATGAATTTCCCATAAAAAATTAAATTCCAAAATTTTGTTTCCCCAACAAAACAGTATAGTAAACCTCAGAGCATGATTTCTTACCTAGAGAATCTACTTTAATATGATGCATTAATACATATCTTGCAAAGTGGAACATTAGATGAATGAATTTGGGTCCACCAGGAGAAAGAAATAATGATGCAACAACTGGAGGAAAACTGTTTCCACATTCATCCTAGGGATTTAAAAATACACAAGTGAACTGTAGTTGGTAGTAACAACTTCAAGCTCTAGAGAAGTTCTCTTTAAGCAACAGAGCCAGCATACTGAAATCTGACAAACAATTATGATTACCTTGTTAGACATCAGAGGCTTGCATAGGTTAAAGCAACTACGTAAGCATCCCTGGGACAAAAGGGATGTTTCACAATTTTTTTTTCATATTATCTTAATTGGCTGGCATGCAATTAAAAAAATAGCTTTGGTTTTGCTCAAATCCAATTAGCTTGAATTCCCTGACTGCATTTTCATGCTACTATTATTCAACAAACTCTGAATATAATCCTGTATTTAACAGAACACAAATGAGTCTCCAGAAGGCGGCTATAAAAAGATACTATTGGTTGATCCTGGATGGGATGGCAAGTAGTTTTAGTGGTCAGCTGTCTTCAGGTCTGGGGAGAAAAGACCTATAAAGAGAATCAAATAGAAGAAGAGAAACCCCCCCTCTGTTCTATGTTCTTGCAGAGTCATTTCTCTCCATTGAACGCTGCTGAGCTTTCCATTTGAGTTACCTTTTTCTGGTTAATACTTGCATAATACTATATTTGAAAAAGTATTGGCAACAAGAAGAAATTAATATTCTCGAGGTATGGCTTTCAAAATCCTTGATGCCATTCGTTCTGAGACTAATAGGAGCTTTAGTCCAAAGTGTCTAGAGGACACCAGGCTGCCCAAGAAAAGACAGTAATAGCAGCAAAAAATCTCTCATCAAGCAGCATCAATGACAAATTTTAGAGATAGCCTTTCAAAGGCAATCTGCTACAAATAATATATATATCGAAACATATAAAGCTAATATATGGACACCTTTTCAATCTTACCAATACTTACTGATATCCTTTTTAGCCATTCGTAGCAGTGCTTCCTGAATTCAGAGTCTGCCTTTTTATCTGAGGGAGGGTAACAAAATCTTTCCATTCCAAGGGAAAGGAAAGAGAACAATTTCAACAAATGTGCAAGGAATCAGACACAGTTTTAAGGTAGCTGAGCAATAGAAAATGTTCCCGGCAAAGTTTAACTACATTGCGTTATGGCATATTTACTTAGTTTTTAACTGTAGAAGCATCTTATCAACGAGGAAAAATACCTAAACATCATTGTGCTCTAGTTCTAGAAGAGTTCTAATAAGGCTGGACCAGTGATACAGAATTTCTCTTGAATAAAGGCTTCCAGCAAGGCTTCCCGGAATCAGAGTGAAGCTCCTCCTGGCCATAGTTCTTTGCTTTTTTGGAGCGGCAAAAGGATCTTCAACACTATAACATACTTCCATGCTTCCAGTTCCACTTCAATACAAGTTATAGAATAGGGTGGCACTGAAAATATTAATCTTTTGGAGGAGGGAGGAGGCATCGTGGTGTAAGAGAATGACAATATTTTGATGAGAGGATCATTCTAACAGTTTCCTCCAATGAGGAGACTAGTATAGCAAGGTTACTCAAGTCCTAATAATCATAATTTTAGTTTGTTGTGGACTTGACAAGTAACTAAGAAAAACTTAAGTAATAAGGCATATTATATTAAATGTTACACTCACCTAAAAACCTCATTACAGTGTGACTGGTCCAGCTTTGAAAACAAGAACCATGCAACAATGTGAAATGCATCTTTGTTTGGTATATCAAACAAGTTCCTTTAAAAAAAAGTTTAAAAATCATTACTCCATATGCAATTGTAGGATAATTAATTGGACTGACTCCCTTTTTCCCTAGCAGTATTCCTGCTATACTATCATCGTAAGTAGAAACTCAGTATGCTACATTCACAATTCTACACAGTGTCTTGGCAAAAGATTGGTTTCTTTTGAAGAGCATGACTACATCTTACTATGAATCACACAGGTTAGTATTAATTGGCACCAGCTTAAATGTTCTGCCAAATGCCACTTGTTCCTGAATTAATTTTCTATAAACACTCTAGAGCCGTAAATGTACAGTGTAAAACCTGTTCATATTTTCCACATCTGACTAAAATTGTAGCTCAATCCTGCACAGAGACATCTAGGTTATTTCATAATTAGTTACAGTAGAAGCAGGAAGAAAAATCTGTTTAATTTTGAATTTGAAAATTTTCTTCACGATAATCCTATATCAACAAGGTTTGGCTAATATTAATTTCCAAAGCAATGCATCTTTGAGCAAACATTCATTCTCAGATTTGTAGTTTAAAATAAATTCTACATCACCAACATTACAAAATCATGATTTGTTTTAAATATCACCCAATATAAGTAACAACAGGGATGATTTTGGTCAAGGTTCCTCAAGGTGCTCAATATCAACCCCCAAGGATCAACAGGATTATCCAAGTGTGGTAAAATGGCTGGGGTTTAATAAGTTATCAATAAATGATAGAAAGTCAATCTTTCCAGGCCTCCATTCCAGCTCCACACCAGTTCCTAGTTCTGAAGATGACGAAGCTGGTGGTGAGAAAATATTACCTCTGGGTTGAATGGTCAAATTTCCAGCGAATGTAGCCTTGAGTTTTATTTATCTAATTTATAGTCACCCATTTCACAAGCGACTATAGGCAGCATACAAGACTAAAACAATAAAAATCTAAAATAATTATTGATGTTTAAAAAAAACTAAAACAAAATTAATGAGCTAAGGGATGTTAATAGTAATGCAGCCACTTCATCTGGCCACAGAGGTCTCCAGGCCTGCCGGCAAAACCAGACCTTAAGGGACCTTTGGAAGCCTAGAAGTGATGAAGCTACCTTCATTTTGGGGGAGAGAAACTTCCACAGCACAGGGCCACAGCAGAAAAGGCCTACTACCTAGATCCTGCCAAATATAGCAGAATAATAACTCCTTAAACAGGACCCATAATTTACCCATGTACCCATACTGTTCAATCTAGGTGAGACAGACGGATGAAATCAAGGAAAGGTGGACCCTCAAACAATGCAGTCTCCTGCCACGTTATTTTATTCCTAATACTATTAAATATTTACTAGATTAGTTTCATATAACCCACATTTGGAGGTTGATATTGATGAACAATCTGAAACTTCATGAAGGGATCGATCACTCCTGGTTTTGATAATGGGCCTTCAAGCCAGTATAAACTCACAGCATATTTTTTCCCACAGCAGGGATAGCACAGAGGTGAAAGGGGAATACAGGTAGTCCTCAACTTACAACAGCTTGTTTAGTGACTGTTTGAAGTTTCAACAGCACTGAAAAAAAAGTGACTTATGACCATTTTTCACTCTTACAATTGTTGCAGAATCTCCATGGTCACATGATCAAAATTCAGGTGCTTGGTAACTGGTTCATATTTATTATGACTGTTACAGTGTTAAGGGGTCATATGATCACCTTTGGCAACCTTCTGACAAGCAAAGTCAGTAAGGAAGCCAGATTCACTTAACCATGTTACTAGCTTAACAGCTGCAGTGCTTCGCTTAACTGTGGCAAGAAAGGTTGTAAAATGGGACAAAACTCATTTAACCACTGTCTCACTTACCAACAGACATTTTGGGCTCAATAGCGGTCATAAGTCCAGGACTACCTGTAATATATTAATGGACCAGCTTCCCACAACTTGCCCAATCTAAGTTCCTAACACAAAACTTGCCAGCCTCATAGGAACTAATAGCAAAAAAAATTTAATAATGAAATATATGAGGTAGTATTATTATATATTAATAATATATAATAATATATAAGTTTAATAAATTAATATAATAGCAAAATATGGGGGTGTTGTTGTAGATTTTTAATGCTGTAAGCCACCCGGAGTCAGCTATGAGTTAGGCGGCTATGTGAATTTATATGTATATATCTATGCATCGTATTATAGTACACATAACTAATACATATTATAATTAACATGTATTAGTTATATGTATAACTAATAAATAAAATAACCGAAGGGCACAGGCTGCAGTATTTACCAGTTCCTGGGCAAAAATCTTCCCGCTTCTCTGGGAGCTAAACTGGCGGGAGATTAAAAAGAGACAATATAGATGCTAGAAAGGAAATAAAAGAACCGCCGTATCCCGTCGCCTCTTCCACTTACACGCCCAGCCGGAGGTGAGTCGAAAGTTTCCCGGCAGCGGCGTTTACCGCGGGATCGAAGCCCAGGGCCAAGAGGTAGAGCCAGAAGTGCTCTTTCTCCCAGGCCGGAGGCGAGACAGAATTGCTCATCTCTCCGGCGCCCCGCCAGAACTCCCAACTCCCACGGCGGGACGACTCCGCGAGCAACCGAAGGAGCTCCACGCGCTCTTCTCCCGGTCAGAGACAGGCAAATAAAAAGCTCTCCCCCGGGCTTCTTTCTAGGTAGCGGCCGCCTTCGTATTTAGCCCCGGAGTAAGTTCCGTTAACTCCACAGCCCTCGAAGCCGCCATTTTGCTTAACCCCGCCAAAGTGTAAATCGAAAGGGGCGGGATTTTATGAATGAGGGGGAAACATTACCGAATCAAGAACCACGGGCCCTTCACGTGACCGGCAGCTTCTCAGCCAATCGGAAAGAAAGAAAGAAAGAAAGAAAGAAAGAAAGAAAGAAAGAAAGAAAGAAAGAAAGAAAGAAAGAAAAGGATTTCCCAGAGTGCACCGTGGCGGAGCTATAACATGTTATATATATATATATGTTGTTGTTTAAGTGTTTCCTTTATTTTTTTTTAGCAGTGTTAAGTATTTAGTTTCCCTTTAATTCTTTGTTAGCAATCAAAGAAACATTTATATATGTGTGTGTGTGTGTGTGTGTGTGTGTGTGTATATCATATGTTAACTCTTAGATTACCTTGCTAGGTAATCTAATTTGCCAAACATGGGGCAAATCTTTATTTCCTGTTTTCAGCCTTATCTCAAAGGCCATCAAACAGGCTGTAGTCACACCGGACAGTTCATATACAGGAAATAAAGATTTGCCCCATGTTTGGGGCCTAGCAAGGTCATCTAAAGGGACGCGGTGGCTCAGTGGGTTAGGACGCTGAACTTGTCGATCGGAAGGTCGGCAGTTTGGTGGGTTGAATCCCGAGTGCCGCGTAACAGAGTGAGCGCCTGTTACTTGTCCCACCTTCTGCCCACCTAGCAGTTCGAAAGCACGTAAAAATGCAAGTAGAAAAATAGGGACCACTACGGTGGAAAGGTAACAGCATTCCGTGCGCCTTTGGCGTCTAGTCATGCCGGCCACATGACCACGGAGACGTCCTCGGACAAGCGCTGGCTCTTCGGCTATGAAACGGAGATGAGCACCGGCCCCTAGAGTCGGAAACGACTAGCACGCATGTGCGGGGGAACCTTTACCTTTACCTTTAAGGTAATCTAAGAGTTAACATATGACATATTTCTCCCCTTGCAAAAAGCTAACAAAGCGAGAGAGAACACACATATTAAAAAAGGATGGACTCGAATTAGCTACAGGTGCTTTGTTAAAATAAAAAAAGCATTCTCTTGGAGACTGGCTCTCCGAAGCCATAGCTCAACCAATATTTTTCCCATTATTTTCCTATAGTGAAAAATATAGAAGTCTGGCAGGATCTTTTCTTGCCAACAAATATTATTTTAAAAAGTTTGTGCTTTTTAATAAAATGTACAAGATGTTACAAGACTTTTTTTTCTTTTTTATTTTGCTAGTAGTACACTAACGGCTCTCCTTTTACAGTTTCCTTGTACGGAGTTTCTCTATTGTTGGCCCGTTGCACCTTATCAAATTATTAGTCGCTAATATAGTCGGAGTAGCGTAGCGAGTACTTACTTGAAATTAGCTAATACGCCTGTGGTTGGTTACACAAGGGATTCCCAAATTGTGGGTTGCGATAAATAACCTTGGGAGGATGTTACAGCGCCTCAGCAAAACTGAGATTATCTCAAAATGATGTTACAGGTGCAATGACTTGAAGCAAGTCCTGCCTTTTGTGCATTGCGGTCCCCGTATGTGACAAAAGTAGGTAAATCATAGTATTTATTCAGTCCATAAAAGTGGCATCTTTTTTCAGCTCTGCCTCCACCCCAAATGCCTATTAAATAAATAAATAAATAAATAAATAAATAAATAAATAAATAAATAAATAATGGGATTCAGCCCAGAAAATGGTGTCCTGAACAGCAGTGCATTTTTGTTGTTGTTGCTGCTCTGCTAGACAAATGGCTGGTTTGGTTGTGAGGAACCAAACTCTGTAGCTGATTCACTGGATTAGAAAAAGGAGTGATGGAGAATCAACCTGAAAATCCTCAGACCAGTGGTCTTCAAACATGGCCCTTTTATGACTTGTGGACTTCAACTCCCAGAATTCCTCAGAAAGGCACACTGGCTGAGGAATTCTGGGAGTTGAAGTCCACAAGTCATAAAAGGGTCAAGTTTGAAGACCCCCTCCTTGGACTGTCGTGCCTCGCTGGAGTAGGTGAGATTCGGGGGGGCGGGGGGGTTCATCTCCCTGGTAAGGTCAACCAAATGAGGAGCTCACCTCCTATCCGCTCAGTCTTTGTTTTTGAAGAACGCCTCTGCCTTTAACCCCACTTTTTTCCAAATCTTTTTCTTTTTTTCTTCTTCTTCTCTTTTTTGATGTTAATTGCTGGTTGTGTGCTCGAATTTTAATACTTTTCCCTCCTGTGGATTCTAATTGATTTAATAGTACCCAAGGCATGAGTTGAAGTAGTTTGTCTCTTCCCCGTTTGGAAGAGACAAATGGCAACAAGTCTTCTTAGATTCCTGAGAAAATGATTTAATGACCTAATCATATTGAACTTTTACCATTATCAACTTGAAAAGATTTTATACCTTCATTGTATTTTTATTGCATTCTGTATGCAACTCTCCTTTTTTTCTTTTTCTTTCTGCAGTTCAGGACTTTGCATATCAACGTTATTCTCCTTGCCAACCGCTTTGCTCTTGGAATTTTCCCTCTGACCTTGAAAAAAGTAATGTTTATTCTTGTTTGCTTCTCTGCTGGCAGCAACTATTTGTAAGAGAGGACTTGTATATATATGTAAAATGTCTCCTAAGAGAGAAGTAAAGGTGCCTAGCCCTCAGTCAGGGAAACCCAGTGCCAAACCTTTTATGGAAGTATTTGAGGAAAAATTATGTCAGGGGTCTCCAATCCCTGGTCTGTGGACCGGTACCCGGCTGCAGCATGCCAGCAACCGGTCCACACAAAAAAGCAAAGACCCATCCGTGAGATGCAAGCAGCAAACAAAACCACACACTCTCCGGTCCGTGGAAAAACCTCTTTCCATGGAACTGGTCCCTGGTGCCCAAAAGATTGGGGACCTCTGCTCTATGTTACATGACATGCTTCAAGAGTGAATGAAAAATCTGATAAAAAGTTTGAATTATTAATAATAGAGGTAAAACTAGCCAAAGAAGACAGCATCATGGACAATTAGTAACTGAAGTTTTGTTTGTGACTGGTTTAATTATTATGGAATTTTTGAAAGATTTAAACTTGATAAAAAATGTTTTGTTTTCACAGGAGTTAAAATTAAATTGCATATCAGTTTATGTTCTGGAGATGACCACTTGATTGCTAAAGTATATAAAATCTTAAGATGAATGAGGAAGAAGATGTAAATATGTAAAAGACTTCATGGTAAAATGGGCAAAAAAATTGGGTATAATATAACACTAGATAAAGGGGAGAATGTATGGATTAATGGATTAAAATTTACTTTGAATTATATGGTAGTATGAAAGAATTTTTTTATAAAATGATGTATTGTTGTATTTGACTCCAGATAGATTAGCTAAAATGTATAGAGGGCCTTTCTAACAAGCGTTGGAAATGTAATCAAAATCCAGGTAGCAAATGTGGTGCTCTTGCAAGTATATGAAAATCTTCTGGATAAACAAAATGATAATGCAGAAAATACTTGATACAAATATTAATAAAACCCAAAGCTTTTTTTAGCTATTATGGATAAATCAACTGAAAAATAATTTGGGGCTCTATTTCTTTAAATGGTGACTGCTGTGAGGATTGTACTCGCTAAGCACTGGGAAGAAAAGGAGATGCCGACAGTTGAATGGATTTTAAAATTCATTGAATTAGCAGAGATGGTAAAATTAGCTGCCTTGATTAGAGATAATGGACTAGACAGTTTTGTAAGAGACTGGAAGGTGTTTGTGGAGCTTGTGTGTGTTACATACAATAAAAGATGGTTAACAGAGGGATTTGAAGACTAGTGTAATATTTGGGCTAACCTGTTGATATTTTTTCTTTTTATATATATATATATATATATATATATATATATATATATATATATATATATATATATATATATATATATATATATATATATATATATATATGTATATGTGTGTATATGTGTGTATATGTGTGTGTGTGTATATATATATATATATATATATATATATATATATATATATATATATATATATATATATATATATATGTATATATAAGATATTGAGATTTCAATTATTAGAGACCTCCTCATCTGAAATATTTGTCTATATATTTTTCTTGTTAAACAAGGATGAGAAAGTTTGTAACTATTTGCAGACCTATTATGTAAGCGTAGGAAAAATTACCAGGTTTATATATATATATATATATTTCAGCATCCAGCCAGAATAGATTTTTTAAAAAATGTTTAATGTTGGATGTTTTGTTTTGTTTCCTTTTTTCATTTTTTGTACACAAATTTTGTTGTTACTATTGGATGTATGTTTTTTTTCTGCTTTGTATTTTATTCCTATTGATAAAAGATAATAAATATATATTTAAAAAACCATTCATCTTATAATATACAGTAATTACATTATTAAAAGTGTGCAGTTTTGAAACCAATTAAATCATTACTTTAGGTAGGGATACTCATTTATCATTTAGAGCATTGTTTTTCAAACTTTTAAGATGTTTAGACTTCAACTTTCAAAGTTCCCCAGCCAGGAATTCTAGGAGTTGAAGTCCACACATCTTAAAAGTTGCCAAGTTTTAAAAAACGCTTATTTAGACATTCAGTTTAGAGAGTACTACAAAGTCTGAGTACTTGTAGTACTCTTTAAACTGAACTTCAATTTTGAAAAACATTAAACTCATATTCCCAGTAGTATTCTTTCTTGCTCCAATTTCACTCTCCCTGAACTGGGAATTATTTTTCGTAATACAGCTAGATCAAGCATTCAGGCTAATTTAAATTTTTATTTTTTTATTTTTCATCAAGTTATGTAGAATGTACTAGGTCAGACTCCATTTGATCCAACAGTTTGCATGACCTTTCATTCCCTTAATTAGAATACATCTAGATAAATTATTTAGGCTTTCTATCTGATTTTAATTTCCTAATACAGATTTAGAACATGAGTCTACAGAAATTCTTTTCTGATTTTCTCCATTATTTCTATTTCTCTCTGCACACACAGTCTGTAGAGATAAAACTATTTCTACAATTGTCCCTCTTCAGGAATATCAAGCAAATAAATCTCAAGAGTTGAAATTTTATAGATATGTTATTCAAGGGAGTACTGCTGGATTTAGTCTCTCAAATGGAGATAATTGGCCATTTATTTGTGGTTCAGGTAATTTGTAATCCAGAATATTTTGACCTTTTTACTGTTATTCTGGCTTCAAAGAGAATGTGGTTCACTATAATGAATTCAGTTACAGTGGTACTTGATACTCAACTGCTTTGAAACTCACTGAATTTGGTACTCAATGCATTTTGACGAAAATTTTGTCCTGGTACTCATCATTTGTTTGTAGTCAACATATAAGCTAGAACTTGTTAGTGTTGGCTGCCTTGTGACTTACTGCAGTATTCGTCTTGGGAAAAATTCGTTTGGTACTCATCACACCTCCCGGAACCAATATGAATACCGAGATACTACTGTTATACTATATAGGATATCATCTGTCTGATGAACTGATGCACAATGTCAACTTTTGCAATCTTATATCAAACAGATCATCCAAAGGCTACATAGGATTTTGTAAGTATCTTAAATATAGCATTGCTCAAATTATCATTTACTATATTTTTTAAAATAATGGGAGTTAAATCTAAGGGTTCATTAAACTGTGTGTAACAGCTTACATAAGCAACAACTATTTCTTTATCAAGTATTTTCCCTGGAATCAAAGACAGAAGAGAAGCATATTATGTGGCTCATGGAAATCACCTGTTTTTTAAATTAGTGTAAAGATGTTGAGTAATCATTTTCCCAGATCCAGCATTATCTGTCATATTATCTGTCATATTACTTATATGACTACATATTTAATAAAAAAACACATAGGGAAAAGGGTGAAAAAAGGCAAAACATTAATGCAGTAATCAAATATCAGTACAAACCTTTATTTCCAAGGCATTTCAGTAAATATTTCTTCCAACTTACATACTTCATCTGATATTAGAGACACTCACATTACAAAGGAAGTCAATTATTTCTTAACGCTAGCTTTATGGGATCTACTAAATTAGCACCAAGACACGCCCCAATATTCTCACAACAAACAAAGTTCCAGTGGCTTAGGAAGAGAAATGGTGATGACAACAAATGATAACAATCACATTTCTATCAGTTCAGAAAACTCCCCAAATCCATCATGAAATATAGGTCTAAATGCTTATACAATGGCTGTTGTTGAAATTGTATGTTTAGCAGGAATGTACAATGAGCAGAATCTGCAGGAGAAATTTCATGTTCTACAATTTTTGCTATCATTTAGTCATTGCATCTTTGCTGTTTATCCAAATTCATCCTCTTTTTAGAAGTTTTCTTATATCCTTTTTGAATGTGTATATTACTTCTCTTCAGATGCATTTAAATCTTAAACTTAATTCTTATATAAATGTAAGAATGGGAAATTGTATGCTTTAACCCAATTATTTAAAATAAAAATAATATAGTCCTTCCTCTAATATATATATAAAACCACCAGTTTTCTATCTCGTGGATTTTAGGGAGCCTATCAAGTTATGTGAATCCACAACCAGAATATATGTTTATTACTTGGTTGATATATTATTGGAGCACTAAGACATTGGACAAGAATATTATACTTTAAAGAGACACCAAATATTTTCATTGCATTAAAGCAGCCTTCCTCAACTATGGATATCCCAAATGTGTTGGGATTGTGTGCCTTGTCATCTGAGAGTTCTGAGAATTGCACTCTCAATGTATTTGGGTAGGGCAAAGAGTATAAAAAAATTATTTCAAAAGCTTAATACACCTATTCCCACAATTAGAGAATTGAGCAATATATTTATTTCAGCTTGAAGTTTTTGCAACAGATTAAAATATAGACATGTTGCTAAATGTAAGTACTGTACTTTGCTAAGAAAGGAAGAAAGTTTAAAACAGCAAATCATCTGATAGTCCACATTTTAGGTGAATTGTTAAGGCTGTTACTTCAAAAGTTATTGGCCCAATTGTGATCTAAGCTTCAAAGGATATTTAAGACCATTTCAATACATTTATTTATCACCTAAAACAGGGGTCTTCAAACCTGGCCCTTTTATGACTTGTGGACTTCAACTCCCAGAATTCCTTAGCCATAGTGCCTGGCTGGGGAATTCTGGGAGCTGAAGTCCACAAGTCATGAAAGGGTCAGGTTTGAAGACCCCTGACCTAAAGCATCTATGGCTTATCCTAAAATACTTGTCTGTGTTCCATAATAACATTGAATCAAGAAGCTGAATGTTGGCTGATCTAAATTAAACAAAAATGCACTCTCCAATAGCTATCGTCCCATAAAGCGGAATTGTAATTAAGTGTGCATATACACTGTATGTGTGACATGTGGATGTAGATCACACACATACACACAGCACACACATACATTGCAATGAAAGAATAGCTTTTCTTATGCTTCCACTATTTGTTCCCTGGTAATTGGGCCATTTGCATGGGAATAGTCAGGCAATCCTTCTTCATCCAAATCCGAGATGTCCGGTATCTCATCAGATTCTGAAGACAATTCTGAGATAGTAAAATCTGGAACCTACAGAAAAATAAGCTCAAATAAATTTGAAGGTAACATTTGAATTCTATACACCCTCCTTCCCCACTTTACCCCAGCATTAAGCATGTAAACCCAAAGAATCGGCTAGCAAAATCTCTACAACTTTGTTTTAAATAGAAATAATTAAAAAGGAAAGAAAATGGGGCAGGGGGATAAAAGCAATCAAAATGAATATCGGCATATTCATACACTTTCCCTATAAAAAAGAGCCAGAACATTTGAGACACTGCTTGGGAAGAATAATAAGTAAATGGGGAGAAGTTTTTCTTCCTTTAAAATCAGGACAGGATCATCCAAAGACTCAAGATTTAGAATTAGGCAGAAGGCTATACAGGTAGTCCTCGACTTAACAACAATTCATTTAGTGACCATTTAAAGTTACAATGGCACTGAAAAAAGTGACTTTTTCACAGTTACAGTCTTTGCGGCATTCCCATGATCACCTGATCAAAATTCAGATGCTTGGCAACTGGTTCATATTTACGACGGTTGCAGTGTCCCATGGTCAGGTCACCTTTTGTGACCTACTGACAAGCAAAGTCAATGGGGAAGCCAGATTCACTTAACAACCGTGTTACTTACTTACCAATTGCGGTGATTCACTTAACAAGTGTGGCAAGAAAGGTTGTGAAATGGGGCAAAATTCACTTAACAAACGTTACACTTAGCAACAGAAATCTCTGGGCTCAATAGTGGTCATAAGTTGAGGACTCCCTGCACTTTTTCACCTAGTGCCTAATTAATTTGTGGAAATCATCATTACAAGACACGGTGATGCCACTAACCTGGGGAGTTCTAAATGGAGATTAGATAAATTAATGGGGGACTGTTTTTTTCAACAGCATGTCTCCTAACACTGTTTGCAAGGAAACAATGATAGAACAAAGAAGGATATGTTTTCATCTCCTGTCTGAGAGCACCCCATTGTATCAAAAAGTGATACCTCGTTGGCCCAATCTAATTTGGTGGTTGTTATCATACAGAGTTGTGATCTCTTAAATACACAAGATCCAGACAACTAGAAAAAAACTCTTTATCATTATTCAAAAAAAAACACTGAGAACATTAATGATGTTCACAATCATAGAACTGTGGCAATGAAGGGTGCTTTATTTTTTGATAGTAAAGATAACTAATGTCATTTTTGCTCTAATAAGACTTCAGAATAAAAACCTCATAGAAGTTTCTCTAATCTGTATTCTGCAAAACTCAAAATACCTACTTTATTCTGAAAATTCAAAACCACTGCAAGCATTTATTTATTATTTATTTAATTAAATTTTTATACCGCCCTATTCCCGAAGGACTCAGGGCGGTTTACAGGGCAACATAAAATACAATATAAAAATAGTATAAAATTAAAATAGATTAAATTAATTAAGCCCAATAATTAAAACAATATTAAAAGCTAAAACCCCTTCAGTCCAGGCCTGATAGATCAAAAAAACCAGGTTTTCAGGTTTTTTTACAGCAGAATTCAGTTGAGAGACGTTTGTTTTCAAAAATCTAAAATGTAGTGAAAACTGCATTCTTTTTTCTCATGCATATCAAAATGGTTTCAGAATAGATTATTTATTTCTTCTATTTGGGTGAGCCAAATTGTGAACTTCTCAATAGGCTCCACTGCAATTTCAGACCTTCTCTCCAATGACTCTCACTCTGAAATTTCAAAATTATAACTGAATTCTACATGATATTTTAATATTTCTGTATGCGGTAATTGTTTATGAAATAGATCAACAAGGACATATGCTCATTTTTGAAATAAATCATGGCTGTATCAATATGCTAATCCCCTAGGATGCATTTAAGACATCTGTTTGTGGAACCATTATTGCTACTGAAGCATTCCAATTTTATAGAGCTGGAAAAATGGTTAAAAGATTTTTTTGTCACATGCCAGATGAATGTCATATACCACATGAAATCCCACAGACGAATTAAGCATTTATAGCCCCCAAGATTTAAAGTGAGGCAACTATTTTCAGAATACCTTGTTCCTTGAGCTATTGGGAATGAATGAGAAAATTATTGGCTCATCATTTGAGACAACATAAACGTTTCTATCTGAAATTCAGGCCAACGATGAACAGTTATGTACTGAGACAAAAAAAGTATTCACTGGTTTTATGTTTATAGTTATACTCAGTTATATAAATTGGGGATGTTGCTAACTGAACAGCAAATTACAGGTAGTTCTCAACTTACGACCGCAATTGGGATCGGAATTACAGTTGTAAGTCATGAAGGGTGTAAGTTAAAGCACCCGCATGATTGCATCTGATTTCATGACCGTTTTTCTGGTGGTCATTCAGTGAATAATATGGCTATAAATTTGAATCCATTTTCCCAAATGGGCTTTCTTGCTAGAAACCAGCAAAAAACAACGGAAGTCGGGAAACAGCATTGCATCAGATGACCGTCGGATGCTACAACCAGACCAGAAAAGTGAGCCAGTTGCCGAGCACCCAAAATGTAATCATGTGACTGCAGGAGTGTATATGCAACATTTCATGGTGGTTGGAAGTCTTAGGACCTTTGAGAGATGCTGTGCTTAAACAGCAAATTTGTTTTGCTGTTTCATTTAGCTGATTATTAAGTTATTATTATAACTTTTCCCTCTGTATAACTACTTTCTCGATACCGATTGGGTATTGTAGCTTTCTTTACAATATTTTATTATTAAAAGGGTTTGGCCTTGCATGCCCCTATAATCCATAAGAGATTTGGTATTAATTTGCACTTTCTGTCAAAATTTCCTTTTGTAAATCCCCAGCATCAGTGTCCTCGGGGGCAAGGGGAAGCTGACAAAAGCAATATTGTGGCCTTGTGCCAGAAGCCACATCATTTTTCTATACATCATGACACTGCATGTAGGTTCCTGGAAGTGTGGCACAGTGCCTAAAAACATGTTGCTTCAGCGTTTAAGTTGAATTTGTTTTAAAACCACCTGCTCAAAACATATATCCTATTGTATTTCTACCTTCCTTTAAAAAGGAATAAGAATCACTTTTGGGGCAGGGGGGAAATTGGTGGCTTTCCAGATGACCTTCCTTTGCAGCTCTCATCAGTATGTTATATGGTGAAGGATCAAGAAAGATAGATGTAGTTCACCAAACCAGAGGTCTAAGGCAGGGCTCTTCAAACTTGGCCCTTTTGTGACTTGTGGACTTCAACTCCCAGAATTCCTCAGCCAGGCATGCTGGCTGAGGAATTTTGGGAGTTGAAGTACACAAGTCATGAAAGGGCCATGTTTGAAGACCCCTGGTCTAAGGCCTCTTCCTTATCAGGCACCAGGTAATAATTGACATATCAGGTACCAGTTGACATTTCTGTCTACAAGATATAGGTTTATTTATGTTTTCTGGATTGTTGCCAAAGCACTAAGTATAGGAATTACTCCAACTGTGTGCTAAAGCATCTCAGAATACTTTTGAAAACTGGTAGTCTTCCAGCCTCTAGATATTACTAGCATCACTACATCACTATCAAGCTGCTGGTACTTTACAAGTTTGAATTGGGTATCTATTATTTTACAGCCAAAACATTTTGGTCTATGAACATATCTGCAAATAAGAATCACAGGATGATCACAAAGTGTCAATATAAATTCCAAGTCCCAGAACTGCAATGCAATTTGAGAGTCAATAAATGTAATTCAGATTTTCTATACTCAAGTTGTTATCTATAAAATATATTTTATGAAGGAATGGCAACAGCTCAGCCAGTTGGCTTGGGGGTGGTTGATGGACTTAACAGGGAAGATGTGACCAAGGTATCATTCTGGCTTGTTTTTTTTTTCCATTTTGTACCTAATGATAATTTTAGTTACCCAGAGCAGAGTGAGACATGCGGCTTGTAAATTTAATAAATCAATCTTAATATTATTTTGATCATTTGTAGTTTTGTTTAATCTGATAAATATTCTGAACCTTCTTTTGTAAAGTTTGTTGCATGCTTACAATAGCAAGGACAGATAGTGATCTTGTAAATCAGGCATCAACCAGATCACATCCTCTGCAGTGCAGTGTATTTAAACCACTATCCTTGACTCATGAATGAGCCAATCTATTGTCAGCCCCGTCACCTTTTTTCCAGCCCTCTTATCTTATAGGGGGGGAAGCACTGACAACGCAGAGCCCTTAATTTATTTTTATGAAACATCACAGGTAGGAAAATCTGGCCCCTAACCTTTGAGACAGCAGGTGACGATTTTATTTTCCAAAACCATATTGACCATTGTTTCTGAGTCTAGTAGCTGGAGGACTCTGAACAATTATTACTGACATTTTATGAAGTGATCTTCTGAGCTTAGAGAAAGTATTAAATATTTTACGTAAAAGAAAATGTAATCAGAGGAGCATGCATTACAACAAGTAATAGCAATAGCAGTTAGACTTATATACCGCTTTATAGTGCTTTACAGCCCTCTCTAAAACGGTTTACAGAGTCAGCCTATTGCCCCCAACAATCTGGGTACTCATTTTGCCGGCCTCGGAGGGATAGAAGGCTGAGTCAACCTTGAGCCGGTTGCACAAAAAATGTGTAATCCAAAACTCTAGCAGTCCACTTGCAGAGACATAAGCCCTACCTCAATTTGCTCTTGAAAGGCAGCCATATGCTATATTACAAACTACCATGTTTCTAAGGATTCTACTTCAATTTTCATTCACCCTTCCTAATATGGGATTCTGTCTGAGAAAGGCTGCCCATCACTGTTTCTTCAAGTCAAGTCTGGGTCTCCTCCAGCACGTTTTAATGTTTTTTAAACCAGCTCTTACTATTTTATCAAAGCCAATGACACTGACCAAGAATATTAGAGTATTTTTGTCCACACAACTGAACCAAGTTAAGAAACTCTTTGTGCTTTGTCCTATTTTCATATAATGCCAAAATTGTGCACCAGATCAATTTCTCATATCCAAAGTAGGAACACTCCTAAATCTAGAATTAGCTTTTAGGTCTGATTATCAACATGATTTCGAATCTCACATCATTTTATTTTACTGCAGGAAGTCAATGTTCATACCACGATGGAACTGTGCAACCTAAGAAAATAGTTATGGACATTTCTCCAAACAAGTGGTCTCAAATTTATGGGTTCAATTGTCTTGCTAGCTATGTCATTGAGACATCACCTTGCTTGCAACTTAAGAAGCATTATTTTCTTAGATTGCTGCTGAAATTAAGATTTTCCCTTTAAGTAACTAGATAAGGTTATATGCCAAACTAGGTGATATGACAAACTAGGCTAAGCAGAAGTTAATTAGTGCTGTTTAGTAATTTCAGGAGTGCATTAATGGAATTTAGTAATAGACTAAATTTGATTGTTTGAAAAATCTAGATTTATAAAAGTGTGGTCTAAAAACAGCTTCTTTGCTGTTTCATTCTATTTTATCAACTTAACAGAATCTTAAGTCATTGAGAACATGTCACCTCATATTCTACAGCCAATTTCTTCTATATTTAGACAAAACTATTACCGGTATCGCACAGAGTTTTGGAAACTGCTAGTGCAATAACAGCCAAGCCAATAAAGCAAAAGATATACATTTCTGCTTGGCATAAAATTTTTTTTTCCATATTCATGAGTTCTCAATTATCAGAGTCAGGACTATTACAAAATCTGATGGATTGTCCAAGACCACAGGGTATCTGAACTGGACCCCAGTAGCTTAAAAAAAAAATCACCACCAAGTCACAGCCCCCCCCCCTTTGAGAGCCGTGTCAAGCAACAGAAATGGTGAAGCTTAAGCAACAGCAGATAGTTAGTAAAGCTGGATGGGGAGCCACAGAAGGAAACAAATGCGGCAGCAACATTGAGCCCATCTAATTTAGATGTAATGCGTGAAATGCCGATTAAGGGACCAGCAGTTTATATTCACCCAGTTTTAAAATACAACCCAGCTCAAATTAATAATTGAGTCACAATATAGAACATAGAATATTTGTAACCACACTTGCTTACACAATTCAAGAGACAGACTATGGCTGCTGAAGCATTTATTACTTGAGAGAATACATGGAGAATTACAAGGCAAAGTGCTACTGAAGACAAGCTACATACCCGCGTACACACAGCATGAATCTCGAACTGAGTGCATAAATACTTGAGGGTGCTTCAAGTGGAGTGTTTGAAGTAGTACAAAGTCTTAGGATTTTAAATACTGTAAGTGTTCACAGCACCCGAGGGACTCTGGAAAATGTTAGTCATAAATGTGATTCAAACAGAGCAATGAAGTTGATCAGTGCTCTTCTAGTGTTAAAATAATGTGGCTTAATGTTTTTAAGAAATAGCATGGATGCAAGAGCATCGCTATTCTGATTACCTTACTGTATTTTTTTCCCCAAAGTTCTTTTCTAATTAAGTGGTTTGCTTTGTTTTCTAATATACAATGGAAGGCTTTGTTTCAAAGATCCATTTCTAAGGCAAGATGGGGCTAAATAAGGTGTGGTCTCCAATGTAATCAGCTGAGGTTTAGAAGTCCTAAGGCACCCACATTTTTCAGTCCACTTAACATACAACTTTAAACGTGCAGCACTCTTTCATTATGACAGTTCCCTTTGACAGAGAAAACTTTTAATGGAAATAAAACAAAATTCTGCTACTGGTTAAGCCATCTTGTTACTTGGGGCCCTAAATGTACATTTGCCTGCCGCAATTTATTCTTCCTTTTGTTCAGGCCATTTGTTCTCCTGGTTGGTTTTTTTATCCCCTTCACCTCTGTGCTCAGCATTGTGAGGGCCAGCCAACTGTGGGTAAAAGGGACCTACCAGCCAGTTGAGGGGTGTGTTGTTAACAAGATAATCCATCACATCATCCAGCGATTCTTTCATTTTCTTCAACTGGCCTTTACTAGAGATAAGAAGGTTGTCAGACACTTCTCTGAAAGAAGAGGCTGACCGGAAGCTTTTGTACACGTCTCCTGCAATATCCCCAACGTGGTGAACCTGGTCCTGAATGTTCTGTGGCAAACCCTGAATGCTGGACATCAGCGTGAGGCAGGTGGTCTGAAGCTGCTGACTCAAGTTCTGTGCAATTGCTAGGGTGCGTGATTCAATGTGCTGAAAAAGAGAACAGCTCTTAGTAAACAAACAGTTCTTGGCAAACAGTTTTTTTTAAATTTCACAACTTAAAACAGTATCTTTGTAATGCTTCACTAGCGAAGGAGGTTGGAAAACCTGCAAGTAGGACATCATCACCTAATGTGAGCAAGAGCTTCCAGCATGGACATACCCAACTTTGGAAGTAAAATTAGATTTAGCTGGGGCATTGTAATAGGATTTGATCAAATCCCACCTTTATTTACAGTATGAGCCCTGGTGGCGCAGTGGTTAACATGCGCTATTGCAGGCAAGCTGCCCACAGCCTGGAGTTCAAACCTGACAGAGCACAAAATTAACTCAGCCTTCCCATCCTTCCGAGGTCGGTAACATGAGGAGCAAGACTGTTGGGGGCAATTTGCAAATAATGCTTCTACATTGTATACTGCCTAGAGAGTGCTGTAAAGCATTATGGGGTGGTATATAAGCCTCAATGCTATGCTATTTCAATCCACACAATCCATCTGCCCTAATGTAGGATCCAGCAGAGAACAAAATAGTTTGCCAATTCTTCTTTCTACCTGCAGCGTAATAAATTTTCATGCTGTATAAGAAACTCTTCAATCCTCTAGAACAGGAGGGGAATTTATAATGGCAGAATTGATTTTTTTAAAAAAAAGTCTGCCTTGCCCTCTTTAGTTCATATTGCTTTAATATCTAGCATTTTGAACTCTTATATTCCACTGACTCTTATACTGGCTTGCATTCTGTAAAGCTTTTTAAAAAGTGGGAAATACTGCCTTTATAACTCATTATTTTCTATAAAAAGTTTTTTTTAATTAAGCAATTAATGCACAGTGGAAACAGGAATAAAATTTAAGCAAGTGATTTAATCCTAGATACAATATCACAGCTGTAGTTTTAAGGGAATCTTCAGGACCTTTTCTTGCTAAGTGTTTCAGGTGTACTCTGCATGTGAAATCAAAAGCCAAGCAAAAGGTAATTATTGACAGAAAATAATCAGTGCAATGGGGACACTGCTATTCTCTAAGTATGCAGCAGTAAAATGAAGCTATTTTATTTCCTCTTGTGCTCTAGTCTAATTATCTTAATTCCTTCATCAGCTTCTCTAGGTGATTCTGCAAATTACAGTTAGACACACTGGACCACAATTTTTTTCCAAAGTTCTGCTTCCTGAAAAACTTTAGGTCATTGTGATAGACCCCTTCAAACTGAAAACAAATATAATTTTAGAATGACTGTATCAATTGGGAACCTTGAGAAATATGAAATTAACTTTTAATAATTATAAGTATTTAATTGCACAAGGCAGAGGTCCCCAATCTTTTGGGCACCAGGGACTGGTTCCGTGGACAGAAGTTTTTCCACGGACTGGAGGGTGCATGGTTTTGTGCTGCCTGCATCCCGCGGATGGGGCTTTTCTTGTTTGTGCGGCCCGGATGGTGGCATGTTGTGGCCCTGTACCAGTCCATGGACCATGGGTTAGGGACCCCTCGCATAAGGTTTCCAACATACTTACTTTTCAACTGGGCCAAAAGAATTTTGCTGCTGATTTCCATTTGTACATAGAGTCAAATGCATTTCATTGTAGTATCTAACAGTATTCAGACAGTATTGATGGAGTCCAATTGACCTAATACTGGTTTTTCCATTGTGGCAAAAAGGTAAAAGGTAAAGGTTCCCCCGCACATGCGTGCTAGTCGTTTCTGACTCTAGGGGGCGGTGCTCATCTCCGTTTCCAAGCCGAAGAGTCAGCGCTTGTCCGAGAACGTCTCCGTGGTCATGTGGCCGGCATGACTAGATGCCAAAGGCACACGGAATGCTGTTACCTTCCCACCGTAGTGGTCCCTATTTTTCTAATTGCATTTTTACGTGCTTTCGAACTGCTAGGTTGGCAGAAGCTGGGACGAGTAACAGGCGCTCACTCTGCTACGCGGCACTCGGGATTCGACCCGCCAAACTGCCGACCGTCCAATCGACAAGTTCAGCATCCTAACCCACTGAGCCACCGCGTCCCTTGTGGCAAAGTAGAATGCAAAATGCAGAATGCGGTGACATATTGCACTTCATGGCCTTGCATGCTGTAAGTAGTTTGCCGACCAGCTGAATGTAGTTTAGTGCTCTGTAGTTGCCAAGAAAATGCTCAACACATCTTTGAATGCTTTCCAGGCAATTTTGTCTGGCTCCACTAACAGATCTTTGAACTGCTTGTCATTGATGACATAGCTGATATGTTGACCAATAAAAATGCCTTCCTTAATCTTGGCATGTTATTCTTGGAAACATCTGTCTCAAATAATGAAAACCTTCACCTTCCTTGTCCATCGCTTTCACAAAATTTTTCATCAGTCTTGAGTTGTACGTGAAGCGGAGGCAAAAATATCTTTGAGGGGTCAACAAGTGAGTCGTGTGCTACATTATTCTGTCCTGGAGTCCAATTCTTTTGGAATAGCCATTTCTTTTAAATTTAATATGACTCTTTTGCACAGCCATCCCATTTGCATAAGGAACTATACTATTTGATATATCGGAGCTGTATTCCAACCAGCACAGCCACTACTTTTAGAACTCTACAGACTTGGTGTACTGCATGTGCTTCAACAACAGTTCCATGTTTTCGTATGTTTTCTTTCATGTGTGCAACAATGTGAACTGATACTGAAAGATATACATTGCCATTGTATAAAAACAGAAGATTTCTTTAAAAGATACGTGATAGATTAAATTACAGGTTATTTTTGTGACTAGCAAGATATGCCCAAAAGTGTTCAGGAAGCAAAATCTTTTTGTCATCAAGCGATAGCAAATCATATATTTGAGGTCAGCTCCTGACTAACATGCTTCTGATTTAATTGTTAATGAAAAACTTATTAACACAATATAAACCATGAAAATGTCACTTTTAAGTGGAATTAGTTCTTTGTCAACGTATCTTCAGCATGTATTCCTTTCCACTTACCTCAGCACTGTGTGAAGGTGTCTCACCATTTTGGCTAATATTTTTCCTCCATTCTGTCCAGGAATTATATAATTTCTGTTGGGCATCTTGAAGTTTCACGTTAGCATTAGTCATGTTCTTTCTGGCGTATTCCAGCTACAATGCATAACATGCCCAATTTTACAAAAGCATACAATCCTCTTTTTATTGCTTTTAAAATAATGACCAACCTGACCAAAATAAAAATTATACAACCTCTTTTGATGTCGTGATATTAAGAATCTCATATCCCATAGTTGTGCTTTTAAAAAAAGGGAATTTTGATCTCTTTTGGACCATCTGACTCAGAAGGAGCAGTAGTAACTCCTTTGGTACCTGTGAGAGCAATGACTCACAGCTGGTAATTCGGGACTGCTGTGTCAGCTGTGCCCTTTTGAGAGGTTCACAGTCAGGGTGCCTAGTTGAAGGCTAAGCCTCCCCATTTTCCTCCCATTGTTGAAAAGCTCGGAAAGATCCTCAGACATTTATGGCCATTAATTTGGTTGCTCTTGAATTGACAAAATATGCAGCCTAGCGACCTTGGACATGTATGTTCAACAGAGCTCTCCAAAGGAAGGCAGAGCTGGACATGGGAAAAATAACTCCCAGAGATTAAGTGGGAGAGGCCACAGGCACCCAGTACAAACCGAAATTACACAAAAATTATGAATTGTGCATCAAGATGATGCGTGCTCCACATTTTGTGTATTACCAATTCAACATCGTAGACAGAAAGAGTGGAGCTCAAGTAAGAACACAAATTTCATCAGTTGCCCCTTTGCTTCTGGAAGGCCTACAAGACAGAGGAACACTTTTCCACTGTTGTAGAAAAAAAAAAGCTTCTATAGAGGTTTTTAGACACTTATTGCCAGATAATAGTTTGTGAGCTGGCTGTAGCTTTACTCAAAAATTGGATGCCCACTCTGCATGAAGAGGTCATGTGGCACATTTTGTACTGTGGTTTATAAAATCTGATTTATGCCTTTGTGTTGTGTGAAATCAGGACACTATAGTATGTTCAACAACCTATGGCTAGTGTAAGCCAATTTTAGTGTACTGTGCAAATGTGTCCTATGTGCAAGGTATGCATTTTATTCATGTTCAAGGCTCTTGTTTCATGCTATCTCATATATGATCCTGGGAACAAAAGCAATTCAGCAGTGATGCTCAAAAAGAACATCCAAGGAGAAATAAAAGAGTAATTAAATTTGTTGCACAATCTTGAAGGAGTTGCATGATTTTGCTATCAGTATTAACCAGGCTTCATTTGGGGTAATTTTTCTACAATGTTTTCTAGAACTGATGCTTGAAGACTGTCTCAAGGTTTGTTTTTAAAAAAAGAAAGCTTATGTTCACTGTATTAAAACATGTTGTGCCAGGTCATTTTATTTTATTCTCTAGTCAAACATGATAGTTAAACATCTTAATTTTTAAGGTTTGATTGGAGTTCAACCTTGTAAGTATCATTAACTTTCAAAGTCCACAAAAAAAGGAGAGGCTTGGAAGAGCAAAGAAAACATGCATGCTTCAGGAGACCACAATATTACCGATATAACTTACTTAAGAAAAATATCATACTTACCAGGTTAACAGTATAATTGAGCTGAGAAATTGTCTCTTGGCTTCTGAGCTTAGCATCCCTAAATGCATTTACAGCCTGTTGATAGGCACGTGCTCGGAGCTTTGAAGACAAAGATCCTAGTCTAACATAGTAACTTAGCTTCTGATCTCCAGTTTCAAATCCTTTGATGTTGGTAGCTTGTTTTTCTGCAGAAAAATACAAACCTTTTAGTCTTGTCATCAGGCCCATATCATGTTCATACACCAAAAGTCCATACTACTCCTTAAATGATAAATTGGCTGGCTCAAATCAGGAAAAATTATTAATGTCACACAATAAGGAGGAAGGGGGTCCCCTGTTAATGGTCAGAGGTATGCTTTGCAAAAACATAAATTCCTTGAAAAAACCATGACAGGTGAGGAATTACAAGATGAGCTCTATTGTTAGAAAGCATACAGTCATGTAACTATACAAACTGGCATTTGTATATAGCCATGTTTCTCATCTGTGGCAATTTTAAGATACGCTGATGTCAATTCCCAGAATTACCCCCTTTATTAATTTTTACTTCCCACTTTTATTGGCTGTACACTTTAGTATTGTTATATTCTGTTGTTTTGCAAGTACACTGAGTGCTTCTGTACTGGAGACAAATTCCTTGTTGTTGTTGTTGTTGTTAGTTGCGAAGTCGTGTCCGACCCATCGCAACCCTATGGACAACATTCCTCCAGGCCTTCCTGTCCTCTACCAAAATTCCTTGTATGCCTAACCATACTTGGACAAATTAATAAATCAAGTATAGAGTTATAAAGAATTGCTGGTTGGAGAATTCTGGGACTTGAAGTCCACATACCTTAAAGCTGCTAAGGTACAGAGCAAAAATTGTATCTTCCTCACTGTAACAAAAGTCACTAATCAAATCAAAACAGTTAAGCTTTCCAATCCCACATGTGTATTAGTAGCTTTGGACAGAGTCTTCCAGCAAATCCTTACCCAGTTCTTCTGTGGTATGTGGAAGGTACTGGTCAACCAGTGTTTCAGACTTGCTGAGTGCGGTATCCACCCCGATGGTCACTAGGCACACCATCCGACTCTGCAGAACAGTGTTAATGCTGCCATGGACTGCATACTTAGTTAGCTCCACGCTGTCCAGAACAACTCCTTTGGTCTTGTCAACAACTTCACTAAGGGTGTGTGTGACTGTATCCTTGGCACCAGTCACAGTGGTTGTTACGGCATCCCTTGCACCAACAACTGCATCCACAGCATTGGCAACCACCTAAAAGAAGTTAAAGATGTTTCTCCAAGAACTAAAAGAACATGAGATGTAGTCTATTTGCTTTAATGTTCAGGGATCTCAAGAGGTATCGGGTACGTCAAAAGCAAGAGGTTATAGGTTTGTTGTATATTAAGCAGGTATACTGTATAATCTTCCCTTAAGTTGAAGGCCCTGTTTGCTCTTTCATTAGGTATCATTCATTAGAGGCAGAAGTTTAGATGGGACTAGAAGAAAACCTAAATTTCATGTAAATTTTGCATTTTGATTTTATTAAAATGTAGCTACCACGATTTACCTACACTGGTTGTATTTTTTTCAACTTCTGAAAGATTCTAATAAGAACTCTGAGAAGTCTCTAAGGAACCACTCTCAAGCTTTCAGCTGCCACGCAGAATTCCAGTTTGTACGCATTTTGCATACAATCTGCAAACCCTCACAGAATTAATATAAGTCTAAGAAAATCCTCCCCAAAATCCAGCATCTCCCAAAAGAGGTATAAATATTTTGTGTCTTCCTTGCTCACAGGAGATTGTATAGATTAGAACATTTCACAAACCTTTATGGACAGGTGGAGTCCCCTTTCCTAAAAAAAGACTATATGACATTTTATATGTGAGACTCTTGAATTAATCTGTGCATGAAATAATATAGATGCCGAATTCATGAACAAACCTATTTTTTTAGTAATTGACATCATAGTCAGCCCTTTAGGCTTTTTGCACATCTTCCTGAAATTGATTTAGGGCTAATTCAACCTAACCCTCCACTAAATGTCAAGTACTAATCGGGATCATTTGAACACAGCACCATTATGATCGAATGGGATTAAAGGCAAATAAAAATATGCCCAGGCAACCTACCTTATCAGTTGGCTGATACAGTATAGGCAATTTTTCTTCAACTTTGTCCAATCCCATGCAAGCATAGCTATTGGCCACTGCAACTGCAACAATTAAGGACAGTTCAGATATTGCTGATAGAACAATGCTTTCCAACAAGTCTGTGAGGTATAGTTATGGATCCTTCACTTTAAGTAGAATAATTGGGTATTAACAATATTTGAAAAGGTACCAAAATGGCAAGTAAAATTATTATAGGGTTGGATTGTCATTTATTTGTTACATTTGCTGCCCACTTTATCATGGGGCTACTCTAAGTGGCTGTACTACATACTAAAATTAAAAAAAATGTTCATTTGTTTGGCATGTGCATTTATGTACACATACAGTAGACACACAACACTGCACAAGAGATTTGTGTGAAGGTATGAATGGACATGTATGACAGAAGCACTACAGGAGACCACAGCATATGGGGAAAAAAAACAGACTGGAGATTTCTAAATAAGTTGAGTAAGGGATGGTTTTCAAAAACAAGAAATGGTTCCTAAGTAAACTGGATGAAGTAAAGGCTTTCAAGTGGAAAAATACCAGACTGCGATAAAAGTGCTAAGCCACATGCAATGCAGGCTGCATATGGATGGGGAAGACGGTATTGGGCTGTGACATGAGCTCAGGTAGGCTGGGGTACCCTCTGTATGTGAGCAAAGGGAGGCGGGGGTAAGGGCACAGGGTGAGCACATATCTGCAAGTGCACGTAGGCCAAGAAGGAAGAATATAAGCATGCGTGAGAATGCAGGGAGGCCAAGAAAAGCGGAGGTGGAGTGTGTGCATGTGAATGCATGGAGGCAAGAAAGAGGGTAAGGGGTACTTGCATGTGTGAGAGAGCAGGGAAAAGGGGTACCTTATGTGTCCATGCAGGCAAGTGGAGGGAAAAGGGCCATGCGGTGAATGCATGTGAGCACAGTGATACATGTGACACACGTGACACAGGGAGAGAGGGTCCAGGTTGCATGATTGTGCATGTGCATAGGGAAGCCAAAAAGAGGGCATGTGTGCAGAGGCAGGAGAAAAAGTGTGTGGGATACATTTGTACGTATGAGGATAGAGAGGTCAAAGAAAGAAGATAAAACGTGTGTGGTCAGAATTTCAAGGACAAATCTAAGCCCCTTTGCTCAGCACTGTTATAACTTCAATTGTTGTTGAATGAATGGTTGTATCTCAAGGACTACCTATAATGAGGTTAATGCCTCTGGAACCTAAGCCTAAAACCTGAGTAAGTATGCATGTGCTTATCCTTGTAGGAGTAAATTAGGTTTTTAGGTCAGAAAGTGGGCAATAAATGCATCTGTTTCTAAGTATCTGGATTAACTATAAAGTTGGAGTTCTTATGAAATTCTCCCTACAACCTTCCTGAAAGGAATAACTGTTCTTTGAGGCAAGCAACTGTGGCCTTTAAACTTAACTACTAAACAGTGTAAGGAGAGCCATGGCAGAAATATAGAAAATTATACATAACACAGATTAACATTGTGTAGGAGAGGTACTTTTTCCTCCCTTTTCTTACACTGACAAAAATCAAGGTCACCTGCTGCAACTAAATGCAGGGTGAGGTTCAGGATTGATGTAAGGAAGCCCTTTTTGCACAAACCCAGTAAATAATAAATTGGTCCCTTCAGGTCAGCCTTGACCCCTGACAGATGACTAGACAAGCCCAGTCACCTTGGCGGGGCCTGTGGAAGTGATTGCCTATTGCTTTCTTCCTCAAGCTAAGAAAGAATGACCCAATTGGCTTTGTGCCCAAGATGGGAACTAGAACCCAGTACTCTGGATTTCTAGGCCTGCACCTTAATGGCTGCACTAAACCGGCTGCCACACATAAACAACTGAATTTGCTACAAACATGTGGAACAGCATGTCTTCATAAAAGAATTGTTCCATGGGTTTTTTGTTTTGTTTTTTTTAAAAAAGACCGCACAGATTCACGGAAGATCCGTCTAGCAATGGTTGTTCGTTCAGATTATTTACTACTTCCTTCTTTACAAAGCACAGTGAAAGGGCACTAAAACAGGTAGAAGTGACGCATAATATATTGGCCCTTTGGCCTGATCCGGCAGGCTCCTCCGAATTAAGGCAGTATCAAAAGCTAGTTCAGCTTTTTTTGTGGGCGGGGCGGGGCGGGGGGGGCATCATAAAACAGGAAGGCTCCTGAATTAATATTTTAAGGCCAAAGTTGAGCATAGCATTCGCACTAGCAAGCTGAAAGAGCCCTCCTCTTAAACATGACCAAATATTTCCCGGCCTGCTGTCACTTTGCAAGATTAGGTTTTCCCCTTAAGTCGACACCCACACCCAACGGAATACTGTATAAAACATAAACTGCAGTTTCTGACAGTGAGGCGTTTACAAAGTAGGTGAAAGGTAAAAGGCAAGTCGGTGGCTGGAAGTGGGTGAAGAGTGATGATTCGGCAAGCTTGAGCAACAGCTATTTATGACTCAGCTTATGAATCAAAAGTTCTTTCAAGTTCCTGACACATAAACCATTAGAATTTTAATCTCACGAGGCTAAGCCTATTTAACTTGAATTTTAAAAACTCGAAGTTCAGCCCTGGCAGCTCTTAGGCTTGCTGCAGAGACATTAGCAAACATTCTCCAAAGATTTATTATTTGAAGTAGGTCCTGTAATTCCAGCAAGCAACATTTTGAGAAAATGTTCTGTTTGAGAGCAAACACATTTTGGCCCTGGTGTCAGGGCCAGTCACATACTCAAATTTGAAGAAAGGGATGTAATATGCAGCAAGCAGCATATGACACATTAGGAGCAACTGACTTCCTGCCATCTCATCTCCCATTTCCACCGACCTTTCATACCTATTTCCAAGTTCCCAACGTTAATCTAATCTAATCTAACTATTCCAGCCACCTTTCACACCTATTTCCAAGCTTCCAACACTGCAGGGTCAAATTTTGTTCCAATTCTTTTAAGGAACTAGAATATCAGAGATGCAAAGGTATCGTACATGGGAAAGTAAAAGGTGTTAAAAGTGCTTTTCAGGCTAAAAAAAAGAAAAAGTTCCTAAAAGGAATGAAGTAGTAAGTAGTATTGTGGCTTACTTTGCGGCTCCAATTTTTGGATGATGGGCAGGGCACTGGTCAGGGCCACTGCTGTAATAGTCTTCACTCCTTTCTCTGCCATCTCACAGACAGATTTAAGATAGGGGTAATTGTCTTTTGTGTTGACATAAGCAGAGGAGACCATATCATAGGTGGAACTCACCAGGGGCAAACTAGCAACCCTGGAAACTACATTCTGTAAAAATACAAAATACAAGATGATTTACTCACAATTCTTCCTCAAAAGTGGCCTAATATTCTTTATTTATTTGAGACATACCTGCTGGGCATCAGCCGACAGCGCTGCCATCTTTTTGCCTTGATTGTTTTAAAGTCTGGAAGAGGATTACAAGTAGTAAAAATTATTTTTAAAGTTATTCTTAATCTTTGACAACAGCAAAATATTTGATACCTTTTATCAATTTCTAAACGTGTGCAGGGGAATGTTCTAAGTCTGAATATTTGAAAACACACCTTTTCTAGCTATTGGCAGGACAGTGCAAAAGTGCCCAAATGTAGTCTCTCTAAGCAATAGTCGCCAAAGCGTACAAGAGGCATAAAACATCCAAAAGATTTTTGACAAAATTATTTCAGGGTATTTACCTTCAAGACAGTTTGACTTCTGACTTCAAAACTTGCTAAATTTAAAAAGCTAAAATTCAGCAGAGGAAACTTAAATTTGAATCAAGATTAATACAGCTGGGAGCTATGTTCTGGTTACCATACAAAGCCATAAAACAGGAGGATTTAATAATTGGATTCCAAAATTAAGCCAGACAAAAACTGGTTTTATACTCCAGAATGTGTTGATAGCTTTCATATCATTCCTTTGACTAGTATATTGTAAATAATTTAGCACCACTGCCATGGGTGTGGCAATAGTTTCCTGAAACCATGATCATCCACATTATATGACAATGCATTCTTACTAAAATGTTCCAAATTATTGTTCTAGCTTATGAAAAGATATCTCTAATAAAAAATCTGACAAGTTCTGTTTTATTTGGCTATTATGCATATAACATTTCACTCAACAGCACACTTTCTTTGCATATACAGTAAGACTTACTTTCTAACAAGCATTTTTTTAAAAAAGTATCTGAAGGCCAATTAGCAAAAGGATTGGAGTTCAAAACGAGACTTCACTTTTACCAGAGTATTTTTTAAATGGGGCAAAGTTATATTTAAAACAGCATTCTTTATTCTGTGAAGTGCACATATAGAGAACACTTTGCCTTGTCTTAAAACTCCTAAAACACATTCCATTCAATATTCCACATATTTCAGTCATTATTATTTCATAGAATGTAATTAAGTGGCTAAAAAAGCCAAGATGATATAGTCGTGGTTAAAGCACAAAAGCTAGAAATGGGCAGACTGTGAGTTCTAATCCTGCTTCAGGCACAAAGCCAGCTGGTGGCTGGGTCAGTCACTCTCTGCCCTAGGATATAGACAACAGCAAACAACTTACGAAAAATGTTGCCAAGAAAATTACAGACTCAGTCTCAATATGCCTTGAAGGAACAAACACCCACATATACTATAGAACAGCTAGCTACAGAACAAACCCACTATGCCAGAACCTTGTGAATCAATGCATATTGTTCCTCACCCATCTCAAATATTAGAATTCTTTAAAGCTTCAAGATTAGATGTTGATTAGGGTATTCCCTGATTGTTTTAAAGATATCGGAACAGAAGAAATGGAGAAAATGGAACCATACAGAGGTTTTAAGTCAGCTAGAAAATAAGTTCTACTTATAAATAGGACCGAGATACCTTTTTTTTCCAGCACTAAATGCATATATTTAAACTTTCCGTCTCTTTTCCGTAGCAGGATACTTGTTTCAATTCTGAAAAAGGTTTGATTTGGTGGGGTTTTTGCTTATAATCCACCAATATATCCATTAAGTATTCCTAGTACTTCAGCTATTGGCCAACATTCGCTGACTAGAAGTACATCCTAATCCTAAAAACTGTAAGAGATGTTAAACACTTTTCCCAACAAACTACCAAATTCAAAGATTGGGAAGGAAGGGATAAGGGAATTAGTTCTCCCAGGCAACATTTCTGCCACTTCCATAGTTTCTCTCTCTCTCTCTCTCGAGGAGAAATGCAATCCTTTTGCACCAAACGTTTTCCTCCGGGAGCTTTTGTTAAACAGGGGGTTCAAAAAGAACCCTGCAATCGTACAACTGCATCCATCCCAAGCATTTCTTTAGCCTTTGCACCCTTACCCGAGTGCTTTAAAGCCCAAGTCCAGGAGAAACAAAGGGACTAAAGGCTACAGATCCAGAACAGACATACAGCGACCTTGCTCTTGCAGGGCACGCAAGAGAGCCTCCGGGGAAAACAGTTACTTTTCCCGTGCGATGGAAAGAGCAAGCCTATTTCCAAAGCCACATTCTGTTGCACCAAGGTGCAATCTAGCTATCATGGCAATCCCTCGTAAAAGAAACCTTGTCCCAAGAGTAGATACTCACCCGGGGGAAAAAACAACAACCAGAGACGGTCAAAGCTGTACAAGCTAGTTCACTCACAGACGAACCACATTAAATTCTCAGCAAACTTGTCAGAGAGCGGGTACAGCCCCGGGCAATTTATGCAGCGAACCCAGCCACCCACCCCTCCTCCCTGCAACCACATCTCGCGAGAGAGCTGCAGATCCGGCCAGTGGGAGCAAACCTCTGGCCCTCCTCCCGTGATGCCTCCTTAAAAGTCTGGCTTTCCCGAGAAATTCTGTGCTGGAGGCCGCCCGAAAAGCAGCAAATGCACCCTGAATGATTTTGTTTTGTTTGTTGGTTGGTTGATGTTTGGATCCCTTGCCGTGCAGTTGAAGTCTCGCTGCAGAGTGAGGGAGGGAGGAGGGGAAAAGGCGCGTGGGTTCTCGGGAGAAGTGAGTAAATACAGATAGAGATATAGATAGATAGATAGATAGATAGATAGATAGATAGATAGATAGATAGATAGATAGATAGATAGATAGATATAGACATAGATAGATAGATAAATATAAATATAAATATAGATAGAGATAGATAGATAGATATAGATATATAGATAGATAAATATAAACATAGATCTATCTATAGATATAGATATCTATATTATACATATATATATATATATATATATATATATATATATATATATATATATATATATATATATGTGTGTGTGTGTGTGCGTGTGTGTGTGTGTGTGTGTGTGTGTGTGTGATATGTAATAAAGATTTGCCCCATGTTTGGGGCCTAGCAAGGTAATCTAAATAGTTAACATTTGAAACATATCTTCCCTTGCAGAAAAAAAAAGCTAACAGAGCGAGAGAGACCTTGTGGCTTAGAGGCAAATAACACTGCCTCATATGCAATCAGCCCTGGTTCGAATCTCAGAAGGGTATAGCTGGCTGATGACGACTAAGGAGTTAGAAATGCATCCCAGTTTCCCTTTAATTCTTTGTTAGTAATTTACACACACACACACACACACACACACACACACACACACACACACATATATATATATATATATATATATATATATATATATATATATATATATATATATATATATATATATATATAAATAGGGACGTGGTGGCTCAATGGGTTAGGACGCTGAGCCTGTCGATCAGAAGGTTGCCAGTTTGGCGGGTTGAATCCCGAGTGCCGCGTAACAGAGTGAGCGGCTGTTACTCGTCCCAGCTTCTGCCAACCTAGCAGTTCGAAAGCACGTAAAAATGCAAGTAGAAAAATAGGGACCACTACGGTGGGAAGGTAACCGCTCTGTGCACCTTTGGCGTCTAGTCATGCCAGCCACATGACCACGGAGGCGTCCTCGGACAAACGCTGGCTCTTCAGCTTTAAAACGGAGATGAGCACTGGCCCCTAGAGTCGGAAACGACTAGCACACATGTGCGGGGGAACCTTTACCTTTATATATATAATGTAGCATTGCAAACCAGATGGGAAAGTCATGCATACCCTATTGAGAAGACAGATGGGAACGCTTGGATGGCTTGAGTTGTGGCTAAAACAAGGAATGTGTTTTCTTTGCAAGTAGAGGACGGTGTATTGGGTTCTAAGGAACTTAAGATAAAGTCTCCCAGGTCCACCTCTGCTCCTTGGGACTCCCAAGGACGTGGTTAGTTTGCTAGATTTACGGCGTGTCTTTCATCCCGGAGCTCAAAGCAGCAGTGTGGAATTTCTTTTTTCTTTTTCTTTTTAACTCTCGACAACAATTCTAGAAGGTATATTAGGCTGAGTGAATGTGAGGCAGGACATAAAGTGAAGGCAGGACATAAAAGTGAGGCATAAAGAAAACACGTGTATTAGTTAGAAAAGAACAAGGAAATGGAAAATGCCAAACCACGAGTTCATCTGCCTCTCACACCTATTTAGTCAAGCATAGAGCTGTGATACATCTAACCATGTATGTCTCGTTTGTAGCTAACCACAAAACATGGTGCGGGAAACTTAAGCACTTCTACAAGGAACCTGTGACCTCCATCAGTAAAAACGTTGCAAGATATTTAGCTAAATATCAGCATAGCAACAAGGGGGAGTCGGGGGCTGTAATTCAAGTAACCAATCAACGCTCATAAGTTACATGTCCGTGTTTTGCTACTTTTGAAGACTATATATGCACTTGCTTTTCCCTGAAAACGTGTTCAGACGTTGATATTGCTTTTTGCTGTGAACCTTTTGCACAAAATAAAACAAACTTCTTTTTATTCCGGGGTCTGAGTCTCTTGATTCTGCAACACTAGAAGGTAGATTAGGCTGAGTGAGTGAGTTGTCTGGCTAAAAGTTACCCAGTGAGGTGCCATGTTTGAGAGTGTATTTAGAACCTGAGTCTTCTTACTCCTTAGATCAGAGTCTTAACTATTACTCCACCTTGGCTCCGTTTTTCTTAGCAAAACAGCTGAAAAAATGCCTTTTAAAATGCAAGCGATATGTTTGACATTCCTAGTCTGGCCTAAGGTCATCTGGTAAGTTTCTCATCCAGCCAGGTTTTACTCTGCCTTTTGAGATCAGCTACGTTCAGCTATGTAACATCTGGGGCTCATCTAATAAAAGTATATAGCGCCCAGTTACTTACTCTGTAGTAGAATGCATAGGACCGTGTGGATATGCCTCTGGATTTATTAGGGTTCATTAAGTAGGCATAGGATTGCATTAGTTTTCATAAACTAAATCCCATGTCATTGGTTGCCAAATACAGATCTTGGAAAATGGCGGACTAGATATAGATGGAGAGACGTCTTTAAATAGATAGATAGATGCCCGTCTATCAGAGCTGATTTAATTTGATAGCTCCCAGCAGTGCTTTTTTTGTAAAAGAAAAAGGTGCCGGAACTCACACATGTCATACAACCTGCCTTGTTTATCCTACAAGGTTCCATCCAAAAAAGGTGCCGGAACTCTGTTCTGAGCGTTCTATGAGAAAAAAAGCCTTGCCTCCCAGCAAGGAGCAGCCTCAACAACTGAAATGGTCCCTTCTGGTTTTGGGTTTCTTCGAATCTAGCTTAAAATAATAAAAATTGGCTTCTTTGTTCTAGCTCATCCTTTTGCAACTGTTTTAGAAATACCTGTATTTTCCACAGTGTTTACAATGATAGACAATAGTAACGTTGGAAGGATCTGTGTGGATTATCTGGTCTAGTGCTTGGAAATTATCTAGTCTAGTGCTTGGTTAAAACCATGAGAGGTGTCTGCTTTCTGTCCAATTAAAAATATACCAAGTTCCTTCAGCCTATCATGTCCTCACATACTGAATCATTTTTGTAGACACCCTTTGAACCCTAATTTTCTGGAAATGAGGTTTCCATACCTGTACGCAACACTCCCAAGTATGGTCTCATTAGCACCATATAGAGAAGGCTAATGATGGTATGTGTCTTGATGTAATAATGCTTCTGATGCAGCACAAAACTGTAACTGCCCTTTAATATGACTCACGTTAAAACTGATCACAGCCAATACTTTCTCAGATGTTTCCAAGCTATGAACTTCAATTCTTCCCAGGTGGTCTTCCAACTTATGCAGATGGGATTACCATCTCATTCTATCATGCTATATATTGACTCATTAGACACCCCAAATTTGCATCATTCGCACGTTCAATAAGCAGCCCATCAAACTCATCCAGGCCTTTAATAAAAAAGTTGAATCATGCTAGCCTCCATATTGACACTTGCAAACTCCCACTTGTTAGTATACTATAATTAAGCATACAGCCTTTCCATGTTAAGACCTTATCATTGAAAATTTTGTGAAAGTTTCTTAAATATCTACCTCTACAGTAATCCCTGACTGCTCTTTAGAAGGCCAGATCCTGAAGTTGAAACTCAAATACTTTGGCCACCTAATGAGAAGGAAGGACTCACTGGAGAAGAGCCTAATGCTGGGAAAGGTTGAGGGCAAGAGAAGAAGGGGACAACAGAGAATGAGGTGGCTGGATGGAGTCACTGAAGCAGTAGGTGTGAGCTTAAATGGACTCCAGAAGATGGTAGAGGACAGGAAGGCCTGGAGGAACGTTGTCCATGGGGTCACGATGGGTCGTACACGACTTCACAACTAACAACACAGTATTCCCCAAGAAACCCACACATTAGGTTGAGCATGTCTTAAAATAAAACATGAAAACTAAAATTTATCAAAAACCATTAACCCGAATTGATTACAAAAACTATTATCAAATTCATCAAGCAGCTTAAGAACTACAAATTGTTTTACTAACTTAATTTTAGACAACTAGTTGCAGCTTATCACAAATTCCAACTTCCCCTTGTCTTGTGCCCTTTTCAATATTACATACTTCTGTCAAACTATTATTTACTATTATTCAGGCTGTTTGTTTTTGATATAATGCCCTAATTGGTTGTAAGAATTTGTCCCCAAAATTCATTTTATCGAAAACTTTCATCAAAAATTGCCAATCCAGTTGATCAAAGGCTTTTTCGGCATTTAAAAAGATCAGTGCCACAGGGATCTGGTTGTTCCAAATTCCAACTTCCATGTAGCACACAGTGACCTATGCTTGTGCCCCAAAATACATGAACATGAGTTGTTACAATTCACCAGGAATACACAAATTATCCCAATGAGTCACATTTCATGCCATTGTTTGAGCTGGTCACACAAAGTCCAAACTCCTCACCGCTCCCAGTGATGACTTCTTATTTCCCACAATGCACCAGGAATATGCAAATTAACCCAATTGCTCTAATTAACGTTAATCAGTACACAAAGAGAAGTACTGTATATATTGTAAAGTGAATGGAGCAGTGGATCGTTTCAACTGAGTCTCCCCATAGCTTTCATTAAGCGCCTTTAATTGAATCAGGTTTGGATTGTGAGATGTATAAACACAAAAATAACATGTATTCATCAACATGTATTCATCGATTAGATTAGAGCCTTTAAAAAAAAAGTAATCTCGCTCTCCTGGTGATTTTGTGAACATATATTGGAAGTAATAGTTTGCTACTGCTTTCTTCTAGGATGTTTCTTCGATTTCTAGTTAATTCACATTAAACAGTACGCATAGGTGTTCAGGGGGGAAAAAAGGCACCAGTAATGTACTGTATGTTGTATTTCCAATTACGTAGTACGTTTAAAACTGTTCTTAAAGTTGCAGTCAAGGTAAAAAAAATAAGCAGTGTATATATAAAACTATTTGTTAATATTCTATGCTTCTGCAGAGCGGGGCATGTGAGGGTTCAGGTCATTCGTTTCTCCTCTCTCACATCTATGTGAAACTATTGAACAAAATCGTTGAATAGCACAGGATGCGTTATGCTAACGATGCCAGGTTGCACCTCTCCATCAGGCAGAGGGTGCTGTCCTGGTGTAGCCCAGTGCCTAGAAGCTGTGAGGGTCTGGATCGGGAAGAACTGACACCAACTCAAACCTGGCTTTGGGTTTCAGTCCTCTGCAATGTGGTGCTGTGTCATCCTTGATTCTAATGGGGTGGCACTCCCCTGGACTGAGTTGGTGTGCAGTTTGAGGGTCTTCCTACAGTCATAGCTCCTGCTAGGAAGGGCTTTGCCCGGATTTATCTTGTGTACTAATGGTGGCCTTTGCTGGACTGGATGGGTATGCTCATGATGACTCTTGCCCTGGTCGCTTCCTGGATGGACTATTGCAATGCAGTCTACATGGGGCTGCCCTTGAAGACCACCCAGAAGTTACGACTGCTCCAGAACGTGGTGATAGTGAACATAGTGCTGGTCGCCCTTGATCAGTGGTGGCGAACCTATGGCATGCCTGCCAGAGGTGGCACTCATTGCCCTCTCTGGGCACGTGTGCTGTCGCCCCAGCCCCACCTCCCCCCACAGCCCCCTCCTCACCAGCAGTTCCCCCCAGAGGAGAGTTGCCCCGGGTGCAAGCCGCACAGAGCAGCGCAGCCAAGGACATGACAGCCAGGCAGCAGGGACAAGACTCTGCCCTTGTGCCCTGTTTCACGCAGATGATGTTGCGGGGCGCAGGCGCCATGGTGCTTCAGGGCCACCTGGGCGATCTGCGGTGGGCCGTGGAGGCAGTGGGTGGCCCTGCGGGTGCGTGGGGCAGGCAGGGCGAGGCGGGTGGAGCACGGGACAGAGCAGGGAGGGTATGGGCCGGTTTGGGGGCATTCGGTCTTCAAACGGTTCGCCATCATTGCCCTAGATTCACCTATAACACCTTTATGCAAGCTGCACTTATTGTGTAGTGGGTCCGACACAAGGAAGAGACACCAGCCGGAGTACGTGTTCAGCTCTTTATTGGAAGGGGGTAGCGTACTAAGGGATGAGGGTTACCTAGCCTCCTTAAATACCTAGCCAGGTAAGCGGACAGCCAATGGGGTTGGCCCTAGGTTTCCCGCCGAAACGGGGTTTCCCGCCAAAACCGTTCAGGCCAACGCCCCCTGGTGGCTGTTGCTATGTAGGTGCCTGCATACATAACAGCACTTGCTCCCAGTTTTCTTCTGGGTGCAATTCAAGGTGCTGGTTAACACCTTTAAAGCCCTGTATGGCGCAGGCCCAGGTTACTTTCAGGAGAACTTTCCTTGAGATTATCTGCCCTTAATACTAGATTGGATAGACCGAGAATGCATGCACCAGGCCACTTCCTTTGGATACTGTCATCTGCCAGGATCCAGGAAGTGTGCCGTTTCCATCATAGACCCTACCCTAAAAAACAGCCTTCCCCTTGAAGCCCCTATCCTTTTAACCTTCTGGAAAGCCACAAGGAGCTGGATTTTTCAAGTGTTGTAAGAGGGTGAAGCTGGAATTGGAAGAGTGTTGTCGGTTGCATCAGGGAAATTTGGGTGTGGCGCTAAGTTTGTCTATTTTTGTTTTCATTGTGGGTTTTGGTATTGTTTATATATTACAGTTCTGGTTTTGGATTTAAGCTGGGCGACTACAGACATTTTATGTAAGTAAATAAAATGCACAGAACAATTTAGTGTTGCAGATTGTGCTGAACTATAGATGGTTTAACGATAGTCTACTGAATACAATGAAACATTTGGGTATTCTGTGTTAAGTCAAAAAGCAAAAAAAAAACATCCCATAGTTTAGCACATCTTTATCTCTAGCCTGCTGTGGTTTATTCAACATACCATTTTTAAACTTTGCAGTGTGGAAATAATATCTATTTACAATAAATAAGTGTCCAAAATAATTTAATATTTCTTTGGAAATAGAGGATTGAAGCCTAGAAGCTGATTGCAGATTGTCTAAATTTTCCTGGAAAGCTCATTTTTACTGGTGCAAAACGTTCCCAAATCACAAAGCTTTAATTACTAAGATATATTTTTATATCCTGCATCATCAATAAGTTAATGAGGTATTCAAGACCCTCTCAGAATATTTCTGACAGAAATTGGGTGGCAGGCAGACTTAAATTATTTCCATTTATTGCCACCAGTTCTATACATATTTATTTTGTAATTTTCATTTAATCCTTTTTCAGAGAATTCAGAATAGTGTTCTTGCTCCTTCAATTTTTATCAAGTATGTTTACACTATTATCAGCGTAAATAGGAATAAGTCACTTATTGCTGATCTTCTACTGGATAACTAAGGTATCCAAGAGTTTCTTTGTTTATACTGTGACTGCATTCCTGTTCCATTGTCTTAACACTTCATACTTTCACCCAATTAAAATTAAAAAAACCTGTGATGTTCAAGATTGGAACAGCCACAGCTCGGTACAGAAAGATTATATCATTTTCTCATTTTAGGCCTCAATTGCAGTTTGTACTTCATCCCCAGATACGTTACTGTTTAAGGCAAAGAAAGCAAGATGCAGGCTACTAGTTTCAAAGGGTTCATTATGTACAAGTACCATTTCTGTCCCTCGTATTTGCATATTTTATTTCCTATTAAGGAGATTATTGCTTGTAGTTGTTATCATTACATGTGGTTAAAATCGTTGTGCTTAGAAAATCTGTGGGCAGTGTCTCCGTAAAGTATTGGATAGTTAGAAGTAAGATCCTGAGTTGCAAGCTGAAATACTTGCTGAGATAAAATTTGTTGTAAAAGATGTGTAGTACAACACATTTTGGAGGGCTACAGGTTGCTGTTTAAACCTAAGCCAAGTTCCCCTAAGACCCCATGCATTTTATAAGATACTGATAGCCACTATCTGAATTTTTTAAATTTTCATCTACAGCAATTGTCTAAGGGGAAACATGGTTATTTTTGAAAGTAAAATATTTGGTTTCCTAAACACAAAAGCCCTATATTATTATAATATGCTGTTATTGCATAATATATTGTATATAATGTTATTATATAATATAAATTTAAATCAGAGAGCTTTAGGAATGAAATGCTATAAATCGTCTTAAGACTGTGATGGGATTCAAATAATTTAACAACTGGTTCTCTTCCCTAATGACCGTTTTAAGTATTAAAAAACGATATACTGAAAGGAGTTTTATTATTTCATGCATTTAATACTTATTAAGAACAATAAAAGAGGTACACAAAACTAGATTATGTTATAAAAAAGAGTTTTAAAATATTAATGAAACAATATTAAATAATATCTGATGGCTGAGGAATTCTAGGAGCTGAAGTCCACAAGTCTTAAAGTTGTCAAGATTGCAGATCCCTGATTTAAGGTATTTCCATATTGCTTCTTGATTGGCATCCTCACTTGCAATTTTCTTCACTTTTTTCTGACCATCATCGGCTGTGTCATTTATCCTTAACTATCTCTTCACTGTAGGAGTAGGATCCCGGTTGCGGCAGGAGGCCACACGTCATCCTGCCACAAGCAGCAGCAGTGGCGCAATGAGCCACGTGGCGCCCTGCCATGAGCAGCAGCAGCGGCGCAATCAGTGCAAAGAGCCACGTGGCATCCTGCTGCAAACAGCAGCAGTGGCGCCATCAGTGTGAAGAGCATCACAGCATCCTGCTGTGAGCAGCGACAGCGACACAATGCACCATGCAGTGTGTGGCCACAAAGAGCCGCAGAAGAACTCAGATTTATCATTACTGGTTCGCTGAATAATAATAGTAAAAAAAATAGGCATTGGTTCTGCCGAACCGATGCGAACTGGCTGAATCCAACCACTGGTCTTAGATGATTTTACAGAAAGTGCTAATACAGTTGTCAAACTGGTATCTGTTTATGTATAAAGGAAGATCCCATTAAGAAACATGTCACAGCGCTATGGTACTTAATAGTACAATCAGTCAATAGTAACTTCAGGTATTGGTCTAGTGACTAGAGAGGCCTCTTATTATGTTAAACTGATAAATCAGTTATATTATTATCTAAGTAGGATCCTGCAGTGAATTTGTGCCCGGAAGAAAATACGGAATTTTGAGGCAATCTTATAAATGCTGTGAGGGATGTCTATTTATAATATATAACATTTATAGAAGTGGCCCGATTACCTGAAACAGCTGGAAAATACCCATTTTACTGCAGTGTTATTGTTGTTTTGTGTGGTCATGGTTACTTGTCACATTAACGTGACTTTAATGTTAGCAACAGTACATGCTAGGACTATTAATACTACAGATATCTTGCTAAGATTACTATCAAATGACTGTTAGATACAAAGGCTTTACTAGTAAAGTACTTTGTTAACACTTTCTGTCACAAACTAACATGCTGCTTTGTGTTTTAAGAAATCTGCCTTGATGAGCACAGCTGTGTGCATCCAATCTTGCACGGCTAACATCCTGTACAGTATACAAGTGGGTATCTTTCTTAAGAGCCATACATTACACCTAACCATACCTTATATTCTGGAGTCAGAGAATGTGATATAGTGACAGTCATTCCAGATCTTGTGGGCTTTATGTTGTCAATTCCTATTAAACAATCAAGACACCAATTTGTACACAGTAGTTGAAATTATCATAGTCATCAGGAGAAAATCTCCTTAACGGGTTTTAGAGTAGCTGAAATATTCCTGCTCAATGTTTTTAGGTTAACCAACAGGATTCCAAAAAGCTCTAGCTGTTTCAACCAGCAATTAATTTCTTTTCCTTTCCTGCTTATATTACCAGGTATGATTTTTGGCGTAAAGCAGTGACAACCAGCTTCCTACATTAATCTGTCAAGAATAAACCCTCTTATTACATTTGCAGTCTCTGTTGAAACCAAACAGGTAATCTCATAACAAATGCATGCTCCTCCCCCGACCTTTTTTAATCTATTTTAATAAGATATTTAACTGTAACATACTTAGAGTGGAATTGGATATAGACAGACAGTGAGATGTTTGGGATCGGATAGTGAGTAATGTAAAAACTTTTTCCAAACATTGCAATTAACAAGTAAATAAAAGTAGAGAGCTGCAAATGATCAGGCTATGTCTTTCTTTACTAGAATGCTTCTGGCCTCCATGTTGACCATATAGACATTTTCTGAAAATTGTTTGAAAATGGATTCATCTATAATTGGTGTCAAACTGCCGGCCCGTGAGCCGGATGCGTCATGCTGAAACCACACCCATTTCAGCTCTGGCAATGGGGAAAAAATGATACGTCGCGACATGTCACGTGATATTGCAAGTTTGACACCCCTGATCTATAAAGAATAGAAAGTAAAGATATCATGTGAAGTATGTGGAGAGGACTCAGAAGAGTAGAGTAGTGAGTAGGTACCAGGAATCCTTTTATAAATTGGTGTTTTGTATTTGGCCCAATCTTTAGTGAGGGCCACTTTTTGTATAAAAAGGTTTTCCCCATGAGAATACCTAAAAATGCTGTCAGACATCCAGATATATCCAGAAGCTTAAGGAGTCTTCAAAGCAAGGGTTAGTCATTATGAATAATTACCTGATTTTTTTCCATCATTACCTAGTGTTCCATTGCATGCGTTCGGACATTCCCTCTGTATGAGACAATGTGGAGAGCACGACACCTAGCCAGTCAGTTATGTGAAGTACTTTTGGAACTACAATATGTCTTTGCCACACTTGATAGTCATAGAAATGCTTTAGATTAGGAGATTCAGTTCTGTGTTTCCATTTGTTTATTTTGAATTTTCCCTCAAATGGGGATGTTTCCCTATCCCATAAAGAAGCAATAGTTTATTTACTGCAAAAGAATTAATTTAGCCTACCTATACAATATCAATAGGAAAGTTTAAAAACTCTACTTTTAATACAATTTTCCTTTTAATTAGAGATTTAGAGGCTCTGTGAATAATATGTGAGAATCAGAATCAAAACAGTAAACCTTTAGTATTATTTGGTTTTATTAATTACATAAAGCTGGTTAGACCCGAATCCCTAAAGCATACCACTATCGTAATAAAAATAATAATTGTTGTTGTTGTTAGTTGCGAAGTTGTGTCCGACCCATCGCGACCCTATGGACAACGTTCCTCCAGGCCTTCCTGTCCTCTACCATCTTCTGGAGTCCATTTAAGCTCACGCCTACTGCTTCAGTGACTCCATCCAGCCATTCTCTGTCGTCCCCTTCTTCTCTTGCCCTCAATCTTTCCCAGCATTAGGCTCTTCTCCAGTGAGTCCTTCCTTCTCATTAGGTGGCCAAAGTATTTGAGTTTTAGCTTCAGGATCTGGCCTTCTAAAGAGCAGTCAAGGTTGATCTCCTCTAGGACTGACCGGTTTGATCGCCTTGCAGTCCAAGGGACTCGCAGGAGTCTTCTCCAGCACCATAGTTCAAAGGCTTCAATTCTTTGGCACTCAGCCTTTCTTATGGTCCAACTTTCACTGCCATACATTGCAACTGGGAAGACCATAGCCTTGACTATACACACTTTTGTTGACAGGGTGATGTCTCTGCTTTTTAGTGTGCTGTCTAGATTTGCCATTGCTTTCCTCCCAAGGAGCAAGCGTCTTTTAATTTCTTGGCTACAGTCCCCATTTGCAGTGATCTTGGAGCCCAGGAAAATAAAATCTGTCACTACCTCCATTTCTTCCCCATCTATTTGCCAGGAATTGAGAGGGCCGGATGCCATGATCTTGATTTTCTTAATGTTTAGTTTCAACCCAAGTTTTGCACTCTCCTTCTTCACTCGCAACAAGAGGCTCTTTAGTTCTTCTTCACTTTCTGCCATTAGAGTGGTATCATCTGCATATCTTAGGTTGTTGATGTTTCTTCCGGCAATCTTAATTCCAACTTTTGATTCATCTAGCCCTGCCTTTCTCATGATGTGCTCTGCATATAAGTTAAATAGGCAAGGCGACAGTATACAGCCTTGCCAGACTCCTTTCCCAATTTTGAACCAATCAGTGGTTCCGTGTCCAGTTCTCACTGTTGCTTCTTGGTCCGCATATAGGTTTCTCAAGAGACAAATAAGATGGTATGGTACGCCCATCTCTTTAAGGACTTGCCACAGTTTGTTATGATCCACACAATCAAAGGCTTTAGCATAGTCAATGAAGCAGAAGTAGATGTTTTTCTGGAACTCCCTAGCTTTCTCCATGATCCAGCGTATGTTGGCAATTTGATCTCTAGTTCCTCTGCCTCTTTGAAATCCTGCCTGTACTTCTGGTAGTTCTCGATCCACATACTGCTGGAGTCTAGCTTGTAGAATTTTAAGCATAACTTTACTAGCATGTGAAATAAGTGCAATGGTGCCATAGTTTGAACATTATTTGGCACTGCCTTTCTTTGGAATTGGAATGTAAACTGATCTTTTCCAATCCTGTGGCCACTGTTGAGTTTTCCAAATTTGCTGGCAAATTGAGCGTAGCACTTTTACTGCATCGTCTTTTAAGATTTTGAATAGCTCAGCTGGAATACTGTCACCTCCACTAGCTTTGTTGTTGCTCAGCTTTTCTAAGGCCCACTTCACTTCACATTCTAGGATGTCTGGCTCGAGGTCAGTGACCACCTCATTGTGATTATCAGGGACGTTAAGCTCATTCTTGTATAGTTCTTCTGTGTAATTTTGCCACCTCTTCTTAATCTCTTCTGCCTCTGTTAGGTCCCTGCCATTTTGGTCCTTTATCATGCCCATTTTTGCATGAAACGTTCCTTTCATCTCTCCAATTTTCTTGAAAAGATCTCTGGTCCTCCCTATTCTATTGTTTTCTTCTATTTCTTTGCATTGTTCATTTAAGAAGGCATTCTTATCTCTTCTAGCTATTCTTTGGAATTCTGCATTTAATTGGGCATATCTTTCTTTTTCTCCCTTGCCTTTCGCTTCCCTCCTTTCCTCAGCTATTTGCAAAGCTTCCTCAGACAGCCATTTTGCTTTCTTGCATTTCTTCTTCTTTGGGATGATTTTTGTTGCTACCTGTTGTACAATGTTGTGAACCTCTGTCCATAGTTCTTCAGGCACTCTGTCTATCAGATCTAATTCCTTAAATCTATTTGTCACCTCTACTGTATATTGAACAGGGATGTGATTTAATTCATACCTGACTGGCCTAGTGCTTTTCCCTACTTTCTTTAATTTAACCTTAAACTTTGCAACAAGAAGCTCATGGTCTGAGCCACAGTCAGCTCCTGGTCTTGTTTTTACTGACTGTATAGAGCTTCTCCATCTTTGGCTGCAGAACATATAGTCAATCTGATTACTGTGTTGACCCTCTGGTGATGTCCATGTGTAGAGCCGTCTCTTGGGTTGTTGGAAAAGAGTGTTTGCTATGACCATCGTATTCTCTTGACAAAATTCTATCAGCCTGTGCCCTGCTTCATTTTGTACTCCAAGGCCAAACTTGCCTGTTATTCCGGTTATCTTTTGGCTTCCTACTTTAGCATTCCAATCCCCCATGATGATAAGGACATCATTTTTTGGTGTTAGTTCTATAAGGTGCTGTAGAGCTTCATAGAACTGGTCAATTTCATCCTCTTCAGCACCGGTGGTTGGGGCATAGACTTGGACTACTGTGATATTGAATGGTTTGCCTTGGATTCGAACTGAGATCATTCTGTCATTTTGAGGATTGTATCCCAGTATTGCTTTTCCTACTCTTTTATTGACTATGAAGGCTACTCCATTTCTTCTGAGGGATTCTTGCCCGCAGTAGTATACCTGATGGTCATCTGAATTAAATTCACGCATTCCTCCTCCATTTTAGTTCGCTGATACCTAAGATGTCGATGTTTAGTCTTGTCATCTCTTGTTTGACCACGTCCAGCTTTCCTTGATTCATGGATCTTACATTCCAGGTTCCTATGGAGAAAAAATCTTTACAGCATCGGACTTTCCTTTCACCACCAGACACATCCACAGCTGAGCGTCCTTTCGGCTTTGGCCCAGTCGCTTCATTCTTTCTGGCGCTACTAGTACTAGCCCTCTGCTCTTCCCCAGTAGCATATTGGACGCCTTCCGACCTGAGGGGTTCATCTTCCATCGTCATATCGTTTTGCCTTTTGGTACTGTCCATAGGGTTTTCATGGCAAAGATACTGGAGTGGTTTGCCATTTCCTTCTCCAGTGGATCACATTTTGTCAGAACTCTCTGCTATGACCTTTCCGTCTTGGGTGGCCCTGCATGGCATAGCTCATAGCTTCATTGAATTACGCAAGCCCCTTTGCCATGACAAGGCAGTAATCCATGAAGGGGAAAAATAATTATACATGTCCCTTATAGAGGGATGCATGTGTTGTTTTTGTTTCTTTTCTTTTGAAATACATACCTTTCACCCAACAATTAAATTGCTGGCTTTCTCTTCACAAATCATGTTGAAATCAGTGGGAATGATAATAATTCCTAACACATGACTGTTTGCTACAATAGAGACAGAGTTTAATAATAATCTGCAACTCTGATGAAACAGCTTGCAATACAATCCAGATTGCAATATACTCTATATATTTGCTCAGAAGATTTACTTGTTTAATGAGATTTAGTCCTTACCATGTTTCCCCAAAAATAAGACTCACCCAGAAAATGATCCTGATTTTTTTTAGTGTGTGCCTAATAAGCCCTGCCCCCAAAATAAGCCTGGGGTGGGTAGGCATGGCCAGCACAGGAGGCAGCGCGCAGGGGCCGATGGTGCAAGTAAATCAGAGCATGGTGACCACCAGGCCGGCCCTCCAAGTAGAGGTGCAGGGGGGAGGCAGGCGATCCTGAGGCTCATGGAAGGCTTGCACAGCAACACTGGCAGTAGCAGAGGCACGGGAGGGGGGGGATGGCAGGCGATCCAGACATGCTATGTGGCTTGGAGGAAGCTTGTGGTAAGCTTGCATGGCAGCACTGGCAACAGGTGGAGGCAGAGGCACAGGAGGGAGGGAAGCAATCCGGACGCGCTGCATGGCCGCCTGGCTTACAGGAGGCTTATGGGAGGCTTGGGGAGGAGGCAGGCAATCTGGATGCACCACCCATTCCACCCCACCATCTCGGTTTGCTTGCAGCTGCACCGGGGCAGGCGGCCATGCAGCGCATCAGGATTGCCTGCCTCCCCCCCCGTGCCTCTGCCTCTGCCTGCTGCTGGTGCCACCACACAAGCCTCCAGCAAGCCTCCTGCGAGCCAGACGGCTGTGTGGCAGATCCACATTTCCTGCCTTGCCTCTGCAGTCTGCCTCCTGCTGCTGCATGGACAGATAATCAACTCACCTGTGTTGTGCAGCCTGCACAGCCCAAAAGTGCACCAGCAAAGGGGCTGATGGGCTGCAGTTGCTGCCACACACCATTGGCCCCAGCGTGCTCACCGCCTCTTGTATACGTGCCGGGGGAGGCACCTGGCTGGATTGATCAACCTGATACCATGTTTCCCCGAAAATAAGCCCTAGTGTGTCTTTTGGAGCCAAAAAATATCTAAGACTTGGTCTTATTTTCGGGGAAACACGGTATTACACATATCTAATCTAATATCTAATCCACTACGGTGGGAAGGTAACAGCGTTCCGTGCGCCTTTGGCGTCTAGTCATGCCGGCCACATGACCACGGAGACGTCCTCGGACAAGCGCTGGCTCTTCGGCTTTGAAACGGAGATGAGCACCGGCCCCTAGAGTCGGGAACGACTAGCATGCATGTGCGGGGGAACCTTACCTTACCTTAATCTTTCATGAAGGCTATATGTTCCCAGTACTGCATTTGGAGTAAAAACTAAAACTGAAATAATAAAAGATACTGAAAGGTCTAGGACAAAAAAGAGATTTGATGGAAGTCAATTAATATTTTTATAAGGTACTTTTTTTAAAAAAAAAAGAAAGTGGGATATCTGGATTTCCATGTAAGTAAGAACACACAGTAAGGGACGCGGTGGCTCAGTGGGTTAGGACGCTGAGTTTGTCGATCAGAAGGTCGGCAGTTTGGCGGGTCGAATCCCGAGTGCCGCATAACAGAATGAGCGCCTGTTACTCGTCCCAGCTTCTGCCAACCTAGCAGTTCGAAAGCACATAAAAATGCTAGTAGAAAAATAGGGACCACTACGGTGGGAAGGTAACAGCATTCCATGTGCCTTTGGCATCTAGTCATGCCAGCCACATGACCACGGAGACATCCTCGGACAAGCGCTGGCTCTTCGACTTTGAAACGGAGATGAGCACCGGCCCCTAGAGTTGGAAACGACTAGCACACATGTGCGGGGGAACCTTTACCTTTACCTTAAGAACACTCAAGTAAGAATAAAACAAACCACTAGCTTTCAGATAGTATAATTAAAATGTAATTCAAAATACATTCATAGGAGGATCAACCATTTTAAAAGCTAGTTTTAATGTGTCTCTCAACATCCTGAAATTGGGGACAATTTCCATAGTTTAGGAGAGGTCAGAAATCCCTGTGAGAAAGCAGGCCTGTTTGTAAGTATTTGCTCATAAAAATGTATCTTATGGACAATAAGAAATAGAGGGCTGAAATCGCTTTAATACACATACTCCATCGTATGAATTCTTACCTGCTTTTTCATATTTATTTTAAATTTATTTCCGTTTTTACATTTGTGGACGTGCTTTATGAAGAAATCATTTTGTTGGAACTGGAAAAGAAATCCTTAAGATATCTGTTCTGACAAATCTCTATTGTCATTTAGCACTACATAGTTACAGGTAGTCTTTTTTTTTATTGAAAAGTTTTAAGATACAATTTTCCTTTAAAAATCCCCCCTTCCCCCTCCCTCCTCCCCCCCTCCCCCCCTCCCCCCCTCCCCCCCCCGACTTCCCAGAGCTAAATACAAGGTATATATATAAAAAGCAATCATAAACAATCATATACTAACAACTATAAACTCTAAAATCCATCACTCTCTAGCTTATATAGGATAGTTACAGGTAGTCTTGACTTGCAACCGTTTGTTTAGCAACTGTTCCAAAAAAAGTGGAAAAAGTGACTTTTAACTGGTCCTCCCACTTAAAACCGTTGCAGCATCCCCACAATCACATGATCAGTATTTAGGCACTTGACAACTGCCCTGTATTTACGATGATCACTATCTGCAACCCTGCCAGCTGGCTTCCAGTAAGCAAAGTCAATGGGAAAAGCAGGATTTGCTTAGCAACCATATGACTCGCTTAACAACTGCAGTGATTCGCCTATCATGGCCAAAAATAAAAAAAAGCTAGTAAAATTGGGCATGACTCATAACAACCGGCTCACCTAGCAATAGAAATTCTGGTCCCAATTGTGGCTGTAACTTGCTGTGTTGTGAGTTTACATCACTATAGCAAAAAGATACATGTGTTGGTGTGCTTTAGAAAATGTTCACTGCTCTCAGAAAGTCACAGAAGCTAGAGCCACTTGAAATATGACGTGCATCAGAATAGATGTTGGACTGTGCATGCTGAAGCAGACTGATGTTTGTGCAACTATCAGAAAGTGAATGCATCTGGTTAAAGTTCTTTGGGATTAAAGTTGTTCAGAGCAGTTTATCAAAGGAATCTCATCAGCTGATTAAGAGCAAAGTTCAGAAGCCTGGTGATTCAGACAGCCTCTGTTAGCATAGAGCTCTGTCTGGTTAAAATGAGCCTTATGTTGTGTCTGTAAATAGTTTGCAAACAAGGAAAATAGCAGGTTGCAAAAGCAGGGTTTAGAGCGGGAGATTCCGGTGCAATCATTGGTTAAAGTAACAAGAAGCGGGAAAAGAGTGTTTGATGATTGGTTACAGTTCAAACAGCTCCACTATAAAAGCTTGCAACATTTGACAGTTGACAGTTGACTTATGTGTATTCAATAAACTCTTTCATTGTGAATCACTCTGAGTCCTCGTCTATCAGAACCAAACACCTTATACTCAGGTCCACAATCCACAACAAAAGTTGCCTCACATAAACGAAAGGTGTGGAGAATATATGACTATTAGAACAGGACACTGGAACTATTCCAGTCAAAGTATGCCATGCTAAATTAGTGAACTAATTGCTTTAGATCAGGTATGCAATACAGTCCTTATCTCTGGGTCCATCAATGATACATCAACTTTGCACAATCTGAAGATAACAATAGAAGACAAAGGGTGCCTTTGGATAGTACCTAGCATGTTCATCAGAGAGGTTCATATTCCGGAGGAGTAAATCCACCAATTGCAGAAAAAAAGTTCTCCTCTAGGACTGACCGGTTTGATCGCCTTGCAGTCCAAGGGACTCGCAGGCATCTTCTCCAGCACCAGAGTTCAAAGGCCTCAATTCTTTGGCACTCAGCCTTTTTTATGGTCCAACTTTCACTGCCATACATTGCAACTGGGAAGACCATAGCCTTGACTATACACACTTTTGTTGACAGGGTGATGTCTCTGCTTTTTAGTGTGCTTCTTTTCTTTTACCTATTTGGTGTGCTTACAAATGTCAGAATAAGCTTTGGTGATGTGCGAGGGTTTTAATATCAAAACCTTTTCAGAGCTGTGAATGAAGCTAACTTTCACTTGAACATGTTTTGGCAGCCGAATTTACCTCATAAAGTTGTATGGAATGGTGAAGATGACTAAAGTAGATAATTTTTCAAAATTCTTTTTTTATTATAGATATTTTATTGGGTTTTAACTATAACAATCTACAGTACCTGGTGTACAGCATGTTGTCTTGGTTTATATTTTAAGAAGAAAAAAAGGACAGTAACAGGCCTTGACCTGTTCCTCAATATCCTTGTCCAGCCCTGGCCACCAGAGGTAGCTTCTGGCCAGTGCCTTCATCCTAATCACCCCCAGATGTACCTCATGTAAGGATTCCAATACCCTGCCCCGGACTGCGGTGGGGATGATGACCCTGCTTCCCCAAAGGAGGCAACCCCGGTGCGTGGAGAGCTCGTGTCGCCTGGTGAAATAGGCCTGGAACTCAGGCCCCGGAGACTTGTCCTGCCACCCCATGCAAACCCATGAGTGTACCCTGCTCATGATGTTGTCAGTGGCTGTGCTGCTTGCAATGTCCTTGGCATGAAACCGCTGGGTGAGATCATTCGCAGCTTTGGAGTAGGGTACCATCAGTATGCTGATGACACCCAGCTTTTCATCTCAACTCCAAACAACATCAGTGATGCCCTCGACGTGATGTCCCGCTGCCTGAAAGCGGTCCGGGAATGGATGGGGAGGAACAGGCTTCAACTGAACCTGGACAAGACTGAATGGCTGTACGTACCGGCAAGCCAGGATACTCAGAACATCCCATCCCTTAACATCGGGGACAAGTTACTACCCCTTGTTGATAGGGCCCGCAACCTGGGTGTCCTCCTAGACTCGCAGCTCTCCCTGGAAGATCACATAGGAGCTGTGACCAAGGGGGCCTTCTCCCAGGTTCGACTAGTTCGCCAACTACGGCCTTATCTGGACCTGGATGCCTTACGTACAGTCACCCATGCCCTTGTGACCTCTCGCCTAGACTACTGTAACGCTCTCTACATGGGGCTGCCCTTGAGATCCACTCGGAAGCTTCAACTGGTGCAAAGTGCAGCGGCACGGACACTCTTGGGAGCCTCCCGATACTCCCATATCACACCTCTCCTCCGTGCGCTGCACTGGCTTCCAGTTGCCTTCCGTGTGAAGTTCAAGGTGCTAACAATGACATACAAAGCCCTACATGGCATGGGTCCGGACTACCTACAGGAGCACCTTCTGCCAATGTCAACACCCCACCGCCCTGTGCGCTCCCACAGAGAGGGCCTCCTCAGGGTACCACCGCTCAAGGAATGTCGACTGGTGGCGCCCAGGGGGAGGGCATTCTCAGTGGGTGCGCCAGCCCTCTGGAACTGCTTACCAACTGAAATCCGGATGGCCCCCGACCTCCGCACCTTCCGGCGCGACTTAAAGACTTACCTATTCCAGCAGTCCGGCCTGGCCTGATAGCTCTGACAGGTCTAATTGGGGTCCCAGTTTGTTTTGCTTTGATTATTGTTTTTCAATACTGTTTCACTTTGTTGCCTGTCCTACTCTGTACACCGCCCCGAGTCCCTCGGGAGAAGGGCGGTTTATAAAAACAAACAAATAAATAAATAAATAAATGTACTGGGCATTCTGGTAGTTCCTGTAGAACTAGGATCTGTGTTGCTGGTGCTGGGTCTGTTTCAGTGGTGTCAATGGGTAGCCTACATAGGCCGTCTGCATGGCCCATCTCCTTCCCTGGCTTGTGCACCAGCTTGCAATTGTAAGCTGCAAGGAAGATGGACCACCGGAGCATTCTGGGGGACAGTATTTGGGGGGTCTGCTTGTCAGTTGTGAACAGGCCTAGCAGGGGTTTGTGGTCTGTGTAGACAGTGAACTCCCTGCCATACAGATAATCGTGGAAGTTCTTGATTCCTGCCAGAGGTCCACTCTCTCATGGTCATGCACTGCAGATGCAAAAACCGGAAGCCAATTTTTCAAAATTCTTAATAGGAAGACCGGAAGAAAACAAAAGGAATCCATAAATGATGTGCCTAATGTGCAATCGGCCCAGGTTCGAATCTCAGAAGGGTATGGCTGACTGATGAAAATGGCCATATTAGTCTCCCTTTAATTCTTTGTTAGCAATCCAAAAAAAAAATTACACAAATATGAGCTGTCACTGTTGTGACTACTGCCTGTGGATGGCCTTGGGTTAGGCTGAAACAGGAAATAAGATTTGTCCCGTGTTTGGGGCCTAGCAAGGTATTCTAAATACTTAACAAACACTTAACAAATATCTCCCTTGCTTCTCAGCTAACAAAGTGAGAAAGAGCCTAATGTGCAATCGGCCCAGGTTCGAATCTCAGACAGGTATGGCTGACTGATGAGAACAAATAAATTTGAAATGGCCATATTAGTCTCCCTTTAATTCTTTGTTAGCAATCCCCAAAAAAAATTACACACACACACACACACACACACACACACACAATTTTCATTAATACCATGCCTGCAAAGGATGACTGAAGAATCTTAGTCACTATACACAGAGAGATGTAATGGGAAAAATTAATAAAAGATTACACAATATAAAATAAATACCACAAGAATGCTATCTATTTGCTATTTTTTCACTAGTGTTTATATTTCCTATCACATCTGCTATTCATTTCGCCGTATTCCCTTCATATTGATTAACTTTTTCATTCTCAGCTTCTGTAAACTCAAATTCTCTTTCAGTTCCATCTGGGAAATTAAATCCAGCATTTTTAATTCAAATTCAAACTAAAAGCCAGTCACTTCCAGCCTACTCATCCCACAGGGTTGTTGTTGTGAGGAACATAGAGGGAGAAAGGTATGTTGGATATGTTCACTGCCTTGAGTTAGTATTTGTAAAAATAATGGCAGGATTCAAATAAATAAAACAATCATTAATTCTGTTTACACCATATTGCCCCTTGTCGTGAACTGCCTTAATCCAATGACAAAGCAATGCTATTCTAAGATCCCTTAATTTTTTGATTGTATAATCCCTACCAAGCACAGTAGTGCAACTTCAAATAGTCTTCAAATTCTTAGTTCACTGCTATCTCGTATCGCCACCATTTAATAATACGTTCAGCATTCATGTCTCTAATAGTAATCTACTACTACAGGTGACAGATGTCTTTACAATATATCTAGGAAAACATTTGTCTTTTCCTTAAATAGCATCTTATCTATTCCAAATAATTTTTGGCTAACCTTTTAAGTTTTAGTAAGCCAGAGAAAACTGTTCTTCTGGCATGATTTTACATTTCAAGATCATATTGTGGTGATAAAAGTAAATTTAACGAAATGGACACTGCATCCCTAAATCAGTGTTAGATATGACCAGAATCAAACCCAATCCCTCTTTGCCTAATCCCATCAGACCCAAATTGACCTCTCCTGCCCCACACAAGCCCCGTCCCATCTGAATTAAAGAATAGAATCCTCCTCACTTGCTCACAGCACAACTCAAAGACAGCCCTGTGAAGGGTGCTTGCAAAATAGTAAGTGGAGAAACCCCAACCTCTCCATCTCTTTTACCAACGGGCTTCCCTAGCGCTGCTGCCCTCCAGAAAGGCCCATTATGCCTAGGAATGGAATTTACTCACCTAAGAACAGAATTTACAGTGACAAGGACCTGCCCAGCTTCCCCAAGCTGACTAGCCAATCAGATCCCTAGGGCCTTGTAGCCCTCAACGTCTATAAAAAAAAAATGCTTTCACATTGTTCAAGATCACTCTTTCTTCAACAGGCGCCTGATGCTCATTATAATAAACGTGGTTTTTCTTCTTAGCATTGTGCTCCTTACTTTAGCAAAATTCCCCGACAAAATGCCATGGGAATGTTGTAGCATTTGCCAGGATTAGCAGAAACGTGTGCCCTTTAATATGTTTACTCTCCTTCTTGACTATGCTTACAAATTCACTCAAATTTTAGAACTATGTGACTGTATTTGGCATAAATAATTCAGTTTTAGTCAAAGTAATATAGATGAGAAATCAGTTTACTTTCATGTACACCTAAAAAGGCATATTGTACCTTCGCTTCCCGCTTCTTTTCATCTTTCTGCCTTTATTGCCATTTTAACAGCAAGGGCCGTATGACAGTTGCAAGGTCAGGGGTCAAAACCAACTGCCCATCCAGAATGTAGCCGTAAGAAACAAGAAGGAGGAACAGAAGATGGGCAGCCCAAGGCATGTGGATCCAGGAAAATGGGGCAAGGCAGAGACACGAGTAGTGTGTGCCAGTCTAGGATTTAATCCCCAGCAAGACCTACAAGGTGGTCTATGTTGTAAAGCCTAGAGCAGGGGTAGGCAACTTTGGCTCTTTTATGACTCGTGGACTTCAACTCCCAGCTGGCTCAGGAATTCTGGGAGTTGAAATCCACGAGTCATAAAAGAGCCAAGGTTGCCTACCCCTGGCCTAGAGCCCAATAGCACAAGAAGGATGCAAGAATATAGGTCTGATGCTGGAAAACTGCCATCAATGGAAAGCAAAGTTCACAAAATGATTACGGTACTATGGTAGATATGAGCAGACACAAAATGTATGTTCCCTAAAAGCGCTGTTTAATCCCTATAATCAACCAAATTATTCTGTGTTTTTTTTTTCCAGGCAAGTACAAACACATCTCAACATAGCAGTGGCTTGTCCCAAACATGCTTTTTCAACTGGACTTTCCAGTTGCCTCTTGAAAAAACATCTTTGGGACAACTATGACCTGGATGACTGAGGATCTCCAGACATATAGCAGTGGCTTGCACCACCATTCCCAGTCAGCATGGCCTAGCTGTGTCGGTTGAGTCAGTTGGCATTTACAATCCAACACATCTGTAGGTGCCAGACTATGGGAACACTGCTTTTAATAAAATATGCATCAAGAGTATGAGGTAAATTATTTTCTGTATACAGTTTTCTAAAACTACATATAGAAGTTAAAGTTAACTAAGCTAACTTAAAACTATAGTGACTGAAAGACCTTTGGTCATAGCTCCTTTTTATGTACTAGACTTTGGTATTTCAAACAGACTTTTGAGGATTAATCAGTGCTTATTAAGTGCTCACTAGTGGCAGGATTTTTTTCAAGTTCTTCACTTATATATTCAATTTGGCTGCAAGTACAAGAGAATTCCCTTGGGACGTGGTGGCTCAGTGGGTTAGGATGCTGAGCTTGTTGATCAGAAGGTCGGCAGTTTGGCAGGTCGAATCCCGAGTGCCACATAACAGAGTGAGCGCCTGTTACTCGTCCCAGTTTCTGCCAACCTAGCAGTTCGAAAGCACGTAAAAATGCAAGTAGAAAAATAGGGACCACTGCGGTGGGAAGGTAACAGCGTTCCGTGCACCTTTGGCGTCTAGTCATGCCGGTCACATGACCATGGAGATGTCCTCGGACAAGCGCTGGCTCTTCGGCTTTGAAACGGAGATGAGCACCGGCCCCTAGAGTTGGAAACGACTAGCACGTGTGTGCGGGGGAACCTTTACCTTTTACAAGAGAATTATGGCATGCATCATATTTAACAGGCATAGTGTGAATATATCTTTCCATATATTCATAAAATAACTTGTCAGCATTAATAACTTGTGCATTTTCCTAATGCTGCTTAAGCTAAAAGGAAACCACACATTGGTTGTGTACTACTATGGTATGTAGATGTGTGTTTAGATTTTGTTATGCACTGCCCTCTTCTGGTAAAAATATAATACATAATCCACATATTTTGAGATACAGGGATGGTTTCTTATCTATAGGACTTTCTGTCATTCATTCTCTACTTGTTAGGAGAAATTGCTAGGAGGCAAATGCAAAAAATGCTAGGAGACAAATACAAAAAATTCAGCAAGGCCTCCATTTTTCTATATACAAATTCTAGAAATCCAATTCTAGCATCCACAGATTGCAGAGGTGGAAAGTACTTAGTCGGTCTCTATATTCACTAAGTTGGATATTATTCAAAGTTTTGCTAATCCCTAACCAAGAATAATTAAACATTGATTATTTTTAATCAAGATACAGGCTCCTCCTATGAGAGTCCCTTTCTGAGTGGCAGGCTGGTATCCTTTTCCAAGTTATAAAAAATGCAATGGTAGCTATATTGGTCATAAGAATACAGAGTTAAAAATCCACAGAAATAATAATTAACCATTTTAATAATGGTAAGATTTTGAACTGATTAAAATTCTAAAACATGCTAAATAGCAACAGAAACATGTGAAAATGTAACAGATATTTTAAAAAAGATTAAGTAAATTGTGTATGCTTAGGGGCAATTTGAATGTTTTCTGCTATAATGTGGGACAAAAAAGAGGTGTTGAGTTTCAGCAAGGGCATCTCCAAGGAGGCTGTTGTTGTTAGCTGCGAAGTCGTGTCCGACCCATCGCGACCCTATGGACAACGTTCCTCCAGGCCTTCCTGTCCTCTACCATCTGCTGGAGTCCATTTAAGCTCACGCCTACTGCTTCAGTGACTCCATCCAGCCACCTCATTCTCTGTCGTCCCCTTCTTCTCTTGCCCTCAATCTTTCCCAGCATTAGGCTCTTCTCCAGTGAGTCCTTCCTTCTCATTACGTGGCCAAAGTATTTGAGTTTTAGCTTCAGGATCTGGCCTTCTAAAGAGCAGTCAGGGTTGATCTCCTCTAGGACTGACCGGTTTGATCGTCTTGCAGTCCAAGGGACTCGCAGGAGTATTCTCCAGCACCAGAGTTCAAAGGCCTCAATTCTTTGGCACTCAGCCTTTTTTATGGTCCAGCTTTCACTGCCATACATTGCAACTGGGAAGACCATAGCTGTTGTGACTCAGGGTCAGCCTGTGGGTCCGACAGCCGGCTCCGATGTATCGGAGGACTCAGATGTGGGGGAGGAGGGAAACGAACCGGCTGATGATGATTTGGAGACTTTGCAGAGTCCTCAGCCGGGAACCTCTGCTCAGCTGTGTGAGCCTGAGAGTGCGGAGGATGATGACCCACAGCTGGCCCTGTTCAAGGACGCCCGACGCAGGAGGCAGTCGAGCAGGGACAAACAAAGAAAGGCTATGGGACTCCTCGGGAGGAGGCACAGGGAGACCACGCCCTGAGCTCTCTATAAAAGGAGTGTTTGGGGAGGGGCTGGTTGCTGAAAGCAACTCTTTTGCTTGAGAAGATAAGCTCTTGTGTGTTTACTATTAAATCTTGGCAGAAGCCTTTTAGCCTTGGACGCTTTCCAGTCTCTTCTTTTGAAATAGGGGTTGAGAGAAGAGGGCTGGTTTAGAACAGTTTGCTTTCAGCCACCCACCCCTTATTACTACGATGGAGCAGCTTCTTGCCGAAAATGTCCAGCTCAACCAGCAACTCACCTTGCTGGCCACTCAGGTGGCACAACTGCAGGCTCAGGTACATGCTGCCCCCCCACCCAGGAGGAAATGTCAGATAGCTATGCCGGATAAATTTGCTGGTAATCCAGAACTGTTTCCTGCCTTCCTGGGACAATGCCAGCTTTATATCAGCGTGAGAGCAGCTGATTTCCCCACTGACCGAGATAAGGTGGGATTTGTGTTGAGCCTTCTGTCGGGAGATGCAGCTCGTTGGGGCACGCCTCTGTTGGCACAGCCTAGCCCTTTGTTGGATAACTTTGGGGGGTTTTGTGACCATATGCGCCTCATGTACGAGGACCCGATTAAGGTGCAGACTGCCACCCGACGCCTGAAAGCTTTGAGGCAGGGTCAGCGCCCTCTACAGGCCTATATCAGCGATTTCCGGCTGCTTAGCCAGGATTCCGCCTGGAATGAGGCTGCGCTCGTGGATGCCTTTCAGGATGGCTTGTCAGAGGAGATGTTGGATGAGCTGGCCCGCGTGGACATTCCCTCAGACCTGAATGGGCTGATCCATCTTTGTCTGCGGATCGATGCCCGGCTGCAGCAGCGAAAGAGTCGCCGTGCCACCCCACAGACCCCTGCCGCCCCTGTTGTGCGTGAGCCCCCAGTCCAGAGGGAGGAGCCAATGGAGCTGGGTGCCGCCAGGTCCCGTCTATCGGTGACGGAAATGGACAGACGACGATCGGAGGGGTTGTGTTTTTACTGTGGGGACCCTGGACATTTGGCTGCTTCTTGCCCGAAGAAGCGTCAGCGGGCGTCAGTGACCAAGCCTGCCCCGAGAAAGTCCCCCGCTTTGCTATCGGGAAACGGCCCGAGCCCGATCTAGACGGTGTGAAAGATCGGGCGACCCACAACAACCACACCGAGCGACGCCGTTCCGATGGTGCCTGTGAACCTCCACGGCATTTGATTTTGGAGGCACGACTGATCCTTCCTGGCAAGCCAGAGGGGATTCCGGTCCATGCCTTAATTGACTCTGGGGCTACCACTAACTTTATGGATTCGGCCTTTGTGGCCAAATGGGCTGTTCCCCAGTGTCCAGTGGATCCGCCCATGCTTGTGGAGACCATCGATGGTCGAGTGCTCCTGTCCGGGCCTATCACGGCCGCCACGCAACCCGTGTGTATGGCCATCAGTACCCATGTGGAGGCCATTCAGTTCTATGTCACTTCGGATCTGCACTTTCCCGTGGTCTTGGGACTGGCGTGGCTCCGGGCGCATGATCCACAGATCTATTGGTCTCAGAACTTGGTCACCTTCCCAAGTTTGCAGTGCGTGAACCACACCCGCCATATCTGTGCCGGCCAGGTGGAGGGTTCCCCAGGGGTTTCCTTGCCTCCCGAACTGTCCGACTTTGCTGACGTGTTCAGCGAGTCAGAGGCGGACCAATTACCCCCGCACAGGCCCTACGACTGCTCCATTGACCTAGTCCCTGATGCGCCTCTCCCAGTGGGGCGTTTGTACTCCATGTCGGAGCCCGAGTTGGCTGCATTGCGGGACTTCCTGACGAAGAACTTGGCTCGTGGTTTCATCCGGCCCTCGTCCTCGCCAGTGTCTGCGCCCGTGCTCTTCGTCAAAAAGAAGTCGGGCGAGTTACGGCTTTGCTGTGACTACCGGAAACTCAACGCTATCACGGTGCGTAACCGCTACCCGCTGCCCCTCATCCCCGAGCTCTTGGACCGACTCCGGGAGGCTAAGATCTTCACGAAACTGGACCTGCGTGGAGCTTACAACCTCGTCAGGGTTCGGCCGGGTGATGAGTGGAAGACGGCGTTTGGTACTCGCTATGGACATTTCGAGTACACGGTGATGCCGTTTGGCCTGACCAACGCCCCCGCTGTGTTTCAGCATTTTATGAATGACATCTTTCGGGATCTGTTGGACCAGTTTGTTGTGATTTACCTGGACGACATCCTGATTTACTCCCCGTCGCGTGAAGCGCATCATCAGCATCTCCGTCAGGTCCTGCAGCGCCTCCGGAAACATCGGCTGTTTGCCAAGTTGGAGAAGTGCCAGTTCTACCAGGTGACCATTGATTTCTTGGGTCACCGCATTTCTCCTGAGGGCATCGCCATGGAACCGAGTAAAGTTGAGTCGTTGCAGAGTTGGCAACCCCCGCGTCGCGTGAAGGACGTTCAGCGACTCCTTGGATTTGCCAACTACTATCGGACATTCATCCCTGGCTTTGCTGCCTTGACAGCCCCCCTCACCCGGCTCCTGCAGAAGAAGACTCGGTTCCAGTGGAACGCCCCCGAACAACAGGCGTTCCAAGCTTTGAAGGACGCCTTCATGAAGGAGCCCATCTTGAAGCATCCTGACCCGCAACGGCCGTTTGTCGTGGAGGCGGACGCCTCCGACATTGCCATTGGGGCCGTGTTACTCCAGGCAGCGACGCCCAACGGTACCCTTTTCCCTTGCGCGTATCACTCACGGAAATTGAATCCCTCGGAGCGCAACTATACCATCTGGGAGAAGGAGCTGTTGGCCATCAAGGCGGCGTTCGAGGCTTGGAGGCATCATCTGGAGGGGGCGCAGCATCAAATCGAGGTCCGGACGGACCACAAGAATCTGGAAAGCCTGCAGACCGCTCGGAATTTGAACCAACGCCAGATCCGGTGGTCCCTCTTCTTTGCGAGGTTTGACTTCCGGGTGCGGTACATACCAAGCGGGCACAACCAGAGAGCGGATGCTCTGTCCAGGAAGCCCGAGTACACCCGAGTGGAAGACAAGCTTCCGCCCAGGACCGTGATCCCCGTCGAGTCTTTTGCTGCGGTGCGGGAGCCGGTGGATATACGGGCTCGGATCCGGGAGGCGCAGCAGCAGGAGGCGTGGGTGGCTCAGCGGAAGGAAGAGGTGGGGCCAGATTCGCCTTGGTCGGTCACGGATGGACTCCTGTATTATCGTGACCGGCTCTATGTTCCAGGAGGGCCACTCAGGGGACTCGTCCTCAGCCAATGTCATGATAACCCGGCTGCGGGGCATTTTGGCCTGTTCAAGACTCTGAACCTGGTCTCCCGTACATTCTGGTGGCCCCGAGTCCGACACGATGTCCAGTCTTATGTCACCTCCTGCGTCCCATGCAGGCAGGCCAAGTCAGCGACAGGGGCCCCGCCTGGTTTACTGCAGCCTTTGCCAACGCCCAAGAGACCCTGGGGGGCTGTGTCCATGGACTTTCTGACGGATCTACCCCCATCCTCCGGCTTCACGACAGTGTTTGTGGTGGTGGACATGTTGACCAAGATGGCGCACTTCATCCCCTGTCGCGGCTTACCGTCAGCTCGCGCCACTAGTCGCATGTTCATCCAACAGGTGTTCCGGCTGCACGGCCTTCCCGATAGAGTCGTCTCCGATAGGGGGGCCCAGTTTACAGCCCGCTTCTGGCAGGAGTTGATGCGGGCGTTGGACATTAAGGTTTGCCTCTCGTCCGCGCATCATCCTCAGACCGACGGGGGTACCGAGAAGGTCATCGGCATCTTAGAGCAGTATCTGCGCTGCTACGTTAACCTGCAGCAGGACAATTGGGTGGACTATTTGGCCATAGCCGAGTTTGCCTTTAACAACTCGCAGCACACCTCCACGCAGATGACACCGTTCTTGGCCAATGTGGGTTATCACCCTCGGTTTTTCCCCCTTTCTCCCGTGGACTCACCGGAGCCGGCAGCGAACGAATTCATGGCGGAGTTACAGGCGATCCATCGGTTGGTGCGACGGCAGCTGGAGAAGGCCAAGGCCGACTACAAGAGGTTCGCCGATCGGTCGAGAAGGGATACGCCTCCACTATCGGTGGGGGATCGGGTCTGGCTGTCCACCAGGAACCTACCATCCACTCGGCCGGCGAGGAAGCTGGACCACCGATACCTTGGACCGTTCCCCGTCGAGGCCGTCATCAATCCGGTCGCCTATCGTTTAACTCTGCCACGTTCCCTGCGCGTGCACCCCGTCTTCCATCGGTCCTTGTTGGTCCCCGAACAACCGGCTTGTCCACTTCGCCAAGCGGAACCTCCCCCATCAGGACCTCGTGATGGCGACAGCACCCCCGAGTACGAGGTCGCCAGCATCAGGGATTCCCGCTGGCTGAAAGGTCGCTTCCAGTACCTGATCGAGTGGAAAGGGTACGGGCCGGAGGACTTCACATGGGAAGACGCGACCGCCGTTCATGCCCCTGCGTTGGTGACTGCGTTTCACGAACAGTTCCCATCCCGACCGCATCCGGATCGGCAGACCCGGGGGAAGGGCCCTGCGGTGCGGGATAGTGTTGTGACTCAGGGTCAGCCTGTGGGTCCGACAGCCGGCTCCGATGTATCGGAGGACTCAGATGTGGGGGAGGAGGGAAACGAACCGGCTGATGATGATTTGGAGACTTTGCAGAGTCCTCAGCCGGGAACCTCTGCTCAGCTGTGTGAGCCCGAGTGCGGAGGATGATGACCCACAGCTGGCCCTGTTCAAGGACGCCCGACGCAGGAGGCAGTCGAGCAGGGACAAACAAAGAAAGGCTATGGGACTCCTCGGGAGGAGGCACAGGGAGACCACGCCCTGAGCTCTCTATAAAAGGAGTGTTTGGGGAGGGGCTGGTTGCTGAAAGCAACTCTTTTGCTTGAGAAGATAAGCTCTTGTGTGTTTACTATTAAATCTTGGCAGAAGCCTTTTAGCCTTGGACGCTTTCCAGTCTCTTCTTTCGAAATAGGGGTTGAGAGAAGAGGGCTGGTTTAGAACAATAGCCTTGACTATACGCACTTTTGTTGACAGGGTGATGTCTCTGCTTTTTAGTGTGCTGTCAAGATTTGCCATGGCTTTCCTCCCGAGGAGCAAGCGTCTTTTAATTTCTTGGCTACAGTCCCTATCTGCAGTGATCTTGGAGCCCAGGAAAATAAAATCTGTCACTACCTCCATTTCTTCTCCATCTATTTGCCAGGAATTGAGAGGGCCGGATGCCATGATCTTGGTTTTCTTAATGTTTAGTTTCAACCCAAGTTTTGCACTCTCCTTCTTCACTCGCAACAAGAGGCTCTTTAGTTCTTCTTCACTTTCTGCCATTAGAGTGGTATCATCTGCATATCTTAGGTTGTTGATATTTCTTCCGGCAATCTTAATTCCAACTTTTGATTCATCTAGCCCTGCCTTTCTCATGATGTGCTCTGCATATAAGTTAAATAGGCAAGGTGACAGTATACAGCCTTGCCAGACTCCTTTCCCAATTTTGAACCAATCAGTGGTTCCGTGTCCAGTTCTCACTGTTGCTTCTTGGCCCACATATAGGTTTCTCAAGAGACAAATAAGATGATCTGGTACGCCCATCTCTTTAAGAACTTGCCACAGTTTGTTATGATCCACACAATCAAAGGGTTTAGTAGATGTTTTTCTGGAATTCTCTAGCTTTCTCCATGATCCAGCGTATGTTGGCAATTTGATCTCTAGTTCCAAGGAGGCTAGAAAGAAACAATTCTCTTACAGAGGAATTGCAGTGAAAGGTCTCTTTTGAGTATCTTAATGCATAAGCCAAAATGTTGTAGTGGATAACATATTGAAATTACAATTGGGAGACCAATTCAAGTCCTCTGTCAGCCATGGAAGAGATCATGGAATGACTTCAGGATAGTCAGTATTTTCCCACTCAATCTATCTCCTATGAAAAAAATGGGGAAAAGTTTTATATACAGTTCTGTACTACAGTATAATTCTAATAAATGTTTAGATATACATACATATTCGAAAAATAAAGTCAGGCTTACTTGGAACTTACAACTGGGCCTTGGAGTACAACCCCGTCAGAAAGGAATTTAAAAAAGGATTTGAGAGTTGAGAAAATAATAACACTACTTCCAATCTCTTCTCCTAAAAGATGATCAGAATAATTATTATAATGTATACTAATAGTTTGGCAGGTTGAATCCTGAGTGCCACATAACAGAGTGAGCGCCTGTTACTCGTCCCAGCTTCTGCCAACCTAGCAGTTCGAAAGCACGTAAAAATGCAAGTAGAAAAATAGGGACCACTACGGTGGGAAGGTAACAGCGTTCTGTGCCTCTTTGGTGTCTAGTCATGCCGGCCACATGACCACGGAGACGTCCTTGGACAAACGCTGGCTCTTCAGCTTTGAAACGGAGATGAGCACCGGCCCCTAGAGTTGGAAACGACTAGCACGCATGTGCGGGGGAACCTTTACCTTTTATATTAATAGCAATAGCACTTAGATTTATATACCGCTTCACAGTGCTTTACAGCCCTCTCTAAGCAGTTTACGGAGTCAGCATATTGTCCCCAACAATCTGGGTCCTCATTTTACCAACCTTGGGAGGATGGAAGGCCGAGTCAACTTTGAGCCAGAGAGATTCAAACTGCCGAACTGCTGGAAATCAGCAGTCAGCAGAATTAGCCTGCAGTACTGCATTCTAACCACTGCGCCACAACGCTCACAACTATTAAAATAGTCTATAATTGTTACATTGTAGACACAAAACTCAAGGCTCCAGGGCCATATTGGTTGCAATTTCTGTATTCCTCCAAAAGTGGATGTCAGACTGTACCTTAACCATCTAAGCAATTTGTGTTTCGCTTTCAATTAAATGGAGTTTATTTTTTGACAGTGCTTGGCTCCTTGTTGGAAGTGGAGTCTTGGTTTTTGATACCAAGCACAGTCTTCAGGCTAAGCAGGTTCCTGATTTATATTTCCTCTCTTGGAGATGATAATATATTCAAATAAGATTGGTTTCTTAAGTACCTATCCCTTTTAAAGCATGTATATATATTTTTCTCAGATTTACTTCTTTTCTCATTTTAACCATTACTTCTGACCATTTTATCTACGTACTTTCCCCTAGAATGGTTGTTTCTCATTGGACAAAAGCACTAAAGGCAGAAAAATGGTTACAGAAAGTAGTAGTTTGAAACAGAAAAAGATGTATATGTTTCTGCTATTTCTTTCCACTGGCTAAGCAGATACCTATGAGGAACCTATAAATAAGACACGAGCAAAATGGCATCATCTCAGTTATATTCCCCATAAGCTGGAATTAAAAGACATAATTCTACTGATAATAAGAGAAAATATATAGCTACAAGGATTAATATATATTGATAGCTATTGCCAGACCTGCTCTATACATTTTGGTATCCTAGGCAAGTTATACTGTATCCCCCTCATGGTTTGGCTCATCTTCCTTTTTTTTTGTTAGGAATTTCAAAAATAGCCTCTTGTTACTGTTTTGAGTTTCTGAGCTTTTTTCTTTTGATTTTCACTTTATTTCCAGAAATAATATCCAGTCTTTTCAATTTTAGTGCCACATAAAATTTGCTGTTCATTGGTTGGTGCTTAACTGACCTTGGCCTATAGATGGCCCTGGCGTTTGTCCATTTTAAAGCTACCTAAAGTGGTGTTTGTTAGTGCAACTGGTGATAGCAAATACTTTTAAACTTTTGGATGTTTTCATTTTCCTCTTTCATAAGTTGCTCTCTAAACTCTCTTCCCTATTTCTCATTGTTTAGGTATAGCCAGGAAACAGAAATGTGGATGCCAGTGCCTGGGTAGTTATTTTGCATGTTTGCATAAAGGCATTACAGTCTTGGCAGATTTTTTCCCCTGATGCTTTCCAACATCAATTTTGCCTCTTCCACAATTGCTGCATACTGAATTGCTAGGTCAGGTGACTATCCACCAGCAACCTGAATCACAATCTTGTCAGTTATGATTAGTGCAACGCATGTCAACATACTATCATAAATCTTATATCTCAGCTTTAGCAATTTGCACAGGTTATTCACATTTCCCACATAAATAAAATTAACATATTGCAACAGTCATCTGTGGTTTAATTAGAATTTCTCTTATAGTTTTATTTTCTATCTTTAAACTGCATTTATTCATTTATTTCTTAAGCTTTTCATTTTTCATCAGTTTTCCCACTTTTTTAGGGAAACATGGGACTACCACAAAAAAGAGGGAGTCAAGCTATTCTCCAAAGCACCTGAAAGCAGGACAAGAAGCAACGGATGGAAACTAGTCAAGGAGAGAAGCAACCTGGAACTAAGGAGAAACTTCCTGACAGTTAGAACAACTAACCAGTGGAACAACCTGCCTCCAGATGTGGTGAATGCTCCAACACTGGAAGTTTTTAAGAAGAGACTGGACAGCCATTTGCCTGAAATGGTATAAGGTTTCCTGCCTGAGCAAGGGGTTGGACTAGATGACCTCCAAGGTCCCTTCCAACTTATTATTATTATTATTATTATTATTATTATTATTATTATTATTATTATTATTATACAAGAAATGAATTCATATTATAATTTGCTCTAGGATACAAGGTAGTTTTCAACTTTCGACCACAACTGGGATCCACACTTCCGTTGCTAAGCTAAACAGTCACTGTTGTTATGATCTTTTTTGGTGCAGTCGTTAAGCAATTCTGGCTTCCCAGTTTGTTGGAAGCCCCTGGGAATGTCACAAAATGGTGAATATCTATCTCTGCGATGCTGTAACTGTTGTAAGTACATGTCAATTGCCAAGTGCCCAAATTTTGATAACCTGAGCACAGCGATGCTGCAGTGGTCATAAGTGGAAGGACTGATCTAAGTCAATTTTTCCTCTGTTATATCTTTGAATAGACTTTAAACAAATGGTGTAAATTGAGGACTACCTCTAAAATAGAAAGATTACAGAATTTTTATCTGATTGTTTATAAATGTCACTTTCACAGATCTTGATGCAGAGGGATACACACAGAGAGAGAGAGAGAGAGAGAGAGAGAGAGAGAGAGAGAGAGAGAGAGAAAGAAAGAAGCAACAGAACAAAAGGGTACTTTCCCTATATGAACTAAAAGTAAAGGTTAACCCCTCACCCCCTTTTTGTATATGAACAAAAAACATTGGCTTTTACCAGTAGTTCATTGGACTATGAACTTGGGTGTGTCATACTCAAATATCAAAACAGATGAAAGCTATTACGTTTGTACATATTTACTGACTTTAATCTCTAACATGCCTTTTACCGTGGACTACTTTTAAAAGGCTGTTACATCCAGCCACATTGATCTGGCTTAATTCTGAAAATATTTATTTACTATGGGGAACTTCAATACATCCCATCTGTTGTAAGCAGAGATAATGTCAATAACTGATGGAGGCCAGGCAGAATGTAGACCTACAATGCAATGGAAAGATTGTTTTTGCCATGAGGAGCCAGGAGGTTGTAAACTCTAAAATCATCGAGGGTCCCTAGAAGAACAGACTGTACTTAGCAGAAAATAACATGATGCATCATACCAAGAATGCTGTAATGTTTCCGGGTTGTAGTTCTGTGATAAGAGAATGGAGTTGCACAACACATTGCTTACCAGGAAGTAATACAGGAATAGAGTTGGATAGTATAGAACAGAACAGAACAGAACAGAATAGAATCTTTATTGTTTTTCTCATAATGAAATTGAATGCTATCCACAGTACACACTACACACCAATAAAAACCACATTATATACATTATATATATATATATATATATATATATATATATATATATATATATATATATATATATATATATTTAATTTAATTTAATTTATTAATATTTCTATACCGCCCTTCTCCCGGAGGACTCAGGGCGGTGTACAGGGCAAGAATAAAACACAAAAATTTACAAAAACTAAAAGATAATTAAATGCATGCCCGATTAAAATACAATTAATACATAGTAAAAAACCCCGATAAAAATAATAAAAAAACCCACCAATCCCCCCTCAGGCCAGGCCGGCTTGCTCGAACAAGTATGTTTTCAGATCGCGGCGAAAGGAGCGCAGATCGGGCGCCGTCCGGAGCTCAACCGGTAACTGGTTCCATAGCTCCGGGGCGCCCACAGAGAAGGATCTCCCCCTGGGGGCCACCAGTCGGCATTCTCTGACCGGTGGCACCCTGAGGAGACCCTCTCTGTGGGAACGCACAGGGCGCAGGGAGCTTGATGCCGGCAGCAGATGTTCCCTGAGGTACTCCGGCCCTATGCCATGGAGGGCTTTAAACACCATTACTAGCACCTTGAATCTCACCCGGAAGACAACTGGCAACCAATGCAGCTCACGGAGCAGAGGTGTAACATGGGAGTATCGGGAGACTCCCAACACAACTCTCGTGGCTGCATTCTGTACCAGTTGGAGCCTCCGGGTGGTCCTCAAGGGAAGCCCCATGTAGAGAGCGTTGCAGTAGTCTAGACGAGAGGTCACGAGCGCGTGAGTGACCGTGCATAAATCATCCCGGCTTAGATAGGGCCGCAACTGGCGCACCAGGCGAACCTGGGCGAAAGCCCCCCTAGTCACAGCCACCATGTGATCTTCCAAGGTGAGCCGCGAATCTAGGAGGACTCCCAAGTTGCGAGCCCTATCTACGGGGGGTAATAATTCACCCCCCATAGAAAGAGATGGAATATCCGAATAGACCCGGGATGAAGGTATGCAAAGCCACTCGGTCTTGTCGGGGTTGAGTTGAAGTCTGTTCCTCCCCATCCAGACCCGGACCGCCTCCAGGCAACGGGACATCACGTTGAGGGCATCACTGGGGTGGTTTGGGGTAGAAAGAAAAAGCTGGGTATCATCAGCGTACTGATGATACCCAACTCCAAAGCCACGAATGATCTCACCCAGCGGTTTCATATAGATGTTGAACAGGAGAGGCGAGAGGACCGATCCCTGAGGAACTCCACAAACGAGAGACCTCACGGTCGACCTCTGCCCTCCTGTCAACACCGACTGCGAGCATCCCTGGAGATAGGAGGAGAACCACTGTAAAACCGTGCCTCCCACTCCCAATCCCCTGAGACGCCGCAGCAGGATACCATGGTCGATGGTATCGAAAGCCGCTGAGAGGTCTAATAGGACTAGAACAGAGGAATGACCCCTGTCCCGAGCCCTCCAGAGATCATTCACCAGCGCGACCAATGCCGTCTCCGTGCTGTGCCCGGGCCTGAAACCCGATTGGTACGGGTCTAGATAATCCGCTTCATCCAGGACCAAAGGGAGCTGATGCGCCACCACACTCTCAACAACCTTCGCAAGAAAGCGAAGGTTGGAGACCGGACGAAAGTTGTTCAATACAGCTGGGTCCAAGGCAGGCTTCTTGAGGAGGGGCCTCACCACCGCCTCTTTCAAGACGGCAGGGAAGCTACCCTCACTCAGAGAAGCTGATATAACTGCCTGGAACCAGCTGCGTGTCCTCTCCCGGGCTGCATAAACCAGCCAGGAAGGGCACGGATCCAATAAACATGTGGTGGAGCTCAGTCTCCCCATAATCCTGTCCACTTCCTCCAGAGTCACAGAATCAAACTCCTCCCAAGTGATATCGACAAGACCACCTGCGTCCTGATCGCCAGACTCTGCCCAGTCAGAGTCCAGACCGGTCCGAATCCGAGCGATTTTGTCCGACAGATAATTGTTAAACTCCTCGGCACGACCCTGCAAGGGTTCCTCCCTCACCTCCTGATTAAGGAGGGAGCGAGTCACCCTAAACAGAGCGGCCAGGCGGTTATCTGCAGACGCGATAAGGGTAGCGAAGTGATTAGACCTCGCCACCCTTATCGCAGCGAGATAAGACCTAATATGGGTTCTTAGTCGCAATCGGTCGGATTCGGATCGGCTGGACCTCCAACCGCTCTCTAGGCCCCGTCTCCGGCGCTTCATCTCCCGGAGCTCCGCGGAGAACCATGGAGCTTGACGGGATCTGCATCGGGTCAGGGGCCACAAGGGTACAACTCGGTCAAGAGCCTCAGTGGCTGGACTTCCGGTGGCTCCGCAGCGACGGAGGGAGCCTTCCCGGGCTGCCCGCGGCTCAGCTGGTGTTTTTTCGCCCGAAACAGCGCCGATCAGCTGTTCGGGCGAATCCGAAGCCCCCTCCTCGGGAGAAGAGGAGGGGGCGAGCTCCCAGGTAGGGGTAGAGTTCTCCAGGGCCGCCTGAGCTTATGGCTTGGGCGGCTGAAGGATTGAACTCCCCCGTAGCCTGGGTTGCTCCCAGCTGGCCGTCGCCTCTGCTCCTGACTTCTTGGAGCAGAGCCAGCCGTCTGCGACCACCCCTGCCTGAAGGAATGACTATGATTTAAAGGAGCAGGCAGAGCGATACAAGAGGAAATGGTAAAGAGGATTACTATGTTTTACTCTCCAGCTTGATGGACTCTTTTGGATTACAAATCTGAAGTGAAAGTGCGTCATATTTGGTAAAAGATGGCGGCTAAACCACCCCCTAAAACTCTTCGGAGTGCTGGAACTTCTCCCGTGCAACAATCATTATTGCAGGCGCTGCATCCTCCTGATGTATTGACATCAAAGGACTTACAAGATGCTCTTGAAAAACATACCCAGGTAATTTTGGAATCAATTAATATTAGATTTGCACAGATGGAGGAGAAATTGGAGAAATTGGAGGAGAGAATGGAGGAGAGGATGGAACAGAAGCTCAAAGCGATGAGGGTAGACATCTTGACTTCAGTGTTTAAAGTGGCTCGGTGTGTGGAAGAATTGGAGGAAAAGCTAGAAGACTTGTCTCAAAAGAATGCTATATTAGAAGCAAAATTATTGGAGAATGAAAATAAAATGGAAAGGGAACTGTGTCTTGCTCAATATTTCCAGATGCAGTTTGCCATTAGAATTAGAGGCTTAAAGGAGAATACTAAGGAAGATCTAAAGCAGCTGGTTTCTGAGGCTTTTGAAATAGTGTTGAAACAGCCAGCATCTGAAATAAAAGGAGGCATGGACAAAGTGTTTCGTGTGAATTCATGGATTGCCAGACAGAGAAAGTTGCCTAGAGATGTGGTGGTATATTTTGCAAAAAGGGAAACTAGAGATGAAGTTATACAAGCTGCTTATGATACTAAAGTTATGATTGCTAATCAAGAAGTTTTGGTCTTAAAAGAAATTCCTCCAAAGATTCTAAGGAGAAGGAAGGATTTTACATTTCTTGTGCAAGAGCTCAAGCAGCGAGATATAAGGTTCAGATGGGAGATCCCAGTGGGGTTGATGGTGACGCACGAAGGTAAAAAGTACCGTTTGGTTACTGTGATGCAAGCGCGTGATTTCTACAATAATGTTTTAAATGCAACGCCATTAACACTTTTGGAAGCTGGAAAGGGATCTGGAGAAGGAGTGCATCAAGAGGCCGAAGATGGTCAGATAGAAGACAACGGTGTTGGAGGAGATCAAGATACAACCTCGTCGGATGAATCTATAAAACAGAGGGTGACGCGTGCTGCTGCAAAACGATCTAAGAAGAGAAAGTAGCAGGAATTGCAGAAGTCTATGGAACTTTTACGATATAGTCAAGTAGTCAAGTAGGGGAGGGGGGAAAAGATTTGGGTGTAGACGCAATATATTTTTATATTTGGTGGTTCTGTGGAAAGGGTGAGCTTTTTTGGATTGTGGTACTGGAAGAGGAACGGCCGATTACAGAAGAGTTGACTTTAAAGTTTTTTGATTTGGGATCCTTGGTTAATTTGGAAATTTATTTGTAAGAATGTTATATCATGGAATGGATAAAATGGATGGAGTTTATTTAGGATAAGTATAGGGTTGAGAAGGGGTTTTTTTTCTTCTTTTTCTTTTTTTTTTGTCTTTAATATATATTTAATACTATTAAGGTTTGTTCCATTCTATATAAGCTAGAGAGTGTCCTTTTCTTATTCTAGTTTTTTTTATACATATATTTAATATTGTTAAGGTTTGCTTTACCCTATATAAGCTAGAGAGTGATGGATTTTAGAATTTATAGTTGTTAGTATATGGTTGCTTAGGTTTGCTTTTATATATATATATATATATACCTTGTATTCAGCTCTGGGAAGTAGGGGGGGAGGGGGGAGGTAGGGGGGGAGGAGGGAGGGGGGAGGAGGGGAGGTAGGGGGGGAGGAGGGAGGGGGAAGGGGGTTTTTTTTAAAGGAAAATTGTATTTTAAAACTTTTCAATTAAAAAAAAAAAAGAGCCTCAGTGGCTGCCCTTTCCCAAGCTTCCACTAAGGCATCTGCCGAGCTGTGAGTGGGGGAGGCAGGTGGGGACCCCAGCGCTGCCTGGAACCTCGCGGAATCCATTAAGCGTCTGGGGCGGTACCATCTAACTGGTTCCACACACCCACGGCGGGGGGTGGCAAAACGGAAGACCAGCCGCAGGAGATGATAATCGGTCCATGACAGGGGCATAATAATTGGGGAGCCCCCACCAAGATCATCTAACCACCGACCAGATAAGAAAACTAGGTCAAGGGTGTGGCCTCCCTCATGAGTCGGTCCTGAAATTACTTGCGTCAGGTCCATGGCCGTCATGGAAGCCATGAACTCCCGAGCCAACTCAGATGATCCTCCCAGAGATGGTAGATTGAAGTCCCCCAAAACTATAAGTTTCGGGAACTCAACCACCAACCCAGAGAGGACATCGAGAAGCTCAGGCAGGGCTGCTGCTGCGTGACTAGGCGAAAGGTACACCAACAGCAAACCCAACTGCGCACCAGGGCCGCATCTCAAGAAGAGAGACTCACACCCGACTATCTGCGGAACGGTGGCCTCCCGCGGAGCTAAGGTCTCCCTCATAACAACAGCCACTCCCCCACCCCTACCCTGAGCCCGAGGCCGGTGTAGCACCCGGAAACCTGGTGGGCAAAGATCAGCCAGAGGAATACCGCCCTCTGGGCCCAACCAAGTCTCCGTGATGCAAGCCAGGTCCGCCTGCTCACCCTCGACCAAGTCACGGACGAGAGGAGCTTTATTAACGACAGACCTGGCATTCAAGTACACCAGCCGGAGCTCAGGAGGCTGCACATCCTCACTCCCGGGACCTCGGGGCAGAACAAGAGGGTCAGAACGCCTCACCGCTTGCAAGTAGCGGAGAGGCCTTCCCTGAGATCGATACGGCCCTCTGTTCCTGCACCTGCTGCCATTCCCTAACGTCGTGGGAATAGACATTCCCACGACTTGCCCTGGAGCCCCGGGGGCGACCGACCCCCGCTCCTCCCCTCCGCGATCAATCCCGGCCCTGGCCTGAACAGTGGTTGCTGGACTGCCCCCTGTATCCGAACAACCAAAAGAAGTTCCCACCCCCCTCCCTAACCTCCTAAAAAATTTAACCAAAAAACTAACCAGGGGCCTCTTATTTGGCTTATATCGGAGGCCCCTACCCATGCCCAGCCATCTCTCAGGTCAAGGGTGTGGCCTGAGAGATGGCTGGGCATGGGTATGCATATACACATCCTTCAAATAATAATAAATACATATATACCGTAATAAACCAGATAAACCAAATAAACCAGGCATACCCAGAATGACATTGTTAGTCCTTTAATTGCCTATTGATTATGTGAGACGAAAATCCAGTTTGGATGTTAAGATATGGATGAATATGTGCTATCAAACTGTTTTCATCTCCTAATGAACAGATACATAGACTTTCTTCATATTAAGACTAGCCATTGTTAATTGATTATAATTGGCCTGTTCATACAAACACTAACAACACATTAAAGAATGTTTTTATTTTCAATAAATAATTTTAAAAATTGTCTCCAAAATTTTTATCTTTTTCAAAAACAAGGCATTTAAGGATATTTTGAGGTTACATTTAAGTTCATGTAGCTTCTGGTCTGTTTTTTTTTTATTGAAAAGTTTTTCAATACATTTTATCTTTAAGCTTCTGGTCTGTTTTGTTTAATAAATAAAGCTATGTATAGGTTTTCAAGAACAACAATAAAAAGGTGAAAAACCAAGGTATGAATTGATTGCTTGGTATTATTATCTGTCACACTGCTGATGAAATTACCAAAATACCTGCCTCCCTTTTGTTGCCATTTGTGATGAGCACATTGTGCAAGTTATTTATTTAGGCTGCATAAGTGTTTAAACTGTAGTATACAAGCTGAAAAAATCTTCCTTAGAAGATTTAGGCTCAATGTCTAAAGACAAAAAGGTGTATATTTCTGAGATAAGGTGTGGTTTTGTTCACACCCTGTTTACATTAAGGGGGGGGGAACTGTAGGTGAATGATAGAGCACATGACTTGCTGGGGCAAAGCAAAAAACTATGTTAATTTAGACATTTTACAAATAAAGTCTTGTGAGTAGGTACAACTTAAATTTCAGCAAAGAAAAGTATCTGAATTAAATAAACTCCAGAATTCCACATGTACAATCTTATATAATAGGGATAAGAAACTTGCACTGCTCTCTTCTTTATATAGCAGTGCAAAAAAAAATCAGAAAAAATATAATGAATAAACGAATGACATTTGGAATTTAATAGAATTCCATTTAATAGAAATTAAAACTGTATCCATAAAGAGAGCAGCTTAACCTTTTAACATATCAAAACCACTCCTCTATCTTCTCAATTTTAGCACAGTGTGTTATTTCAATGTAATATTTATATCATATGCTTAATTCTTAATCTATTATGTAGGTGCCTTGGAGTATTAAATGTAAATAGAGAAAAAAGCAGGCTTTCTATCAATATTACAGTTTTAAATGTTAATCTTAGAAACACTGTAGTTATTTCACTTTTTGTTCAAAAGTAAATATAGTGAATATTTAATTAAATGAAAGAGCATATATCAAAAGTATTATTGTAAAAAAAATAGTTGTTGAGTGCCCCCAGAACATTAAAATTCACATCCGTATCACTACAACACCTATGTAACACTTTATGAATGGCAAGATGAATCTGCTTGAACTGCATGGCCATGGACTTTAGCCATAACTAACCCTAACCTCCAGTACATTACCGAGAATATCATTACAGCGTAATGTTTATCATCTCATTACAAAACTGGTGAGTTTCCCCCCCCCCAAGCATTGGCTTCAGAAAGGGACTTGCTAAAAGGGAGAACAGCTAGGCCTTGTATTTATCTTTATTTCAACTGATAAGAACTCATTTGAATTCTACAATGAACTTTCTTGTAAAATCAGTCTAACTGGAGATTTAATTATAAAGAGCATGTTTTTAATAAACAGGTATCTAAGCATAAGATTACTGTTTGTTTTCAATAAAAGTATTCAAAATGCAAAGCTCAAGAACAAAGTTTTTGTAAATCCAGCTTCTACAAGTCATTAAACTGAAAATATTTAGAAAACTATCTTATGGTCTAGAGGCCGAGAGGTTATAGCCATTCATGCAGATTCATCCTGGCTCTGGGACTGTTGAAAAATTCAGTTTTTAAAGGTTTTCCAAAAGTCTGCAGGCTTGGGAGCAAGGCTGTTATTCTTGAGGACAGTCTGTTGATGTGAAACACTGCACATTATCCTGCCCAATCTTAGAAGGTATTCAGAAACAATATAAATAATAGAATGTGTGCAATAAAAAGCATTTCAGCTGAACACCAGGTAAATAGCAAAGATATATAAAGCTATGGTATTCATTGGGTTGTCACAGATGCTGACAGTAATTTGCTGATTTAGTTTTTTTTTGTTACTACTATCAGAATACATAGTCACAATTTCAAGTCCAGTCATGTTTTCATAAAATATTTCACAAGGTTTTTCTCTTGTATTTGGTGTCAGTCACTGTGTTCCATAGAGGTCACAAGACATCTGACTCACAAGGCATTAGCAATTACACTGGTTTCATCATAAAATCCAATATATCATTATATGGATTATAAGCAGAGCTAAAAATCCAGTAGCAAGGAAGAATCTTAACATACTTTATTGTTACTAAAGTCTTTGGCTGAATTGTGAGATATGGGGCCTTGATACGATTAAGTATGCATTAAATATAAAATGCCTTTGCTTGCCTTTGCTTGTTTGTATTCCATTTATCTGTAATATAATATCCCTGATAATGAGAGAATGAAATTTATTTCATTCTCATTTAGGCTCCCCTCTCTGTTTACACTATTGACTGCCTGGAATAATTGCTGAAATATTCTAGGCCCCAAATTTGGCTGTCCAATATCAGAACATGTTTTAATTGGAGATGTTTGTTGGCATAGCTCTCGCCTATTGTGTGGCCTTAATTGGGTCAGATTCTGTGTCTATGCAATTTCTTTCCCACAATTCTGTTTATTAAGAGAGATTCAGAATGGCAAACACCAGTAAACAACAAAAGAAAGGGAAAAATAGACCATAAGCTTATATAAAAATCTGTCTATATTTAAAAGACTTACGGTAATCAAAATTTGAATAATTTAAACACACTTTTATTATAAAAGGAGAACTATGACTTGCTGAAGTACACATATCTATTCAATCTGCTGTTCCAGTGCTACTTTTATGGCGTTGGCGTTTAGATCCTTATTTTACTTTGTCTGGGCCAAACAAAGGGTATGTTCAGACAAGAGGGCATTCTATAACAGACCGTGAAGTTTAAGGTTTAATTCTATAAAGGCAAGCCGATCCTATGATTTTGTTGTTCTGGCTGCCTGGCTAGTATTTTGGACTGTTTTCACTGTTAATAATTAACAGTCACCAGAATGTTCTCCTGAGCTGTTGAGGAGATGATGATGTTTTGGCAATGAATTTATTAATAAATGTCAGACCTTTTCAATTGGAATGATGTACAGCTTGCACGATGATGATTTGTACTCCATTCTTAAAACCTTGTTTCCACTAAAGAAAAAGCCTGTGGAAAGAGACCCCAAGCAATGAAACATAAAGTATTTGGAATTATTTTGGAATAATAGCATCATTCTGAATCAGTAATTCTTAAAACTATTTTCTGTCAAGGTTCCTTCCCATTTTCAAAAGTAACCGAGGACCCCACAAGAGCTTTTGTTTATATCGGCTATAGTTTCAATATTTACTTTATTATAAATTAAAATTCACATATTTGCTACTACTGGGTCAAGACTATTTGAAAGGATTTTAATATGGCTTATTATTTTCCAAAATAGGCTGTCAAATTAATTTTGATTTGGGGGACCGCTGAGGGGGTTTTGGAGGACTACCTGGGGTCACAGAACCACGCTTTTAAGAAACACAGGTGTAGTCCTCGACTTACAACAGTTCGCTTAGTGACCATTGCAACGGCACTCAAAAAAGTGGCTTATGGCCATTTTGCTCTTACGACCTTTGCAGCGTCCCCCCACGATCACATGATCAAAATTCCGATGCTTGGCAACTGGTTGCTACTTACGACCCGTTGCTGCGTCCCAAGGTCACGTGGTCACTTTTTGCCACCTTTGGACAAGGACAGGGGTAGGCAACCTCGGCTCTTTTATGACTCATGGACTTCAACTCCCAGAATTCCTGAGTCAGCTATGCTGACTCAAGAATTCTGGGAGTTGAAGTCCATGAGTCATAAAAGAGCCGAGGTTGCCTACCCCTGGACAAGGAAAACCAACGGGGGAAGTCCGGTTCACTTTCAACAACCCCGTCACTAACTTTGCTAACTGCAGGGATTCACTGTGGCAAGGGAACGGGATAAAAAACTCGCTTAACAATTGCCTCACTCGGAACCACCGACATTTTGGGCTCAACGGTGGCCTTAAGTCAGTCGAGGACTACCTGAGGAGGAGATTGGGGGGGGGGGGGGTTTGAAAAAAAATTCCGTTTAACTTCCTCGGAAGCCACCGAGTTCAGTTCCTCCTCCCCTCCCGCAAAGGCGCTTAAGATTGCACGGGAGCCCCTAAACGTCGAAAAAGCGCAATTTGTCCCCGGGTGGCTGGAAAGAAAGGCTTCCGCCTCGGCCTTGGGTCGAGCCCCGAGGCCACGCCAGCCCCAACGGAAGGCCTCTCTCCGCGCTGCTTAGCGCCTCCTAGTGAAACCCTTTTCGGCGGCGGGGCACCTCGCCTCTTCCCCCCCCCCCCCACCCCCCGGTGCCGCCGCCGCCGCCGCCTCCTGGGCGGGCCCCGGATCCGCCTCCAGTTGCTGGCTGAAAGGAACATGGTGGCCGCTTCCTCCCTCCTAAGCAGCGGCAGCAACGGCGGCTCAGGCTGTCTCTGAGGGGCCGGGGAGGCTTGCCAGCACGGTGTGGGCGGCTCAGCCAGGCCCGCCGGGCGTCTCGGCGCTGAGGAAGCCGAGGGAGTCCGGTCTTTGCAGTTGCAGCCGCAGCCGCCCGCCGCCACAGGTGCGTCGCGACCAGGAGGTTGGAAGAGCTGACAGGAGAGGCGCCTTTCGTCTCCTTCCCTCTGCCTTTCCCGCCCCCCCCATTCCCTCTCTCTCCCCTTCAGGTTTTGGAGACGGCCAGCCCCGGCTTCAGCGAGGGCGGGAGCGCCCGTTGGTGCAGGCGGGAGACGGTGGCTCTTTCTCCAGCAAGTTACGCAGTTGGCCGCCTATCCCTTCCTCCTTCGCCGCCCCCCCCTCCTCCTCCCGCGCTTCGCCTCGTCCTCCGCCTGAGCGCTGGGCTCTGCGAGATCACGCCGAGGGAGCCTGGCTGCCGCCGGGCTGCCCTCGAGGTGTCGGACAGGGCCGCTCGGGAGAGAGAAAAGCGGGAGTTTTGTTTTGTTCTGTTCTGTTTTTGTTTTTTTTTGCCACGGGGCTGGTGTGGGTTTGGACTCGGAACGGCCCTTGAACGCCAAGGGCGTCCGGTGGTGGCAGCTCTTTCCGCGCTTGAAGGCGGGAAGAGATTCGTCCCCTCTTGCCTCCCGCCAACTTGGCGTTGTTTTTTTTTTCCCCTTACCCGCCTCTCGGGAATCGTCCGGTGTTCACCTGCGGGGTTCTCTGGAAGAAGAAGGAACGGGAAGAAAAGGCCCCGGGATATTGGGTTTCCTCGTCTCCCTTCCTTGGTTATTGATTTGAAGGGAGGCGAGCCTTGAAGCGGGGGGGTCGGGGGTCGGAGGACGTGCCCAGCTTGGGCTAAAAATAAAATAAAATAAAAATGAGATTGAACGGTTTGTGGTTCCGTTCCACACGTTGCGTTATATCTAGCCTGTAGGGTGCGAACCGGGCTGGAAGAGAATCCGGTGGCAGAAGGGCAGAGGCTGGGATTTCTGTGGTTGCCTCTGAATCAATCCAGCTATAATGCAATTTTATTTATTTATTTTTTGGCTCGTGGTGTCTTGCGTGATGCTGTGAGCAAAAGATGCTGTGAGTAAAAGGTTGAGTTTGGCCTGTCAACTCTGCCCCATCTTCCTGTAGAGAAAGTCCTCCCTCTGTGTGTATATATGTGTGTGTGTGTATATATGTATGTATGTGTGTATATATATATATATATATATATATATATATATATATATATATATATATATATATATATATATATATATATATATATATATATATTTGTTTTCTGAGGTTTTCGCGGGTGCCTGTATGTGGATCCTTGGTTTTTCGGGTTTTTCCCCGCGTAGAACTAAAGGTGTAGGCGCCTACACCTTTAGTTCTACGCGGGGAAAAACCCGAAAAACCAAGGATCCATATATATATATATATATATATATATATATATATATATATATATATATATATATATATATATATATATATATATATATATATATGTATTTGTTTTCTGAGGTTTTCGCGGGTGTTTGTATGTGGATCTTTGGTCATGTGGGTTTCCCCCCCCCCCCGCGTAGAATTTAAGGTGTAGGAGCTCCTACACCTTCAATTCTACGCGGGGGAAAAACCCGCATGACCAAAGATATATATATATATACACACACACATACATACATACACATGCGCATTCGTGATGTAAGTTACAGTTTTCTGCCTGTTTATGTGGAAGTCGGTGCTGTTTCACTTAGACTTGCTTCTGGGTAGGTGCGTATAAAATTGGATTGTTAATGAAGAATGGCTTATGTGCTAAGTGGTTATGGCTACAGGGTAGCCTCTCGATTACAGGTAATCTAATCATTACTTTTGAATAGCTTTGAGGCAGGTGATAGCCAAGCTACCGTATGCTGGACTTTCACATGGTCAACAAACTTCTAAAAATAGTTGAGTGTAGGTTTCTTTTAAATAAGAAAATCATTTATAGTTTAATCTGAAATGCTCATATAATTCCCCCGTTTAAAGCTCACTCTGTGCAAGTCTTTTATTTTCTCCTTAATATTACTTCCTCAGAAAGCTTTGGTTTCCTTAATGCCCAGGGGATGCAGAATTAGTTAACAACCCCCCCCCAAAGTGCTAGCATTAAATTTATTAACACTTGGAATTGACTTAAGAGTGTTGTCGTTTTTTATCTTATCTGCAGTTTTGACTTCCTTGTTCCTCTTTTTGACTCTTAAGTGATTCAGTTGAATTCCACAGTAATAGGATTTTGTGAAAGAAATCTTAAAATACTGTTTTCTAAGAAAGAGAAAAATAAGCCAGTTACCGTACTATGAAACTGTTGGGTCACCCAATGAATATGTTAATAGTTTAACAAATATGATTGAAGTTGCATAAATAACCATCAGAAATGTTGCTGACAGCATTAAGACCTGGTTCAAGTATTATGCTAATTACTATGTATATCTTTATCTCTGTCTATACATACATGCATACACTGCACTTGAATGGGTTAATACAATTTGCTAAACAAACCTGGCAAATTGTATTTGACTTAGACTGATGCATGAACTGAGCTATAACTTGCTTACTGATGATCCCTTTGACCCAAGCTGATTATATTAGGTCTATTTATTTTCAATATATCTTTAATAATGGGGTGTTAGATAACAAGATCAATGAATGTGGTTTTAACCATGCATTGAATTACAATAAAATTGTTGCTTGGTTTTTTTTCCATAATGCTTGATGTTTTCTATGAAAAATGCTTACTTTTAGCTAAATCTGCATTTTTTCTGTATGTAACTTTGAAATGATTTTTATGGAATCTGTTGCCTTTGTTGTTGAAAGAAACCAGTCATAAATATCAAATGAAAAATAACTTGGTAGATGTTCAGTTGTCATTCATAGATGTAAGTTGTTATTTTAGATATCCAAGATTTTTTTCAAGCTAACTCTATTCCACTGATGTGTATTGCTGGATGTGTTAATAATGATTTATAAGTGATCTTTTTCTAAGCTTTAATATCAGAACAATACATATATATTCTAAATTTTGTTACTGAATAGCCTTTGTGTGGTTATTCCTGGTCTATCAAATGTAACTCAAGATGAGCTTTAAAAATGTTTCTCACAACTACATTTTAAAGGAAATAAAGCAAGGGTACATCAGGGGTAAGCAATGCAGACCCAAAAGTAAACAGGTTTTTTATGACCAGAAATTTTTAAAAAATCAGCATTCTCATGTGGTATCATAAGATTCAAGCTAAAGATCTTGCAAAATCTTGAGACCAAAGGGCTCTAAAATCTAAAATTAATAATACATTACTTGAAATATTGTAAGAACTCACATTTTCTTCAGTAGTTGCATTGTATTTTTTATTTAAGATTTCTATTGGCTGGCCTATGAGATGCCATTAAAAATACAAGGAAAAACACATAATAAACACATAGTTTAAGAATATAATTGAAGTTTGTTATTACAAAATACAGAGTTGATCATGCACATAACTATGGGGTTTGTTCCCAGTGATCACACCAGCTCTTTATTTTGTGCAGTTACATATTTCATCTATAGAAAGAGGGTTGTGGACCATGTCTCTTTTTTAGTATAATAAGCATACAAGTAATGACAACTCTTTCTCCCTAGCTATCCTATGATGTCAGCCATTAAAGAAAAGCACTTGGAGAAATACTCCATAGCGTCTTGTCTTTATTAAAACCAGAGAGCTAATGTGAGGCAATACTGTAGTTAATGTATTAGAATAGGAATGGAAAAGCCTAGTTTTGCTTCACCTTCAGTCTTGAAAAATCCCTGAGTGACCTTGGGGCAGTCACTCTCTCTTAAGATTATTGTTGTGAGAAACAATAAGAGGAGAGAACAGTATGCTTACTGATTTGATTCCTGAATGAAAGACGAGATACAAATCTAGTAAGCAAGCTAGGAAATCTTCATTTCTTTCACCAGTTGGATTGATGATGTTCTATTATAAAGTAAAAAAGAATTGCTGCCACCATATAATGTTACTCAATTTCTCTGTGACTACAGCTGATCTCATGAATTCCATTCCCCCAAGATCTGTACGGTCTCAACTCTGCTGTCTTTCAAGCGTACTTTAGAGACCTAGCTCCCACAGGCACTGGGTGGAGATGTTATGTGAAATAGGAGGAAGGTGTGTGGATAAGTTCACTGCCATGCGTTATTTGTAAAAACTAATAAAGCTGGGAGATAAATAAATAAATACCCTACCACTTAGATGGTTTAATAATTATGTTTAGCAACAACATTTTCACTGTCTTTTAATTGACTATATTGTTTGTTTTTAACTTGCTGTAAGCTGCCCAAAGCTAAGTGTAAATGGGTGATTTTGTAATTGGCATCATAAATATAAATTCAAAAATATTACTAATCTGTTAATAAGAGTTATGCTGGTGATTCTTTCTCTTTCTTTCTTTCTTTCTTTCTTTCTTTCTTTCTTTCTTTCTTTCTTCCTTCCTTCCTTCCTTCATTCCTCTTTTTGCTGCCCAAACCTCTGAGCAACTTCTATCAGCAGTAACAAGTATTAACATATATCATCACGTAGCAACAACATCCACTAATAGAGTTAGGTTAATCAACAGTATCCCCAAATACATTTTGGAGCAGCCATGTTTCTGCAGTTACTTGGAACTCCAGCAGGGAGGGGTCAGTGCAGAGATCTGGGGAATAGCTGTTCAACAGAAAGGAAATCAGTATTGAGAAGGCTAGACTGTGGTGTAAATGGCACTTCCCTCCGTGGTGGATCCTTAAGCCTTTTCTCTCCGACAGAGGTAGACAAATTCAGTTGGGAAGCTATCTAGGTTTGGAACTTAAAAGGGCTTTAAAATTGCACCTTGACTTGCCTCAGAAGCTAACCCAGTTACACAGACAAGCCCAGGAATGCTCATAGTACGTGGATTGCTATATACTGCACACCAGCTACAGCTTTTGGATGGTCTTCAAGAACAGTCCCAGTGAGGCAACGTGCTGTAATCCAGCTTTGAGGAGAGAAGTATTTGAATGACTCTACATAATGTCTCCTGATCTAGGAATGGCTGAAATTGATGCACAAGATATTAAGTAATTGTGCAAAGATTCCCTGCCAAAGCCTTCGTCTGCTCTTCAAGCAAGAGCCGTTAGTCCAGGATGACCCCTAGTTTGCATGCCAGCTTTGAGGGGAGTATCCAGAACGAAAGATTCAGTTGACCTTTGGATCTACATCCACTGGATTTTGCTAGGATTCAGCTTGAATCTGTTCTTACCCATTCAGACCCTAACAACCTCTAGCCCATCTCCTTTTCGATTTTGGGTAAAGGTATTTAACTGGTTATCTGCAAATCAATGATAACACCAGGCCATGTGATCATTTTACTTTTTTTTAATGGCCTCACATAGTTGTTAAACAGGAGGGTAGAAGGCCAACCCCTGCAATACCCCACATTAGAGCAACTGAGAATTTGGCCCCTACCTCTTCCTCCCAGCTGGAATCAGCTGCTCAGTAAGAAGAAAAAAACACTGTAATACACTGCCCTTCACACCCAATCTGTAACAATAGCAAGGTTGATGATACTGAGGCTGCCAAGAAATCCAGTCACACATCCTGGTTTTGCCATCAATCACATACAGGACAGCCAGTGTGGTTCCTTTAACTAATAGGAAAAGAAGCACATGCTGTTCTCTTGTCTGTCATTAATCCTATTAACCTTATTACTTTTCCTCCATGTATGCTGCCATCTTACTCTGTCCTATAACCCAATCCTATAGTCATGGACATAGAACTTGAATTTACAATTTAAAAATGTAATATAATACTGAAGTGTGTCACAATAGATGTTTCATATGTGAGCCCAAACAACTATATTCCACTAGTTAAATATTGTTGGTTGATTAGAGCTTGCTGTCCTCTAATTTCTTTTATAACTTGTAATGGAACATTGCTGAAAGTAGCTAGTTCTGTGTACGTTGATGTTGTTTTATTGACTTATTTTATGATATACCACTTTGTTGCAATTTAAACAGTTGTAATGTTTTGCTTGGAATTTGCCAATGGCATATCTTGCAATTTGCTTTTTATTTTTATTTTCCTTTTGAGACCTACCTGAAATGGATATTTGCACAATGATCTCGGCTCATCTTTGTTAAATCTGCATGGGAAAAAAGATTGTGTAATCTGTTGCTCATCTGATTTGTATAATACTGAAACAATATGCTGTTCAAAATTATGAGAACATATTCAATCATATGTTATCTAACCTTGCTTTAGTCTTGTCTAAACCATTTGTGTTTGTGTGTATTGTATATTCACATGTACACATACACACACACACACTCATGCTATGTGTTCTACAATTCATTAAGTGAGATCTTTGTTGAATTAACTCCTGCAATTAATATATTACATTATCACAAATATGCATTGGCTGAACTTTGAAATTTAGTTTCAACAATCATGGAGCTAACATTTGTAGAAATAATAGATTTTTAATAGTTTCTAAATAATGACAAGATAAAGAATTTTTCAGTATTAGTAAAGAAAAAAATAGCGAAAGTTTTTCCCCCCCAACATGGTGTCCTTTATACATCTTACAGTAAAATTTTTAGAATGATTACTGAAATTACCCAACATCTCTACAAAATGTCAGATTGGGAAATGCTGCTTTGGACAGTCACATTAAATACAGTATAATGTTCTGTTCCTCCTCTGTTCTTTCTTTTTTAAAAACATGTAGACTTGTGTACACATTTAAGATATAATATCTATTGAGCAATTGAGAAAGTCTACATGTCTGGATTTCTTTAGGACAATTTGTAATGCAGAGCTAATACTATTTCCTTTTATTTTTGTATTACTATGATCTTTTGCATTTAAGAAGTTTGTTTGTTTTAATCTGTTAAAAATGCCAGTCAGTGGCATGCTTTGAATTTTTTTTCATATGTTTTCAATATTTTTAAAAATGTTATGAGTCAGAATTGTATAAAATTTATCTAGCATCATTTGTACATATTCTTAAAATAATTTAATGTAACACGAAAGCTATAGGCTACTTACACATTTTGGATGATAGATAACTTATTTCGACTTTGCTATCACAAATATTTGACCAGTGGAATTATTCCTCGAAGGCTGGAACAAATATTAATAGAACCTCTACTAATTCAAGAATTTTTAATACCTCTCACAACCAGAAAATTCATGACTATTGCGAATTTGGATCTTTTTGTATACAGCTTCCATCCTCTGGTTCTTCTTTTATCCTTAGGTGCTATGGAAAATAAACCCACAACCTGTGCTATATGATATTCCTTCGTGTATTGGAAGACTGCAGTCATGCCTCCTCTTAGCTTTCTATTCCTTTAGACAAACATACTCAGTTCCCTTAACTGTTCTTTGTAAAATTTAATCTCCACCTTATTACCATCCTATTGCTTTTCTCTGCACTCTTTCTAGTTTTTGTATTCTAGCAACCAGAACTGGACGTGGTATGCCAGGTGCGCTCAAACCACTGCAACTATCAATTCCTATGACCTTGTCATTAAAGATAATCCTCATTTAACAATAATTGGGACCAGCAACTATGTTGCTAAGTGATGTGATAAAGTGTGATATGACAGCAGTTGTGGCAGTTCTGGTTTCCATGGTTAAGTGATTTCGGTGTGGCCATAACTATGATGTCACATGATCATTTCCAACATCTGCCATTGACTTTGCTTGCCAGAAGACAGTGGAGATTCACATGACCACAACACTCTGTGAATGTTGTAATTATGGCAATAATAGCAACAGCCCAAATTGCAATCACGTGCCCCTGGGGACGCTGTCATGGCTGCAGCTCTAAGAACCAATTGTAAATCTCATTCAGCACCATCATAACTTTGAAGGTCACTAAATATTGATTGTTAAGCAAAGCCTATCCATATATCTCCATTGATGCAGCCCCAAACTGCATAACCCATAATGGCACATCTGAAATGTTTGGATTGTTTTTTGTGTTTCCAGAATTGGAACAGTGGTTCAAAGAGAGTTCTTCTGTTATAGTCTGTACAGGTTAAGACAACATTGTTTTTTCCTTAATACCCGAATAGAGAAAATTAGCCCAGTTATTTAATTGCTTCTAAGCTTCTAAAGGAGATATTGGATGCCATAAGCTTTCCTTTGCCTTCTAATATCCGCAAAATGCAAAAAATGTCCAAAACTCTCAGTGCCACCCAACCCAGAATATTTAAGAGCCGTATGTGAGTCACCAGTCACCCACCTAAAGAAAGCATTCTGCTGGTAAGTATGGGAAATTTTGAGGCTATTGGTAAAAATTTAAATAGCCAATCCTCTAGAGAATTCCTGAGCCAGCATGACTCAGCTTGGAACCTCTCCCTTCTCAGCATGGCTGGCTCAGGAATTCTGGGAGTTGAAGTCCACGAGTCATAAAAGAGCCAATGTTGCCTACTCCTGTTCTGGAGCGTTCTTTTCCCTAAGCTTGTGAGAGCTAACTATGACACTGAGGGAGTTGTTAACAAGCTTTTTAAATAACATTTTAAATATATAACTTACAGTTGCAAGAAAAAGTATGTGAACCCTTTGGGATTGTGTGGTTTTTTGCATGAATTGGCCATAAAATGCGCTCTAAACGTCATGTAAGTCACAACAATAGAAAAACACAGTCTGCTTAAAATAATACTACACAAACATTAGCTGTTGTCATGTTTTAATTGAAGATAAGATGGAAACATTCACAGTGCAGGGTGGAAAAAGTATGTGAACCTTTGGACTTAATAACTGGTTGACCCTCTTTTGGCAGCAATAACCTCAACCAAACGTTTCCTGTAGTTGCAGATCAGACCTGCACAACGATCTGGAGTAATTTTGGACCACTCCTCTGCACAAAACTGTTTCAGTGTAGCAATATCCTTGGGATGTTTGGTGTGAATCGCTCTCTTAAGGTCATGCCACAGCATTTCAATCGGGTTGAGGTCAGGACTCTGACTGGGCCACTCCAGAAGGCGTATTCTGTTCTGTTGAAGCCATTGTTTTGTTGCATTACTTGTATGCTTTGGGTCATTGTCCTGTTGCATCACCCATCCTCTGCGGAGCTTTAGTTGGTGGACAGATGGTCGTACGTTTTCCTGCAAAATGTCCTGATAAACTCTGGAATTCATTTTCCCATCAATGACAACAATCCGTCCAGGCCCTGAGGCAGCAAAGCAGCCCCAAACCATGATGCTCCCTCCGCCATGTTTTACAGTGGGGATGAGGTTTTGATGTTGGTGTGCTGTGCCATTTTTTCCCCACACAGTGTTGTGTGTTTTTCCCAAACAACTCCATTTTGGTTTCATCTGTCCACGTTTGAAGTTTGCAAAAGAGCACCTGGATGTTCCACAGCAGTACTGGCAAAATATACTTGTGTAGTATTATTTTAAGCAGACTGTGTTTTTCTATTGTTGTGACTTACATGACGTTTAGAGCACATTTTATGGCCAATTCATGCAAAAAACCACATAATCCCAAAGGGTTCACATACTTTTTCTTGCAACTGTATTTGTCCCTTTTTTGTAAATTAGAAGAATGCCGTTATTGAAAATAACTTTTCTTTTACTGAACAAATTCTGTGGTACTTTTTCCTACTGTTCTTCACTGATATTGTATTAATTGCTGACTACCGTGTTCTTCCAGTTTGGCTTCAGACCCTGGAGAAGAAACTAGATACCGTACTAGAACATGTATTTTTCTGGCCAAATTGATGTTTAACGTAATTTGTAAACCATGACATTTTCGTACGTGAATTCATATAGGCACGCCGGAAATGTTTCAACAGTTTCGACTCTTATGCCTGGTCCAGTAATTCTCGTACTGTGGCACAATGGAATTGTTAATGGACAGCAACAAATAAAATACAGATAGTCCTCAACTTATAACAGTTCATTTAGTGATTGAAGTTATAAGTGACTTATGGCGATTATTCACACTTACAATCTTTGCAGCCTCCACATGGTCACCTGAACAGAATTCAGATTCGTGGCAAGTGAGGTTTGCGGTGTCCTGGGGCCATGCCATTATCTTTGCAGCCTTCTGACAAGCAAAGTCAATGAGGAAGCCTGATTCACTTAACAACCATGTTACTAACTTAGCAGCTGCAGTGACTCACTTAACAAATGACAAGTGACTCACTTAAAAAAGTCACAAAATGGGGCAAAACTCAATAATTGGGCTCAATTGTGGTCATATGTCAAAGACTACCTATAAATGCTTCTCTGAAACTAAAATATTACAGGCAGAGCTATTGATCAAATCTGTCTTCCTTCAGTTAATTGCTCTGGCCTCTTGCTGTCATTCAGACTCATTGGGAATAACAATTTTGCATCTTCATTTCTAATGCAGAAAAGTAGCAGAATTAGTTGTTCTTTATTTAAACATGCTGTACATTTGACCATTTCTTTTTTAGTCTGGTAGAATGGTAAAATTGTGACCACATAGAAAATATAAGGGAGAGTGTGTGTGTGTTTGAGTATTGGATAGAACCGAGTAACTGTTACTTTAGGGAACATTTAAATAAAATTTTAACGTAATTTCTTTCCAGGAAAAATGTGCTTTGGATTTTAATAATGGCAGTTGATAATGTTTTTTTTTAATGTGAAAAGCTTTCTGCTCCTAGGAAGCTGGAAAATGAATAGGAAAACAGGTGGGTGAATTGACAAGTTATTTCACGGCAATCATGAACAAATGGGACTACTTTGCTTGAAGGAAATGGGAGCAGCTTGAAGCCAAACAAAACAAGTACCAAGTCAGGTGATAGTGTAGGAATCAGCCTCTCTCTCTCTCTCTTCACTTTTGTTTTGCAAGGAAGACTTTTCAGATTACCAGGTTATTCCATAGTGACTTGTTCTGCAACTTTTAAGAATTGTATGGACCAATTTAGAGTATAATGTCAACATCTCAAAACAATCTAGCTCAAATGTCAAGTATTGTGACCTGTGTGACTGCTAAGAGTCAACAGTGCTTTGACATAAGCAAAAATTGGCACTCGAGTAAATAAGGATTGTAAGTATATAACATGTAATATGAGTTTTAGAACAATAATTTATTAAAGCCGTTATTGATTTAGGTAGGTCTCAGAGTTAAAAGTATAACGCAGGGGTGTCAAACTCAATTTCATTGAGGGCTGCATCAGTGTTGTGGTTGCCCTCAGGGGGCCGGGTGGGTGTGGCCTGGGTGGGTGTGGCCTACTGGGTGGGCATGGCCTACTGGGTGGGCATGGTTAGCTCTATATCATTCGCATCAAGGGTGCCTATGGGGGCCTGGGCAGGAGTGGGACAGATCTGAGGGTCTCTGGCAGAAGGAGGGTCTCTGGGCCAGGGCCAAGGCAGTGGGGGCCGTTCCCTCACTGTTTCCAGGATGGCTTCGCGGGCCGGATCTGGCCCCCGGGCCTTGTGTTTGAAATGTCTGGTATAACGGGTTCTTTTAAAAACAAGCTCTTTTTTTTAAAAAAAATTTTTTTGAATGAATTATATGACAAGTTATAATTTAACAAAGAAACTCGGTGTCTTATTTTTGATTCAGCATCTTAAAATGGATTCTTTGGTAGGTTATTTATACCTATTTGGTATAGTTATTCTAGATAACTAACTTTGATCAAACATATTGAAAAGCAAATAATTGAGCAAGTATATTCTCCTTCATTACATAGCTCTGGAAATTTTTAAAACTAGTTAAATGAGGCAGTATGGTTTCTCTGCGTTTAGAATATTGGGTATAATGCAGAGTGCTTTACTTCAGGATACACAGCAGGAAAATTCACAGAATAGGGCATTCCCCCCCCCACTTCATACATGAGTAGCAAAAGGAAAGATATAGTACAATAAAAAGGCCAACATATATAGCAATGACAAATGGAAATAAAATATAACATGACAATCAGATTATTAACATTAAGTCTGTAAAACTAAGTCTGTTACTTAAATTCATAAAAATATAAAATATAATTATTGTTTCTCAGTAATGCAGTGAAATAGCAGACTAAATGTGGCCTATGTTGTCTGGTCATTCTAAAATCCTGGGGATTGCTCTTACAAGCAATTAAACAGGGTTTGTTTTTGTTTTGTGTTTGGATTCTGCAGGCCATAAAGCACTATTTAGAGCAGGGGTGTCAAACTCGCAATGTCATGTGACGTGTCGCAACCTATCGCGCCTTTTTGCCATTGCTGGCAGTGGGGTGGGCACGGTTTCACTATGATACATCTAGCCCACGGGCCGGCAGTTTGACACCCCTGATTTAGAGACATTAAATGAGATCAATTTTATCAGAGAACACATATTGAAGATAAAGTGAGTTTGGTTGCCCTGTGCTATTTATTAATGGGGTTGTTTACACGCATAAATATCCTTATAGAAGGGGCAATGTTAAAAAAAATAATAGTGGTGGCGTCAATATTACTTATTCTACCCAGACTTTCCTGATTTTTATATTTCCCTTAGAGAATGACAGTTGGTAAAACATCACATTGTGCTAGCATCATAACTCATCAATATCTGCATATTTCAATTTGACTTAAGATCCATTTAAAACTAAGGGTTGAGCAATCTGGAAATTGAAGTCCACAAGTCTTAAAGTTGAACCTCTGACTTAAATAAATCACTACTGGGAGAATAGATTGGGTTTCCTGGCTTTATAAATCTGTTGTTCTCAGCCTTAGATCTACTTACCCCAGGCAAAGCTTAAAGCTAACAAAGCCTTATTTGAGTAGACACAGTTACTGAACTTTTACATGATAAACCCTTTTCATTTATCAAAAATGTTGTTATTAAGAGAAACCAATATGATAGTAAAAATTCATTTTAACCAATAATTTAGTAGATTAAGTCATAGCACAGTTTTGATTTTAACTACTTTAGCTTCTTGTGGGAGATAGCATTGGGATATATTGCAGCACCTGAAAAATATTTACCGGTATCAGGAGCTTTTAGATTGTAAGGGCTCCACCATCAGTAAGATATTTTGTATGATTCCATTTATATTGCAATGTAAGAATTGTACTTAGATCTCTGTGTTAAATACTTTAATCTGTGCCAGAATAGGTCATGCTCCCTGGAATCTATAAAAATATTTTTAGCCAAAATTAATATTTGACTAACTGTACAATATAATTTGTGTATTCTGGCTTCCTGCAGCATGAAAAACTGTGCCTAAATTTTAAATAATTGGAGTTGTAAGTCATGTTCATTCAGTATTCATCTGTGAACTGTAGGGCATTTTGCAAAAACCATTATCTTGATCTTAGTATAATCAATTTCTAGGGCTTCCACTTTGCAGAACAAAGGAGCATCTCAGCCCAAGCAAAATCAATGCTGATAAATCTACTTCTTGCATAGAGAAGTATTGATGCATGATTGTGGGCTAGTTTTGGGAGATTATGTGCCAGGGGCCAGGGAAAGATTAAACAATAAAGGGCTAAACAATACTTGCCAGACTCCTTTTTCCACTGAAATTTCTAATTGCTCTGCATAGTGAATATGACTTTTACTCTAGAGTTATTGTGACATTTTTACAATAATAGGTCTCTATCAATGGAAGATATTCAATGTTTGCTATATTTGATTCCAGTAGACTGAATCAAAGGTAGATTTAAAAATCTATGTAGGCAGCGTATAACACTGATCCATGTTTATATTTTTCAGCCAAAAATTGTAATCTCAAGACTTGGTTTGTATGTGAATCGCTTATCCTAAAACAAGCCTGCTGGTTTGCAAATATATGTCCAATATAGTATTTTGTTCATCTTAAAAGAACGGCAAACATTTTGCAAATAACATTCAGTATATAGGTTGGTAATTTAAAGGGCATATTCTTTTGATCTGTTTTTATGTTATTTATCCATGAATCTGAATTCATAAAGATAATTTCTATACTGTGGTAATAAAATATTTGTCTATGTTCTTAATACGTGTCAGTATTCTTAATTTTTAAATCTGTTAACTAAAGGATGCAACTTCTTCACATAGTAGCAAAGTCCATTTAGGGATGAAACTTGCATCACTCCTTAACTACATTTAAGGCAACTCATTTGTGGGTATAGAGTGCATGAAAGTGAGCCATTCACTCTCCTATGGGGATATGGTAAACTGCCCCAAAAGATTTATCAGAAGATGTGTACTAATTTGCTATAAAATAATTATTAAGATACTAAGTTGACAGCCTTTCTTTCTTTGCTTTTTGTACTGTAGTAAATCTTTAGTGGTGATTAGATTTGGGCTAATCACAGAGTTAGATCATATCAAGGCCCTTTTTGCCAATGAGTAATCTGAGCTGAACAAGGTTTGGAGTTAGTTGCCTATCCTATTCCTGAATTTATGGGATATTACATTGCTTATAGGGACGCAGTGGCTCAGTGGGTTAGGACGCTGAGCTTGTTGATCAGAAGGTCGGCAGTTTGGCAGGGTAGAATCCCGAGTGCCGCGTAGCAGAGTGAGTGCCTGTTACTCGTCCCAGCTTCTGCCAACCTAGCAGTTCGAAAGCACATAAAAAAATGCAAGTAGAAAAATAGGGATCACTACGGTGGGAAGGTAACAGCGTTCCGTGCGCCTTTGGCATCTAGTCATGCCGGCCACATGACCACGGAGATGTCCTCGGACAAGCGCTGGCTCTTCGGCTTTGAAACGGAGATGAGCATCGGGCCCTAGAGTCGGAAACGACTAGCACGCATGTGTGGGGGAACCTTTACCTTTTACCTTTTTACATTGCTTAACATTGTCTGTAACAGCAACTATTGTTTAATGTAGTTTCACTAGAACAAATATATCTGAACCTCATCCTATGATGAGAAGCAATTAAAATGATTTCGAGTTGGGAACAATTGTTTCAAGCAGAAAGGATACAACATTGGATATGCTTCATGGGAAAGAAAATGTAAATGATGGGCTGAGATATGATAGAGATTTATATAGTTACACGTTACGTAGAGAAAAGGGCAAGGGTAAATGCCTTTCTTCAGTCAGCATTAGATTCCAAGTCACCCAATGAAGCTGAATTGGGAGATATTCAGGACAGCAAGAATTGTTTCATCTTAGCATACATTCAAATTGTGAAAATATTGTTTTAATACATACTAATGGCAAGGAATTTAGAATTGGGTGAAATAAATTCATGGAAGGCGTAGTAGATTATCAGAACAGAACAGAATAACAGAGTCGGAAGGGACCTTGGAGGTCTTCTAGTCCAACATCAATGGTTGCTAATGGCAATATGACACTTGTATGCTCAGAGGAATCATGCCTTCATTGCTGGAGAAATTGTGCTCATATTTTCTCTCTCAAATTTCCCATTGGCATCTGGCTGTTCTGTGGGAACAGAATGTTGGATTGGACAGCTTGAGCCAACATGACTCTTATGATAATATTGTGGACTCTTATGGAGAACAAGGATTTCCCCCCCTCAAATTAGACTGAGAATATCAGGTTTACAGTCTATTTTTATTATGTTATGTTAAACAGACATTTTAAGCTTAGCTTTGGAAAGATTCAAAGTGAATGATTTCTATACAACTATCCTATCTCACATCTTATACTCTCTTATTTCCTTTTAAATGATTGCTATTCTAGCTTGAATTCACCACTGTAGTTTAATATGGCTTGTTCAGTATAGCTTTGGTGTTAAAGATCATTCTCATCATATGCTTTTGACTGTTTATCACATAGCAGTAAAAATATGTTGAGAATGATTTCTTTAAACTATCTGGTGCTTGATAAGGGTCTTTGTAGATACAAGAGGAAACAGTTTTAAAATGATTTGCCACTCTGTGCCTTACTGCTTTGGTAGTATATTTTAAAATGGAAAGTTTTGGTGACAGTTTTATACCAAAGGACTGCATGGTGCTTTGGATCTGATTTTTTTAAAAATGTTGGAGCACACAGGAGCATAATATAGCAAATTTATATTAGGTCTTTAAAGCAGTTGCATGACGATAGAAAATATATGGTTGCCTTAAGAACAGTTCTTAACTTTTTATGTTCATGTACTCTGAGTCAAATCATATCTTTATTATGGTCATATGGAATGCGGGTGTACAGTCAATTAAAAAGGATAAAAGGCACATCAAAGCCTAATGTATTTTTTAAAAAAACCAAAAGATATAAAACAAAATAAATATTGAAAGCAAAAGTCTAGAAAGAATTCTGAAAGGTAATGTAGGACATTAGATGGATGTGGAGAAGTATAAAGATTACAGTGTGGCAGACTATGTCAAATTACTGAGCACCCTAGTATGACAAACTAGATGCTAATTAAGACTAGTTCATGGCACAGGTCATCATTTGATGGATTTTAAGTGCCACTCCGCAGAACCTGGTGACATATTATATATTGCAGCATGGCTGATATCTGAAAGCAGTAGGGAGATGTGAAATTTCCCTTTGTATCCTTGGTATTTATGCAGTAATGATGACATGAGGCTAGTACTCGGGTTTCTGTAATGCAGGCACTGGAGATGCATATGCAACTGTGTTGTTTCTAGTGTCCACAGGCACAGGAGCATTGTCTCTCCAGGTAAGGAATCTTCCTGTATTGGTCTTCAAGGGCAGATGTGGTGAGTAAAGGCTCTCCAGGGGTTAGATACTTGGACACTAATTCAGGATGCCATAGAACAGGGCTTTTCTTTTTCTTTTTTTAAACAAGTTTTATTAATTTTCTAATTTTACATCCAAATATTTATGAAGCAATGTGGTGATTGGATAATCAAAAGTCCAATAACAAAAAATTTTTTTTGTACACAGGTCAAGGTAGATCAACAAAAATTCCCTCTCCAATTCCCTTAGTCACAATATCAAAATCAAATTAATACATTTCTGGTTGTAGCAGAGTCAATTTGAACAATTATCTATACATTTTCATGTATACTTATTCATGTCCTGTTTGTTAAGTTTTATCTAATTTCAATACAGTGCTCCAAATTAGCCTGCAGTATCTAAAAACCTTAATTTTCAGGTAACCCACATTTCCCCTATTTCATTAAATAGTAATTTATCATAACTGAAATACATTGTTCACTTAAGTGTATTCTTATTATATTTCAAAAACATATTCTATTTGTCATCTTTGCAATTCATCAATAATTAACAAAGTATGTTTTATTATGTCATTCCAAGTTCTATAAATAATTCAAAGTTATGCTCTGGTAGCTAATTTTCATTCCCTTAAAAATCTAGATCCTAAATATAAAATCAGTTTATATCTTTTAATAGTTCCCCTTGGCCCATTAAAAGAAAATTTTAAGCTTTATTATTACAAATCCCAACATTTATAAAAAAACCACCCATTTTTTAAATCTAACTCTAGCTTTCTTCTTGTGCCAGGCAGGCTTCCATATCATTGCCTTTAACTTCTCAAATGTGTCTCCCTTTCTTCCTACACACGTTGTTTGAATCCAGGGAGACCATCCAGTTACCAATTTTTCAAAGAGAGTGACCCCTTTATAGTCATTACATTTTCATTCTAATAAATCAAATCTCCGTGTTTGGCGTAGTACAGTTGTCGTTAATTCAATCTGGTCTTCTCGTTTCAGTTCCATCTGGTTTAGGTAAGAGGTCATGTCTGGTGTTGTAGTTATTGTTTGGTTGGTTAAAGTCTTAATGTACTGTATTTGAAGGCTTTTGGCATCCTCCATCTTAGTATTGCTTTCTTCAGCTTCTGTTGTTTGTTGAATTGTAGGTTTTATAGTTGAAATTGAAGTTTGGACATCAAGGCTGTCAGTAGATTGTACTTGTTGTTCTTTAGAGTCCCCTATTTTCTTGTTGATTTCCTCATCCTCTGTTAGTTTTTGGGTTGTCAGTTCGTCAATTGAAGTCTCATTAGGTGGGTTTATGCTGTCACATTTGTCTTTAAGTCTGGCTTTCATTTCTGCAGTCATTGCCAAAATTGTTTCAAGTATGAGTTTATAGTCAAGTGGTGGAATATATTCTTCCATTTCTTTAGTATTTTACAGATAGGCCTTTAGTGGAGGCTAGTTTAATAAAAATAATGTGTCCACCTTCACTATTCCTAAAGGATGTTTTCATTACCAGGTGTTCCCAATTCTTATCTTTAAAGATAATGTCAAGGACAAATCTGTTACAGCGAGATTTCAGAGTAAAAAAAAGGTTTACTTGCTATACCAGGTTTCGCCACAAGATGTCCTCAATAGCGTAAAATCCTTTTCCAGACTACTATGAGGCTTTTATCCAATTCATTTTTAGCAGTAAATAGGGTAGTAGTTCCCCACAGAAATAAGTAATAAAAAATTTTTAGTGGGCCAAAAATTCCAGAAGTACAAATAAGTTTGCTTAGTTATTTAGCTTAGTCATTTGATTTCTTTTGAGGCTTTAAGGTTTTAATTCCCCAAGTAGGCAGTCGCTGATCTTTCAAAAAGCGGGGAGAAGATTTTCAGGAAAGTCCCACAGGGAAGTAATTAGGGAAGTAAGAAAGGTAAGGTCTCATCCAAATCCTCCAGATTGCTTCATTGTGCTTGATAGTGATTATGGCTTTTGGCAGGGAATAGCTTAGTGATCAGCCATGTTGATGGCCAATCTCTTCTTCTTCAGGCCAGAGGAGCTGCTCTGGATCAAACGGAGGGCTGCCGCCCTTCCGCGATCGCAGGGAGAGCCTCCTCACAGTGGTCACCCCTCCAGGGTGACTTTTGACCCTTTTCAGGGTTCTCCAAGGAAGAAAGACCAGACGGCAGGGAGAGGTTTCTTTCTGCACGTCCGCTGGTGCCGCGCACGCAAACCAGAAGCCTAGCAAGGTGTCTTGATGACCAAAACAGGAAAAAAGTGATGAAGTACAGGTAGTCCTTGACTTACCACAGTTTGCTTAGTGACTGTTTGAAGTTACAATGGCACTGAAAAAAGTGCCCCCCAAGCCACAGCCGAGCAAGACACCTGCCTGCCTGCCCAGTGGCGCTCTTCTTCCTGTTTGAGGTTTTCATTGTTGTGAGCATTTCTGTTGAGGATTGGGAGCAGGGGTGGGGTGGGGAGGGTGTTTAGTTTTTATTCCCCCCCATCTGCTGGGTGGTTGCAGCAAGTGTTGGTCACTTGACATGACCCTGGGACACACTGACCGTCATAAATATGAATCCGTTGCCAAGCATCTGAATGTAAATCACAAGACCCTGGAGATGCTGCAACATTCCAGCTGATCGGCGCTTCTTCTGGGCTCAGAAGCACCAGGATCAGTGCCAAGCTCCAGCTGGAGCCTGGCGCTGATCCTAGCGCTTCCGCTGAGCCCTGACAGCCCTGCAACTCCAGCCGTCTCTCGCTCAGGCTTGTGCGGTGCTGCCACCGGTTCAGCTCATTCCCCTCCCCCGCTACCACTTTTCTAGGATGGTCGTGTACCACCTGCCAGATGCCAATGTACTACAGGTGGTACCCATACTACTGGTTGAAAAGCCCTGCCATAGAAGAGGCAGAATACTTGTCGGATTCATGGGCAATAAAAGATAGGGTAGATCCAATTGGTGCTTTGTATCTGTAACATGTTGTTTAATGAGTGTTTTGGTTAGATCATATGCCATACTGAGCTGAAGACTTGTAGAGAAGCTTAAGGGTGAGATTTTAGTTGCCACTGCCTGTTTCCATGTAGTCTGAAAGTCGTCACATTTAGTTAATGGAGAACAGCTAAGTTGCGGGGATGGGCTGGGGAAGGATTATCTGAGCCAATAATTGAGTATGGTCGCCCAGACTTTCATGAGGTCTGTCTCTAGTTGCAGATTGGCATTAGAGACACATTTTGGGACTTGAAAGTTTGATCTTAGAAATTTGGATTGTATGATTTCTTATCTTAGAAGGGGCTCATCTGGGTACCATAAAGAAGTTGTGCTTTGGTTCAGCTTCAACTAATTTGAGCACTGCAGATCAATAGTGGCCATCTCTTATCTTAGAGAATTTAAGGATGGCAGATTCCCCCCCCCCTCAAATTAGATTGAAAATTTTAAGTTCACACTCTACTTTCATTATGTTATGAATTTGATTTTAAAGAGGTGCTTTGGAGTGAGCACATGGGAGCATGAATGTAGCAAATTTTTGTAAGTCTTTAAAGCTATTGAATAATGACAGAAAAATATGTGTTTGTTTTAAAGACAATTCCTATATTTACATATTCTTGTACTCTGATGTACCTTTTTGGAATCAAATCCAATGATCATTTATTCATTCTGTTGTTTTGTTTGCTCTTGGCAGTATATGATATGATGGCTTTCTTGCACTTGAAAATCAAATGCCCTTCATGCTTCATAGATATGACAAGTTTGAGGAGTGAAATGAGAATAGTGTTAGTGTACCATTTATTCAGAAAACCTTAAACTGTTTAGTTTCTTTTCATAATCCTAATTTTAGAGGGATGTTTGATGTTTATGATAACAAAGCGATAAAGCTCATATTTCTTGATTTTAAGAAAGTGGTTGCAAACCTTTAAGTAGGCATAAGAAAAGGATATGTACGTTTTGCACAACACTGATATATACAAATGAAAAATGATGCAGAAGACTTTTTTAAAAACTCATAAACTTTCTAAACTTCCTGTTCCTTTTTCTTTTTTAGCAGTGAGTCATTCTGTCTGAAGTTATTGTACTCATGCTGTGACTTGCTGAGGCAACTTTTTCAGCCTTTCATATTTTGATTCTCTTAAGTGGAGTCCAAGAGCAAATTTCATTCTGTTATAATGCAGGAACTGCATGTAAACTGTCATGTAGCTTAGGCTGGTTTGGAATATTGAAAAGAAAAACTTGTTTTTAATTATGCTAAATCTTCAGATGCAAGAAATCCATTGTATTACTTCAGACTTCACACAGAATGCAAAAAAGCACAAAAACTAGAGGCAGCATTCTGGTGCCAGGGGTTTGGGATGGAAAGATGCACATTTGCAGTTACATTTGTGCACTATATAACTCTACTGAGACATCTTAAAGATGTTATTGTGATGATTCATTGAAAACCAATCTGACTCAGATGGTAAGCTTTTACGAAAGAAGAAAATATACTAAACAAAATTAGGACTGCTCTACAGCTACAATTTGTGGGTTGCAAAAATGAGATTTGGAACATGCAGATGTAGAATTTGTTTTGAATTAATGTTGACAAATATACATGTTAACCATTCATAAAATTCAAGGTAGATGCAGATAGAGTCTAAATGCATTTTTCCATCTGTTTGGCTTCCTCTGGCCTTCTGGATTCCATATATTTAACTTTTCACACTAAAAATGTTTATGTATAGATGGAGTTCTGTCTGTCTGCCCGTTTTTTTTTCTTTCAGACTGCAAATACTAGCCTTCAGATTAGGACCACAGCTGAGCCCCAAATTTCTGTTACTGAGCACAACAGTTGTTAAGTGAGTTGCACCCATTTTAGGAGTTGTTAACCAAATCACCGCAATTGTTAAGTTAATCATCTGGTTGTTGAGTAAATCTGGCTTCCTGCCTTGACTTGCCTGTTGGAAGCCAGCTGGCAAGGTTATAAATGGTGATTACATCACTCTGGGACACTGCAACTATCACAAAAACATGCTGGTTGTCAAGTGTCCAAATTTTGATCACGTGACCAGGTGATGCTTCAACGGTCATAAGTATGAAAGCCGGTCATAAACCCCTTTTTTCAGTGACAGAATTTCAAACTTTCACTAAACGAATGGTGGTAAGTCAAGGACTAGCTGTAAAGTACCTTGGTAAACCTGGGGCATTTTTATATCTATTTTCCTAAATGAGAAGGTATTGGTTTGAGTGTGTGTGTGTGTGTGTGTGTGTGTGTATCAACTTAAGAGAAAGTAATGGTAACTGATAGTGTATAATATTTACTGAATTTTCTATTTACTGAATGTGACTATTGACTTGCACAGAATGGGACAATTGGCCATGGCCACATGGCTGCTTTCACTGCACCCCACCCCACCTCACCCCCACCCCGGTCACAGCCAACCCACCACAGGCATTCATCCTCGGTTGGTTCTCTGCTGGCGCTCTTCTATCACTGGTCCCCCGTCACTCCTCCCCCATTCCCTCATCCCAGGCGATTTGCCGAGGGATACTTGTTCCTGGCCAATTTGCAACATGGGACAATTAGCCACATATCAGCGGCAGCCAATCCGTGCACCAAGAGCAGGGGGAGGGATTCCTTTGCCTTGTGGGAAACCTCTCAGTCAGCCAGCCATTGGAACTTAGTTTTTTCAGATAGTATGCATATATCCTCAAGGGAAAAAAAGAATAAAGCTGAGCTTCCTATGTCTCAGATTCAGAGAGCCAGCCAAGGATAAATGCCTGTGGGGGGCCGGCTACGATGCGGGGCTCGGGGTGAAGTGGCCGTGGCCATGTGACTATGGCCAATTGTCCTAGACACTGACTTGCATCATAATGTTTACATATAACTTTATCTTGTGATTGTAGCTTGGATTTAATTAAAAATTTAAGACAAAGGGAATTTGTTGATTTAATATCCCTTCGTGGATTTGCTGAAATGAAAATGATACTATTAAAGCTTGTAATGTGGTATCTTTATCTGATACTATTGTTGTCCTGTGCTGTAACACTTACTCAACTGCTAAAGGGAAAATTCAGTTCCTTCTTCCCAGCAAAATCCCTAATATAGTAGGGATTAAATCCAAGGTTGTCATTCTATCAAGAGATTCCTTCTACTTGCTAAGACAAATGGATCTAATGGGACCTGTTCATTATAAGAAGTAGGCCGAAGAATTTGGGGGGGGCATTTCCTACTTTCCTTATAGTTTCTACTACTATTTCGTGTCCTAGCTAAGATATTCTGAAGCAAGTGTTAGTTAGCATAGATAGCTGAAGGAGAGAGAAAATTGATTAAACCCAAAACCCTTTCATTTGTTAAGGCTTCCAGCCTTGATATTAATTTTATATAGTAATGAATATTAATCTTTTTTTGTAGAATGGGTCTGGTGGATGAAATTGAGTATTGATTATTTCTTCAGAGGCTGCATCATTGAATACGGTAGCAGGTGTTGACCCTGCTAGTTTTTATGAAATTATGTTAATTAGGAACAATAGGCTTCTTGGTAGTTATAATGAACATAGGGGATGCCCTATGAACAAATTCATTTTGAGGGGCAGCTTGAGGGGGGTGGGCGCTAAAGTTTCTGATACATTGCAGTGCAAAGTTTAGTCAGCTAAAATTAATAGAAATTGTATTTGTTTGTGTAACAGTTAGTAGATAATCTTGTGGGAAATTATTTTGGTATCAGGGTAAAATTATGCAATTTGAGAAACTCACATTAAGTACAGTACCTTGAAGAAGGATCATAACGATTCTTTTCATTATTTTCCACAAGCACCAGGTGTTTTCATTAGAGTAGCGACTACATCATTTAATGAAAAAATTTAATTCCCATATCCTGCTAATAAAATTTGTTGCCAAAATTTTCAATCGTGACAATGGTATTTCCCTAAAGGTAGAGTACTGAAAGAAGATAATAATCTCACATGAAATGTTTAAAACTTGATTGAGATGAGGTATCACTTCTTTACAGTTATAAAAAGTCTGGTGTGCCTACCAGCAACATCATAAAATATTTGGCAATCACTTTATTTAGGGAATAAAAAGGGCAAGATCTAAGATACCTTGCCCTTTCTTTTAATTTTTATTAGTGGGCTTGATAATGTGGAACCAGATACATGGTAGCTGCCAGTGTAATTGCATTACTGTTTAGCTTGCAGAGAAAAAGTGCAATTTTAAATGCACTTGAGAATTTCTTTTTAAAGTAAATTGTATATAGGCTATTATACCTTTTTCCTTCACATTTACATATTGTATCACTATTATAGGAATTACTCTGATGATAAATCATTCTGGTATCTGGTATTTCAAGAGTGAAATAACAATGGCAGCAGTATGCAATTATATATTGTTTCTGAATTTTTGTACTGTTTAGGAGTACATAGGCTGTGTTATAATTAATTGCACAAGCACCTTCTCCCCTGTGCAATTCGTTGGGCACCCATAGTCTATTTGGAATGTTCCCCTAGCCATCCATAGGATATTCATGGACGGTGAGGGATTGTAAAAAAGATTTCTATATGATGAAGTGTCAGTGGAGATTGGAAACACTTTTACAATATATTCCTACAAGTCATTTATTTTAAAGAATATAGAAGTCATTTGCACCATTAGCAGATGTGTGACTGGACCCAACTTTCCCCTAGATTACAGTATTACTATTTTTAGCAGTAGAAAGTGCTTAAGATATTTCCTATCTTTTGCAATGGTTCTAACTAACTACCATACACTCCCCTTGCTCTCATCTTCCACATGGTGTTTTCTCTGAAATGTTTTCCTGACTACCACTTTTATAAAAAAAAACTTTTTTATTAAATGAGGCAAAAGTGAGATTGCAAAATAGGGGGAAGGAAATTCTTTCCCAATGCCTGAAAAAAACAGAAATCTTACTTTGAGGATTTTTCCACCTGCAGATTTTTCTTCCTTTGGCCTGTACAGAAAGAAGCACTTTCTCTTCCCCCCCCTTTTTAAAAAAAAAATGGAATAAAAAAAGAGGAGATAACTTTAGGAATTCTCTCTACATCCTAGCCTCTGTCATCCCAATATTTTGTAGAAATATTGTACCTCTTTTTGGTGGTTTTTCAGTAAGACTGAAAGCTATCCTCGAATCATCACCCGTGTGTTAGACCTGCTCATCTTACAGATTTGTTGCAAACTGGATTTTGGAAAACGCTAAAAATTTGAGCCGTAGATGTGTGACACGCATGAAGAATGTAAACAGTTTAAAAAAAGAATATTTCTAGAATTCTTGAGTGAGATTGTAGACAAAACAGCTGACCAGAAAAGAGCAATTTGTTTTTAGCCTCAGCCAAGTGAAAGTAAGAGCAAACAGAGGAAGGAAAAAGAGTTACATAAGAATGAGATTCAGAGTATCTCCGTTTTACAGGTAATCCTTGACTTACAATTAATGGCAGTTCTAATTAATAATGGCCTTTGAAGAGGTTCTTTACTACCTCTAAAACACTTCCAATTGTTGCAAAATGTCACAATCACAAAATGTGATCATGAGGTGGGTGCTTTGCAACCGCTTCACAATTATGACCGATTGCCAAGTGCCCTACAATCAAGTGATTGCCGTTTGCAGTCTTCTTTGCTGGCTTCCCCATAAAATCAGTGGGGAAGCCAGCAGGGAATATTACAAGCTGCTACTGTTGCCTGCAAAAGGACTCCCTTTTATCTCCGGGCTGGCTAAACGGAAGGCCCGTGGAACGATTTCATCCTTGTGCCTGCCAGGATTGCCATAATCCAAGCAGACACTGAGATGAATTCCTTCAGCGTGCAGCTGTTTCAAAAAGGGACGAGAAGAAGCCCAAATCTAAGCAGGGTGTTCAGCCCCTGAGCAGAGAGGGAATGTGGTAATGCAGAGGTCCCCAACCTACGGGCCACGGCCCACTACCGGGCCTTGGCCACCAGGCCGTGTGAGTAGTTGGGCAGTGCATGCGGGTGTGTCTGTGTGCTCGCCTTGCTTTGTGCCACCTTTTCCACGACTGTTGTGCGGGCAGTGACACCAGTGCTAGTATCATGTGGGTGGTGGTGTTGCCACAAACCTTGTGTGGACGGCGGCAGCACCACAAGTGGCAGGCAGACCACAGCGCAAGACTCACGCTGGTGGTGGTATCATTGCGGGCCATGGGGCAAGTCTCACAAGGGCGGCGGTGCGATTCTCACGCCTGTGGTAGCATCACAGCAAGCCTGGCGGCAGTACCACAAACCTCACACAGGCACTGGCTTTGCTGAGAGCCTCGTGCACATGCTTGCAGCTCCAGTTGCGTGGTGTGTGTGCTTGCGGTCTATTTGTGCACGCATACACACATGTGACCACATTCATGTTTGCGCGTGCACACGTAAGGTGCCTGCCCCTCCCTCTCCCACTGGGCTGCCGACTCAGAAAGGTTGGAGATCCCTGTGATAAGGATGGAGGGTCAGAGTGCTCCATTCTTATTCTGTTAAAGCAAAAAATGATTCTTCACTCTTAACAGAAGAAAATAGGAGATATTTGTTGTGCATGGATGTTGCCTTCATTGATTTGTAAGAACAGGAAGCTTAGAAGTCCCTGGAACGTAGACTTGAAATTTCAGATAGTTATCCCACTTGTCACGCTGTGGGCAGAATTAGCAATGTTTAATAACAATTGGATAGTGCAATCATATTGTATGTTTTAAATAAAGATAGGACAAAGAAATACCACTGGTCTTGTGAACAGTAGAACTTATATTTTAAGTAATTTAATTTTTATCAAGGCTCTTCTTCTAATTGGAAGGATTTATTCTAGATTGACAGATATTTGCCCCTTTTACATAAAACCTTTTCATGTTGTGATGTTCCTGTGTGGCTATATGTGCATATAAATAATCATCATCACAATTTGTAGGACTTAATTTGCTTTTCTTATTCAGTGCTATGTGTTTTGACTCTGCTATGCACAAAGGCGGTTTTTAACTTGCACAAGAATTGTATTAGTAAAGGAGAGCGTATTGACTTATACCAGGGGTAGGCAACTTTGGCTCTATTATTATTATTATTATTATTATTATTATTATTATTATTATTATTATTATTATTATTATTATTATTAATTTTATTTGTATACTGCCCTTCTCCCGGAGGACTCAGGGCGGTGAACAGGGCAATACATATTAAGAAACAAGATACAAAAATTAAAAACAATTAAACAAATGCCCATGAATAAGTTAAAACACATTAAAAAATAGATTAAAACAGATTAATACAACCCAACCCCATCCCATCAGGCCAGGCCAGCTTGTTCAAAAAGTTAGGTTTTGAGATCGCGCCAGAAGGAGTGGAGGTCAGGCGCCATCCGGAGCTCGACCGGAAGATGGTTCCATAAATCCGGCACGCCCACAGAGAACGCCCTCCCCCTGGGGGCCACCAGTCGACATTCTTTGACCAGTGGCACCCTGAGGAGGCCCTCTCTGTGGGAGCGTGAGTGACCGTACGTAAGGCATCCCGGTCTAGATAGGGCCGCAACTGGCGCACCAGGCGAACCTGGGTGAAGGCCCCCCTAGTCACAGCTACTATATGGTCTTCTAGAGAAAGCTGTGAATCTAGGAGGACTCCCAAGTTGCGAGCCCTATCTACGGGGGGTAATAACTCACCCCCCCCCCCCATAGAGAGAGATGGGATATCCTGAAAGAGATGGGATATCCTATTATGACTCGTGGACTTCAACTCCCAGAATTCCTGAGCCAGCCATGCTGAGGGGAAAGGGAGATGTTTCCAAGCTGAGCCATGCTGGCTCAGGAATTCTGGGAGTTGAAGTCCACGAGTCATAATAGAGCCAAGGTTGCCTACCCCTAAGAAACTGAGACATTTTACTATTTTTAAATAATTACTGGAAATGTACCGTATATTCATTCTTTCAGCTAGGTGCATTGTTGTATTTTAATCTTACTTCAGGGAGAAAAGGGTTACATGACTGGTTCTTGATTAGATGTTGGATGTGTGCATGATGCTTCCTCCATTACTTTAAGTAGTGCTTGAAACCGATTAAACTTTTTATAGCCATGAATTTTTGTGTGCGTTTTTAATAATCGTGGCTTTTATCAGCCATTATAGCTTTTGAAGGCAAAGGACACCTAGGTCAATTTGCATGTTTGAGTAGTTTTACTTCATTCTGCATTACCAGCTTATAAGATAATTGAAATTAACCTTTTTTTTTGGCAGGAATCCTAGACATAACAATGAGAGAAGATAAAGGTCCAAGAGTGGTTGATTACTTTGTAGTGGCAGGTCTCACAGATACGTCAGCACTTCTAGATCAAGAGGGATATCGCTCTGAAACCAAGTCTTTTGGTCCAAAGGCGCCAATCACTGAACTTGCTGTGATCATCAAGTCAGCAGGTGAAACTGTTCCTGAGGGATATACTTGTGTAGAAGCAACTCCCACAGGACTTCAGGCCAATTTGAACTATGGAAGCCTTAAAAGTCCAGAGCTTTTTCTTTGCTACAAGAGAAGCAGGGACAAACCACCTCTTACCGATATTGGGTGAGTTGACGTTTAAATATTTGTGGGCATCAATATTGTGATGAAGGGAGAAAGGGTCTGTTAAAGTTTGTTAGAAGTCGTTTCTTAGTTTGTAAGAAACTAAGCTAATTAGCTAATTAGCTTGTCTTGCATGTATCTTTATGAATTATGTGCTCTATAGTTTATTCTGAGTCCTTATTTTGAAGCAAATTGGATGGTTGATATTATAAATAACTTTTGACATGTCTGGTATTCATTTGGTCATTCATCTCTCTATAATAAACAAAGTTCATAAAAATATTCTGAAGTGAGCATACCAGTGACTTTAGTTTTGAATTTTAGGTAGCCTACAATCTATAATAATTGGGCAAAAAGAAAGCAATTAGTAAGAGATGATAGTTGATTTCCAACCCCCCACCTCCAAACTTTTAATATGCTGTGAAAAGTAATTGGTATATACCATGTTTCCCCAAAAGTAAGACCTGTCCAGAAAATAAGCCCTAGCTTGATTTTTGGGGGTGGGCCTAACAAAAGCCCTTTCCCCCCAAATAAGCCTTAGTTTTGGGGTGAGGTGCAAGCCTAAAAATCAAGGTAGGGCGAGGGTGAGGGATGGAGCTTACAGTTGCAGCCAGGCCTCCCATGGATCGACACTTGCCTCACCTCGCTGGCCCACCTCTTCTGTGGCCGGAGGAGCAACTTCATTCTGCAGCTGAGAATGGAGCGCCACCCTGCATTTCGCAGAGGCCTTTCCAGAAGGCCTCTGCAGCCGAGAACCGAGCTATGGATTCAATCTGGAAAGGCCTCTGACCGTGAAATGCAGGCTGGAGCTCCATTTTCAACTGCAGAATGAAGCTGCTCCTTCGGCCACAGAAGAAGTGGGCCGACTGGGCGGGGCTGTTGGTACCACCACTGCGAGGTGAGTGGAAAAGACACCCCCCTAAAAATAAGAACTGTGCCTCTTTTGGAGCCAAAAAAAAACCCAACCTTGAGTCTTATTTTGGGGGAAACACAATATCAACCTGTATAAAGTATTTTAACTGGGGGAAAAATACATGCACAGAAGATGTGGACAAGGATTTGCCCTATATACACATGATAATAAATATGTCATAACATAACAGTAATATATTAGGCTTAATATAGGTGGACTATTGTGACATAGTGATTTATTTATAGTTGTGGATGGTTTCTGCCATCAGTATAGAATTACTTAGGATTTTGAGCCACGGTGTTTTTGAACTTAAATGGTAAAACAATATAACAATTGTAACATTGCAACAAAAAGTTGCAGTTGTGAAACCTCTGGTTCTAGTCTAGCTAATAATATCAGATATGATTTAGTATTGATTGATGGCTTCATCTATGCTTGTCATTGCAAATCAATTTTAAAAAATGTGAAATTACAAGGTACTTGTTTAACTGAATCGTATACAGGCATATAAGCATTCATGGACATTAGTATATGTACACCAGTGGCCATGTTATGTGCCCAATTTTTGTCAGTGCCACCACATGATAAATAGAACAATACTGTTGCTAAACATGTGCTATTTTGTGATAAATATTACTTAAAACATTTTGAGACTTTTTTTGTAGTATTAACTGTAATGTTTGGGATCATGATCTATTCTGCATTTTAATTGTTCACTTTAAAAGAAATAATTTAGAAGCCCTTTAACAGACCTCATGTTGTATTAATTGGTTTACACTTAATGGGCTACTACTCTTTTATGTTGATAAGTGTAGTATTGCAAAGTAGATGAAGAAGACGTTGCACATACTGAAGCATTAGAAGAGAGCAAAGAGATGGGAAAATTGATAAAACTTTGGACTAGCCTTCCCCAACTTTATAGCCTCTAGATCAGGGGTCAGCAACCTGAAACAGCAAAAGAGCCACTCGGAACCGGTTCCGTCACATACACAAAAAGGTGGGAGCCGCAAAACGTGCGCACGCCTGCGTGCACGCATGTGCATGTGCAGAACAAAGCAAAACGTGCACCAGCCCTGCCCCTGTCCACCTGTAGCCTTTTGTGAAGCTTCGGGATCAGCTTGCACTGCAGCAATCCTCGGCAGCCCTGACGTCTGCGCGCATCCTGAGCTGTTGCGGCCCGGTGCCGCCAGCTTACCAGGGGGGACTCGCAGGCCGAGACGACCGCAGAGGGCCGCGCGAAGACGAGGAAGGCCCCCCATCGGAGGCAATGGGCCCTTCCCCGGCCGAAGGAAGCCTCGCGAGCATCTCCCGCAGCGTGGCTCCCCCGAGCTGGGAGACACCTGCGCAGCAGCAGCAGCGGGTCTCCCTGGCGACGGGCGCTGGGTCAAGGCACCGCCTTCAGCCTGGGTGCCGCCGGAGCCACCCGAGCACCCTGCTCCTCCCCCCGGGGCCTGCAAACTGCCGCCGCCCCATTTGGAGAGCTGCTGCCTCCGTCAAACATGGACAAAGGCAGAAGCTCTGCAAAAGGGACGTTGGAGGTTTGGAGAGCTGCGTGCGCAGCTCCCCAAACCGCCGCCGCCCATTTGGAGATCTGCCACCTCCGTCAAACATGGAGGAAGGCGGAAGCTCTGCAAACGGGACGGTGGATGTTTAGAGAGCTGCGCGCGCCGCTCCCCAAACCGCCGCTGCCCATTTGGAGATCTGCCGCCTCCGTCAAACATGGACGATGGCGGAAGCTCTGCAAACGGGACGGTGGAGGTTTGGAGAGCTGCGCATGCAGCTCTCCAAACCACCACCATCCCGTTTGCAGAGCTGCTGCCTTCGTTCACGTTTCTTTCGGCCCTGAAAGGCACCAGCTCTCCAAACCTCCGCCGCCCCATTCTCTCAATGGGACTTTTTTACTCCCACTTTTTTTTCCCAGAACGGCGGAGGAGGACTGGGAGCCGCAGGAGACGGCTTAAAGAGCCGTATGCAGTTCCAGAGCTGCGGGTTGCCGACCCGTGCTCTAGATGATTTGAGATTATGACTCCCAGATTCTAAACCAACATGGTCTGAGAATTTGGGAATTGCAGTCCCAAACCTTGTATCGAATTATTATTAGATTTATAATCTTCTTTCCTTTCAGGAGCTCTCTTTTTCTCATAATAGCAGCTGTTTGAAATAAGCTGGGCTATGCAGGATGGGTGTTTCTCGACTTAGAACCACGATTGGAACTGGAATCTTGGTTGTTGAGCAAAGCTGTCTTTAAGAGAGATGTGACTGTTTCACTCAACAACCACAATTTTAACACTTGGTACCTCAGACAGACTTGAATTCCTTTGGCACAGAGTTCTTTCAGCCAATCCCAGAGATGAGAAGGAGTTACCTCAGCATGCAGCAGCAGCAGCAGATGTTTGCAACCTTCCCTGCTAGCTTGCCCAGTGACATTCTGGGGAAGCTGGCAGAGAAGATTGAAAATGGTGATGACATGATCATGGAGAGTTTGGCAACTGGTCATAAGTGTGAACAGGTTGCCAACCACCTAGATGGCAATCATTTTGTGAGGATCATTGGCTGGTCACTTTCCAAGGTCATCTTTAAGTGAATTGTGGTAAGTGAAACATTACCTATTATGACTTTCCTAAAGTCTCACAGTAAACTTTCTTAAGTTTTGAACCTGGCTCACCCCTTGATTTAATCCAACTCCTTTGCTTTAAGTAAAAGGATCGTGTGCCTTTCTTCTTCAATTTAAAAATCTTTTAACTAGAAAGTTTTATCTGCTGGTCTAATACACACTTGGAATTATTCCAGTGTACCTCGTCTTGGAGCCAGCTGTTTTGTATGAGAGAAGAATAACTGAACAGTTTATTGAATAATAGCTTGATATTATGTCTGTGAAATGTTCCTATGTGTGCTATTTCTTCTTATCTGCAGAGTTTTATACGATGGGAAGGAGGTTTTAAAGCAAGATTGTGAGGTGATCCAGGCTACTCCCTATGGCCGCTGTGCAAATGTCAATAACAGTTCAGCCACTTCCCAGCGAATCTTTATCACCTTTCGGAGGGCTCTTCCAGTGCGACCTCAAAACTCCTTGGCTGTTACCGACATATGTGTTATTGTAACTAGTAAAGGAGAAACCCCTCCTCATACTTTCTGCAAAGTTGATAAGAATTTAAATTGTGGCATGGTGAGAAAATTCGGAAAGTTGCTATTCAAAAAGCAAAGGGTGTGGGTGGACGGATGACTGCGGCTAAAAAAATATGTAAAAACTGTATTTAAGTCTGAATTCAGTTTGTATCATTTTAGTTTCCACAGCTTTGCATATATATATATATATATATATATATATTTGCTCCTAAACTATTGTTACCAAAATCTGTGAGATAGGCAGCTATTACTTTTTGGGTGGGAGGAAAAAAAGTATGTATTGAAGACAGCTGGCTTATGAAAGAAAAAAGATTGGCCTTTATATTTGTAACATATACGAATTGGGTTACTGAGTGAAAATTAATATCTCTGTTTATATATTTATGGTACATGCGCACACTTACATTCTTACTGCATATTTATATTCTGCTTTTAGGTTTGTAAGGCTGAAAGACAATTACTGACCCAAGTGATTCAGTGAACTGCATGTTTGAACGGAGACTTGAACCTGTGTTTCTCCATTCTTAATGTTAACCCTCCTGCATGCTACTTATCTGCTTACATTTATTCATTATGGGCTATAATTTATTCAAGATTTTCCAAATCCACATTAGAGCATTACACGAATCAGGCCAACTGAAGATTGCAGTTTGGTCTGCAAGCTTGCATTGAAGCTTGCCTTAATACCAAGCAATGCATTTTTAAAATGGGAAGGTGGAAAATTAGAGCTAAACTGTTTGGGAATGAAACAAGAGAAAACACTGCCTTTCATATATTAGCATACATATCTCTGTAGCATTCCATGAAAAACATTTACTACCTTATAGGAGGGAATTATTAGCAAATACCAAGTTTATTTGCTTTGTGTCTTGGAATCCATAAATATATAACCTCTAATAATAGCAGCCAAGGGACGCGGTGGCTCAGTGGGTTAGGACACTGAGCTTGTCGATCAGAAGGTCGGCAGTTTGGCGGATCGAATCCCGAGTGCCGCGTAGCAGAGTGAGTGCCTGTTACTCATCCCAGCTTCTGCCAACCTAGCAGTTTGAAAGCATGTAAAAATGCAAGTAGAAAAATAGGGACCACTACGGTGGGAAGGTAACAGCGTTCTGTGCGCCTTTGGTGTCTAGTCATGCTGGCCACATGACCACGGAGACGTCCTCAGACAAGCGCTGGCTCTTTGGCTTTGACACGGAGATGAGCACCGGCCCCTACAGTCGGAAACGACTAGCACGCATGTGCGGGGGAACCTTTACCTTTTTTAATAATAGCAGAATCAAAAATCTGTGCTTTATTTAGGTTGCAATTAATGTTGCAAACATTTTGTGATTCTGTATTGTGAGCAAGATCTTTAAAAGATTATTGCTTTTAGCATTAAAAGAATTAAAAATAAAATGTAATACCTGTGTTATGGATAATGTTTCTAATTTGTTCATTACAGTGGGGTTCCAGTGTATACCTCTGTTATAAGAAGTCAGTTCCAGCTTCTAACTCAATTGCATATAAAGCTGGTAAAGTATTTATTTTTTATAAATCTCAATATATTAGGAGAGATTACTATTAAGAGGGTATTTTATAGTACATTAAAGTTGCCTGTTAAATAGTGAACTGAAATTGCTTGATCAAAGAACATTCATCAATCTATTTGACTCATCTAAGGTATCCTTAGATGAGGATCCTTAAAAACAGTTTTTTAATATGTTGTCATTATGAAAAAGTTCAGAACGGTTTATGTTCGCTTTGCTGTATCCTTCCATTATATATATTTATCAGCCATGAATTGCATGAAGAGCCTTTATCATTCTAACACTTTTTTGTATATAGCATTTGAAACAAAACAAATGTACAAAAGAAACTAGTTGGAAATTAAATCTCCTTATGTTGAACATCTCTTGCTGTGTAGAAAGCCACTGCAGTGAAATGAGGGAAAATTTCAAGAATTTAAGAGGAAATGTGGGTTTTGGTTAAACATGGCATTTTCATCCCAACTGTGGGTCAGAATTCTGCCCCAAATCTGAAGTGAATAGATTGATAGGTTTGTATATATTTAAGGATAATGACATATATTGAAGAATTGTTGCCTTACTTTTACTCAGAATGTTGATAGGATTATACAGACTCTGCACTACAACATAGTAGTCCTTTCTTACTTGATAACAATGGACCAAGAATCACTAGGTTGGAACCCTTTTAATAGAAAGCTTAAACAATTTGATCGGGATATATACTCGCATTGTTTTAAACTTTAAATCTGGCAGTAGTCATAGCTTTGCACACAGAGCATGTGTTCTTTGGGGAGATGCCTCATTGTGCTTCATGTTCTTGCACCATAGTCCAGACCATTCAGCAAATCATTTGATACTCAGAGGAGTCTTTTGGGTGAATTGCTGAAAGGTGAAGAGGTGTTTTTAAATTTAATTTTATACCATATGGCCTTTAGCTTCTGTATTCTTTGCGTTTTTTATTAAGTCAGCATTCAGAACAGAAGGAACAACATTCAGTGGTGTGTGGACAGTGTACTTATTTGTTTATTTTCATGCCTTAAAGGTTTAATATTCCGATATCCAGAAGATGACTACGAGTCATTCCCCTTGTCTGAATCTGTACCTCTCTTCTGTCTTCCAATGGGAGCTACCATTGAATGCTGGGATCCTCAAACAAAATATCCACTACCTGTATTCTCAACATTTGTTTTGACTGGTTCCTCTGCAGAAAAAGTATGTTTTGAGAAGAGTAATAGTTTTGCCTTTATGTATTATTACATTTCTAAATAAAAATATTATTTTATCCCATAATATTTATTTTTAAACTGGAAACACACACACATACACGCACGCACGCTATGCGTTCTATCTTGTTACACCTTAGAGCATTTAGGAAGACAAGCCTAAAAATGCAACAAATGAACTTATGGGTTAGCTCCTTTGTGTTTGCAGCTATCGGTAGCCCTCGTTTAGCAGCTACAATTGGAACTAATTCTGTTTTAAACGAAGGAATTGCTGAGTGGGAAATCACATGGCCACAGTTTTGCTTTCCTTTTCCCTACTTAGACGCACCTTGGAATGCTGACCCTAAGCATTGGGATAATTAGCAAGAAGGGAATTAATGTTTGTATTTACACTCATTGGAGAGGAAGGGGTTAAAAGAGAGTAAGCAGGCACACAATGGGGAATACAGATTAAAAGTAATGCAGTGATGCTGGCAGCCCTGAGCACACCACACAAACAGCCCGGTGTATTCCCCTGCTTAGTCTCTTGTAATCCCTCCCTCTCCAATCTCTCCATCCTGCAAGGGGGGGGGAAAGAGATCGGTCACAGGACAACACAAGTGTAATGGAGATCATGCGACTAAGGAGTACTGTGAAAGTTATAAAGTGGACATAGGTCATAAAGTCAGTTTCTCAGCACGGTTGTAACTTAAAACAGTTGCTGAACAAACCATTTGGTAAGCAAGAACTACTTTGTTGCTTATACTTTTATTTTACTGAGAAAATTTTGGATAGAAAAATCTTTATGTAGAGGTTGAATAATCCTTAGTGGATGTTTGTAATATTGTCACTTTTAAACATTTGAAAGCCTTCACTAAAACCTTGAAATCTGTCTAAAACTCATGGTGCAAGAGTTAGAGGAGATAATCAGAACATTTCATCTCTTTGTGTATCTTACCATAACTGATAAAGCACAGCTGCCTCTAAAGATGGTAACAAAGGTTCTAACAAAAAGATTAAAATATATGAATCAAGGTTAAATATTTTACTTAACCATTAAATTATAGTCCAAATAAAAATGAGTTACAGTCTACTAGATGCTTGGATGCTAATGAACTTTCCGTCTCTGAGGAAGCTAGGTATTATCACAAAACATAAGTCATTAATGATATTAAAATGCCACAATTATATTTATATTGTTAGTGTGTTAGGTTTTTGATAATATCTAGTTGGTTGTGTGGAAGACTCAGAGTAGGGAAATATTCTTTTTCTTTCACTTTTAGTGGATCAAATTCAATATGTGTTGTTAGTTTTATGCAATTTCTGTAGCTGTAATGCCATTCCTACTCCCCCCACCTTTTTTTTTACTCTAGGTATATGGTGCAGCTATCCAGTTTTATGAGCCTTATGCGCAAGAGTCATTAAATGAAAAACAACACATGCAGCTTGGCCTTCTGACAGCTGTAGGGAGAAAGAAAGTTACCTCCAAATCTATAAATTCCAACAAATGCATCTGCCTTCTGTCACATTGGCCTTTCTTTGAAGCCTTTCGAAAATTTCTAATGTTTATCTATAAGCTGTCTGTGTCTGGTCCTCATCCTCTTCCAATTGAAAAGTAAGTGACAGATACCTTAAAATATCTTCCCATTTCCATGATTATTTTATGTACTGGATGCTGTTCTTGATGTCTATACTTTAAATCTTAAATGCTTGAGGTAACAGATACTTTATAAAATTTCTTTACAGGCACATATCTCACTTTATGCACAACATACCTTTCCCTTCACCACAAAGACCAAGAATCCTTGTGCAGGTAAGTTAGAAATTTGATACAGTTTAATAATACTATCAGTAGCACCTAGACTTATATGCTGCTTCACTGTGCTTTACGGCCCTCTCTAAGCGGTTTACAGAGTCAGCATATTGCCCCCAACCATCTGGGTCCTCATTTTACCGGTCTTGGAAGGATGAAAGGCTGAGTCAATCTCCTTGACCGATATGGTCCATAGCATGCCCCTTCTGGAGCAAGTAGAGCAGGCCAATCCTATTGGAGTGAAGCAGTTGGTCTCATGTTTCCCATTCTTATTCTTCCCAACCCTTTGCTGCCACTTCACGGTACCGTAGGAAAGCAGTTGTGTCAAACCACCTTATAGAAATACTGTGAAAGTTTTTACAATTATGTAGGTGAAGTGCCAGAGGACTAGAAATGCAAATTTCACAGCTGGTGAGCCGTGCCTATCTAGTAATGTCTGTTTCCTGTGCAAATAGTTGTAGATATTGCAAATTGCATGGGCTAATATGATTAATTATTTAATCGATACCTGATTAGTTAGTTTGCTTATGTGAGTTTTCTCAAACTGCCAAATAACTAATATTTTGCTTTTTACAGCTGTCAGCCCATGATGCATTAATATTGTCTCAACCAGTCTGTACACCTTTACCACTCAGGTAATAATGGTAAATAATATTACTCAGGTAATAATGGTCAGTGGAGTATTTTAAAGATGCAGCTGAATTAAAATATTAAGAGCCAATTTACACAAAGTAAACCATAATTTGTTTAGCAGCAAATGAGCAATGTGCTAATGCATGCTATTCAGATTTTACCTCCATAGGTTTCCAAATTCTTTTTTGTAATGTACCTATGCCCCACCTCCCACTTCCCCGGTCACTGAACATAGTGGAATTTCACATTGATTTCTAACAGGAAATAAAATAAAGTCCATAAAGTCCTTAGATTATCAAAGTGGATCTAAAACAGCAGTCTTCCTTTTCCCAAACATGAAACAGACATATCAAATGCAACAGGTTTGCTTGAATGTTTTTAAAAAGTGGGAAGAGGACTTAGAGCAGGGGTCTTCAAACTTGGCCCTTTTATGACTTGTGGACTTCAACTCCCAGAATTCCTCAGCCAGGCACACTGGCTGAGGAATTCTGAGAGTTGAAGTCCACAAGTCGTAAAAGGGCGAAGTTTAAAGACCCCTGACTTAAGAGTTTAACCCTGATAAAATAGGAGGGGGGAGGAATGCAGGTAGCCCTCAACTTATGACTACCATTGAGCCCAACATTTCTGTTGCTGAGTGAGGCATTTGTTACGAATGTTGCTCCTTTCTTGCCCTAGTTCAGGGGTAGGCAACCTCGGCTTTTTTATGACTCATGGACTTCAACTTCAGCTATGCTGACTCAGGAATTCTGGGAGTTGAAGTCCATGAGTCATAAAAGAGCCGAGGTTGCCTACCCCTGCCCTAGTTGATAAACGAATCACCTGGTTGTTAAGTGAATCTGGCTTCCCCTTTGACTTTGCTTGGCAAAGGTCACAAAAGCTCATCACATATAAATTTAATCAGTTATTATTGTTATTGTCATAATGAGCAATGAATGATACAGTCCTCAGTGTCCTAATCTCCTTGTAGTGGGGCAAACTACAGCACTCTGCTTATGAACCTTGGACCAGAAAACTGTGCTACTTTACTCCTCTTTGTGTTGTTGGAAGGCAAGATCCTACTACATTCTCTCTGTCCAGCTGTGCTGACTGGAGTTGCCGAAGCTGTGGCTGCTGTAAGTGCTAATAAGTTTGAATTTTTTGATTACCAGTTTTTATCTGATGGATTCTTTCTTATTTGTTGTCTTGCTTCACAAACATTGAACACTTAATTTTTTTTCCTTTGCTTTTGTTTAACATGACCTTCTGGGGGAAAAAAGTTGCTTACGCTTCTGAATGAAATATTTAAATTACAGAAGACATATATTTTGTTTATGTGAATAAGATGAGGCACACCTGGTTATTTAAATTGTTTATTTCCCTAAAGGGGAAATTATCTTGGAAGGATTTTCTATCGGGGTAGTATAAATGAATTCACAGGTTTTTGCTGCAAAAGAATTAATTAATGCCCAAAGGAACTATTGCATCAGAACAATAGGTGATCTACCGGTATTTTTCTTTTTCTTTTTTCCACATTTGTAAGTTTTCAGAATGAGACCTTTTGGTGATTAAAGTCATTTAAAAAAAAATAAAAAAACCCAAACCCTTCCATGATACACAGTATTTTGGTATTCTTCAAATTCTCTGGATCAAATCCATGTCCACAATGTAACTTTTCCCCTTTATTCATTCCCTGTGTTTCTCAGCAGATAACAGCCCCATCAGGTAGACTAGACCAGGAAAGCAACTTCACAGGAATGCTAAAAGTCTTTTTATTGTTATTGGCCATAATAACAAAATCTTGCAAGTCCTATTATACTGTATTCCTTTCGCCTTTATACTCCTACTTCCAAATGTTATTTCGTTCTCATCTTAAAAACGCTTCAGCCCCCTTGGCTTAGGCAACAGATCCTACATATCTCCATCAAAAGCTTCTTCCTGATTCTCTACAGAAATCCTACAATTCTCAGAAGCTTCTTGTCAAGCCTCTAGGGAAGAGAAACCTGCTTGCTTTTACAATTCTGTTGCTATTATTTTATCATTGGAAAGATTTGATAGGATAGAGTGATCACAGACAGGACATCTTTTTGTGCTGAACTAATATAAGTAACAGTTTGGGCTTCCATTTTATTTAGCTTGAAATGCAATTAGGAAGTAAATATATATTATGCTTTTTCAATACACACACAAGCTGCATTTTCAAGAAGATAGATTCAGAAATAACCTGTTTTGCTTTTATACTTTTTAATCTGATTATCTTTGCCCTCCTAATTTTTTTTCAAGAATGATATTTCATTGTTTTCTTAAATTGCATGTTACAGAGAAAGATGTTAGCATTTCTTGAAGTTCATGTCCTTTATCTTACGTATAATATAGTTTTCCTTGGTGGCTATATACATATACATATGTACATATACATATACATACATACATGTGTGTGTGTGTGTGTGTGTGTAAATTTTTTGGCTTGCTAACAAAGAAGGGAGCAAGCCAAAAAATTTACACAAATATGAGCTGCCACTGCTGTGGCTACTGCCTGTAGATGGCCTTGGGCTAGGCTGAAACAGGAAATAAGATTTGTCCCGTGTCTGGGACTAAGCAAGTGTATTCTGAATGCTTAACAAACATATATATATACATACATACACACACATATACATTATATATATATATATATATATATATATATATATATATATATATATATATATATATATATATATATATATATATATATATATATATATGTTTGTGTGTGTGTGTGTGTATGTATATATATATATATATATATATATATATATATATATATATATATATATATATACACATACATACATACATATATATATATATATATATTTTCCTTGATGGCCATTTATTTTTATTTTTTAAATTTTATGATATACGCTGTCCAGAGATACTTGTTGACATGGGCAGCTATAGAAATAAAAATAAATAAATAAATACTGTTCTATAATCCAAATGAGATTATATGTAAATTCAAATTGAATGTATTAGTAGTGTTAGAATAAAATGAATACATCAAAACAGTTTGCGGTCAGGAAACATGCTGTGCATCACAATAGAATTAAAAATACACTTAGTCTTTTGGTAGAACTTTTAACTTTATTGTTGTCCAGCACATGATAAATTTAAGTGCTCCTAGAATAAAATGCTTACCAAATAATTAGAAAGACTTTTGTATTGCTAGCATTATGAATTATGTATCTTAGTATCTTACGTTGGTTTCATTTGCACAAGTGACTGTTGACCGGAATGGCTTACGAAATAGCATTTAGATATATGAAAATAGTCATTCTTATTAAAAAAAACCCTGTTATTTGACCTTAATTATGTATTTGTACAATAGCCTTGATAGTCCCAGCCAAGCTAAATAATTTGTGTGTACGGTTCACCCTAAACAAGGGATTAAATCCTAAATTTCAGATTTTATTTATGCAGTGATCAATTGATGTCTTGTGTAATGTTGGAGCTGCTGTGACATTGAAATTCACATTATCTAACATGGTTTGGTGTTACCTCGATTTCATTGTCTTTTTAATTGACGGGTTTCATTTCATTTTTCCTTCAGATGATCTTTCCGTTTCAGTGGCAGTGTCCCTACATCCCCCTCTGTCCTTTGTCTCTGGCAACAGTGCTCAGTGCTCCCGTCCCATTTATAGTTGGAGTTGATTCACGCTATTTTGATCTGTATGAGCCACCACAAGATGTGGTTTGCATTGATTTAGACACAAACATGGTGTACATGTAAGTCTTTTTTGTTTTGTTTTGTTTTTTGAGTTTTTGTTCATATCCTTTGTCTTCATATATATATACCGGTATATATATACATATATATGTCTTTTGAAGTACTGGTGCAAAAATTTGAATGTGTTCCTTTTGCTCATTTTATCCAATCTGTGAAATTTAAAATAGCGCAAAGGCCCGTCCGGTTTACATCGAGTACAGGTAATCCTTGGTTAATGACAGTGATTGGGAGTGAAATTTTCATTGCTCAACTCTCTTGTGAGGTGTGACCACATTGCTTAGCAGCCAGAGTACTGGCTATCGTTGCTATGGTTCAGTGAGGATCACAGTTCATTGAGTCCCAGGTAGCTTGCAAGCGGGCTGTCGGATGGGGAAGATTGAGTGGGTGACTGGTGTGGCATGAGCACAGCTGGGCTAGGGAGGGCCGATGCTGGGTAGAGGAGTACCTGTGAAACATGGTGCAAGTATGACTTGGGGAGGGGGGGCTGCTGCCAGGCAGGGAAGGACGCATGGGTGGCCCAAGAGGGGTGGCGGAGCTGAGGGGGGCGTTGGTGGAGCAGTGGGCTAATGCCTCCTTAAGTAACACCAGCTGCCTGCAATTAGTGCAGGTTCGCATCCCACCAGGCTCAAGGTTGACTCAGCCTTCCATCCTTCCGAGGTAGGTAAAATGAAGACCCAGATTGTTGGGGGCAATTAAGCTGACTTTGTAATAATGCCGCTTGGAGGTGTGTGTGAAAGCCCTAATAAGCAGGCATATACATAGAATGAAGGCTACTGCTAAGTTTGTAAGCCGCCCTGAGTCTTCGGAGAAGGGCGGGATATAAATGGAATTAAAATAAAATAAAATTAAAAAAAACTGCCGGGTGGGAGAAAATGGAAGCAACTTATTGGAATCCAAGAAGACTCCAAACCTCTGATTCAGGAGACCCTGAGGTCACAGATAAGTAACCCCAAGTAACCACAATGGCTCTCGGAGAGGGTCAAGAGCAGTTGACTGCAAGGGAAACCCAATCTTTCCATTCCCCACCACCACCACCGCCGCCATCCTGTCAGAACCAATCGTTTCCCCCCCCCTCCCACCGACTAATCTCAACTGTCAATAACCGTCCTTCAATCTGCCACAGCATTCAATACAACTGATGAAGCTTCCAGGATAGGAAGCGAAGCGTCTTCTTTTTTTTTCCTCAAAAAAAACAGTCCAGTTGCCTTTTCAAAAAAAAACAACAAAAAAACCCACTTGATGCAACTATGAACTGGGTGACTGAGAATCTTCGTAGGCAACTCATTGGAGTGATTTCCAATCTTCCCTGCTAGCTTCCTCATTGATTTCTTTGTGGGAAGCTGGCAGGAACAGTCACAAATGGTTTTCCCGTGACTGCAGGACACTGCAACAGTCATTAAGTGTGAGCTCGTTGCCAAGCACCCAGACTGTGATCGTGGGGATGCTGGGATGACTGGCAGGAACTTTAAGAACCGGTCATAAGTATCATTTGTTTAGTGCCGTTGTAACAGGTGGTCGCTGAATGAGTGGTCATTAAATGAGGACTACCTGTGTTTGCTCTGAGTTGCCTAGTTCTTTGTGTGTGTGGGGGGGTGTTTGTGTGCTTCTCTTCACTTCCCCACCAATTGTAACTTCTTGTTTCATTTCTAGTTCAGTGAGCTGCTTCTCAGATAGCTTGGGAGAATTTTCTCCTCACCAACATTGCAGAGTGTGTGTGCGCGTCTCTGTGTGTGCTTGTGTCTGTGTCTGTCCTTTTCTATGTGTGCGTACGGGTACTGTATACTTCAGTAGAAAAACTGATAGAAATCAGAAAATGCTGAAAATGGATAGACATAGAAAAAGTGAATCTTGGCCACTATGAGGGACATCACATGAAAAGCACTATGCTGCCTTTCGAAAGAAGAAAAGCTAATAAAAATATATTGCTTAAGAAGGAAGGATTTTTAGTGGCTTTTTTTTTTTGATGTTCTCACAATTCTAACCGATTCGGTAAATGTGAAGTCATTCTTCGCTGCTCTGCTAAGATGTAAATCAGAGATGGAGAATTTATCAAATGATGATGGGCTATCCTCCCATCTTATCTAACATCTGGCTAGGCTAACTAAGCTAATGAGATATAAGGGGGGGAAAACGCTTTCTGGAAAATCGTAACTTCCTAGCTTTGATATAAAAATTCATATGGAATTCGGGAATTAGTTTTGAGAGAGAAGTGGTAAAAGGTATTCTGAGAAAGAATGTCTGGAAGGTGTTGTTGTTGTTTTTTTTCCTTCAAAAGGCAACTGGGCTGTTTTTCCCTTGAAGAAGGAAGAAAACATTTCGCTTCTCATCCAAAAAGCTTCCTCAGTGCTGATGGCGGTTGCCATCGGAACCGATCTAAGTCCTGTAGCCTTTTGAAGGCAAAAAAAGCAGGTTTGAGACAACTGTGACCTGGATGACCGAGAACCTCCACAGACCTTCTGAGAAAGGATGTGTGAATGAAAGTCAACTCAACACAAATGAAATTTTTCAACTGTCTTCTGCCTCTTTAATATCCTAAATGTTGTTCTTGAAAGTCGGGGACCTTCGAAATAACGTGGAGATGACCGTTGCAATGAAGGGAGAGGAAGAAAGCATTTGGAAACAAACAGTGGGAAGCATGCCACAACTTTAAGTCACCTTTTAATGTTCCTCTATATTCTTATAATGTGATTGAGCTTTCATTAGAGTGGCCTAGTGCTGAAGACGTTCGCCTCCCACTCAGAAGGTTGAGAGTTCAATCCTAGGTAGCGGCAGATGTGTCTCTCCCAGGGTACAAAGTAAAAATATCTGCTGAGAGCTCCGAGTAGTGTCAGGAAGAGCATCAAGCCAGTAAACGCTCAGCTCCATCCAGTCGCCCCTGCTCTCCCCCAAATTAAGGGATTACATAAAAAGGGAGGCTTTTTTAATTGAGCTTTTATTCCTGGAAACATGCTAGCATTACACAAATGTTTATTTGATAGCATGAAGTTTGGTTATTTTATTTTAGAGGAATTGTTATCTTTTAAAAAAAAACGGTCTGGGTTTCTATTAATTGGAAGAGGTATTTGTTTGTGGTATACTTTTCCTCCACAGTAGGGATAAGCAGGGAAGGAATGTTTGTGACCCAAACATTTTGCGTTTGAGTGAATCTGCACAAAGAAGTAGTTGTGCAAAGATTGGACGTTTTTAATACCGTAACAATTGCATCCGGTAATATCATCTGTCCGCATTTGGGCAATGTGGATGGAGGGGTATGTATGAGCCTGAAATTGCTCCTCCTTATTGTAGGAATACTTCCTGTAAAATGTGAACCACCCCTAGCATTATAGCTAATCTCTTTTTAAAAGGGGAATATTCTTTCCCCATGTGCTTGTTTCCATCTGTAGTTTCACATTTCAGTAAATGAGATAACATCAGTATCATGTGACATACTTTGTGATATTGTTGGCAACTCTGCCAGGAGGAAATAAAAAATCTCATCTCATGTTAGAATTTGATGAGAGCAGGTTTATAAAAATCAATAGAGGCTGCACATTAGGAAAACCATAAGGCTCTGCTAGAGAAAAATGGCAAGGATTTGCCAGGTTTAGCCTCTGAGCTTAGTTCATATGGTTTATATACTACTACAGAATCAATGTGAGCCTTGGCCCTATTTTTTGTGGCTAATTTCCTTTCTTTGTGCTGAGTTTTCATACAATAGTAGGAGAAAGGGTGGAGGAAAAATCAGGAAAATATCATTGGGAATCTAGAGCAGGAAATTTTGAATTTTTGCAGTCATTTGGCAAATCTATTACTTGTGCATGCTGAAAAGTTAAATAGTAATCAAATCAGTAATATTTTTACTTGCAAGTCTTCAAATATTAAGATTTAATAACAGGATTGAAAAAAATTACACTATGATCGTTCAGATCTCACTACATGTCATGCTGGATGAGACTGGTAAGAATGTACTTATATCTGAGGCTTGCAAATTTTAGACAAAAAACTATAATCTTTTTGTCTTGTGCTATGTCCTTATGGTGGCTCCAAGTTAGCTGCAGAATATGGATTTGTAGTAAAACAATCTTCCAGTTTGTACCCAGTTGAATTTTAAAAAGGGACTATGGATTTGTTTGCATTTCAGATATGCACAAATGGAAAACATGTTTCATTTTGAACTTGAAACAGCTAGACTGGTGGCATAGAAACTCAGTGAAACACTGTGGCATAGAAACTCAGTGAAACACTGGCTTAGTTAAATTAGTTAACTTTAATATGGGTCATAGTTCAGCTGAACAGAAGCATTTTGTTGTTGGAAGATCTCAGTTGTTTTGTGTTTTGGCTGAAAGAAACATTGTGGACTACACAAGAACTATGGAACTGATTTACAGGGTTAACAGATTTCATAAAATGACACTAAAATTGCATGAAATGTTGTGGTTCTTAGTTGAAATTGTGTTTGATATTGTTCTAATTTTGTTTGCTATTTAGCAGCAAGACAGTTTGCCCGCTCTTCCAATAAACTACAATTAGCATTGCTTACAAATGCAGTCATTTTTTGACAAAATCCTCTGAATAAAATATACTTTACACAATAATACATTTGCAAGAGAGAATCAGCAAATTGTAAAGTGGAATTAAAAGATAATAGGCTATTTAAAGAAGCTAAAATTACAGAGTTGATGGTAATTGCTGTCTTGAGCCTTATTCTTCCATGTGAAACAACATGCTGGTTTTTTTTCCATCTCAGAAAATTGTTAGAAGGAGAAGTAAAGTTCTGTCCATTCAGAAATATGGTTTTATATTGCAGAACTGACTTGTGTGGATTGATTCCTGTGTTCTGGTTTCATTAAAAGGAGCATGTAAAACCTACAGTTTGTTCATTTACTTTGTCTGACGTTTGATAAGGAGAATTAAAATTACAAAATATATTATGAAATAATATATTTTTCAAAGTATATACTAGAGGCACTCTGTGGATAATTACCCAAATCCAGCACAAAAGTCTGAATTGATATAGTGAGGTTTGAGTTACATAACTATGTTTTTAGGAGGAAAAAGTTTGTTTCAACTCATTTCAACTCTAATCAATTAGTAAAGCAGTATTGATTTATTCCAAAATTCTTTTTATCATCTCTGTAGTAGAGTGACTGATACTGACTTGCCTAAGTAGCTTAATTCATTGGTGAGGATGAATTTTGAACTGGAAATGTTCTGCTTATGTGTGTTTTAAGCTTCTGTGCTGTTAGACCTTAATGCCCTGGATTTTTGAAAATGCATTGGAAAAAAAAGAAATTTAAGAACAAAACATATTTGGATGATACTATACTACTTAAACTTTATGTACAAGCCTAAACCTGTATGTTTGAAGTCTTGTAGTCTTGTGGTTTTAATCCTAGTAGCATGGTTTTGTACAAAATCTTGTACAATGATGATGCTATTGTCTTGAGCAAGGCCATTTCTCATATTTAGATCTGTTTGATTTCATGACCAAGTAAGTTATAAGCTGGCTTACAGTGAGTGTTGAATTTTTAACTCTCCCACTCTCAACTCACATAATTTTGAAAATCATGCTGAGCTACTTAAATCTCAACAGGAGCCATAAAAATTGCAGGTTGGCTGCTCCTGATGTAAGAAATTATGTAGAATGATTTCAATATGACTTTTTTTCCTTTCTCTTATTTTCTTTCCTGCGTGCTGAGGAACTGAAGCAAAGCTGAATGAGACTTCTAGATCTGAATAAAATGTCATACTTCACTGACCTAAGCAATTACAATGCAGGATCATAAATAAAAGTCCCGATGTAAACATTATTTTTCCCATTTTGTGTCATTCTCTACAACTTTTTTTTGCATACAGTGCAAAATTAACTTTGCACGACGTACTGATTCATCTTTGTTCAACCTGAACAGTTTTAAAATGTTTTGTCAAGACTTCGTTGCATAACAATGTCTGTACATGAAAAATTAATTATTTGAGCCACTTTTTCTACACAGGCAGCATTTACATTCAACGTTGACTATTAACTCTAAGCACTCAATAAAAATACCAGATATAATTTCAAGTTTGGAAATACGAGGCCCAAAATGCATTGTCAAAATAATGCTGCAATCATGTCTCAAGATAAACGCGCTGATTGAAATAACGTATCTAAATAAAAACACTCAAAAGAAAAGTTGGTATAGCTTTGGAATGAAATCTAAATTCAGCTGAGAGGGTTCTTAATGCTTATCAATGAAACCCCCAAGTTGATTCAAATCACCTGGCATTAAACACAGTGAAAGGAGTTTTGGAATTTTAGTGGGAGATGGTAAATGCCGGTTCCTCCTCTTGTTTCAGTATCGGGAAGCAATAAAAGCTGAGCGTTACATTTTTATGCATTACTCATTTTGACATAAGTGCTTTTGTTTCTGCTGTATAGATCAGATGATAAGAAGAATATGAACTGGAAGCTGCTTCCTAAGAAGCCGTGTAAAAGCCTTCTTGGGACGTTAAGAAAATTGCACCCAAAACTTGCCTTAGGTAAGACAAGAGGTTAAAAGGAACTAATCTTTGGAAAAGAAGAAAATTCAGCTGAATGGTTTGTTTTCCCACAACAGCAACAGCCCAGTGCTGCTTACAGAAGAGCAGCAGGATCCCATGACCACCCTGCCACCATTCACTCCTTGATTCTTTCTTTCCACTGAAGAAGCCAGTATTTAAACCCGATCAAAGTCCTTGCTATATTGCTATGTTCAGCTTTAGTCCTTCCTATGTTTGCTGTATTCCACTTTATCATATTAAAATAAATTTAGTATACCCAAGTGCATTTTATTTATAAAAATAATAAAATAAGTAGAGACAGAGACAGAGATATGCAATTGAAAATATTTACATCCATAAACTCTTTTTTTGGAATTATTCCAAGATGTTTAAAACAATTCAAATACCACGGAAAAACCAAACCAAACCTATTTTTATAAATTTCCAGAGAAACCATAGGGAGTATTATGAATTTTATTCTGGTTTACTAATTAAGCTGCCAATTTAATAAACTGCCAATTTAATAATGCAACTGATGGTTGCAGCAAACATGTAATCAGCATTTGCGACTCTCCCTGCAACCTTCCCACAAGCAAAGCCTCACCCAGTTTTATATCTTTGTAAAGTCATTTTTTATACATCTGATAAAGATTTCAATTTTTTTTCATCATTTTTTTCCTATTTTTTCTGTGTTAATGCAAATACAAATTTAATAAATATGAAAAGCTTAATTTTTGAAACATAGTGACAAGATTTAATATTAATAACCATGTTGTTTTACTAAACACCATTATTTCTACAGATCACAGGTAGAATATAATAATTTCTATACCACAGTCTTTATGAAGTTGAAATACCTAGTACAGTAGTAGAAATCATCAGATTTCAAAGCATGCTTTTAAGAGTACAGAAATAGCAATAGCACTTAAACTTATATACCGCCCCTTAGTGCTTTAGAGCAGGGATCCCCCAACCTTTGGGCCACTGCCCACTACCAGGCCGCAGCCTATTGGCCACCGGGCCACATGAGTGGCTGGCTGGTGTGCATACATGTGCATGCGCATACAGCCACACTTGTGTGAGTTTGCAACCCCACTCATGCGAGCATCACTGCAAGCATCATGGGCATTCATGGCCCCACTCACACGAGCAATGGGTGTTTGTACATGCGCACGCTCATGCGTTCATTCCCGACAAGACCATCCCCACTGCCAACCCCGAAAGATTGGGGAACTCTGCTTTATAGCATTCTCTGGGCAGTTTACAATGTCAGCCTGTCGCTCCCTGCAGTCTGGGTCTTCATTTGACCGACCTCGGAAGGATGGAAGGCTGAGTCAACCTTGAGCCTGTAAGGATCAAACTCTGGGTTGTGTGGCGAGTTAACCAGCAATACTGCATTTGTAAGCATTGGTCCTGCAAGTTCATTCTCCTTCAAACGTTTCCTCTGTAATGTCTCTTTGGTGGTGGGTGTTTGTTTGACTATGTTCATTTAATGAAGTGTGTAAGTCTCCTTAATTCTCTATGCCTTACTCAACTCTCTAATCCAGTTCACAGAAAGACCCAAGAAGGCTCTGCGGTTGAGATGAAGCCAATAGAGGCAGATTTCTCCTGGCAGAAAAAGATGATGCAATTCGAAATGGAGATTCAGGAAGCCTTCCTGCGTTTTATGGCCTATATTTTAAAAGGGTATAGAATTTTTCTTAAGCCAATCACGCAAGCACCTTCAAATAAAACTACTGCTGCGGATTCCCTGTTTGACCTTCAAGGTGAGGTTGGGAGATAAATGGAAATAAATGGCAGTGTTCAAATAAAATACTGGCCGAACTTCAAATTTAACAAATGCTGGTCTTCTCAGCTTGCCAGTTTCTTCTTTGTATGCAGTAGAATAAAGAATAGAGTAGAGTAGAGTATGAGCTTTGCTGGCATTCAGGGCAGGCAGTGAAACAGAGAAGGCACACCTCCTCCATGCCACTAGATGATTTTGGTAGAGCGAATACAAAGTACATCCACAGTCCAATTTTGTTGTGTTGGGCAGACACAACTGGAGAATGGGGGACCTGTGAACACTGGCAGATAACTCCCTCTCTTGTCATCTGTTCTGTATTGTAAATTGAGCACAAAATGTTAGAGCTATAGGATTGTCTTTGCTTGTCTAAAATGCTAAATTACCATATTACAGAAGGGATTAGATTTGTTCTTTAAAGAGTCATATGAAGTGATTCCATCAGCTGGAGTTCAGAAGAAGAATGCGTAATCTCCCAATTCTGTAAAGAGCTTTAAGAGCTCCAAATTTTCCAAGTGGATCCAGTTCCAAAGCTATCAGTAACAGGACATAATGATGCTAAAGATATATTGTGTTTGAAAACTGGAGCTGAACTTTTTAAAAACTGTCACGGATACTGACTCTGGGTGTTGTATCCTAAGAGCAGGATATATGCTGAAAGCAATTTGTGTAGGGTCTTGTAGATAAATAGCCGTGGACTCAGAATGTCCATATTGTGGAAACACTGCTCAGTGTTACAGGAGATGAATAAACAGAAAAATGAGATAATTGTAAGGTACTGTAACAAAAATGTCTAGCTATTTTCTTTTCTTCCTTTATATATACTAGGATTTTTAAAAAGTAGAGACCGTGCCTACACAAAATTCTACACAGCTTTAACAAAGACACAGATTTTTAGCCGCTTCATTGAAGAATGCAGTTTTGTGAGTGACAAAGATACAGGATTAGCATTTTTTGATGACTGTGTAGAAAAGGTAAAGATATTTATTTGGTAAATATATCATTTCACTATAAATTTAGTGCCATGACTATTTTGGGGAAACAACATTTTAACTCTTTTTAAGTGCCATGCAATAGTTTTGATGTTAACTACCTATGGTATTTTATCCTGGAAACGTTCTCATGTTATCCACATTAGATTTGTTCAGGGCTTTGTTAGGCAAGAGAATTTAAAAGTTTACACTATACATAATAGCAAAACACTGTGCTTATCTACAAAAATAAAGCATTTATTTCTAACATTTATTTTAGCTTTTTCCTGAGAAAGGATCAGAAAAAGGAGATAAGGTATTTATTTACTTCTCATGGGACAAGAATTTGCTGATAATTAAGCATGTATGGTCATAAAGTGGAAATGGAAGATGTGATTGATCAAGTAGTGGTCTGGGAATTTTAATACATGTTTTTTCTAGATGTGCTACTTGGAAATTGAATAGCTGCTATATTAGTGTTTTGTGGATCTTCTAGCCGTGCTAGTGGTAGCTGCAAGATGTGTACCTACTCATAGTTTCTTCCACCTTTTCTTCTACATCACACTCTATGCTTAGCAGTTGCATCCTGGAGGCTTTGAAATAGCATTGTAATATTAAAGTGTGATGTATTTGCAGGTTGATGTAGACTCTGCAGAGGATATTCGGTTAATTGAATTTGATGAATCTCAGAAGAGTGAACACACAGTGTTTATAATGCCACCAGAACCACCCCCAGACAATGGACAGGAAAGACTACCAAAGTACAGGTATTCCCTTATTGGCATATGGATAGACTTCTCTTTATTTCCATCCAGACTTTCCTAATTTAGTGTTCTTCCAGATAGGCTTGGGAGGCGGCTGTGGCAGATAGGAATCTTGGAAAATCTGGGAGACAGAGACCTTTATCAAGAATGTCCACTATGCTGAATGTTCATCTGACTAAAATTACTGTTACCTTGAATTTTAATTTCTGCTAAATATTGAAATTTAGAGAATATATATATATATATAGGGACGCGGTGGCTCAGTGGGTTAGGACACTGAGCTTGTCGATCAGAAGGTCGGCAAGTTTGGTGGATCAAATCCCGAGTGCCGCGTAACAGAGTGAGCGCCTGTTACTCGTCCCAGCTTCTGCCCACCTAGCAGTTCAAAAGCACGTAAAAATGCAAGTAGAAAAATAGGGACCACTACGGTGGGAAGGTAACAGCGTTCCGTGCGCCTTTGGCGTCTAGTCATGCCGGCCACATGACCACGGAGACGTCCTCGGACAAGCGCTGGCTCTTCAGCTTTGAAACGGAGATGAGCACCGGCCCCTAGAGTCGGAAACGACTAGCACGCATGTGCGGGGGAACCTTTACCTTTACCTTTATATATATATATATTTAGCCACCGTGTTGATCAGAGGTATGCCAAATGTGTGGGATTTGAATTATTTAAAATTTGAAATGCTCCGTTTCCATTGAGAATCTACTCTTGATTATTTTAGAAGTCTTTCAGTTTGAAAGAACTCTGTTTTAAGTTGAAAACCCTTAACTCCAAACACCGAAGAAAGATTTTCCTCTTGAATTGGGGTGGTTCAAATTTTATTTCATTGTATTCATTTTATTGTCTTATTGTGGATGGAAGACAGTGTTATACAATTTGGATTTTCTTTTCCAGTTACAAGACCTTCCCTAAGTTAGAGCTTAAGCTCTTTGACAGACTGCAAGATCTCAAACTTTCATTTAAGAGGCACCTGGCTAAAAGCAACGTCTCAAATAGTCCGGCGCTTATGGCAAAGAGGACCAAGCAGGTTAGTTTTTATTTTTTAAGATACATTCAGAATTGAAATAAGTTAGAAAAAAAAATGATACAACCAGCAGAAGTGCACATTCTTCTTTCCCACGTCTCACGCTGTTAAAAAGAGCATGTTATCCGACACTCCTTAGATTCCTTTTAATAGGTGTCTGTTTTTACTCTTTTGTTTTGCAGGAGATAAAAGCAGCCCACAAACTCGCCAAGAGGTGCTACACAAACCCCCCACAGTGGGCCAAATTCCTTTTCAGTCATTGTTACAGCTTGTGGTTTATTTGTCTCCCAGCCTATGTGAGAGTTTCTCACCCCAAAGTCAGAGCCCTGCAGCAAGCATATGAAGTTCTTATTAAAATGAAAAAAACAGACGTGGAACCACTGGATGAAGTAAGTTAAGAAGACTGCCGTGCCATAAAAATATAAAGTTGTATCTTTTTGTCTTGGAATAATATTTATGATATTTGCTACTTCAGTGCAGATTGTATAATAAGGTGCCTTTGCAACACCCTTTGATCTGAGGGCGCAAAGCCACGAAGCATCTTTTTGGAAACTGTAGAGCTGCTGCTTGTATCCCAAAAATATGACAACTGCAATTCAGTACCCTTTAAGTACTTAATCTAAGAAAAGATTGCAGGGATTTTTTGTTCGTTTGTTTTTTGGGGGTTTTTTTTGGTACACGGTTTGCGTGCTTGGCTTTCTGTGGATTGGCTTGTGGTAAAAATGGGTGTATGTGTATTTAGATTACCTTGCTAGGCCCCAAACATGGGACAAATCTTATTTTCTGTTTCAGCCTAACCCAAGGCCATCCACACGCAGTGGTCACAGTAGTGACAGCTCATATTTGTGCAATTTTTTTTTGGATTGCTAACAAAGAATTAAAGGGAGACTGATATGCATTTCAAACTTATTTGTTGAGAACAAATAAGTTTGAAATGCATATCAGTCTCCCTTTAATTCTTTGTTAGCAATCCAAAAAAAAAATTACACACACACACACACACACACACACACACACACACACACACAGAGAGAGAGAGAGAGAGTATATGGATGGTATGTGTTTGGGATATTATTTTAATAGGCTGGCAGCTTTCTTTTTATTCAGTGGTAGAATATCTCTCGCTTTAAACTAGCATTCCTCTGCTGACTGATGATACGTGCCAAGATAGACTTATATTGTAAGAATAGTCACGCTTGATCCTTTACTGTTGATAAAATCTATACTCTTTTCAATATTTATCAGGTGTGTTATAGAGTTTTAATGTTGCTCTGTGGACTTTGGGGCCATCCTGTCCTGGCTGTGCGTATTCTCTTTGAGATGAAAAATTCTGGCATAGAACCAAATGCAATCACTTATGGTTATTACAATAAGGTAAGCAAAAAATGAGTAAATATTACATAATGAAGATTTATAACTTCCTTCCTTAATCATTGTTGGAAAACAGTGATATAATTGTATCTGACTTAAGATTGCAGGGAATGGATTATAAAGGTGTCGCGTATGTTGACTATTTTGGAAATATTTTTCTTAGTAATTTTACTCTTCTAGGCAGTTTTGGAGAATCCCTGGCCTAGCAGTAATCGCAGCGGTATATTTCTTTGGACAAAATTGCGGAATGTGGTACACAGTATGACACTATTAAAGCAATGTCTCAAAAAGACGACACCTACTTCACAGGTTGCTTCAATACCAGGTAAGGTCACAATCCTCAACTGCCGTACACAAAATATAAATCCTGCTGCTTCAGATTAGATTATTGGTGTGTGTGTGTGTGTGTGTGATGCGAATTGCATGTGAGGAAACAGGCACAATTAAAATGCAAGTGCAAAGTATCAAATGGTGTACTGCAATGTGTGTATATGTGGAGGGGGTATGTGCTGTTTTGATAAGCATTTATGTCTTAAATACTGTGAAGCAGGAGTTTTAAGGTACCATTAAAAGGAAGGGGGTATGAGAATTTGTGCTTTGCATCCCCCAAAATAGCCTGCGATAGGCACATTGATTCGGGTGGATTGGTATTCATTTGCCGAAAAAGGTCTTGGGTCAATCCTTCAGTAATGCTGTAGATTACCATACCGCTGCTCCTCGGGTTTTGTTTTTTTTTAAAAAAAACACTAATATATTATTGTTCCTGTCCTCAGCTTCACCGAAGATCCCAGGTGGAAGTGATGGGGACACGGTGAGCCATGGTAGTGTGGATAGTTCTAATGATGCTAACAGTGGGGAACACACACTCTTCGTCAGAGACTTAGTCAGGCTTGATTCCATTGATAATCACTCTAGCACAGGTATTAGATCTGTTGGGGTTCACTAAGTTTGCAATGTCTTTCTAATATGCTGCCCGCCTTAATATTGTTTCTGTTACAAAGATTGTGTGTTATAGAAAGAGGAAAAGATTTTTTTTCCTGTTCCAGGCCAATCCCATCATGCTTAGCTTATGCAGCTGTGGTAGGTAGCTTTTTTTCTGTCCCTCTCTTTTAAGAGAGAAGTAGCTCAGGGATTTTCAACCTTTTCACCCATTGTACCACTTTTAGGATATGGCAACATCCGAGTACCACCAGTCGCTTAGCAAGGTCTCAAAAACTTGATGACCCCCCCCCCCCAAAAAAAAGGAAAAAAGTGATGAAGTACAGGTAGTCCTCGACTTACAACAGTTCGCTTGGTGACTGTTTGAAGTTACAATGGCACTGAAAAAAGTGCCCTCCAAGCCACAGCTGAGTAAGACACCTGCCTGCCCGCCCGGCGGCACTCTTCCTGCTGTCTGAGGTTTTCATTGTTGTGAGCATTTCTGTTGAGGATTGGCAGCGGGGGTGGGGTGGGGTGTTTGGTTTTTATTCCCCCCCCCATCTGCTGGGTGGTTGCAGCAGGTTTTGGTCACTTCACATGACCCTGGGACGCTGTGAACATCATAAATATGAATCAGTTGCCAAGCATCTGGATGTAAATCACAAGACCCTGGAGATGCTGCAACATTCCAGCTGATCGGCGCTTCTTCTGGGCTCTGAAGCGCTAGGATCAGCGCCGAGCTCCAGCTGGAGCCTGGCGCTGATCCTGGCGCTTCTGCTGAGCCCTGATAGCCCTGCAGCTCCAGCCGTCTCTCGCTCAGGCTTGTGCGGTGCTGCCACCAGCTCAGCTGATTCCCCTCCCCCGCTACCACTTTTCTAGGATGGTCACATACCATCTGCCAAGTGCCAATGTACCACAGGTGGTAACCGTAACACTGGTTGAAAAGCCCTGAAGTAGCTAATCAGCGGGAAGAGGAAGAGGCAAGGTAGAAAATAAAAAACATTAGTTCAATGTAAAGAATTGTGGTTATTATACCAACTTGAGCTTTTATGTTTATTCTGCCTACAACTTCTTTGGCCTTTCAGCACAAGTGAATATGTGCGAGGATATATTGTGCCCTGAATCCTGATATAATTATGTGATCCCGGGAAATATACGTTTGAGTGAAGGATATTTCTGTGGATTGTTCTATATCCCAACTACATGTTTTTGAACTTGAGTAAAAATTTTAGTGAGAGCAAAGGAATCTGTTCATAATAAACCCGGAATGCTATGTTTCAGAAAATTTCACAGTAAAACTTGCATTAGGTGGGGAGCATTCTACATTTAGCCCAAATTTGCTAATTAAAGATAAATGTGGAAATGATTTTTAAGTGCAGAGAGCTGAATCTTTCTGAGAAGAGTTTCCTGACTTTCACTTAGCTGCAAGTTACCTATGTTAAATGCAACAAAGATCATCTTATTTTGAAAATCCTGCTCTTAGATATAAGTCTAAAAGTTGTCCCGTTCCTCAATTTTCTCTACTAAACTTTCTGACTTCCTTCTTTTTTAAAACCATTTTAGTCTTTCTCTGTTTTGTGTAGATGGCTTCTTGTATTTGTCTAGTAGTAGATAACTAAATATTCCTTCTCTCTGATCCTTGTTGCTCTGCTTCTTGCTCTGTGCTGTCTCTTGGTGCTGCATTTGTCCTTGGCTGTCATGGTGTGGGGTGCAGACTTGTGTGGTACGAATCCTTGGAGGCAGATGTGCATTAATTCTGCTGTTGAATGTTAAACCCTGCAGGTAATTTTCCCATGAATTAATGTAAATCAATATAAAAACAGTGGCTGACTTTTCGATGTGCTATTTTGAATAATAGCAAGTTACTTTGGAAACACGTACATAGCATATACCTCAGATTTCATTGATTGGTGGAATTTTGCTCCTTCCATTTATTATTAAATAATAAGTTGTTGTGTTTCTTCAGTCTAGGATTTGACTGTTGTTCAAGTTGCAAGCCTTTTCACTTCTGGCCACATCCATATAATCAAGTGGTTATAACTAGAAGAGTCTAGACTCTAGAGACAATCTGTCACCATTTAGGACAGTGTTTTTTTTCAAACTTTGCATGCTGGCTGAGGAATTCTGAGAATTAAAATTCCACCCTGCAAAGTTGCCAAACTTGGAAAACATTTTTTCCCCCAAAAACTGATTATGTAAGAATTTCAGCCTCGTAAGTCCCAGCATTTGTTTTTTTTACCTCTGAATATGTTGGAATTCTCAGTGAATTATGGGAGTCATAGTCACAGTTAATCTAGGAGCCACTTTTTGGGAAAGGCTATATTGTATAGCCTATACGCAGTTCGAAAGCACGTAAAAATGCAAGTAGAAAAATAAGGACCACTATAGTGGGAAGGTAACAGCGTTCCGTGCACCTTTGGCGTCTAGTCATGCCGGCCACATAACCACGGAGACATCCTCGGGCAAGCGCTGGCTCTTTGGCTTTGAAACGGAGATGAGCACTGGCCCCTAGAGTCGGAAACGACTAGCACGCATGTGCGGGGGAACCTTTACCTTTACCTTATACTTTATTAGATAATAAAAGCACCAGTCTTGAGGTTATGAAGGTAGCACAAACAGAGCTTAATTCTGTAGATTAATACAGAGGGAATGTGAACTTAGATACACATATAAAGAAGTAAACCATAGCAATGAAATCATTTTAACTCAGAGGAAAGAGGGGCAAAGGGATTAATAGGGTCCTTGATACGTGCCATTTGAAGAGCTGATTTTGACTTATAAAGCTCTTTATGTTTTGGCCTCTGGATACCTATAGCCCCACATGCTCCAACCAGAGTGAGCCTGGCTTCCTCAGTCATATAGGGAGAAACCGCTGTAAGTGCCCACTTAGAGGAGATAAAAGGGATCTGAGGCTTCGCCTTAGTGGTGCTGCTGGTTCTGCAGAGCAGCCTCTCCGTGGAAATCAGGCTGGTGTCCTCCTTGGACTGTTCTGGAGCACCCTTAATTATATTGGGCCATTTCTGTTTTACTTTTTGAGTTGTTGTATTCTTGAGTTACTGTTACTATTGCACTGTTTCAATTTTATGCTGAGTTTATTCCTACCATGGACATTTTTAAGTCTTTTTTTTTTAAAAAAATTATCTTGTCAACCCTGAGAGTCATTCGATTGTAACTGATGAAACGAACGGAAATGAATGTGATTCTTATTTCTCTGTTGTGGGTTCCCTGCATCATCTTCGTGTTAATCTTCAACTAGCAATAATACACTCTGCAAAAATTACATCTCGAAGCATACCTTTCGCCGTATCTCTGCTGCCGTTCTTTCCTCACTGAATTTCAAAGTATGCTTTATTAATAATTTCTGTTTTAAAATAAAATTTTGCGATGCACATTTTCTCCTAAGGTAAATAAGATGCTCTGAGGGCAGAGAGAGAAAAGCAAATGGACAAGTCTTGTCTCCTCTCCCCCCCCCCCACAGGAGGTCAGTCAGATCAAGGCTACGGTTCTAAAGATGAACTTGTAAAGGAGGATGGGGACCACCTTCATTCCGCAGATGTGCTTATAGAGAAAGATGTTGTTGCAAAAGAAGACCCGATTGGAGGTGCGTTAGAGGGATGGCAGAATTTTTCTCTTCAAATATGCTTTCTAAATTGGACCTGTACAGAACTGGTTTTATCTGGCTTGATAATAGTACTTAGGGAAAAGATCTTGATATAGTACAGTAGTCCTCAGCTAATGTTGTGATTCAGGGTCAGCCTGTGGGTTCGGCAGTTGGGTCAGACGACTCAGAGGAGGAGGGGGGTGTTGAAGACCTTGCTGAGGGGGTTGAAGATCTTGCTGATGATAGCCCTCAGGCAGGCCCCTCCCACTTGGTCACCATGGAGACCCAGCTGTGTGAGCCTGACAGTGTGGATGAAGATGACCCACAGCTGGCCCTGTTCAAGGACGCCTGACGCAGGAGGACTAAGTAGGAGTAAACAGAGGAAGGCTGTGGGGCTTCTCGGAAGGAGGCAGAGAGAGGCCACGCCCTGAACTCTTTATAAAGGGAATGTGTGGGGAGGGCTGGTTTGCTGAAAGCAACCGCTCAGATAGTGTTTCAAAGCTCCTGTATCTTGGTTCGTGTCTTGTTTGTTTTTTGCAGTAATAAATTTGGCAGACGTCATTCCAGCCTCTTGCCGTTTGTAAAGGGGTTGCCTTTTCTGCAGGGCCGGTAGCAGGCTGGTACAGAACAGCTAACAACAGTTGAATTAGTGACTGTTCCCAGTTACAATAGCACTGAAAAAGTGACTTACGACCATTTTCTCAACAGTTTTATTTATTTTATTTTATTTTAATTCCATTTATATCCCACCCTTCTCCGAAGACTCAGGGCGGCTTACAAGCTTAGCAGTAGCCTTCATTCTTATGTATATGCCTGCTTATTAGGGCTTTCACACACACCCCAAGCGGCATTATTACAAAGTCAGCTTAATTGCCCCCAACAATCTGGGTCCTCATTTTACCTACCTCGGAAGGATGGAAGGCTGAGTCAACCTTGAGCCTGGTGGGATGCGAACCTGCACTAATGGCAGGCAGCTGGTGTTACTTAAGGAGGCATTAGCCCACTGCTCCACCAAGGCTCTTATAGTTACTACCTTTGTAGCATCCCCACGGTCACGCGATCAAAATTCAGATGCTTGGGCAACTGGTTCATACCGATGACCGTTGCCATGTGCCAAGGTCACATGATCCCCTTTTGCAACCTCTTTAACAAGCAGAGTCAACGGGAAAACCAGATTCCCTTAACAGTCGGGTGACTAACTTACCAACTGCAATGATTCACTTAACGACTGTCGTAAAAGGGGACAAAACTCACTTCACAAATGCCTCACTTAACAACAGAAATTTTGGGGCTCAGTTGTGGTCGTATGTCAAGGACTACCTGTAGTTGATTACTAAATAAAAACAGGTAGTCGTTGACTTGACGTTCGGTTAGCGGCCGTTGGAAATTACAACTTCACTGACAAAAAGAGACTTAGTTTCACACTTACGACTATTGTGGCCTCTCCATGGCCACACGTGATCAAAATTCAGGCACTTGGCAATGGGCTCATAGTTATGATGGTTGCTGTGTCCCTGGGTCTTACGATGATCACCTTTTGTGACTTTCTGACAAGCAAAGTCCAGGGGTAGGCCAGATTCAATTACCCACTGTATTACTAATTTAATAATAAATAATAAAATAATAAAACCTTTATTGTCAAAGTACAACATGTGT